>NW_026562395.1:4603437-5225625 GCF_027474105.1 Poeciliopsis prolifica
GCCTCAAACTGTGGAATTAGGAGGCGACTTGTGTGTGAACATAGTTTAATTCTTCTCTGCTTTAACTTGCATAGAGTATCACTAAAGTTTTCTCAAAGTGACTGAACCAAAAGTGTATTTCGTGGGAAATCAAGGCAACACGCAGTGGACCCCTTGTGAAGATGTACATTTAAAGAGCTCCATAGAAGGCAGAATACAAATGTACGCCACACTTTTAAGAATTGCATTCGCAAAACTAATTTTGAAAAACATGCACCTTTCCCCGCAACGTCACCACTGTGCTTCAGGTTATGTTCGTCCGTTACGAAATAAATCGACAAAAATAAAAGTTTAAACAGTTGTTCCAAGACACTGCATGCATGTAAGGTAAGACTAAATGTACGCGTGTTTTGTCTTCAATATTCAAGTAATATACCGGAGGAATATATTTCATTTTATTCTATTTTATCTTATTAAGAATGCTGACATTAACTTTCCTACACAGCATTTATTTGCTTCTCTGTAAATGGCCAGTAGATGTCAATAAATATGAATAATTTGTGTCCTTTCAAGTTGTCAACATTCCTTTCACAAGACCTTTGAGGAAAAAAAGCCATACAGAATTATGAAGTGCAAAACATATGTGTTGTCCTCCTCATATTTATTTTACAAAGAAACGAATTCCTTTAAGTCCGGGCCACGACTGCAACACTTGTTTTGAGAGAAGTTGGGGAGTTGTTCTGTTTTTGTTTCAGTGATTTGCAACATCAGTTCTGCACGGAGAAAGCACAGAGAAATCCCCGCCGTCTTCTACTGAGGCAAAGCAGAGCCTGCACTGCTCTGGGCGACGCAGCCTGAAGGTCACGACGAGCCGTTTAAGGTCACTGGAGTGTTGGAGGGGATGAAAGCTCACAGAGTGAGTTTTGCCGTGGAAGAGAAGAGCCGTGTGATGGAGATCTCCTCTTGGACTTCTCCGTCGGTGGTTACAAGCAATGATAATAATAATAATTTTAAAACAAAGTCTTCTTTCCTTCAGTGAAAGGCTTTCATTCGGAGGTCCTCCCATTTTATCTCCCTTCCTTCCCTGTCTGAAGAGCGAGCAGTCTGTCAGTCAGACAGATAGTTTATTAATGTGACACGGGGTAAAAGGACACGTCAGGGGAGATCAATCACACGGCCGTGCCACGGGACGAGAGAGCTTTTAATAAACCCAATCACCGCGATGCGTTGCTGTGCTCTTCCTCTCTGCTGCATCACCACTAAACGACACGTTTCTCCAGCAAACGTCGGCCCCCTGCTGCTTTCTTTCCGGCTGACGGGTAATGTTTGGATTGAAATTTCAAACCCGATAGAGCGAGATTTGTTTCATATTCCTCGAGCAAAAAGCGTTGCAGATTAACTTTTAAAATAATTTAAAAAAAAAAAAAAGAATTCCCAACAGGTACATATAACATTTAGTTTGTACTGTGAAGCAGGATTTGTGGAGATGAAGGATAGAGGCCAATGTGAGGGCTAATTGTCTTTTATCTGAAAATCAGCATTTAATAGGGTACATTCATCAGCTAAAGGTCAGACCGTGACAAGGAGGAAAACTATTTCTATGGTCATCAGCATGAGGCCCTGTCTGGATGAGGGAAGATGTGCCTAACAGCAAATCACAGCGACGGGAGTAGATGCAAGCAGATTTGGATGGGACTGGGTTTTTGTTGTTGTTGTTGTTTTGTTTTGTACAGACAAGAAGGCCTTAAAGGACTTTTCACACCCCTTTGGGTGGGTTTTTATCTGGCTGCTATGTCGCTGACGAGTAAAACCAAAACGCCAAATTCAAATCTACCAAGACACGGAGCGTTTTAAGAAGGCAAACAAGCAACAGGCTCAGCTGCAGTCGCCTGGAGTTGGCATCCATCGTATCGTTTATCACTTATAGTGAAAAATTTCTAATCATAAGAGAAATTTTGATTTATCGTCGTCTTGACAAATTCGGTTACAGTTACAAAAGAAAACCCAAACTAAAATGTTACTTTTGCTATTTTATTCACTGCTTGATTCCCACAAGACCATCAATAAATATCAGTAAAAAGTATCAATAAATATCAGTAAAAAGTATCAATAAATATCAGTAAAAAGTACCAATAATTGATAATGTTATCAATAAATATCAGTAAAATTAAAGACTGCATGATCAGTGTAGTGTAGTAAATCATGATTCTTTAAGTAAGTGTCGTCCTAAAGAAGCTTTATTTTAAACATATATATTTTTTCAACAGCAGTGTTTGTGGCCCCACCAATGCAAACCCATGTTTCTGGCACATTTACAGAGGCCTTTTAAGGAATTTTTTGTGAAGAAATTCATCAAACTAAAGTCCTCTTCGCAGATTGTGCCTCACTGCTGACCTCAGCTCTGAGTTTCTTGTGGTTGGCCGAGCTTTGAAGAGGTGCTGGTGTTCCTGATATTCGACCGCGCCCTCCCGGCCCCCCGGTGCAGATGAAACACACGGCGTCTCATTTTGTTTTTCCTCAGTCACGCAATTTTTATTTGAATTTATTAAAACTTGCTTGCCGTGCCGTTTCTCACTTCAAAACATAGGACGAGGCGAGGCGCACGTACCGGCATACAGAGAAGGTGAAACCGTTCAAAGCGAAACCTGAGCCATCACGGGGAAGTCATCTGAGGGAACGACGTGAGGTAAAACTTTCACTTACCCAAACTGGAATAAACTGCTACGAAACATGGCAATCAATCAGTTTTTACGTTTATTAAAAAAAAAGAAAGAAAAAAAAAAACGGTACTTTTAAATTGAGAAAGTCCCCTGCCAAATGCATTCCTGGGTTCCTGAGCAATGCAGGAGTCCCTCAAGGTGCAGTCCTCTTCCCCACTTTTTTTTTTTTTTTTTTTGTTACTCTTCGCTCATTTCCGTACCAATATAATTTGGCAATCTTAAAGATGTAATAGTGAACAGTTTTGTGACGAAATGTGAAAACAAATTCAAGGCGGTGAAATGGCAAAGCAGTGCAGTCACCGTCAATGCACATTTGTTTTGTTTTAACGTGAAACCAGTTTTGAAAGTAAAGGCAACGCTCAAGTCGACTTTGCTGCAGCCTCTTAAAACTTTACTTCTATACTCATTCGACGATCATCTGTGGGAAATCGGACATTTTATTTTTCCCCTCCTTGTACCTCTTGGCATTGGGGCATCTGCTTCCCAAACGCTGAGCTTCTGTCTGCTGGAAAGGATTCATGTCACAATTGCTGCAGGTAAATGCTGGCAGGAGAAGAGAAGAACTTAAAAAATAAAATAAAATAAAAAGTCAGCTTATGTAGAGAAAGCTAAATCTTTGATTGTTCTCATGGAGAGAAAATGAAAAAAAAAAGCAGCAGACTGTGAACTCCTTGTCTAATGATGGAGCGCACACACATCACGATGTTAATATTAATATGTGTAATAACACAGTGACAGAGCCACTCTGGAGGTTGTTTACTGCATCAGACAAAGCGTGTCTGATAAAGAAAGGCAATGTCTTTGTGGCACTTTCGCCGTCCACCTGATCTAACGGTCATGTACAGCTTTGTTGCCAGGTGTTACATTATTTAATTTTTTTCTCATGGGCAGACGGACGCTCTTGAATGACTGAAAGTCTGTTTTCATCTAGCTGTCGAAAAAGCTTACACACAGAGAACGCCGGAGCTGTCCCCATGTGCAGGCTTTTGATCGGGGGAATCAGTCCGAATTACATGGACAGGCTTTTGGGTATAATGGGGACAACATTCGGAAATCCGGTGGGCAGGTGTGGAGAGTCAGAGCCGCTGTGTGCCGCCACGCTTCCTGCTCATTTCTAACTGCCGCTGAACTGAACCCACTTGCTGTTTTGCACCCATTTTTTCCCCCCCATCCATCTGCTTTACCTGCTCGTTCCCATTTGGGGTCATGGATGGCCGATGGAGTGACCGGGAACGGCTTTCCCACCGCTTGAACTTTTTTCACCGTTTGTTACAGCCTGACATTGTAATACATTTTTATTTAATTTATTTTTGCGTGACATATGAGAGAAGGAAAACGTAGCTTATTTATATTTTGATGTAGGCCAAACATAATTTAAGAAATACGAATTGAAATGTGGTGCTAATTTTCCTCTGAAGGCCTCAGATGCTTTGTTAGTGCATCTGAATCAGCATCTGAATCAGCGACAGTAGGAAGGAAAATACATTTCAAATGCATTTAAAGCTGAATGCTTTTGCCATGTCTGTCCGTAGACACGCCCGTATCTACGGACAGACAATTAGGAATTCTGATCACACGAGGACTTGCTTCCTAACCGCTCCTTTAAAACCCACTCTGACCTTAACCTTGCTTCGCTGGAGTTTCCAGCAGCGGCGTCTGACCTCGACTCTGAACCGGGCCACACGGGTTAGCAGAGAGGTGCTGTTGAAATGAACTCCATAAAGATCCAGAAAGTCTTGCAGGTTGAGGAAGGGGAGCTGAGCAGTCTCAGGAAAATGGTGGACTTGATGTCCAACACAGACAGACGCTTCCTTCTAATGTGTTTTTTTTGTTGCTGTTTTTGCTCATTTGTAGTCATCTTTATTAGACTTATTGACAATGGTTGAAAAATATTAGACTTGCTTGAGGTAAAACATATATTTTTAAAACTAAATTGTGCCAGTTTGCATTTTTTTATTTTATTTTGCAATGGAGGTCATTTATTGATCTACTTTTACTTTTTTTGTTTCAACTATAGCCTACTCTGAACTCTATGTATCTACATTGCCTTTCATTTTGTTGGCTGAATTTAACCCCATCATGGAAGATTTTTTTTCTTTTTTACTAATTTACAGATCAGACCATCATGAGAGCCGATGACAATGTTTTGGTTAAGAACCAGACAGGATCACACGTTATACGCAGTGGGGTCTCTGTTGCTCTTTTTTTTTTCCCCGGGAGATTTGCTTTATTTACCCGGGACGAAGAAACTGCGTTTAGAAATTCATACGAATCAAAGAGAAAGACCTAATAGTGCAGTGTTTATTTACCCCTTGGGGCTCCTTGCAGGAAGAGTCAACCATTCGGTCAATGACGCTTTTCGCCACCAGATGGCACCACCAACACAAAACACCATCTCTTAAAAGATCCAAGCGCATCTGCTTTCCGAAAGTGACGACGAAAGACGCCTGCAGGTGATTCCAGGAGTCTGGAGCTCCACGGCACCATCGAATTTGTATTAAAATAAATAAATAAATAAAATAAATAAATGAAAAATAGAGAAAGAAAGAAATGGAAAGATGCTGTTGTGGGCAACTGCAGCCTGGGTTTTTGTCTCTGCAAGTGGTGCATGTGCACAGGATCTAGTGCCAAAAAATACATTAGCTGGGAGTGAGACAGAGGGAGCAGCAGCAGTCAGTCAGCCAGTCAGCCAGTCAGGGCCTCTTTATGTCAGCAGGCGGCTTGTCAGAGATACTATTCCCTCCTCTCTGTTTGGGGCTTTTTCCAACTTGGATCCTATTCAGGATGCTGCTGGGAGAGAAAATGAACTCCCATCAGCTCCAGCAGTCCCATCACTTTCCATTCCAATTCATTGGGGGGTTTGGGTGGGGGAGTGGGGGGAGCATTAATTTCTCAATCAATGAAAAAAAAAAAAGGTTCCACAACTTGAAGAAAGCTTGTCGCTGAGAACAAGAGCTAATTAAAATGCTCTCAGCACACATTGACAGCTTTTCTTCTTCTTCTAACACAGTCACAGAGCCTGTATGAGCAAGCAAGTGGAGCCGCACGTTGACGATGAACCTCTTGCATGGCGCGCGCCACATTCATCTGACCTTGACACTGGGAAGGGGAGATGCCCGCCGAGTCTCAGACAGTCTCCAGATCCTGTTGCTGTCGATGAGGGCTGCTGATAGAGAGCGGCGGCATTTTCCCCAGCAGAGAAAATATGGAGGCCACAGAGAGCCACCCCGAACAACAACATACACTATTCGCTGTTATGGCTTCATCTTTTTGTTTTAAATTTTTTAATTTTTTTTAATGTTTTTGGATGTAAGAATTCAGGTGCAGTCCATGGAAGGTTTCCTGGGATGCATCCAAGTGAAGCTGTTTCACAATAGAAGTAGTACACACAATGTTTGTTGGACATGCATGCCATTTGATGTGTCCAACAGATATAAACTCTACACAACCCTGTTAAAATACTAAGAGTTTACTGGTGTAAACAATGAAACCTGGATATATATATATATAAAAAAAAAACAACAACAACAACAAAAAAATAAACTTTTCTTGCTTGCCATAAACAGGTCACTTTGTTTAACTGCCTTCATTGCAGTTTCAGGATTCAGGTTTCTTTAGTGATTACCAGTAAATATCTTTCACCTGTTCCAGAAGGATTTTCTTGTTCACTTGGAACCTTCAACTGAAGCCATTTTTGCGGAGTGTTAATAAGGAATAAAAATGATTGTATGTATGTATCAATAAGAATTGGGGAAGAAAAAGAAAAAAAAATCCAATTTATGTACACAACATGTTACAGAGAAGACAACCCTAATAATTACAAAAGAAGGGATTTTCCAAAAACTCTCTCTATGTCTTGATTTTTTTTTTTTCAGTTCAGAAGTAACTAGTTTTTTGTTCTTCATGTAGGATGAAATCATATTTTGAATCAAAATCAGATAACTGTTTAAAAGCTGAAATAACCTCAGGCGGGCCAAGAAAATCAGCAAAACAGTGGCTTCCCCTCGAGCCACATAACTACACCGGATGTTGGTCACGTCACAGGTGGAAAACACTTTGAGGTGGGAGATTGACACTGAGCACCCACTGAGACGATGGATGCTAAAAACAATAATGGTAAAAAGAAAAGAAAAAGAAAATCTACAGAGTCAGATTGGTGTATCATGCGTGGACCACGGAACGGCGTGCAGAGCGTACGACACCGAACAATCCGGCGCTGGAAACAAAGAAAACCCAGGAAGTGAAGCAGCAGATGGAACAGGGGAAACTTATATGAAAAAGAAAAAAACAACATAAGATGAAGGGATGAAACAATTAAGTAGGCGTTCTTGAAGGTCGTTTGCATTCAAATTTGGGGGGCTGTGGGGTTGTTGTACAGAAGATTTGTCAAGCATTAGTTCAGAAAAGTTCAGAGGGAGCGTCAGCTCATCCCTGCCGGTGTGTCTGGATAGAGCTGTCCTCTCAGAGGAGTTCTGTGTATATTTAACTCTGCGCTGTGGTGTCTAAAGCAGACACGTACAAGACCTGTTTCAGTGATTAACGATGTTTATTGAAATATTGGAGATATGTATGAGCCTGTGGGTTCAGTCAGCAGCCTGGGAGATTGTCTAAAGAAAGGGAGAGGCTGATCAGGAGAAACTCAGGTAAAGCAGCAGTCAGTGAATCATGGACAGAAGATGTCTTACTTGCAGGATGAGTGTTTCTAGCACTGGGGTAAAGTAGTGAGTAAGTTTAGCGGAAGTCAGTTGACTGATGGTGTGCCGTGGAGTTCAGTAAGTTTTGCAGGTGAGTCAAGCAGTGATGAATCACACTGCTTTTGGGCTGTGCCGTGAAAATGCCCTGCGCGACAATAACAGCAAAGTCCGACAGTTGGTCCTCTTTCAGGGCCTCCTGTGGCACCTTTGTCCACTTGATGACCGCATGTACTTATTCTGAACCGAAACTGCCTCCCAACACAGAAAATAGTACATTTGTCACAATATTGCTGGAAAGTGTCCCCTTTGGTCCAAAGTTTTTTGTTAGTCCTGATTTGACAGTGCTCTCCTGGTTTCTACCAAGCTGAATGTAAGAAAACATCAACGTGCAATTAGTCCATAAACCCAAATATTTGGTCTCATTTCTAAAACCTCCATGGAAGACGTTGTGTTTCATTGAAAAAAAAAAGTCCAGTTTTGTCAACTCTTCCCCACGCTGAAGGATGCTTGCTTGTGGAAGTGTTCAGATGACGTCATTTGCTTTGCTGAATATCTTACATTTCTGCCACATCTAAATTTTAGTTGCTTGTTGCAAAACTAGCCCTTCAATTAACTCAGCCATCAAATGAGCAGATGCAGGTATGTGAAGCTTTGCAACTTCTAGGATAATAATGTTCAGTCATCGTCCTTAGCGTCTGACAATGGAGCGTGAGTAATTTGTTCTCCAGCTATGCCAGGCTGCCAGAGATTTTTTTTAGCATGTTGAAAGGCTTTTCAGGATGACCCATGCACATAAGGAATTCAATATTTACTACTGCAAATGTTCCAAGTAATGTTTACGTTCTTGACATGCCCTGCAGACCCTTCATCTGCACTGATGAAGGGTAACACAGAATACTGAATTCTTGGAATGGTTGTCATGGTGGAGGATTTGGACCTTGTTTTTAATTATTTCACCTAATAATGTTTTCATTTCAGGGCATGTGCACATAATCTTTTATTTTCAGATTGCCAGTCAACCATTAAGCTTGTGAGAACATTACAAGATGGTAAGATTCAGCAAAAGTGATCTATTATGTGTTCTATGTAAGATCACATTAAAAACCATTGCTTATGTCAATGACTTAGACAACTGCTCGAACAAGCAGAGATTTTGAGTCCTGAATAAAATTTCCTTGATATAAGCAACCCAGATTTCTCCAGGCCTCTCTTTGATTTTGGTGGCAGGTTTTGCACACATTAAGGAGGAGCCTGATGCTACATCGGAACACAGAAAGCATATTCTTGAGTGGATATGCTCACTCACACTTCTGTTCAGTCACATGTGTGCCTCCATATAGAATATATTACTGTGAATATGGAGAAGTGCTGGTCCAGCTGCTCCCTGCAACTCCTGATTGATTTGTTGGTGCAACACTAGTCCCGGCGCTTTCATCTCAATCCCCTCACCCCCACAATTTTCCCGCGTTTCCCTTCGATCTCCAGCTCATTGTCTCTCCAACCCTCACACCCCCCGCCCCGTGCAAACTGACCCTTCACGCCTTCACCGTGTTCTGAAAGTGGGCCTGATTATCATAAAGTGTCAGTAAGGGTAACCTGGGCACAGACAGCTGCAACTGCTCGACATGTTCAGGCGGGAGGTGCTTGCAACGGGGTCAGTCCGCCGTAACCGTTTTCGACAGACGAAGGAGGTTGGAGGCAGGATTTGCAACTTGTGCTCCACACGTACCTGGTAGTGGGTCAGCTGGCACCATCTCCTGAGGAGGAAGGGACGCAGCTGCGATCTTGAAGTTTTCTTTTTTTTTTTCTAGCCGAACTGCTACACGTCAGACTCGAGCCGACCCTCTCCCAGTAAACACCGGGTTACGTGACCAAACGTCGCAGCCTCTGTCGAAGGTGGAAAAAGATTCAAAGAGCTCCATTTTAGTGCGGCACAAAGAAAAAAGAGAAAGAGAAAGCAGACGTGGGCTCTGGTTGAAATAAGAAAAACGTAATCACCAACTCACACGAACTCCTTGAGGCAGTTATTGTTTTGCCCACATCAATGGTGATCAGGCCTACCTTCGTAGCGTCACTCCTAATGGTCTGGTGCTAATCTGTGCTGTCACAGTAGCCTCTGTGGGTTGGTATTCATCTTTCCCAAAGCTGCAGCATCTCCTTTCTAATAATCCACAATGCTATTCACCAGTTCCTTTGTCACACAGCAATCACTCAGTGCCAAACTGGACCTCCACCATAAACCACAAAGAGCCCTTTCAGCTGCATCAATAAACCTTCCAAATATTTTGTTTTCGTGATTGCCACCAGCGCCAGACGCTTAAGCTGCTCGGGGGATGCATCTTCCCATTTCAGCTCATCAACCTGCCATTTAAGTTTCTAATTTAGACGGCAATGGCTGAGGTGATGAAGCAAAACACGTGGCGACGGCAAAGGCGAAGGAACGTGTTGTGTTGCCAGTTGAATTTCTGCAATAACGGGCACAACCTAACAAATACCGTGACTCGAGATCATGAGCTTAATCATTGGCAGGTGTGAGGGAGGGGAAGGTGGTAAAGAAAACAAGGTGAAAATGAGCTGCGGGTAATGTGAAGGCTGTGATGACGTGTTTGGCAGATAATTGTCCCCTACTTTGCCGTTGATTGTCCGTGAGAAGGTTCACAACAAACATGACGGAAGAGGCCGTGGGAGAAGCAAGCAAAATGCTTAAATGCAGAAACATGACGTAGTTAATTAAATGTGTGATGCCACCTTCAAGTGGTGCATGAACGGCTTCGTCATTATCAGAACGTAGCCGTGGAGACTGGACTTTTTGGATTATTTATCAAAAATCCTGTGACTGGGCAAAATGAAGATCAAGAAATGATGTAAGGACTTTGCTGAAACTGCGAATAGATTGATTAAGAACTATACAAACTTGCAAGGATAGTGAGGAATCGTCAACATTATTGGAGAAACACTGCTGGAGAACAATCCGGCGTTGTCACAATCAATTATTGCGTAAAATAAGGTTGTAAAGTACAGCAGAAGTCATGATTTCATTCAACAGTAAAAAGTAAGAGGAGGAATTGAGAGTAAGAAAGCAGTAACCAGGAAGGCTAATTTGAAAAATATATTCTACTGGAGGAATCCCAGTCAATGGGAGGAATCCCGGTGGGGGATGTGAAGCGCGATTAGTCATTAGAACAGAATTGTGCAGGAATTAATTGGCCAGTTTGAGGTTACTTCCCCTTTTTCTCCTTTCCTGACAGGTTGGCAAGATTTCAAAATGACAATCCCCCAATTCGGCAAATTATGCCGGAGTGTTTCAAAGACCACGAGTCAGCTTCTTTCAGAAAACTACAGTGGTCACCAACAGCTTCAGACCATAATCCCATTGAGAATAATTTGCACTTTGGTTCAACTTTTCCATCACTGCCTCAAGATTATGCTGAATAATTAATCCTGCACTGGGAAGAAGTAAATGTTGGTACAAATCAAGAGCTTATTGAAACGATGCTACCTCAACATAGCAACCAACTAATAAATTGTGATTTTATTTTATTTTTTTCTTCTTTAGAGGTAAATGTCATCGCTCAAGCACAGACAGATTGAAAAGACGGACAGATTTTTTAAATAAATGTAATTGAACTTTGACTAGGCCGTTATATCCTGCCTGTTTTTTTATCTAAACCATGCTGTTGCAGCTCTGCCTATGTGTGAAGGATCAACGTCTTCTATCAGTCCCTCATTCTGGGCAGCAATCCACAGCATGATGCTGTCTCCACCATGATGCCCTCTGAGGATGGCATGTCTAGAGTTTCTGTTTCGTCTAACGAGGACAACGTCTCCCAAATGAGAACTCGCCCTCCGCCACTGGCAGTTTGAAAATTAATTTGTTTTGTTCCGTTTGTGCAAACTTCTCTTTGAAATATCTTCTTACAATTTTTAAATTTCCTCACGCGTGAAACAGCAGCAGCGGTGTGCAGGCTGTTTTAGCAGCGCTCACTAACCAGAGCCTCCATATTCATGAAGACGAATAAATAAGCCGCGTACGTCACGGTAATTGGTTTGTTGAAGAGGTTTGGTATTTTGTTGCACAAACAATAAAACCTATCGGGTTCCCGACCCACCCCATCTCCCCCCACTGTCTTTGAGCTCATAAAACAAATATGCGAGTCGCATTTCCAATATTTCTTTCTTTCTTTATTTTAAAAATGAGTCCCTGTCAGAAGTATTAAATTACAAAATACGGCCGACAAGATATCAGATGAGACGGTGGGGGTGGGTCGTCATTACCATCTCTAAGCCGGCGAAGGGTAGCGAACCCAAATGGAAGTGCCGCCACTGTCTCCTCCCTGGTTTTATTAAGCTCCTCCTGAATATGAATTGCCAAGCTTTCCAGGCAGGCCTGAGCGTCTCAAGGCCAAGGCGAAGGAAGGAACAGGCTGCTGTGAGACATCATAAGGGCATTTATTTCCGCTGGTCAGACTTTAAATTCGCAATGCATGACAGTAAAGATACAAGGCATGAAATTAGCTGCAGCTCCTGTCCTCTGTGATCCGTCTCCTTAGGTGTCCCCCCCCCCCCCATCCCCACCTCTTACCCCGTACCCCCGTCGCCACCATTACAAATGAAGAGGCAGAAAAATACAGATTAGATGGGCTCTTTGGGATAAGCACTAAAGAGATGTTTATGGAGATACGTTCGGCGTGGCGCAGACGTATAATTTCATGCTGCAAAAGATAAAGGAAAGCGGGACGTGTGATGCATATCGAACGAAAGCATACATCTTAGCTCTATACGTTGCTGTTGCACTTCAAAACTTTCTTGATCATGAGTGGTTTACGCCGCTGAAATACTTTCACGGTATGTCATAGACCAAAGCCAATTTGAATTTTTTTACTTCAATCCGTCGCTACTGAATCCCAGTGCAACCGATTGCCTGCAAAAGACAACATATTAATGAATGGAGTCCACCGGTGTGCAATTTTACATCAAAAGCAGGGACTTAGGGATAATTGTGTGGAGAAGCTTAAAGCAGGGCTGGAGTAAACAACGTTGCAGGCTGCAAACGTCTCATGTGGCACCGTTCAAGGCATCCACTGAAAACGGGAGAAATGCTGCACAGCTACAAACCGAAACACGCGGATCTGCACCAAAACCAGGCTAAGAAGAAAGAGTCAGAATCAACCAAGTGGGAGGAGAAATCCAGTTTGTACTTTTGCTGTCAAATAGGTTTGAGTCCAAGTACATATTGCTAATTTGTTGGCATCACAATGCAGCACATTCAACGGATATAAATGTGTTTCCTTCACAAACTGGTGAATTTTTTCCACATTTGGGATAACTCAGGCTGCTATATGATGGCAAAGAGTTTTCAATATAATCCCTGGTATGTGTTAAATGTGCATCAACAGGCTTTAGTGGTATTATCTCAAATTTGGTTTGAGGCTGATTTGAGATAATATTTTAGAAAGGATTCAGAAAGAATAGCTTTAAAAAATAGCAAAAATGCATAATGTTTGCAGTTAGCCACAAGCAATGTAGCGGTCACAGCAAACATGTCCAAGAACACAGTAACTTAACCATAGTAGAACTTTTCAGCCAGAGTTCAGAACTCTATGCAAACTAACATTGCACATCAATTTGAACACACCATTAAGTATGGTGGTGGCAACATCATACTGTGAGGACAGAACAATTGGTCTGATTAGAGGGGTAGTTGGATGGAGCAATAGGCACATTGATATTTTTAAAAAAGCCCAAACAAAGCCCAAATCTATTCTACAAGTTTGTCTGTCGAAAACTTGGAAAAGCTTCTGCCCATCAAATCTGATAGATTTTCTTACAAAAGGGGGGAAAAAAATAAATCAGCTCATTAGCATTTGCAGCCAAATGTTCAACAAAGTAATTAATCAAGGTGGCAGGATAAAAATCTGGGCCACACATTTTTAAAAACGTCCCGGAATCAGTTTTCTTCCAGCTCTCGCTTATATGCACACAGTCCCGGCAAAACACGACCAAGTTCATGGCTGAAAAATGACAAAAAGTGAGAAACGAGCGTTCATCCTTCTGTCGGCCAGCGGACGTCTTCGGGTGGGATTCCAAGCGGCTTCAGGTTACCGATAGCTGGTCTCATTGCACGTCACTATTGTAAAACGCCGTCTTCATGGAAATCTTCAAGGGCACCGACTGCAGGAAGCTCGTCTGTGATTAATTCTTCGGGGTGAGTTAATCCCTTAGGAGGCCGAGCGACGGCGGACAGAGTGCGAGAAGGTGTTCGAGTGCCTTAACTTCATAAAATAACATTAATAACAGCAGCAGGGAAAATTAAAACGAATCATGTGCCCAGGGCAAGAAAGGAGGCACTGTGCTCTGACTCAGTTGACCCAGCTCTCCCACCGGATCGAGATGTTTTTGGCTGGGCAAAGTGTTTCAAGGTTATGCAGAGAGATGCAGTCAAACGTAATGGCAGCCTATAATGAGTGTTTTCCTGTGGGATGGACGGTGACTTTGTGGATGGCAGGTGATTTAAGACCTTAGGGGAGGGAAAAGGATTACAGACTCTCAGACTAAACTAATTTAAACCAATAAATCACACTTTGGCACTGCCTGCCTCGGCGCCGCGATGTGTTCTTGCGTTGTTTTTTGATCGGACACCTACATCTGTTTTGTTTCACTCAGGTCACTCATTCTCGGTCTTTCGTCCTGCGTTCGCTTATTTACTCTCGCTTAGAGAACGTCAAACGCCGAAACGGCGACGCCGCCATCTGCAGCCATGTGCCGCAGACGACGATTATTGGCTTAAGCACCGTGGCAGAGACAAGTGATGAATCGCAAGGCGGCAGGAAGTCGACGCTTGATCGGCGCAACACGGAGGCACCGAGTGCCTTTGCTTGGCCCATCATTGCAATTAATGTCACCAGCGAAAAAGGAAAATGTGAGATAAGTGCAGAGGAGGCGCAAGAAAAGAATAGAGTGACAGGAGAGGGGTGGAAATGAGCAACCGGAGAGCAACATGTGATAAAAGGGTTGGGCGTGAGTGATAATATAAGAACTATGGCTGTTTTCAAGGGCACTGCTCACCAGAACAAAAGGAATAATCCCAATTATCCTGTCGGTCTTTAACTTATATAAAGCGTGCCAACCGAGGCTGGCGGTATTCTGGATACTTTTGACCTTTCTGCCAACCTTGCTGTTTTACAGTGCCTTGTTAAAGCATTCATTTTCCTTGGAATTTTATGTACTCCTTTATTTTTTATTTTACATTCATGTGCGCTGTAAGCAGAAAAGTCCCAACCTCTTTCTTTTCCTTTTTTCAAAGGAATCCTTTCCAGATATTGTGCGAAAATTACAAGTGGTTACGCGATTGAGATGTCGTACAAATAATGTTCGAAATCAGCCACTTTTTAATTGAAGCCGTCTCTCGTGCTCCGAGTCTAGACGTAAAAAGTGCTCAGTGAAATAAATGTAGTTAATTTCCAGTTGCAACATGTTGGACAAATGGAACAGAGAGCAAGAAATGATCATTTGAACACAGAGAAATAATCAACTCCTCTACACTTTTTCAATGCTTGTCACGTAACAAACACAAACGTTGACATATTTTAGTGGTATTTTCTAAGACAGTTTTGCATTTTTTAGACTAAAAAAACTGCGGTGTGCCTTTGATGCTGCAAAACAAATTACTACAAGAGTCTGAGGATTCAAAGAAGTAACCAATGGATTAGAACCTTGCAAGGCGACGACAAAAACACAAAGTCAACAGCGACTCTCCGGTCTGTTCTGGCTAACAGATGACTGACCAACCTTTGCAGGTTCTGGTCTGTAGAGCTTGTGACAGCAGGTTGTGGGTGTTTCCTAACTAAGGTAAGAGTTTGAACTATAGCTGTGGATCAAGTGCGTCAAGGATTTTGTGGAGCTCAGCAAAGATGGCCTTGGTTTGATCCTGACAAGTCCTGGGTTAGGAAAGGAAAGTTGTTCAAAGATAGTCTTTGATAGTCCTCCCATCTACCCCCCAGGGATAATGGGGCCCTGCTGCATCTTTGACAAAAAGTCATCCATGACTTTTTGGTGCTTTATAGCCAAAAATCTTAACGAAACACGTCGGGTTTATGTAGGCTATGTGACAAAAACGCAGAAGAGGCAAGCAGCAGGGAAACTCCAGCAAAGCACAGCAGGTTGGTGGCATTTACTCTCGACTGAATCCTGCTCTAAACAACCATTAAATTGGAAATGTGGATTTTCTAAATGCAGATTGCTGCGACTGCTGTCTGCTGTGCTGGTGCACGTTTGCTCAGCTCGGCAGAGAAATAATCTAACCGGGGTGCTTTACCTGATGTCATGGGTTTTCCCGTCTTATAAGCTCCAGTGTCAATGATTCGTTACGTCTGTTTTCTATCCCTCGGTTATGAACAAAAACTAATTGATTTTTTTTCCCTCCCAGAAAGGAGTTAATGACTGAAATTCAACTAAATTCAGGGAAAAGTGGATCAAAACGTTAAAGATAATAATTGAAGGGAGCGGTCACTGAAGAACTGCGTTCAAGTCGATGCAGATCTGAACAGGTCTGACCTGCAGAAGCTGCGCATCTGTTTTGCATTTCATCCGAAACACCCGAGAGAAAAAGAAAAAGACACACATGATCTGTAGCTCAGAGGCTTCGTGATGCAATGTTGCTCTGCTCAAAACACACCCGGAGCGACGTCTTTACCGATCGTGCCCAGGCTCAGCGGTATTTAGAATCCAGCGCCCCTTTTATTGACATGCACAGTGCCTTTGCTCGCCGCGATCTAAGCCGATCGAGACGGCGCGCAGATAGTTGGAAACCTTGGGGAAATTCTCGAAATTAAAAGTGGAGCAGGGGGAGAGAAGAACAACAATGCAATCACACACATGAAGCCAGAACTGGTCCCCCCGTCAACCTCTTTTTCTGCCTGCGGTCGCCCTGCAGCCCCTCATGCCGCTTCCGTCCGCAGACACCGTTGATCAATGCAACCTTAATTCGAGAGCACAGGTTATAATAGAAGCATTAGCGTCCATTGATTAGAGCGCAGAGGGCCGATTGAAATATGAATGGGCTGTCAATAGAAACTCTGCTTGCAATGACAAAGACCTCGAGACCCCTTCCAAGCATGAGGGAATTTTAAATGTCAAGAACAAGCTTGATGCGAGATGGAAGTTGACAGGGCTTAACATTTGGTTTGTTCTGAGTCACACGGTGTAGGGTTCTGAAACTGAAATAACTTTTTAATTAAACGTAGCACAGGATAGCATTTAGCAGGATTAGGACAAAAAAAAACGCAGTGCAAGCTTCATGTTTTCTTGTATTGAGTGTAAAAAAAAGAAAATGGTTAAAGGGGCAGTGTTGGAATATGTTCTCATCTTAGCCTGTCTTTAAGTTATCTTGTGTTATGTGTTCATGTTTACTGATTTACTTTGTAAGGTACAGCTTTATGTTCTATATCCTTCCCAAGGGATCAATAAAGTAGAAGCCTAAGTCCAGATGGTTTAGACCCCAACCCTTTCAACCTTTCACCAAACCTCTCCCAACCAGAGCTCCTTCATCTGGTATGGAGATCCTCAGATGCCGCCACTCTTGTTTCAAAGATAATCTCACAAACCATCTGCTGAAAGCTCCTCTGGAGCCAAAGACTCCCTCAGAAAACTTGCTAAGCCCAATGGTTGTGTACCATAGTAGTCATTCATCCAGCGGCTTTCAGTGTTCACCTCGTTACTGGACTTTGAAGAACGGTTTAGAAGCTTTGAAACCTTTAACTTTTAAAAACTTTGGTGCACCATGACGCCTCTAACTGATTCCCATTACATTCCTGTGTTGGACTCAGACATAAATAAATGGTAATATGGTTTCTAATACCATCCATGTTGTTCATGTCAGTCTGAAACTCCCAGGGAAACTTGCCAGTCTTATTGTTACTGTAAAATTCTGCAGAGTCAGAGACAGAATCTGGCAGAATTAATTATGCTGTCCAAGAGTCTTACAGCCCATTTGGTGCTGCGATGGGCTCCAGTTCCCCCATGACCTGGAGCAGGATGAAGTGGATACAACCAACAGATGGACGGCAATTGTTATGGAAAGTCCATCGGATGGAATCAAGGTTGTTCTCCTGCTGTTCTCATAGGAACTCATGGGATATTATTTATGAACCGAACAATTCAGCAACTGTTAAAAAGAACTCGTGTTTCACTATTGAAGGATACGGTGCAATTTGTCACCAGGTAGTAGGGGTGGATTTTTATTCACTGTTGTCACAATAAACTGAATGATATTTAAATATTTACCGTCTTTCTCCACTGCTTGTTATTTGTCGAGAAATAATTGTGAAGCGGAGGGAAGATGAGACACAAATCTGAAAAAGCATGAGGTACATTAACTTTCACTTTCATGACTTCGCATGTAAAACGAACCAACTTTTCAGTCTGCCTGGATGTTGGAAAACTGCGTCAGCTTCTCTTCTGCATTGAGTTTGAATCTGTCAAACTCAACTTAATACATAAATCTTGCTGGAAAATATGCAACATTTCTAGTATTTTGAGAAATACCAGAAATCTGGTACTTTCCCAAACTCGCCGTGGTCTGATGATAATTGCATGCCGCACGTTTCAGAATTTTATTTTGACAGATTTGCGGAAATCATGCACCACCCACTTCTTTGCTTTGGACTTTGCTTTGTGACGAACAATCTGTATAAAACACAGCAACGTCGGTGGTTTTGACATAAGAACGTGCACATTTCCCCCCCGAATGCACTTGTAATGTCCTGAATCCTGACAGCGATAAGCGACAGTCCTGCCACTAATCGGATTAATGAAAACAATCAGGCAATCGGCATTAATTATCCGACCCAAAAGAAGAACGATTTTGGGGGGGTGCGGGGATTGAAGAGGGGTGACAAAGACAGCAAAAACGACAATAAACACAGCCAATCGGCTTTTATCGGCGAGCAGCACATTGCTCATCCACGTCGTCTACATTCAGTCATCCGAACCTTAATTAACTCCCTGGAATTGGCTGTTGCGTCTCTTTTTTTTTTGTTTGTTTGTTTTGGTTCTTTGTTTTTTGGCCTCCGTTATCTCTCCACCATTCTGGGGGGCTGGAGATGATTGTGTTTTTTGTTTGGCAGTGAAACTCTGGCTGCCCTGCAGGGCCGGGACAAGCCCGCCCGGGGCAGCAGTATTTCCACTCTGCTTGTGCTTTTATTGACTCTGCTGAGGCCGACAGAACCTGCCTGACAGTCAGTCACAGAGAGGTGTGATCCTTCACCCAAAAAAAAAAAAAAACCCCAATAAGATCTCCACAATGTCTGCCCCGTCTCTCAGGAGCCAAGGCAGATCTGAAGCGGAGACGTGGCTTCACCACGCGTCCCCCTCCTTCTCTTCCGTCGGAACTGCTGCTCTTGCCGTTTCGTCTCCCTGCAGAGCACCTGGTCAGTTTGAGCCATGTTGTTGCAAAATCGCACACCGACACCCTCCTGGGAGCAACCCTGGTGTGAAACGTCACCTGGATAACGCTCAGCAAAAGCTCCGGCAGCAACTGCTCCTTCTCGCTTTATGCGACTGCCAAAAATCGAGTGGAAGATACGGGGAAGGTTGTAAAACGTGATGTGAGAACACATTGGGACTTCTCAGGAACGAGGGGAAGAGACAGAGACGGGTGAACGAGGGAGAATAGGCGGTTGAAGGGGTGAGTCGTGCTGTCATGTTCCGCAGCAGCTCAGGGGTTAGAGGTTAATTTGAAATTTCTAATAAAAAGGAGAGGAGAAAGACTCTCTGCCTCTGCCTGCAAGGCATTTTAGGTCCTACTTCAATCACCAAACTGGACTGGAGACGCCTCACGGACAAACACTTCGCTTCACCGGCCGCGTTTTCATTACAAGTGTGAGCACAACTTTGTCGACATTCTGCTAATGTCGCAACTGCTGCGTTTCCATTAAATGAAAAACGCAATTAAAATCACGTCTATTCATGTGATAAGTCATTAAAAAACATGCCGCGACATCATCCTCCAACCACTTCCTGTCTTCTTCTTCTTCTTCTTCCTCTCTTGCGCCCACAGTAGTGTCTCGTTGTCGATCACATGACTCGTGTGAGTAGCAAGAATTGTTTCAATTGCGAAAAACGTCTTTTTGAAATTGCTCTGTTTTGATTAAGCGCATTTATTTTTGCGATTCCAATTTCCGCAATTATACTGTCAACGTGAAATCGCAGCAGTTATATTCGGTGATGCATCTTGGTATAGATAGTGCATAGCGTGGTGTATTACCTAATTGTGTTCTCTATTCTAAAATGAACTGAGCATCCTTATATATACGAAGCTAAGTCATTCGTTTCTCACACTATTCTGGGTAGTACTGCTTATCCGTCACATCTCTCGACGAGGAAAACATAAAAGTTACAATCTTAGATCTGTGGATGTTGGTCAGCTGGTTGTTGAATTGGTTGCTGTCAAATTGCAAACTCGTCCGAGCAAGAAAACTTTCAGCCATCGTGCCTGGAGAACCTCGCAATCCGAGCTTTAACTCTGGTCACATCCAAGTTGTTGTCTTGCGTGTCTCCCGTCTTGAGTTTGGCCAACCTGGATAGAGAAATGTTCAACGGTAAAAAAACAAGCTTAGCATAGCCTTGTGTTTTCTGGCCTTAACGACAGTAATCTTCTCTTAAACAAACCTCGGAAATTTCTCCAGAACAGAAATTGGATTTGTGCTGAGATTAAATTACACACAGGTGGAAACTGATGAACTGGCTGAGAGAGTAATTAAAGGTTTCAGAACAAAGGGTCCTGACTATGAATTCACGGACCACTTTTAGAGTAACAACTGGTTTTCCAATTATCCTACTATGTTTTGGACAATCCAATCAAATGCTCTGGAATTTATTTAAACAATGAAACAATATATATATATATCAATAACCTAAATTTCTGAAACTTATAAGGTAAGATGTCGAGGAATTCAAGCTTCAAAAGGCAGAATATTGGGTTAGAAGTTGTGTTTTTTTCCCCCCTAAAGGAATCAGTGAGGGTTTTTTTTCTCTGTATCCTTATCAATCTTTAGCACCTGCCCAGCGACTCAGAGGCATCATTATTCCACACACCTGTCAGGTCAAGCCACAGTCTGTGACTTTAGCGTCGGGATGGAGACCTGCTCCACAAACTGCACCCAGAAGGTGCATCGTTTTGGCAATTTTTCCTCCCACACCACCCTTAGCTACCGTCCACTATTTGATGCAGCTGACCTTAGAGGTACGAGCCATTTCTCTTCCTTCTTGAATCCATATGTGCACACTCAAGCCATGTGGAGGAGCCTGACAAACCATCATCCTCATCGCAATAATTCATACATCCAATTTTATTACGGCCTCTAATCAGAACGCAGCTGATTCACTCAGACCTGTTTCACATACTGTTTGTATCTTGCCAAGTGAAACCAGATATCCCAAGTATGTTGGCGCTCTGCATGGCTTAAGCCGTGTGCTCAGTCTCAGAAGCCCAGGGTTCTTGGCGATTCATTTTAAAGGGGACGATGCGCGTCACGTAATATGCCGGAGTTAGCTATCAAAGCTAGTTCACATCTATAGTCCCTCAAAATGCAATCAGTGCAAATACTAGATATTACAGTGCAATAAGGACAACAAGTTTCTTCCAAAAAAACAAAAGAACAAGTAAAATAATGGAAATAATAATTACAATAATAAAATAAAAGTCTTTTTTAATCTAAGTTACACCTGGTACATACCCCTCACAAAAAAACAAAAGTGACATTTTTCGACCTCAACACCAGCTGAAAGTTGTGGAAAGTGCTTTTCTTGAAGGAGCATCAGTTTGAATTCTTCAGCTTTGAGGTCTTGAACCCAAAGCTCAGTTTTCAGCCAGAACAATTTCCCTTTTTATTGATGATTGATAAACTGCACAAAGACATGTAGTTTGGAAAACATTCTGCTTTCCAGCTCTGGATGTGGTGGCAATATTTTTGTTACAATCTGGGAAGAATAAAATCAGCTAGGAAAGGAAACAAAAAAAGTAATAAAATATGTGGACTGAGGAAACCGTGAGAAACTGGAAAGGATTTGAGACTTTTAACTGTTTAATTAAAGCTGCTCCTCGTGCTGAGATGGGATCGTTGTGACAGTTTGGATGGATCCCTCACAGACTTCTCTGAAATGCACAACGTGGATTCGGTTTCAAATGATCAGCTATGGTGACGAAAACAGATTTTTATTTTTATACAGTTTTTTTTTCTTTTCTTGCATTGATTGTATGAAAATGTGCCAAGTTCCCGTTTTCAACGTGACTTCTAATGTTTTTTTTAATGCTGACTCGCTTTAATTCATGACATTTCAGTTTGTCAGCTCTGCGGCTGCAGCTGAATATATTGTGCTTGTGTGACATTTGTTTAAATTAGAGAAAGTCTGGGCAGCGAGTTTGGCGCAATTACCTTCTGACCTGTCAGTGTAGGAAAAAAATGTGTGTGAATGTGCTTTTTAGTTCATCACCGATGAGCTGCAAATATGAATCAGAACCAGCTTTATTGGCCAATCAGTTTGACCTGGTTAACCTAGTAAATTTAGGACTGTTGCTGTAGTTGGATCTCTGTTATTTTGTTTTATATGTAAACGTGAGATGATTATTGCAAAATCCGGTCTCCAAGTTCTGCCCCGACAAGAACTTTTTCAATTAGCAGTAGCAAAACCTACTGTGAAAACTTTTCTTTTTAAAAAAACAAACAACAACAAAAAAAAAAACTAATTTACATGTAATATAAGAACTTTGTCACAGGTTGGAGCTGTCAATTAGAAGCACACCATTTTTGATGCTCACAGGGAATGAGGACAAATATAGCTGCTGCAGCATTTTTAAAAGTCAAGAACTGGTGGAGAGACGCATCGCCAAGTAATTCAACAAGAGCAGCACAAGTACACAAGCACAAGATGACCCTGGAAGAGCGAGAAGGAGGAACATTTTAAAGGTGCCGAAAAGGAAAAGAAACAAGCGAGAGACGTCTCTAAAGACCCTCGACAAGACACTAATGAATGGCCTTGCAGACAATCGCAAGAGCTCCGTGCAGCAATACAAGGCTGCCGAACAAACAAAGCACCGCTTCTGCAGAAGAGGCACTTTCAGGCAGGACGAAGCCGACCTCAAGACGGACTTTGAATATTGTAAGCATATCGATCGGGCGATGTCTGTGTTTGGAGGAACGAAGGTGAGGACAGTCACCCGAGGAAAACTGTTCCCATACAGAAACATGAGGTACCCCTCAAACTAGAAGTCTTGTCAAGGTGGGATGACTCCTACTGAATGTAGGAAATACAAAGATTTTGAGAGGAAGGTCAAAACATCCTGCTGCCAAACTGGTTCTTGTTCAGCACCTGTTCTTCCAGTAAGACAAAAGCCTGAAAACTACTGCCAACGGCGAAGAATCAACTCCAGAGCATCAGACAGGACAATATTGATTTGAATCATCCTGAAAGTTTTAGGAATGATCTGAAGACGAAGGCTCAACCCAGACTCACCAACTCTACAGGAACTTAAGAGATTTACCAAAAACCAAAGGGAAAGCAACAAAGGACAGCAAACACACAAAATGAATGGCATCAGGGCAAAGTATCCAAAATGCACAGAGGACATTAAAGTTGTTTTGTATCTCAAATACCACTTGGATGTTTAGCGTCACGCATGCTTTAGTCTTCTTTGCCTTTCAAGAGACATCATGAAACAGAAAGTCACACTGGGCCAAATGTGATCAGCAGTGACGCGTCTCGCTCTGTTGGTGTACTGCAGCGAGAGCAGAAGCGGACGACTCCCGAGAGACGAGAAGCTGCCCGTCAAGCAGCCGACTGCCATCCTGAACGCGACGTCTCGCTTTTGCAGTCAGAAGCAGAGGAGATGATAGTAATCCACTTAGAGCCATTTAAGTACTCCCAGATTTTACAGCCCAGACCATGACTCTGTCTGAATATTTGGTGCTCCTCTGTGTTGATTTTCATCCACGCCACACAGAGAGCAGACTCGAGTCGCCGCCTTATGTTTTTTTTCCCAGTCTGTCTTCATACAGCCAGCATTTTTCGATCTCAGTGATGCTTTCCCCCTTTTTGTCACTCAAACCCCACTTCTCCATTTTTTTTAATCATCTGTTTCTCTTCACTCTTTTTTCCTTCTTCTTAAATTTATCTCGCTCCTGCATATTCCACCTGAGGCGTTCGCTTCTCAGGTTTCTGTTTCGCCTTCTTTCTTCGGGGCTGACCTGCTAATTTAACTGCATTGCTTTTGAGTCGCCCTGCGTTTCTTTTGTTAGTTTTTTTTAATGCAGTTTTTCCACTCAGCTTGGAGAGCACAAACCTGCTGAGCGATGAGAGCAGCGTTCCGCACTGGCAAACGATTAAGGCCACTGACAAAAAAATAATAAATTTGACTTTACTGTTAGAATTCTGATTGAAATCAGCTACATAAGTAAATATTTAAATCCAACATGTTACACTGGAATGTACTCAGTTGCCCAAATCTTTGCCCATTTGCTTGCTTTTTTATGTTTAATATATATTGGATCAAATCTAAAATTGATTAAATCTCTTGTGTTATGGTAGCCATTTTGTCTGTTTACTCCTAGGAAATGAGACATATGAGAACTGATCAAAACAAATAAGATAATCTCTGAGTTAATTGCGGCTTAGAGTGACTCAGCAAAAACCCAGCACACACACTGTGTTTGGTCTCTACAAGTGGACAGATAATGCACTTAAAAACAATAATCGCCTCTTAAACTGTCAGAGAAACTGATCGATTGACACTTCCTGCTTTCAGTTGGTATTTCTGCGTTTTCTTTCTCATTCATGGAACGAGATCAGAAAAATGTGTGAATCGTCAGATTAGATAGTTCTAGTTTTTACTGCAGCACACGTGGGCAACAAAAGACTTTACCTCATGAAAAATGAGTGAATGCAAAGTGAAATTGGCTCCTAATTTTAGATAGGGGGAACGTGCATTAATTGAGTTTCAATCTGCGACCTGAAGCTGAACTTGCACATCTTTACTGGTGAGTGGTAATGCACATCTGTCCAGACTAACGCAGTTGTTAAATATATTAAAATGAACACAAGTAGCTTTCCTTTGGGTGTTCTGTGATTCTTCAAAAGAGCTTGTTGGCAAAAAAAAGCCTTGTTGAGCACTATTATGGTATCCATTGTATTCTCTCTCCGTATATTTATAGACCTGGAAGCCGCCATGACCAATTGTGTAGCTGAGCAGAGAGTACAGTCATTTTTCAACAGCTCATCAACTTTAAGTTGGTTTATGCTGGGGATGACAAGCCAAGGCTTTGCTTAAAAAGGCTCTGCGAAATCACCAGGCCTTTCTCTCGAACTGTGTGTCGCGGTACCGTCGACGGCGAGGAGGGTTCATGACTAAATGAAAATTAAAAATAAAAATTAAAAAAAAAAATATATATATATATATAATATATATATATATATATATATATATATATATATATATATATATATATATATATATATATATCACACAGTGCTCCTTGGCGTGACTGGAGAAGATGTGGAGGAGAAAACATAAACAAAAGCGTTACGTTGTACTCAGCTCTTATTGCAGCAATCTAATCACGCAATTATAATAATAGTAAAAAAAACATTTAATTTAAGTGCTTGCTGGATAAAAAACAAGCATTGAGAACCCACAATAAAAAAAAATGTATCTAGTTGTATTTAAAAAATTTGAATTAGCAATGAAGCTTGTTTGTACTGTTTGAAAAAAAAAAAGCAACCTTTAAGGAGCTATTAAAGATCTAAATCTTCACCATTTTATTCTTCTATTGAAATCACTGATGCAGAGCTTACACATGATACTTTTCCCCAAACCTTGTTATACAAAACCGGTCTTGCCCCAAGTGGGGGCAGCATTAGTGTTTCGGGATCTTGTTCACGAATGGAACCGGAGATTGATAGCTGGATTGGTGTTTCGCTTGCTGTGGTGTGAGTGCACCTCTGTGCGCTTCACCACAACAAGCATGCTTGTTTGTTGTGGTGAGGAAAAAGCTGGTCTGAAATGTGACGCTCTCGGTGTACCGGTTGATCTACTGTCCAGTCCTCGTCTACGGGTCATGAGCTCCCCGTAGTGACCAAAAGAACAAGATGGCGGACACGAGTGGCCGAAATGTGTTTCCTCCTGCGCGGCGTCTGGGAAAACCCAGGAGGGATGTTGGTGTCTCAGAACTGGTGCAAAATCTGCATTTTGTCTCTGCTAAGGTAATAAAATGCTTGTTTGTTCCTTTCTATTATTCGGGATCTTAAAGTCAAACTAATATCCTTTGGTAGAATTAAAAAAAAAAAAAATTAAATGCTTTTTTCAATATTCCTGTCGTCAGGCGAGTTGAGCAGCAGGCTTTAGGAATCGTACTCCCGCAGTGACGCGTCTGCCTCCCATTCGTGACAAAACCTCTGAGAAGATAAGACTTTTCAAATCAGCGAATTGATTTTTGCACGAATAAATTGAGCTTTGGACGTCAATGTTTTTTAATTACTGGATAGTCTATGCAGCTTCAGCTTGTGATTCCTCTGTCTGTACTGGAATGCAGCAGGGATTCTTATCTGCAGCATCTCACTTTGCTTTTGGAGGGGTTTTTTTTCCACTCGGCATTTGCTTTTAAATCATTAATGCAGAGCACGCATCAAGCAGTATACCCAGTACCCCAAATCTCAGTCTGTCAGAAGCTACAAAGATAGATTTCATGGCACCTTTTCTGACCAGGAACCCTTTCTGACCATGCATCTGACTGCAGATGCAGCTACGTCTCTAGACGGTTGCATACGTTTGAAACCAGATGATTACATAAGCTGTGTAAAAAGTGTTTCATTGTAAATGGCAGCTGACCATCCCTGAAGACTCAGACTGCCTCTACCTGCTTGATTTCTTCTTTTTTTTTTTTTTTTTGTTGCTACATTTCATCCTGGTTTTGTGTTTTCCACAGGTGAGAAAATATGGACCTCACATTTCTCCAACTCCATGTACATTAAATAATGTACAACGCTGTAAGCGTGAAAATGGACTGGCATCAGACTGCTAAGTTATGTGGGGAAAGTAACAACAACAACAAAAAACCAGTCAAAAAACACTTTAATGCACATTCAGTTTCATGTTTAGTGAGATTTTTCTTGTCACATTTGCAATGAATGAGTTTTATTCATTTCCATTTGCCTGCAGAAAAGGGCCAATATATAAAGGAAGGGACCTTGATGTGGCTCAGAAACCGTTAAAGTGCGTCCGCATTTCAAAGAAAGTCTCTGTGTGACCTCTATGCCAAACCTTTTGACGTTAACACAGCAAGCTTGATCTTCAGATTGAATGGCAGAGGTCTTCCAGAGAGTTCCCTGCCGCAGGGAGCATAATACAAAATTTGCCCTACCGAAAGACGCAAAGTCTTAAAGTGACAGCTCATATTTTGGCAGTCAGGTTCCCTGAACGTAAACGCTTCATATTGCCGTGAGATTTTACAGAACTGGAGACATTCCCACAACAAAGGAAGACTGAGAACCAGTCGTTTGGACTCCTGCTTTTTAGCCGACGTTATCGATTTAAAACAGCGGAAACTGAAAATGTTCACATCAGAAAGGCTACAATGTCAACGTCAATTTCTTTAGCACACAAAGACAACGGACGTCGATCAAAGTGCTTTGCGATTCAGTAAAGTGAAGCAACACAAACAACACGGAGAGCAAACAGACATCAGAGTGTGGCATTTTCACAGCAGGTTGTTGGAAGGTGTTGTTGCTTTTTCAGCCAAACAACATCCAGGCCACTACATAAAATGTTATTTACTGAGACCTGAGGCTGTATTAGCAGCAACTGTCTCTTGCAAAGGGTGCAGATGATTAATATCCCACAGATACAGCTGAGCCCAAAATTATTCCAACCCGGCGCAGACTGAGATTTAAAGTAATCTTTTAAAGTTGCCATTAAAATGAATCACCAGCACTTTGGTCAGTCTTGCTGTTTTAAAAGTGCTTATGAATAAATTTGACTTTCCTTGGTTTGAAGTCCCATTAATGAACTGATTGCTGAGGTCAGACTGAAGTGTGCGATCAATGCCAATTCAAATCATACATATTTTTAGCCACGCTTTTAAATATTTCATCCAGTTATTTAAAGATTTGTGTTCTTTTAATGTGTTTTATTCTTTAATTCCTCTGACACTTTGTGAATTTTGCTAGAGAAATGAACTTGCACTCTTTTGCATGGCTGTTGTATCGAAGGTTTTCGTGTGGCCCTGCCACAATCCTGACTTGGGCCAAGTTGTCATGTTTTGCAAGACAACCTGCAAAACATGGAAAATCAAAAATACTCATGCAAAAAACAGCAATCATCAGAACTGATGCCATTAAAACCTACTACTTTTCCCATCATATTAGGAATAGTATAAATACATTTAATTTCAGTTTTTGTTGCTTTTTTTGTGTGTTTTTTTTTTTGTCACAGCTGTGTGATTTTCAGACTCAAGCTTGAATGAAGACAAATTGCAAATCTAAATTTGGCAAGAGTGTAAATAATTTCAACGGCGTGACCTTAATTGTTTTAAGAATTATTTGAAGAAGCGAGGAGTAACTAGAAAGCTGTCTGAGGAGCTGTGAGCCTTCCTGAAGATCGCTCTGAGGACGGAATTAGTTTTGGTAAAAAGGACAACAGCTGCTTCAGATGAGTTTGATGGTTTTAAATGATATTGTAACCAGTCCCATATGAGAAGGTCATTGTGATCCAGTATTAATCCTACGTTCTGTAAAAAATCTCCGCTGACTTTACATGCAATGCTTATTGCTATTTTTCTTAGTTTCTTAGGAGAACAGAGACCTTAGCCACTGTTTGAGGTCCAAATACATCAGTTGCAGGCAACATTTTCACTCTTCATCTTTGCGATGTGTGTGTGTGAATAAAGCTGCACTGTTGTCGTGTTGCGATTGCGATATTCCGCATTCAGAAAATTTGAAAAGAGATTACCTGTTTCAAAATGTGAACTATAAGAGGAACGGGCCAGGAGAGCTTTTGGGGAGACTCAAAGCAATCCTCCTAAACGTCAAATATGCACTGTCACTTTTTTTTTTGTTTTTTTTAACCCGTTCTCTTTTTTTTATCTCGATTTGCTTCTTCCCGGATCTGCACCTGAGTCCGAGCCTCTCTCATCCTTTTGACGGTCCGCCTCTCCCTGTTCGCCGTGTCCCCGTACCCGAGGGGCGCACGCAGAGTCAGATACGGAGACCAATTACACTGCAGCTGTTGTTATGTAATTTATTATCCTGCTTCTTCTGGATTGGCTCACTCTGATGGACTGTGGAGAGGAGGAGCAGGGCTGGAGAGAGGGAAAATAAGTGGCAATTTACAAATGCTATACTGAGTAAGAAGGAAGCACACCAAGCGAATAACTCCCACGAGCCAAGAGGTCAGAAGGTCGTAAAAACCGAGGTTTCTGAAGCACATCTATATGGTTGTGAATTCAGTCATTTATTGCATAGAACGACCCCCATTCTCAGTCATTTTTTTGAAAATTCCCCACCATTTTGCCTTTTGTCCGTCACTAGCTCACGAGTTTTGGTTGTGGAGCATTTTGCATGAGGGGAAAAAAAGCAAAAGATATTTAGACAAGAACGTGCAAAACAAAACCAAAAAACAATCACATAAAAAACAACAATCAGACATAAAAAGAGAAATTGCTGCAGTTAATAGTGATAAAAATGTATTTGGATGTTGCTAATAGAACCAAAACACCATGACAGCTGCACACCAGACAGGTTTTATTTATTAAAAATAATAGAATGTAACATTTTCCTTTTGGCTTAAACTGATTTGACTGGGATCCACTGGCTATAAATACTTTTGAAAGGTCCTGTGAATTTTGGATGCATTAAATTATAGGAAGAAAATAATATTTGAATGCCTATTATGCGAAGGAATTTGACATTTTCTGGGCTTGTACTGCTTCACAGCAAAAAACTATTAGATTCTTATGAGGTGAAAAGCAAAGTGCTTCAAACTGAATAAAAACCAAGGACAAAACAAGGAAAAAGGGGAAATCTCAGAGATATTTTTGGGGAACAAGTAAGAAACAGTAAAGTACACTGTACTATTGTATAGCAGAGCACATTCCTCCATTGTTGGGTTATCATAATCTCCATGATTCATTGTTGTGTTGCAAAATGCCTGAAAGAAGAATTTGTTTCTCTATAATAACCGAGGACATATTGAACCCCATACATACCCCTTAGTTTGCATTCAGGTCATTGGAGGAATAGAACTTGTTATGAAATATTGTTTGCTTCTGAGCAAACAAACAAAACAAAAATCGGCATTAATCTAATTCACAATTCATATAGATGTACTGCTTGTGTTATGTGTACGTAGGTGACACACCGTACATGTCATATAAAAGAAAATATGACTTGGTAGACAAGGACAAGAAATGCATTGCTTCTGGTGAGATACAACCAATCAGAGCCAGGAGGACAGTCCCAGTGCCGTCAATCATGCCTGTGTATGCCCTACTCATTGTGCTAATTGCAGAGAAACAACTTACCATTACAGAAAAAGTATTTTCCTGCTGTCGTCGATGGCTACGCTAACTAGCCTGAGCGTTAGGGAAAGAATCTGCTGACAGGGAGAAGCTGAATTCTGATTGGTTGCTTCCGGCCTAAGCAGTGTATTACCGCAGATCTTTGTAGGACCAAAGAGGACGGGAGGAAGCGGAGGAGCTCGTTTTTGTTTTCTCACAAATTTGTCTGTCCGTATTATACTGTCGCCACATAGTGACAGCTTTCACAGATAGGCAGAAAGCATCATTCATAAAAGTTAGATATCGGAGATTTGAAGCGGTTTGTTTACACGCGTCACATGTCTTCTAATGCGGTCTGGTCTCTGTTGACGGGCCTCTCTTAGTCGATTCTTGCGATGCAATTTGGAGAAATTGCTCAGCGAATGGATTTTAGAAGATGCTATGATCCATCAAATCTGAGCTGCGTTTGACCCGCCTGAATATATCCGTACGATAATCGATAGGACTTCACCTTATTTAGTTGTTACAGTCATCTTTGTTATAGTTAGTTCTTGCTTTAGTTTCCACATGAACTCCCGTGTTTCCCTTGTTGCTTGCTTTCTCATTAGTTCCACCAAGTTGCCGCTTGCTTCTTTCTTCCTAACAGGTGCAGCACAGTCAGTCAATTAGACTCAACCACTCATTGTTCCAGCTATCAGCTTTATCAGCATGTCTGCTTCTGATTCTTTTCAAGCGTTTGCTGGAGTCTCCTGATTCTCTTCGTGTTCTTTCCCAGTTTTGCTTCTCGTGGGATTCTCATCGGCACATTGAAATGTATTCAGTCTAGTTATTCAGTCTCTTCTGCAACCACTGATCATAACATTGAGGCTAGCTGGATGATCTAAGTGTCCACTGCCATCGCTTAGCACCAAATGCATTTTCACAGAAGCATATTCTTGCAAAACTTAATCAAATATAAATGTAAAGTGGCGATTAGGCAAAAAACACACTGACATTTTTCACTTTAATGCACACCATTAAAAAGACAGGCACTGCCCATAAGCGTGCACACGCACACACACTTTCCCGCGCACACTCTCACAAACATTTATGGCCATATAAAATTTAACATCGCCGTAATACGACTCTGCATCCATCTCGCGACGCCATTCACTCCAGACAGCCATATTTAAATCTAACAAGCTTCCCCGAGACTGAGCTCCTGGCTCCACCGAGGTTGTGCGAGATGTGTGACCTTAATCTCCCCTAACACAGATCACTGACTTACAGCGATCAGCTAATAACTCTGCCAGCTCTCTCATTAACCGCTCTCAATAACTCTGGTCTGGTGCCCGTGGAGTCAGGGCCCCGGCCCAGACACGGGGCGCCCCGCGTGTTCCTGCCCGTCCACATGTATTTACAAACCACAGCTCTCATTTTTACTATATTTACTATCCAGGCTAAATACTGTCAAGTGGCATTTGAGACCGAACTAAATGAAAGTGCGAGGCTCCAAAACTCCTTTAATCTGGAAATCGCCTGATTTCATTGCTGCAGAGTATGCAAACAAGCGTACCTGCTTGTCATCGGCTTCCTTTAAGTTACAACTGAGACACTACTTTCTTCTTGATGCTACGACGCAGACTCAAGAGGCACGAACCTAATCCCAAATAGGCTCTTCGGTTCAGATCAGACGGCGCAGCTGAGTGGGGGAGAGTCATTAAAATCTAACTCAGAGCCACACAGCTAAGGAAAGGAAAATATACATTTTTTTGTACGGTTAATTATCTCTGCAATCTGCTGCCCAGCCCTTGGGATATGTCTTGTGGAAATGTAATGAAATAAGAAGAGTAAGGATATGAGTCAGGCCAGATATGTTTGTAGCTAAGCAGGGGAGGAAAAAAAAAACATTGCAACATCTATTACTGCCAAGCAAATATTTGTCGTGTTCTTAACTAATATTTCTTGGTAATTACAGCTGAAAAAGTGGGAGGAAATAAAAAAAACAAAAACATTTTTTGTTCATACAGGGAATTTCTTCATTCAGGGTGTTTGCTGTTTCAGTTCGCGTTAGCAACTGAAAAGGCTGTCATCTAAAGCGCACGAAAAAAAAATCAGCGTCAAGTAAAAGTTTTGGAATCTCCAACCTGGGAGTCGCCAACTCTCACGGGTCTGACAAGAGTACCTCACTGCAAAACAGAAAAAGTGTTTGCGAAGGACAAGGACCTTGTTGACTCTCTTTGAATGGTCGCTCTGACTCAGTGGATTTTTTTCATTTCTCTCTTTATTTTTGTTCATTTTTTTTTCAATCTTGAAAAACGCGATCCTGCCAGCCTCGTTTGAGGTCTGTTTCCAATAACTGCCTTATAGAAAAACAAATTTGTATGTGGTTCTGTTACAATGTCCATGAAAAAAGAAGAATAGAATTCAACTTTATTGTCATTACACTGTCACATGTACAAAGTAACGAAATGTAGTTTGCATCGATCCAGAAGGGCCATACAGGATATAAATATTTATAAACAGGTGTACAAAGATATAAACAGAGAATAATATTGATATGCTATAAATAAAATGTTGTGTACAAATATAAATATGAGACGGAATGTGTATATAATTTTCATTGTGGCATTATGATGCTACATTTTTTTTAAAAGCTGTGTGCTGGTCACCATCTCCTTAAATAGATGTGACATTTGAACCATTTAGTTTCTGTGGGAAAAAAAACAAACAACTTTAATTTGAAAGAAAAAATATTGATTTTTGTTTTGTTTTATTTTGTTTTTGGCACAGTAGTTTTTCATTTTCAAGTCATTTTCTCCAAAAAGTAATTTAGACAACAACAACAAAAAAACAACTCAGGCTATTATTTTTGGAATGGTGAGCATTTTAAACCTTCCTGAAATCTTTGGATAAATTTATGAATCAGAATACACTCATGTTTACATCAACCTCCTAAAAAAATATTCCTGTGTGAAGTCTTTGACTTGGTGAGCAGATAAAAGTGTCCAGGCTCCTTACAGCTCTTTGTCGCCAACTCTTTTGCTTGCACTCACTGTTTTATTGGCTGGATAGGCCGCGTGTCATTGGCTTAGCATAAACAGCCAAAGGTTTTCACAGCACCGGTTGCATGGAGAACTTTAAATGTGGACTGGATAATCCTGTGCAGGCAGTGATTTTTATCTCTGAGCCCTGTGAAATGTTCAAATTCTTAGCGATGAATTATGTAGCAGCTTGAAATGGAAAATGTGCCCGGACTGTAAACCTGTTACAGGAATGTCGGTCTTCTCTGCCACTCTAACAAACAAGCAACTGGGAAGAAAAAATAAAAGACAAATCTTCCATAATATTCCCATCAGTCTAAGGACTGACAGGTCCCTCGTCATTCACCTCTGGGTGGGGGGTGTACATTCAGACTATAACACTTTGTTCGGGTTCTAAATGATTTCATGTCTTGGGTGTAATGAGCCGATGTGTCAGATGCATCTCTGCCAACCTCGGTTCTTCAGGAGAAGAAGTGTCTGGCAGGGGGGGCATGTTGGTAATCTTTATGGCAATTTTAATAACTCTCATTATGCTGCCGTTCCGCCGCTTTTCACAGTGACTCAGAACCTGCTGACAGCAGCAGCTGGCTCGCAGGCAGCAACTGGCGGACTCATTATTTCACAATCTAGATCTTTTATTTACCTTCAGTTGCCATTCAGGGGCTCCGTGGGAACTAATGGGAATGTTTCTATCGTTCCAAGCAAAATGCAGAACAAGAAGGAATTGGGGCAGCAGTAAAGTGCCCTGACCGCTGCGAATGAGGTGGCATCAATTTGCAAATCCCCGCATCACGTCCTCAGATGGTTGGGTTGAAATGAAAATTATTATTATTATTGTTCTTTTTTTTGCCACTTTTACATGTTAAAAATACTGTTGTGTTTAGCTTTTGGAAATGAAAAACTCTTGAACATTTGGACAAACTTATAGTTGTGTTTAGTCAATAGAGCATTCTTACGGTTAAGTGAACCACAAGTGGGCGCAGTTAGTTTAAAGACATTCCCCACTGTCATGTTATATAAGACTTAAAATTTATGCCATTCTTTTATGCAAATTATATACATTTATTGTTAGTTTCGTCATTTAGTAGCCAGTGAATGCTGAACAAAGAACCGAAAACAAATGTGTGTTTTTATCAAGTCAAAATCAAGAGTTGCCATGGATTTTAATACCATACCAAATCTCACAGTATTTATTATTGCTCAATTGGTTTCTGCTCAATTGAGCCAAATGAGTTCTAGAAAGCAATTGGGCCAATTGATTTCCAGTTGATTAGAAACCGATTAGCTAATTAATTGGCTAGAACAGATCCCTTAGTCCTAGAGATTTGGTAAGGGAGAAGAATCATGGGCAGCGGTAGATCTTTCCTATGACACCCCCATGGAAACACGGGTCGTCTCAGGCTGTAGAGATTGTTCTTGTCCTGAAGAACAATCTTCAGGACACCCTTCAGCGTCTTGACACTCTTCTCCAAACCCTACAACACAGATTACAATGAAAATGTGTCAAGTTATATTTTTCTATTACTTTTTGAACAGTCACGAGATTGACGTCTCAGATTCGACGTCAGACGTTCTTAGATATCTCCAACTTCTCCTCGACAGATGAATCTTTCCCGTCTCTTGCCTTTTCTCATTTTTCCACACCGTCACAGCAGCCAGCTGGGGAACCTGCGTCAAACAGCGGGGCGTCCTCTCCCCGTTGACAAGACATGTAAATTAGCAATGAGAAGCATGTTTATGGTGCCGCTGACGTGGTTGACACATTGCCCATGTCAAGAACTGCCAGTAGCTCCAGTAACGATAGCAACCCTGCCATTTTGTAAAGAATAATGCTTTTTATGTAAATGTCCATGACAGTTATACTGGATTAGCTTAGCATAAGTCTCATTCAGGCCATGTTTCAACCATAAACTCAAAGGTCCTGACATTTTAGAGTTGCACCCTTAGTCCAACTTGAAAAGTAATATTTCGTCCCTAAACACTGTGAACTGAAAACAGTGACACTGCATTGCAGAATAAGTTTGATGTAAAATTCGAATCAGAATCAGCTGCGTTGGATCGGGTTTGTCTGCAAAAGAAATGGAATCTCATTTCATTATCGACAGCTTTCTGTGCGCACACATTTGGGATAAATGTACAAACCTTAGAGTAAGCGAAATAAAAGATAAAAACGTCAATGTATGGTCATATGTGTCATAATATGATTCAGAGCATGGAAGACAGCCAAAGGGTGGATCCGTGGGGGCATTTGGAGAACAGTTGTAAATGTCGGTAGAAGTCTCTAAGGAACCCATTTCTGTCTAATTTGAGAAATGTGTTGACCAGCAGAATATCACATAAATAGAGTTCAAGTTTTCTTATATTTGCAGCAGTGGATGTACAAGGACTATGACACACAACTCAGTCACACGCAAGAGAAACACCTGCCCTTTGCTGCTCTTGGGCTTCTCATGAGTCCAACAGCTTTTAATCTCCATGTAATAAACACACACACACACACACACACACACACACACATATGCAAATAATTTATCTGTTTCAAGGACAGAACCAACTTGCTCTCCGATTCCATCAAAGTGACCTGTCTACTTTGGTTGCAAATGCATTCTTGATTTAATAAAGTCAATTATGCGTTTAGGATACCATCTTGAGCAATGCTTCATGTTGAGCAAAACTACACTGGCATATTGAGGCAACCGGCTTCTCCATATGGTTTCCCTGAATCGCCATTGACACGAGAAAAAGATACAAAAAAAACCCAACTCTTCCCCCTACACACACGCACACCCACGCACACTGCTCTGATGAAAGCTGAAAGTTTCAGCCACGCCCTTTTGTTTCTGCTGTCCCAGGGTACATGCTTTGAAAACATGACTTGTGTGATGTGAAAGGACAAAAATGAAATAGCAGGAGTTTATGGTTATGTTTTGACCATTAAATCAGGATCTGTCAGTTTTAGACTTGCTTGTAATGTGAACAAAGGCAGGGATCCTTCACTGATGACCAAACCTTTTTCAATGATGACAAGATTCAATAGAAACAGCCCGGTTTGGTATCAACTTATGAACAAATCGCAATGAAAATGGAGCTAACTAAAGAAGTCCACTAAGTAAAAGTAGTATGTTTTTAAATTGCACATGGAGTACAATTAACTCCTGTATTTTTTTTATGCGAGTCTGAGCAGATGACAAAAATGGACTAGACATTAGTAAACGCTGAAGAGGTCAACTGATTTTTGTCCAATTTGAGTCGGAAGGGAGGTTCAACCTGACGTACCTGCGCCGGATATTTGACTTTGAGCACCTTCTGGCGTTAAAATGAGCCACAGAACATATTTGGGTCGTAATGCAGATGCTACGATCCTCAGGCATGTGAGGTTTGGGTTTTATATGGGTTAGAGTTTTGATCCTTTCCTTGAGGTTCATTTGCATCCCTTGCATCTTTGTTTATTAGTTCGTATCCTTGTGCTTTCAGGATTTTGTTCCCTTTGATCATTGTTCTTCTTCTCCCTCATTTTACCATTCCTGTAAAGTCCCAGTCCAGTTCTCTTTGTCAATTATTCACAAAGGGAATTGCTCCCCATTGACACGTTGTCTTTCACCTGATTTTCCTCTGCACTCATTCTGCCTCAGCTGCAACTCATTTGCCCCTGATTGGTTGTCCAGGTTGCTTTTCTTTCCTCATACACTCGCCAGTCCTCACTGTTCCTTGCTAGGTTCTCCATTACATCACCTGCTGTTCTGCCCCTATCACCATGGTTGCACTGTCTTCCCAATCTTTGTGTTTTCAGTTCATCAAAAAACACCTCTTCGTCATATGTCTGCCTCTGTTTCTAGATATTTTGAACATCCAGCTCACAAGAGAATATATCTCTTTTTAGAAGACATACTCTTCTCAATATCAATGCTGTGATCAGTCGCCTCATCACTTAGGTGATGATAATGTGGCAGCTGCGTTGCAACGTTGGTGGTTTTCTGTGAACACCAAATAAATACATTACCAGTCACAGGGTAGCTTAGCTTATTTATGACATAATAGCAGAACAAATGGAAAAGCGAGACATAGCATGTTCTGTAGGAGTCTGACAAGTAGCTTTAAAGCAACATCCTTAGCATTGCTAATTTTACAATGTTTAAAATGTCACTGCAATGATCATATCTTAAATAGATAATTGCGACACGGCCAAAAAAAAAAAATTGGTTAATTTCAAACAGTTCTACTTTCATAACTTTCTTAATTTCCTGTAGGGGCTGGCTGTGCTACAGCTAGCTTACAGGAATACGGGTAGAGGTTTGGTTTTCCAAACTGTTTTTCTTTATTTTTCTTTTATTTACATCCTCCATAACAGAGGAATTTTTTTATGTTACATTTTTTTTTTTTTGATTTATTTAAAAATGTCGGAGTTTCTGGCGGAAATGTGCTCCCGTGTTTCTATCTACTGTGGCCCTAACACTGCTGCCTCTTTCTGTGAAAGGGTTTCCAAAAAGTTGCAATGTCCTCCAGCCACCACTAGGGGGTTCGGTCGCTGGGGGTCCACGTTCTTCCTTCTCTCTTGCTTGCACGTTACATCCGGCTCTGTGCATCTGCTGTTTGGATTTTTTCCTCCCGTTTCTGTGAACAAATACGTCCTGGGGAGGGGAGAGTGAATAATACAAAACCGAAAATATGCACCATAAAATTGGTCCTTGGAAGTCCTAATTATTAGAATTAGAATACATAATAGCCCTTTAGGGAATAAAATACATGAGCATTTAGGCTACAAGGCAAAAGGCCTTCAGTTGTTTGCTGTGTAATTAAGGACGACGCGGCTCCTGCAGCTAAATGACTCTCCTCCTCCTCCACTTCCGCTCTTCCTCTCCTCAGTGTGCTCAGTGTAATCTCCGGCCTTAATGAACGCACGCGCGGGCCCGTGCGCGCATTTTCAGTGAAATCCCTTTAGCTGGAAGGGCACGCTGCGTTAGCATTGGAGGCCCTCATCACGAATAAGCTAAATATAGAAGTCATCATGTTCGGCTTTCAGGGTCCTCCTCCGCCGCCTCTTTCGTGTATTTTCGCTTCCCGTCTTTTTCTTCTGCTGCTTTTCTGTATTAACCGCACCAGCGGTTTTCTTTTCCTAAAGTGCTTTCCGGCCAGACGGCCCCGTCCTCACCGCCGCCCTTGAGAAGGTTGCTGGCATGTTTCATTCTTCTCCATTTTGTCTGTCTCCAGCCGGTGGGGGGAGGAGAGGAGCAGGAAAAAAAAAAGAAAGATGGAGAAGGAGAGAGAGACAGTCCCCCCTGATTGAGAATGATTAAAAGCAGCGGGTTGTCGCACCCTGCCGGTACTAATGACACGACAAAATTAGAGCGCGTTAAAGACAGGAAGTGGAGTAGAGCGGAGGGAGACCGCAACCCGAGACCTGCTTCCACAAACTGAACGCGTCACTTTGCATCATTGTACACCGAGTGACCTCCTCATTATTATTATTATTATTATTGTTATTATTATTATTATTATTATTATTATTATTATTATTATTATTAGCAGAGAAATCCCGTTAGAAACACGTGCTCTGTGACACTGATATCACTCCGCGTCATCTGCGGCTGTTTACGCACCAATAGCTCGTGGCCGCGCGCGCTGGTGCAGTTAAAGTTAATGTCTTACTACAGGGTCTCTGATTGGCCATCTGGACTGGCTGACAGAAGAATTTAAAGCGCTGTTTGCGGCGCGGACGCTTCATACAAACGGCTCTCAGAAGCTTTCGTGATGTAAAAAAAAAAAACAAACAAACTTTTTTTACCTTTTTAATGTAACATGTATAGTATCCAATTCAACGGAGAAAACCAAGTCTGTTCAAAGGAACGACATAAAACCTAAAAGAGACGCAGTGTTGTGGTTGCACAACTGTACCTACGAGCTAATAATTTATTAAACCATCTTTCGGTATTTTGCAGCCTCCTACATGTTGACTTGATTTTGTTGGCTTTATAAAAATGTCCGCCTGTCTACACCTGAACATTTCCACATTTTAATTTTCTTTTGGTTGAATATTTCAATGTGCCCTTGGACTGGAAATGATGATGATGATCACGTTTCCTCTTATGGTTTCTTGCAGACCCAAATATTTTTCAGTCAAAAAATGATTGGTATTATCTACACTTTTTAAAAAAAAATTTTTTGTGAATACTGGATACTGAAAGCGGTTAGAATTAGCTATGATCACGTCCGACTAAAATAAAAAAGTCCAGTTCCATCTGAAGGGCATGATGCGCCTGCCACCGTATTTAATGTTTGTAAAAAATATTCTAAGGATCAGAACAAATCTGTCCACAGTAAGAAATATATTATGATTAAAAAATGAATCCAAACAAGAACAGTATATTTAGTACATGAAGGAGCTTGAAAACAAAATCAGAACTATCTAGTTCATTGCAGGATTAAAAGCAACAAAACTCTATATTTTTAAACAGATGTATCTAGTTCTCTTCACTCTCACTGCCATGCTTGGCATCATTCCTTGTCCAATAATGTTTTTGTAACCTCAGTGTAGATGCATAAACTCCATCTGGATGTTTTGCAGGTGCTATCCATATTAGAAGCACATGCATTACAGAGCAGCTTTAAGTTTTGTTCTGTTGTTGTTCTGCTAAACAGAGGAAGCAGCCAAAAGGCCTCGAGCTCACAACGTCTGCTGCAGAAAATGTTCCTGTCTTTCAAACTTCATCTCTATTTCCGACGTACAGAGAACGCGAGGCGGCGTCTGCAAATGGTTGGCGCGACACGAGTCACACATTTCCACAGTTCTTTGGCGGTTACTGTAATGCTCTGAGCAGCTTTCACGGCCAGATTCTGTCCGAACTTTGCTCCATCCAATGTGGAGACGTGTCCATCGCTTGATAGACGTTTAAGCTGTGGGTTTCTTCCACTCTCCTCCTGACTGATTGCTTTATGCAATGTGATGATGATTATTATCCTTTACAACCTCTTCGCAAGCGATTGATTTGAACTCGGGAACGCAAATGAGCAGATGTCAAGATAATCCCACAAGGGCAACTGAACATTATTTGCAAGTGATCAGTCTGTAATTAATGTTAGGCGCATGTCCCAAAAGGCTGAACTCTGAAACCGAATTAAAAGTTGCTCTGACAAGGGAGAGTACACTTGTGTAAATAGGATGCCAGAGTTTTGTTTTGTATATTTGTTTTCCTCCAACATGTTTTACTTGCCTTTCATTTAAATAATCTCATTGAATCTCGCTGTCCAGTTTCTACCTGCGTTTGGTCCCTTGTGTGGCTAAAAGGCTTTAATGAGGTGTTATCTTCCTTCAGGATGTTTTTTTGTAGCTTTTCCATTCAAACTGAACTTGGAGTATGCCATTTTGTTCTGAGGTATGAAAGTGTGTCATTGGTAACACTTTTAATTTCCAGACGTCACTGCGCGTCATTGCAAATGACCCAATTGGTTTCCAGCCACAGGAGATGATCAAAGCCTGATTTCTATCATTTCTGCTGTTTATTTAGTTAATATAAAAGCTATTTTTTAAATAAAGCATTCAGGCTGCTGTTGTGCATGTTCTTTTGATGCAATGTTTACTTTTTAAACTGCTGGTCTGGACACATTGACACATTCATTCTCATTATTGTGAAGTCTGTCTTATGGATTTAATCGTCTTAAAGCCATTTTATGGCTTTATTACCAGTTTCCATTTGTGCCCATGTTACTATTGTTGTTTTGGGAGAATCAACTGCCTTTGTACTCTATGACATGAATGACAACTAGATATTTTTATTGACGTTTCCGATTTGCTGGATTTCAAATTTGACTCAAAAAGAAGGTTTTTTAACCGTCAGCAAACAAATGTGAACATTAGTAGGCCATAAGTCATTTTGGGCAATGATGCTAAGAGATGTAGTTTTGACAAAAAAAAAAAAAAAAAAGAAAAGAACCGAAAACAGGTGCAAAGAGAGAAGATCTGGAGTTGGACTTTGTAATGGCATTATTAACAGCAGAAATTCAAATATACAAAAGAAAATATATATTTTTTTATTACACATTTGCAGTTGCATGTTGCGACATTGCACCGTACAACTGCTGCTGCTGAGAGACGCCACGATGATGAAACCGAAAGATGTGATCCAGCGAGATACGGTATTTATTTCTGCACTCCACTGTTAGTGACTTTGTTCAGCCATGCTCTATGACTGGGTAAGAACCACACAGATTGTGCAACATAAAACATGTTTCCTCTCGCAGATTTCACTTTTTTTTTTGTCACACTTACATATTTCTTGCTGTTAAACATCTTCATGTAAGACAAAAGCAACCTTGCAGAATCCAACCAGCTGTTTTCAAATGATGATTTCATTTATAAAGGGGTAAAATAATAAAAAAATAAAGCTGCACAGACCCTGCCCTATTGTTCAGTCTGTAATTAACTGTGATTGGCCACATACTTTTTCAAAAACTGATTTCAAATTCCCTCCACCTCATTTACTCCTTGTGATTGCCGGAGACAAGAAATCATGAAGCCACATGAATGATGTCTGTCTGGCAAAATGAAATAGCAGAAAATATCACAAAGAGTACATTTTTGCCACTGGATTAACACAGAAAAAAAAGTAAATAGCGTTCAAATCATTTTAAATCAATTGATGGATGATTGCTGGTGCTCAACTAGAACACGGGTTATTACAGTAATATTCATTTTAAAACACTTATTTTTTGTTTGGATTGAGTCATTTTCAAGTGCTTATTAATTGGAATAGCATTTCTTTTTTTCATTTAGTTTATTTTATAGAACAAGTGAATGCTACTAGTTCATATGTCCGGCTGTCTGCTAGAGTAGCTAGCCTGCACACCACTTATCGACAAATAGCAAACTAGCTAAAGGTTTTAAAAAATTGGATTGTTTCTTTTTTTGTTGTTGTTGTTCATAAGACTCTTCTGATGTTTTTTACCAGCTAATTAAAATGACTTTAAACTATACCAAAGATAAAGTCATACCAGTAAGCCGTATACCTAAAGTCGGCAAAAACAGTCACGATAAATGGGGCGTAAACCGTCCAGTTTTTAAACCGGTTTGGTTTTGATTTCCCAGTCTTCCCCAACAGGAAGCAAGCTGACAGACAGCCGTGAACCTTTTGGGGAGGAATGCTTATTTCAGCTGAAGCGATGCCACATCTACATTCCTCTGCTGCCAGCGCAACCTGTTCAGCGTTAACATTTCAGCTGTTGCCCACCTGCAGGCCAAGAGAAGAACACGATCCTCATTGTGTGATGACAAATAAAGAACAGCTTCCATTGCGTCGTTAGTCTCACAGAAATAGCGATAACTATTTTAGAGAACTGTTCAAGAGGGAAAAACCCGGGGCGCTCACAAAAAAACCTGCCAATTCGACGCTTCGAAATGTGATATTGTGTGTCAATGAGAAGTCGGTCCCTCAAAGGCGTCGTGCATTTCGCTCTTACGTTCCGTGACCAGTTTGTCTTTTACACAATCGCTCCCAGCGGACATTTGATGTCGGAGCAGCGTGTTCCCGTCAAACTGCCGATACCCCACCCATCGCTGCAGCCTCTCTCTCTTTTAGAGAGTGGATCACAGTGCTGAGAGGCATAGTACTGGGCCTCCTTTATCCGCGGAGGCCTGCTCTAGAGTGTAAATACTGACCGATGGCTTCGCGCCTCCTCGTCTTGTGAGCCCCGTTTTACTTACGATGTAGAGACGCAATTTCCTTTGCAGCATTTGTAATGTGGAAGGCAGCAGCTGGCGCCCGCAGTGATGCGTATCGCGTTAATATGAAACACAGAATCTGCTTTTCAGAGATTTCATAGATGCTGTGGGTGTTTCATCGCTTCACGGCTTTCTGCCGTACAAAGCCAAAGCCCACTGACACATCTGTGGACAAACAAGTGAACTTACTGCAGTTATAATTGAAGGACTGACAAATTCACAATGCCTTGAACACTGCTCAAAGCCAGTGAATGTTTTTGCATCCAAAGCATTTTTTTTCTAAGGATTTTATGGAGCTAAAACAGTCTCAACATGCACAAATCCACAAACGCTCAAGATGCACAAATGCACAGATGCACAGAATGAGATTCATTTTATGAAACGAGGAGCACGAGGGTGAAACTAAAAGTTGCATGAGATATATTCAAAATCACGTGACTCGAAAACTTTCTTTTCACATCGCACGAGTCGCGAGAAAGACGATGACAGGAAGTAGACGAGGATGACAGTTTGTTTAAAACTGTCGTAGAATCGCATAAATAGCAATAAAATGCATTGCAGCTTATGTAAAGTATCAAGATGTGAAATAGACATGGCTGTATGAATACTTTTCGCAAGGCATTGTCAGTTCTCCTGTGTTAGTTTTCCTTTTGTATCTGATCTCACGCGGTGCATTGGGGAATACTTTTGCATCCGCACCTTTCATAACTTCCAGCTCCATCAAAAAGTAACACAGTCCTTGTACGCAATCCTGGACCCATTCTAAATAAGCACCGTCTGAATTGCAGCAGTTCATTTAGCAGGCAAGGGAAGATAATGTTTAATCTGTAAATGAAAAGATGGTAATCTGTTATTTATGCTGATGACTGGCAGTTCTAACTGGGTCTGCTTTCCTATTCATAGAGTTGAAACGGAGCCTCTTTGCCTCAGGCCATTAAGGGTGTGATTTACACAAGCAGTTGGTGTTTCTCGACACACCAGTTGTAGGCGCGCGATTATGCATGGGCACGCATTGGAGACAAGGTGTCAGACAGCAGGATGTTCAGACCAAAACCCAGGACCTGTGTGGGTGTATAATGCAGGTGTGACTTCTATAAGTGTCTTACAGAATTTTAAATATTTACCACGATGTGAATATCTAGACTTAGAGCACCAAAAGGGAAGACTGGATTTACATGTTCTATATTTAATGTTAAGTTTACCAATCTGATATTTACCCTCCTGGGGTCTTAGCATGACATTCAGGGGGGGAAGGAGAGGGAGTCTCCCATCAGAGCATCAGTTCCTGAAACAACGCACATCCAAATGACCGCAGAACTTTACCGAGTTATAAGGTTGGTGTTTCAAAAAAAGCCAATTGAACACACAGTAGTCGAATTGTTACCGTACTGTTGTTTTAAGTTTCACAGCAGTTTGTCCTTTCACCACTTTGTAGCTCAATTTGTCCCCTTGTGTTGGCAACTTCACCCATGCTACACGCGTTTCAGTCCAAATTGGTTTTTATTTGTTGATGTACCGAAAGTGAGGTCTTAAATTTAGCCTGGTTCTCTGTGTTTAATTGCGACCTTATTAAATTATGAATCACCCTTGATGAGCCACAAATTCTGGTTCAATTTCACGAGTCTGAAGAATCAATAAACCTCTAAAATGGAGCCTGTGTCACAGGAAGTAGGTGAAATAACAGAAGGAGGAGATATGGGGGGGAATTGTTTTGTTGATGGAACTTCTTCAATTTACTGAGTTTAAATGAAGCTGGTGTTTAATCACCCGCTGCAGTTTTTGTTCGATGGTGTAAGAGACGTCCAGAAATACTTAGTATCTATTAGCAAACGCTACATTACTATGAAGGAATTCTCGATTTGAGTTAATGATGACAACATTGTTTTTTAAATCATTGATTGTGAAAGTAAAATGGACACTTTTAGACCTTCTGCACACATACGTGAAGAAACTCATACGTTAGAGGTGGAGATAGTTGGTTTAACGTGCAAACAAAGGTATTTGTTGCCTCATGAGGTGATTGTGTCACATGCAATAAGCCTCCAAGAATGAACATTTATATGATTTGGTTTCTTACTTAAAGCATGAGAGAGCTCTCTGTAGACCTTTTCACGGCACAGAGTAAAAGAAAGTAGTCACCTGCTATTAAATGCTTGTCTTCATCACATCTCAGGTGCCCTTAGGTGATTTCAAGAGAGACATCGCAGCCCCGAAAGATAGATAATAGCAGCTGTTGGACTTTTATTGTTGATTAATAATAATATATTTTCACCGCTGCACAAAGCTGCTTTGGAAGATGGTGCCATCGCTCGTCTGAAATCACTGCTGTAAAACTACTATGCAGAACAAGCTATGAAAACACTATGCCTTTAAGTTTCACATATTACCCAGTTGATTTTATTTTTGAATGAGAGATAAACACAAAGTAGAAAGGGATGCTGAGGCAGACATTTGTATTCGGTCCTCTATACCGAAACCAAGACACGGCCTTCCACTGAAATTAACAGGCTGGGCAAGAGGAATGTTAATCAGATAGACAATCAATAGGCCTGTGGCAACTCGAGAGAAGCAGCTGAGATCCACAGCGCAGGTGGAGAAATCCGTTGACACGATGTGTCCTCGTCCTACCCGCCAGAAATCTGGTTTTTTGTACGAGTGACTTGGAAAAAACGTCAATATTGGGTTGTAATTTACCACAAGCAATGTAGAGGACACAACAAACTGGCGGGAAAAAGGTGCTTTGGTCAGATGAGACCAAAAATGTTATTTTATGCATCACATGAAGACCTTGGTGTTGGCAGTTTATTTGGATTTAAAGTGACAAGAGACCCTAAAACAGCTCATTCTGAAAGGGGCTCAAAGTAGGCAGAACTGAACAAACTCATTATCTAAGAATAATTTGGAGCAAAAAATGTAATTAAAATATTCTGTATAGCGGATGGAGCTATCCTGACCTGTTTTTAGGAACCATAATGGGTCACCTTTAAAGAAGACTTGCATACAAAAAAATTACAACAGCGTTGACTTCACTGGGATCTACCACTTTTTGCAGCAGAAAAGTGGTAGATCCACCACACAACATATTTATGTATATACTGACAAATCACAAACACAGGAACCCAAACAGACCAAGTACGGTTTCCATTCTTTAAATGTCACGCCTCATGAGTTCAGTAAACATACCGTGCTGAATTTCGACACTGTACGACCGTACCACAGAGACTGTCCACAGACACATACTCTCAGTCGTCCATTAAGCTGCGTGTCGGATATCCAGCCATGAATTTAACCACCGATTATGGAGTGCTTCCGTTCGGGGAAAGAGAGATCCATTGATCGCTGTCTCACAACATAAAAGAGAGTATCGATGCCCTACCCCAGGAGGATCTGTGTGAGACATGCATGCGAAGAAGAATCACACACCACAGAGGAATGTGACCCCGGCTATTCCCCGTAGTATTTGTTTCCTCCACTGGATGGAGTCGATTTGTGTTCTGTCAAACTTGGCATTACGCTGTGAGTACCCCGGGAGGCTTCTCCTCTTGTTAACAAGGAGGAGATGTTACAGCAAATATGCATTTAACAAGGGTGAAATTCACCCCGCGTGCAAGCCTCCGCTCTGTCATACTCTTGCTCTCGGTTATCCAGATCACCTTCGCCTCCTCCATCATTCCGGATGATGATGTTTGGGTTAGCTGCCTCCGCTTTCTCGCTCTGCTACAGGACCAGTCAAGGAAACCTGATCTGAATCCACCGGGCTGGTGAAAATAAGGAATATAATAATCACCAACATTCTGACCCACACCACCTCATTCAAATTCACCGCGATGATGGGATTGAATTTTTTTCCATCCTGGGCTGTGAGATGTATTGAATACCCATGCAGCCTTATGCAGGGGAAGAAAAAAAAAAACATGAGAAAAAAATCACTCGAATCAAAAGTAATTGCTTTAAAAGAACTCCAGTATGAAATTATTATGCCATAAGATCAAAATGATTTATCAGCAGGGCCCGTAACGGAGGTGTTGCAACATTCTTAAAAACAGATACGTTTCCCAGATATATCTAGGGAATTTAAATCCATACTGAAAACACCTGCAAGGTGCGCTCGGGCTCCGAAAGCACCAACCAAATTTATTAGTCTGTTGTGAGGCAAATAAATAAATAAATAAATAAATAAACATGCCAAGCATTGTGCCCACAAGCGAGGAGTGTGATTCACTTTTCATGTTCCGCGTCCCCAGTGGAACATTGGCTTATGAAGTGCTCCCCCATAAAATGTCTGCCGCTATGCTGTTCTGGCAGCCTGCAGGCAAACACTGGGGAGATTATTTGATCTCCTCAGACTTCCAATTTCCTCCCCTACAGGACTGAAATAAACTTGGAAATGTGTTTTTAAGCTGAGCACCAATCATGACATAATGTGTTTGTTTTTGTCTCGATCTTCCGATATCTTCTATACGATCAGCAGTTGGTCCAAGGGAGGAGGAATATTGTCCCTTTGACGATGTGCGCGGGACTGGCCATCAACTCAACACGCAACGTTCAACATAAAGGGGCAATTTCAAGGAGACAAGGGGTGAAAATTGTTTACTCATCTGCAACTGTGCAGTGCTTTCACGGCACACGCCGAACAGAAACTTAAGAGCAGTTGTGGCGCTGCCTGTTTGGAAGAACGCCCGTCAAGGCCTCCTGTCAGAAACTTCTGATGGAGTTCGAACAGTGACATGTTTCAGACCCGTAATCAGTCACGATATGACAGGGAAATTACCACCTTCCCCCAAGAGCAATCAGTCAGTTCTTGTGCCAATCAGCTCATCTGACGCTCACACAAATAGACACGTCAAAGCCCCCCCCCTCACACACACCCCGCCCCACCCTCCCTCCGCCCCGCAGTAACACGCCAGCTTTTTGGTGTCTCCAGTTCTCAGGATAAAAATGGAGGCTTTGTGCTCTGTGTGAAAACGGCGCGCACGTACTGTCTCCTTGAGTTGGAATCATCGTCGAGGCCCAGCCCGGACGCGGGTCGGGCCGATCAATCGGGGAAAGCGCAGATTATCATGTCCTGGCTTTTTGGAGCCATCGGACATATTAATGAAAGCGGCTCATTTGGTGAGAGGCACAGGTGTTGGTCTATTTTGAGGTGACGCCTCAGATCTGTAACTTCGGGATAAAGATTGGCAGTTTGTGCCAGGAAACAAACTGCTTCCTGGCACGACATTTGGAAAAAGAGAAGGATTGTGGACCGCGGCAGTGCTGTGCACTTTGGCATTTTACCTTTTGTTTGTAATAATTATGTGGACGTATGAACAGCGATGCTGAATCCAAGCAATGTACTATTCATGTCATGAAGTGGTGGAGTTTGAGGTGGTGAGGCAGCACGCTGGAGACCCAGGTAAGTTAATGGTGGTAATTTAATATAAGATAAAGTCCACAGAAACACAGTTAACAAACGGAGTCTGCGGCCAGGCAGCACGGCTGAGCGGAAGCCAGGGTTCAACACCGGTAGCACTGGTCTAACAGGCGGAAAACAAAAACAAGCAACTATGTGCGGCAAACAGCGATTGACAATTGACAACAATACGACAAGGACCCGACGAGGAACAAAGGACACAGGAGGGACTAAATACACTGAGGGTAATCAGGAGAACAAGACACACCTGGGAACAATCAAGGGGAAGACAGGACAACGAGGAGACTCAGGACACAGAAACTCAGAATTAAACACAGAAAAACACAGAACCTGACAATTCAAGAGGAAGAAGGACGCGGTTTGGGCCAAAGCCTGCTCAACAATTAAATGAGAGAGAAAAAAGACAAACCCCATCACAGACAAAGCTAGAATTTCTTTTGAAAAATCTTTCGACTCTTTAGGCCACGTATCCTATATTATACATGCATTGGGTATAATGCAAACAGCACTAACAGAGATGCAATAAGTTTATAGCAGATGCGCAAATGATCTAATCGTCTAACTGTTGATTCCAGAAATCCACATTGTTAGTAGAAACAGAGGGCCCCAAAACAAAATTCCGCCTCGGGCCCCCATGGAGCATCTGGTCGGAAAAATTGAAGTAGGCAAGATGCTTTGTGCTCCGCCCTCTGTAAGGTGCTGAATGAAAAGCGAGGGAGTAGAGAGCGAGTTGTTTTAGAGAGACTGTTCCATGCCGGCAAGCCCCTGGGAAGACCTTGAAAACTGCTCAATCACAGCTCTGATTACAGGAGCGGGGAGAGGAGAGAAAGACCAAGACGGATGGAAACAAAGAGAAGGAATGATGTGACGACAAGAGAGGGAATGAAGGTACGAAGCTCAGGGGAGAGCAGAAGTGATGGAAAAGAAAAGTGCGAGAGAGAGAGAGAAGAGGATGGAACATAAACTAGCGATAGTTGATGAAAGAGTGGCATAAGGTAAACAAGACAGAGACCAAACAAGCGCTGGAAAAAAGCTTAGTCTGGATTTCTTCTTTAAAAACAGGTAGATGGTTCAGTAGAAATTGATCCACTTGATAATCAGCGCTCTCCGTAACTCCTTTATAAAGGCAGCACATACGTTTGCTTTTTTACTGTAAATGCGTCAGCTAATTGAAGTTTGAATCAATTTGCATGGCTTACATTGGAACCCCCTCTGTACTGTGGATCATTATCAGGTCTGGTAGCTAAACTTTCACATTCTTTATTTAACAGAAACTTAGCAAAATTCAATTGATTCAAGGGAAGCCGTTTGTTTGTTTCTGCAGATCTTTTATGTTCGGTCAAGCATGTTGTAGGTCTGAAAAAGGTCACAATTGTGTCTGTGCAGGATTTTGTGGATGATGTTGCAGAGGCATGTGGTGACTTGTGTTGTTAACAGTGGAAAAAAAAAGAACTGTGTCCGGCATTAATGGCATTAATGTTGTTTGTGGTATTCATGGACAGGGTTTTCATGCGCCGTCAGAAAGGTTAGTCCTGGGGTCCCCTCTTTGTCAGTGGGGCTATAGGACGGAGTTGGTGTTGATAACACCAGACGAGTGGATGAGCATTTCTGATCCCCAAACAAACTTTGATAAAACAAAAAGAGTGTGGAGCGTTTTCTAATCTTCAAGCAAACAGCCAAAGAACAGCTAATAATGTTCCATGAAAGAAAAGGGGCCACGACATGAAAACATAACCTTTCAGATGAACTCACAAATTCAATGAACGTCGATTCTAATTTTCCCAACACCCTTCTACACCTGTTACCTTTGCAAACAGGACCCGGAAAACAGGATTGATGGAGAAGAAAAGTGAGTGATGAGTGAAAAAACTGATGAGAAAAACAAGTACAACAATCTTGAAACTTGGGAAAATGTTTTTATTATTATTATTTCAAACCATTCCATCAACCAGAACATCGGCACAGTTTAGGAACATTACTGTCGCTCTCATTGAAAGCCTTCAGTGCCCCGAGTTACTCTGCAATGAGACTGAAAATAAATGACTCTTTTTTTATCCCCCCCAACAATAACCATAATTTAATTCAACAGCAGATAAGTATCAAGAGACAGAAGCAGTGGGACAACCACAAGGCCAGACACAATAAACACATTACAATGAAGTCAAAGTGACACTGCAAGAGAGCGATCAAGGCTGGGTAATGAGAGTCGCTGTTTGTCTTTGGGCTCAAGGTTGTTTCTGGTCGTGATAGCCATCTGCATTCAGTGGCACAAGGCAGATGGATTAGTTTAATATCGAATTAGAGCTCTCGTTTTAGAATGCAGCGCCATGTTCTCAGTTAGCTCGTATAATGTCTCATGTCAATTATCTGAAGCAGCATTCCCCACGGCTTCTTCTGGGCAAAAAAAAAAAAAAAAAAAGAATCATTATGACGAGAAGGGGAAAGTCAGACGCGAGATCTTGTTCTTTTTCACGCGCTGCTTCACTGTAAAAGTGGGTGACTCGCCGCGAGCATGAGAAAGAGGTCAAATTCGATAAACATCTTCTCTCGCAAAAGACCCGTTTTTTTTTTTTTTTTTTTCACAGGTTCAGTGTTTTAGTGCCGTACAGGGGTTATTGTCTCATGTGAATTTATTAGTTTTGTTTTGTTAAAATCTCAAACACGTCAGGAGAGAGTGATTGTAAGTTTTCCAAACCGTTTGAAAGTAAAAGTCCGAACGGTTTGGCCGACATTCGTATTCAGCCCTGTTGAGTTAACGCTTGGTGTAACAATGACTCAATTACAGCCACAAGCCTTTCAGGTAGATCTACATAACAAGATTGGACTTATTTTGGTGAGGCAACCGTTAAATTATTGCCCTACATCGAGATAACGGTTTTGTTATTTCAATCTATAAAGATCAATCAAATTTTGACCAGATGGTAACTAGTCAGGAGGAAGTTCTTATGTTTTGACTGGGCCAAGTTGAGACATCCAAGTCAGTTTTCTTTGAACTTAAAATAATTTGTTATTCTGTCTGAAGCTGGAAAATGAAACAGTTTAGACACACAAACACTTTCCCACTCATTTCACTTTTTCCTTGCCTTTCCAATTTACAAAGAGCTGCTCACGCGTTTCGAGGTTCCTCCCCCTTTTCTGTCTGCTAAAGTGACGCATCATCAAGCGCACAAAAGCTCTGACCCAGACTCGTCAACCCTTCCTGTTCGTTGGCATTTCTGGACCTTCGCATAATCACGCATTCTGCCTCGCGCAGTACGAAGCTCTCAGCTGTCATCACCTGCTGTTGTTCCAGCTGCTCATCTGTGGCAGCATGATATTTAAAATTGTGTCTTCAAAATCAGATATAGGCAAATAACTGCTACAGCCAAATCAAAAGCACAGAAACACAGCAGGGAAATGCATTTGCAATAAGCGACACGTGTGGCCTCTTTACTTGCTTTGTAACCTGCCAGCATCTCCTGCATGCTGCTCCCCCAGTCGGTGAACTCCTGCGTCTCGTCGTGTCGGCTGCTGCCTTATCTTTGCTTTTCGTGTTGTTAAGTTTTGTACGTTTCCCGTCAGACTTTGTTTCGGCGCTGACTTTTCCCGCCACATTTGTTTCCCTGCTTTTGATTATCTCTACAAGTGGCTGGCACAGTTTGTCTCTTTGGATTAGTAACAAAAAGAAAAAAAAAAAAGGTATGGACATATTTGCATGAAGGGCTTGGCAGCGGTGGGCCTTATAGTTAATTCATTTTTAGTTTTCACGTCAAAGCGGAAGCAGGGGGTTTGTCTCACTCTGCCTCGGGAGGGAACAGCAGCGCTGTTTGCTTTTTGCCTTCGTACTTTTGCATAAACTAAAACTGGCTGGTGCGTTCTGTGTGATGTTAAGCAGAATCGACATGAACTTACATTCTGTTTGCAAAGTTTAATGAATCGTGTGAGGTCATTATGTAATAAACAGACACAAAGTTGAGTATAGCTATAAAGTGAAAAGATTGCTTCTTTTTTAGTATCATGGATTAGATGAAGTCTGCTTTACTCTTCTATCCTCAAATGAAAACGAGGGGAACTAATTGCTTTCAGAAGTTCTCTAAGTTACTAAACAAAGTCTGGGTTGGGTCAAAACCTGACTAGGTCTTAGAATGGCCCAGTCAAAGTCAAGACCCACAAGAAATTCACAGTTCACAGACACCATCGCTATGTTTCCATCAACCACATAGTTGCGCAATTTGACATTTTGAAAATAAATTTGCTTAACGGAAACATGCCAGATTTGAAAAATCTCTCGTTCAATAAACATTTTGGAATTATGAGACATTTTTGTTCGAGCTGCGTCTCTAAAATGATGTTCAAAATAGCAGGCATACAAAATAAAATTCACATAAAAAAACACAAATAATTTATATGTTTAAAAGAAATTATGTGAAATAATGATAAAAAAAAACAAACAAACATAAACATCCTTCAAGGTCTTTTATCAAAATTGGTTTGTTTTGCAAAACTGCAACGGAAATACTTTTTTTTTTTCTAATCACACAAGTCACATAATTAACAGCTGGATGTTACCACTGTCGTACCACTGTCATTGGAGACCCAGTCCAGAATTACAGCAAAATGTGCTTCTTCAGTGCATCGAATGCAGGATTTTCCCTCCACTTCTCTGTTATTCAATACTTTCTCTATCGCCATAAAAAAAAATCCCAACAAATACATTTAAGCGTCTGGTTTTAAAATGACACAATCTGGAAAAGGCAAACGGGTGTGATTAACTCTACAAGACAGTGTAACTGGACGCTTAATAATTAAAAATCATCCGTCACGACTGATGCAAGATTTATGACAAATGTTTTTGCAGATAACAGATGTTTGAAGAAGAACTCTAAGAAATTTATAATACACCTTTCCCAGTTCCTTCCTTTCCGTACCCCGAGCTGACTCCCAGAGACTGACAGCTGGGAAGATTTCTCTTGTCAGGCCTCCTTAAGTGGACGCGGTCATACTCCTGCGATCTTTTTGTTTTTTTCATTTTTTTCCCCCCAACCCTGAAATGAACCGGCCCCTGAATGCTTTTCCCTCGTCTATCTCCTCCTTGTTGCTTTCTCTGCAGCACATCGTGTCTCCATCTTGCAGACTTCCAAGCTTCTTCAATCAGTAGCACGAGAAGACTCCATTGAATGACTAACTTTCAGAAGGAAGATTGAGCTTTGTCATCAGCGACCTTGGATTGATGTGACCCACCTCTACACATCCAAGTCAAGAAGCTGACATCCGCGTCCATAGAGTTCTTCAACCCCCCTGTGGTTTTCACGGGAGCCCTTTGGGGGCGATAGTGTTCATTTTCTGCTCCTAGAAGAAGAAGAAATAGAAAATGACAAAAAAAAAAAAAACATAATTAATTTCCTACCATTACTCGAATGCCTTTGTGTCGTCACCGTAGTTCCCGGAAGAGAGAGAAGAAGCGTTATCAATGATTTTTGTGGACGTTTACGGTGGCATATTGGGGCCATTGTGGACAGAAAAAAAAAGAAAAGGAGCAGTACATTTCTGCCAAAAAAACTCAGAAATTTTCCTATTGATCTCTGAAATTTTCTAGAAAAGAAAAAAACGTGGAAATTTGAGTTTGAAAAGCTGAACATTTACTAGAAAAAATTCTGATCTTCAAAACAAAGTTTTTTTTCCCATTGGTTTGATGTAAGTTAATGATCGAATCACTAGTTTTATAAATCCATTTCCAACCAGTCTATACGTTCATCACTGCACAATCAAGTCCCCTTTCACAGGCGGAGATAATAGATTCTAGCCGAGTGCTTCTTCGGTGTTCGACAAAGCAAGAAGGAGCCGCGTTTTATCGTTTTAAAGATTCACGCATCAAATTCCATCGGACTTTGCTTTCCTCCAAGTGAAACTCGGCTGCTGAGGTGCGAGAGCAGAGCTTTTTTTCCAGCATCTTGTTTGTACATCTTCTCCCCAACGATCGGAGTGGGCTTTAAATCAGCCTGCCTGAACTTTTCACCCTGACAAGAAAAAAAAAAAAAAGTAAGTGAAGTTGGTTGAGATTTTTCCAGTTGTGGAAATAATAGTCATCACCAGAGGAGCATCACCATTTTGTTGCAATGCTGGTTCAACAAGGCCTGGTGCCAGTTTGTGGAAGTAAGCGTGTCGGTTGGTAAAACTGTGCAATTTCACCGTTTGTCAATGATCAGGTTGGCATTGACGTGTTTGATTCCCGATCTTGATCAGGACCAAAGCAATATTCTGCAAGTTTTAGTCAACTTTAAATGTCGTCTTTATTTTGGGAGACCCAAACTCGCTTATAATGGTACTAATTTAAAATCAGCGTCATAACACATAAAAATAACTGACCAATGGCAGCACACGTACCTCAAACATTGTATATACCGGTTAGTGTAATTGTGAAATTATACAAATTTCCAGTATTTTTTATTTTTATTTTTTTTGTTATTTTCGCCTGCAGGAGTAAACGTAGTCTTTCATTTCATATTCTTTCATATTCTTTCATTCATCTAATCCATGGAGGTTGTCAAACTTTTCTGTTCGGAAAGTTTTGGGCAACAAAAACTTGCTTGATATAAAGAAAAGTGTCCGAACTGAGTCTCATATTTTTGAGGCGATGCTTGCGACTTCGTGATTCATTTGATCCCGTTGATCAACACAGTTTACACGTGAAAAATGCAGTTTTTATTTCGATCGGGCACATTGCAGCCTTTTTATTTCTCTTTTACAGTAAATATGAATTGCAATAAATACTATGTGACTTTTTCCTGACAGTAGAAGTGGCGTGCAACATCCACCGCTACGTCTTTGGAAGGTTTTTGTGACGCAGGCGGGAAAAGCGAATTTTGTAGATTGATGTGCGAGTGGATGCGAGAATAAAAAGAGCGAGGAAGAGCAGAGAGCGGCTATAGATGAGAGGTACAAGTAATAGAGAAGGGAAATAAACGGAGGCATGCGGGGAAAACCACAGCTTGCACTTGAACTGGATTTCACTCCTGGAAATGTGTGTGAAAGCTTTTCGTCTTGCCAGTGTAACCAGAAACTGGAAATCCAGAGCTGTGCGAGTTCCCAGACAAGAAAACAAAACAGGATGCAAGACTTTAAAGAGCGATCAAAGTTGGGTAGAGTAGCGAGGAGTTGAACCTCAAGCAGAAGGACACTGTTTAAGCATGTTTTCGTTAAAGTAGTCTGGAAAATACGCAAGTTAGAGTGCAGAAGTATTTGGTAATTATGGAAAATGATGCAATCAGAGAGGAAAACAATCTTAAATTGTGTGCAAATACTGATATCGCAGACTTAAAAGATTCAGTCACAATATGAAGTGTAGCTACACATATTTGACATAAATAATTATCCTGATAGTTGTGATAATTCTCCTTTAGGGGGCTTGGAACAAAAATTACAGTTGTTCATCTTAGTCGCTTTTTGTTCAGGTTTATCATATTCTTGATCAGATTTACTTAAGGTTTTTCTTTTGAAGCAAAAAATATACAACTGCAGTTTTGACCATCGCATTGAACGGTCACCTTTAAATATGTTACTATGTCACTGTAAATATGTTAAACCCAGCAAGGCGGCTGACCTTCTGCTCTGGAAGCTAAAAGAACAGTTTTTGCTTGCGGTCCTTCCTCGTCCTGGAAGGATTTTTGGTTCTTTTTTTGTACGACATCATTTCCTTTCCTTGTGCTCTTGTCGGAGCAGAGCCTGAGCTTTTCGTGCTGGTGGGAGAACTGTCTTCATGTCCCGCGTCCTCCCAACTTTGTTCGACCGTGCGTGTTTGCAGACTTTCACAGTGAGACTGTTTGCCGCATTAAATATTGAAACGTGGGAGTGTTTGCTCTTCCTGATAGAATAGCTACATCTGAAGGAGCTTTCCTTCCTCCATGTCATTTTTCTTTTCCAAATGTCAAGTACAGGGATACGACGCGCTGTACGTACCAGCAAAGATATTTTTCTTCTCTAAATATTTTTGCAGCTTTTGCAAACAGACATCAAAAGACATTTTCTGTTGCTTTTCAGTCTAGAAATGTGATCAGTCATATTAGGCTCCTTATGCCCGTTTTGTTTTGTCTTTTATTTATGAAGGCAGATTTAAATCTGCATTTTATTTTCTTTGAGCGTCTTGCTGTCAGCAATCATGTACGTTTTGTCACAGCGAGGCTAAAAGCTCCTGCAAAGAGATGGAATAAAGGGCTTTCACATCATATCCAAACAAAATACCTCATAACTTGCTACTCCGTTTATTGTTTTTCACACGGGCTTCCATCCAGACATCCGCATTCGCTGCAATGAGAAGCAAAACAGATGCCGTACTTTGGTAGTCCTGTCTTTTTCTCTTTTGATCCAGTGGATGTAATCTCTGTTTTTTTTGTTTCCTCTCCTCCCAGACTCCTTCCTCCTCAATCAATGTCAAATTCGATTTAAATCAGTGTTTTCTTACACCACCACCAGGGAAAAGCTGAATAAAATATTTATTCTCGTTTAAATCTCCTGTCCAGAGATATATACACATATAAAAAGTAAATTTTGGGGTTTATTTATTTATTTTTTTTTACTTGTATCTACATCTACTTTGGGAGAACTTTGACGAATCGTGCATTTTCTTCCACCGGGGGGACGCCATGTCAAACAGCATGGAAGACTCACCGGATGGAAGGACCGCTCATGCTCAACCGGGGACGGACAAGAGGCATCATCCAGCGGTGACATTTACGTGGGAAGCGCTGCCCTTTAAGTGAAGTCAATTCAGCACAACCGTTTAAAGGTCAGAGTCCTTAGCTAGGCCCCATCACCGACCCCCGTCGCACAGCTTCACCTGGAAACTTTAAAACAGTGCAGACAGATTCCCCCACTGCTAAATTTGATTCTACCCTTTTTTTGTTATTTGAACTGGAGTAAATCCAGTTGCACATTTTGCATTTCGTCTTAAAAAAGTGTTCCAGGACTTAGACCTGGATTTTCTGAAAAAAAAAAAAAGTATTTCAACCATTAGAGGCTTGACTCTAAATTGAGTTTAAAGGGGCAGTACTATAAATTTTCCAGATACATAGTGCGATTTTTTTTTTTTTTTTTTCGTTTTTTTTAGCACCGTCAATTTACAGTGTTACCTTCAGGTCTTATAAAAACACAGTTTTAGTCAAAAAAGAAATTGGACTTTGTAAATTGGTGCCTTGAAATTGAGCCTGAGGGAATGACATCATATCATGACACAAAGCTTGATTTTTACTCCCCCTTCATCACTTTAGAGACTCGACACTTGACCTGAACTTGACCCTCAAAGACTTGGACTAGGCATGTAGAGTTTGTAATGCTGACGCCGGCACATAGGAGGCTCTAACTATGTTAAAGAAATCCAGCTCGTGCTACTTGAAGTGAATTGGAAGTTTTCAGCGCTTTGTTGTTGAATTTATTACCAGAACTTTGGACGCAATCTGTTCAAAAAAAAAAAAAAAAAGAAAAAAAAAACCTCGGGGGGGAAGGAATAGGTTTGTGCTGACTGCTTGTTTTCAGTCTCTCTGTTTATTACGTTATGGATCAATTCTAAGCATAGAAAGAAAATAGAGGTGAGAGAAGGTGCAGTCCCTTGACATTTTTGTGGTAACCATTAAAAAAAGGCAATATCATGTAAAATCGACTTTTTGGAGCTTTACATCATTGTAATGTTTTCCCCTCGTCCAAAGCATATCTGGAGTGTTGCTTTGATTATTTCATGCATGTTTGAGAAGTCCTTCCAAATTACGGAGCGACCAAATCCTGTTCTTTCTGAATCTGCGCCTTCAGGAAGTCATCACAAATCCTTACCATCATAGCACTGAGAAGTACTTCATGTCATGACCTTGGCAGATTTGCAGCTCAACCAGGGTGTTTGCTAATTGCTCCTGGCTAGTCTGAAGGAGCTGAGTGAAGTTTGGAAACTGCCGATCCAAGGAGGAGCTAAACTCGCGAAGGCGAAGCTCGGTCCAGCCAGGCGCTTTAGACGGCCGAATGATTGCCACGGGAGATTAAAGGATTTCTCAAACTCGCAAGAAAGAATCAAGGCAAGACTCCAAGTATGTTCTTGATGGGGGAACAACATCAGAACATGGTGCTGATTCTACGTCACGCTGCCACTTTAAACAGCGAGTGGCTCCGTGTAAACCGGCTCCAGATATTGACTGATGGATCCGGTGAACGATCCGTCAATCATCTGCCTGATTTGGGGGGAAAGAAATTAACTTGCAAAGACAGCGTTGCATCTTTTAATAAGCAGACGGGTAAACGCTGGGTGTTTTTTTTCACCTGCATCTCCCTCTGACAGGCCGACTCAAGGCTGCCGAACCACTGTGGAGGAACAGACTTCAAAGATGAGCTTTTTTCACTTTTCACCTCAGGAATGCTGATATGGGGATGTAAGCATTTGTTGACACGAAAACGTTGAAGGCAGCTTGTCAACCTGTGATGGACTATGCTGAGGGGCTCCGTACTGTACTGTTTCATGTCCCCCATCTCCCCCCCTCCCCTCCTCCCCCCCTTCCCACTGCTCTGATGTTGGTTTTCGATGTCACGCAGTGGGCTGTGTTCAGAGAGTCGCTCATTTACGAATAGCGATGAACATGATTATCATTAACATAAATTTGAATTTAAGGATAAAAGAAATGGGCTCATCGTTTAACAAATTACCCCGCCGAAGGATTTGTGTCATTATTTCCAAAGGCAAAGAGATTGATGTAACGTCTGTGCCATAAACCCGTCAAAAAAAAAAAAACAAATCTTCCACCGAACCCGGCCTGCTAAGAACCAACTGCTGCTGTTACCTGCAAGGCTAATTAATAAGCTTTATGCCTTGTTCGATGCCGTACCTGTCTAAGCTGGGGATCTGATATGTGATGCGTTGCCTCAGCCCTTCCTTTCCCTCCAGGAAGTTTTCATCCTCACAGCATCGCATCTGTCAAAATGGCAGTTTTTGCTAACAGCCAGGAGCCCAGGAGTTGAATCCTAATGTCAGCGTTGTGTGCTTGTCTGAGACCAGCACAACAATGAATGAGTCCAGGTCTGAACATCTAATACTTTTTGAAAAAAAAAAAAATAAAATAGATGTTTAGGTGCAAGTAAGCCTGAACAATGTTAAGTTTTCTATGCTGACTCTTCTTTTTCATTTAATAACGTAATTGCAGAAACTCTGGTTAATGTCTGTGCTGAAACTGTCTGCAAAGTGCTTGACAGAAAACTCAAGAGTGAAAGTTTAAAAACACAAGCAAAAAATTAAAACAGATAAAACAAATGAAATTACAAGGGGGACGGGGGGGAACTCATCGACTAAATAAATGAGAAAAACAATGCAGATAAAACACATTCGGCTGTCAATATCCAACGCTTGCACTTCAGTTCACTCCAGCTCTTGTAATGCCCAACCTGGTGGCTCAATTACTGTAAGAGTAATTCACAAGTGCGGTGCAACACACATGTCATAACCATATTCATAAGGTTGAGCACGCAGTCGTTTCTCTTCAAGAGACACCTTCATCTACCTTTTAGTCTCCCAAAAGCAGCTTCTGCGACTGACTCCATATTCTCAGATTGTATCACTGTTTTTGCTGGGTAAGTCAACCATTATCTGAGAAAAGTTTCAGAAAGTATGCAGGGTCTACATTATGACCAGCGATACTATTTTGGTCAGGAACCTGACCGCCACCCATAGCTCAGACTGATTCAGGACGCTTGAATCATGCATGCTCCCAGGAAAGCCGACCCACTCGTTCCAAAATAGGCCCTTTCCATCAACAGCCGTCTGAGATGTGATAGAATGCCATCCTCTCCCGCTGAAATGGCCATGCGGGTACTTTGCAGGTGCTATAATGGGGATGTGACTGCCGTCTATTGCCCCAAATGCTTCCCATTTGTCTTTAAAAAACATTGCCAGCTCTGACGGCTGTCTGGCATCCTAATGTGCACAAGACGCAGGAATGTTACGGCAGCACTGCAAAAGTCCTGTAGACAATAGTAAACATTTGCAACACCTGTGTCAAAGAGATGACTGTTAGCAGCCGGTTCCCACAATGTGACGGCGACCCTTTCATCCACAGGTTCACACAAATGGTAGGTTGGTGTCTCTCCTCGGCAGAAAGAGGGCAAGACTGAAAAATACAGCAGAATGTGTCCCTGACCAACCGTCCGCCGGCCATTTCTGGGACAATAATGTGATGCATGGCCAAACAGCAGCACCTTCTGATGACGTTTAACCATTCATATGACGTTGAAATAAAACATCTAACCAAACAATCTACATCTACGTATGCATCGTATTCACATTGTGTCTGTCACAGTATACATTTGACAATTGCATATCTGTATGTCGCCATTCTTCTTGGTCTCTTTCAGACGTGACGCACACACCTCAGTCAGCGCTATCAGCTTGCCGCTGCGTTTCCCTGCTGCGTTGTGTAAGGCGCACTTTTGATGATGCGACCCTGATTACCCAAACCGGTGGAAATGGGTGCCGGCTGTCAACAAATGATGGCATTTCAAATGCATCCACACCGAATCGGTTGAAGAGTGAGAGTTATTTCGGTTGTAATACTTCCAGAAACACTTTGGACTTCTTAAACCTGATAAAGCGCTTCAGGCCTTTTACCATTTCACGGTACATGTTGCGTTTCTGAGTCGGTTTTGGACAAACTCCCACAGGAAAGTAGCTGATTATTTCACTAAGGTAATCACAAATATTTGCCATATTACCGTTGCACCGCAACATAAAAATCCATGATACGTTTTCCTCTGAAATAGATCAAGTAGGCGCCCAGGAAGCTTGTGGCCGTTTGCTGACTTTATGAGAACAGTTTCTTTCAGCTTCAATAATTCCTTTCACTTTGAGCATATATTTCTTTTCACATTTGCCTAAGAAGACCTGGATATCCCTTTTCTTCAAACACCGTTACCTTACCTGCAACTACATCCGCCGCCTCCTCTGTGAGTCTAAAAGTTGAACTCCATCTCGCTGTTTTTCTTAGTCTTTGCCTCACGTCTGCTCTTCCCGTCTCACGCTGCCTCTCCCTGTTCTTCCTTTCTGTTTCTCTCCTCCTGCCATTCGTAGTCAGCGATGAGACGCATTATTTCTTAGAGCTTTATAAACCCAAGAGGCCACTGCCCGGCTTTTGGCAGACATTGATAAGAGATGATGCCAAGCCATACAAATTATATTAGGAATAAAGGAATCAATGGGCTTCTTTTAGAAAAAAAAACAAAACAAAACACCATCCCTTTCCAAGACCAACATTTGGCTTAAGTCAGGGTGAACAAGAAAAGTGAAAAGCTGAAGGAGTTACTTTGTGTATTGGAGGTCATTTACTAAAAGAAGAAATGGACAGCTTTTTCATCTTCTTTTTTTCTTTTTGAAGACGCTGAACCACAAATGGTAGGAAAAATACGGGCCTTTGCTTCTGGACCATTATTAGGTTGCGAAAGTGAAATCATCCAGCTTAGAGAAACGTAACTAAACCAGGCGGACAATCCGACGAAGAGGCGTATTGATCCATTTTCCCCTTCTGAACCTGTTTCAAAGTTAAAAAGCACACCGGTTTTAGCAGGCTGACCTATGTGCAAGTTAATGAACGTAATCTTTATTACCAAAGCGTTCTCAGAGTCAGGCTCCGCTCCTCGTTGCACTGAGAGGAGCTGTGCAGCTTTGAGAACGAGAGAACATGCGACTTCTTCCAAGTTCCAACACAAAACACAACAACAAAAGGTCAAATTCCCAAACAGAGTCACATCTACACTGATTTGATTTCCCATTATGCTAAACCGCGGCCGGCAAACTACATGCCACTCAATGTCTCCATGGAGATGAGGGCGCAGTTTTCATAATGCATGTGATTACACAGTGTTGCGATGACATTTTAATTTTTGACAGCGGTGCCTTCTCAGCTATTGTGTAGGATTGTCTTAAATCTTTTGTGTGTGTGTGTATGGGGGTGGGGGGTGTATGTGTGTGTATGTGGGGGGGTGGGGGGGGGGGGTTGTGTGTGTGTCACTGTCGTGTCAGAATAAGTTTTACTCTTTGCTGTGAACATATCAAGGAGAATCCAACAATAGGCACGTAACGCTTGAGAACACATTTAAAGAGACTGAAACAATAAGCACAGCAGAAAAGGGAAATGGTTGAGGCTGTTTATTTGAATCAATTGTTCTATAAAGAAATGTCACACAGCAGAACAGTGGACAATCTGTGTAACCTGAGCGTGTTCTGCTTAAGCCTTCTGTGATCATGGAAAGGCGGAAATGCTACCACTGACAAAGGGTTTTTGGAACAACGACGCCACAAAGATCAAAAACGGCACAGCTCAAACACCCCCCTCTCCCCCCCACACACACACGCACACACACACACGTCGCTTTACATAGAAAAGCAGCATTTGCCATTCGGTGGGACGACGCACAGACAGCAGGCAGTGCGAGCGTTTGCTGCTAGACTCACATTTTAAGCATCCCTGACTCTTGCAGGCAACTTTCTGCTCGGATAGACGGACCTCACTGTTGGATGGACACATTTCAGCCAGATTTATAGATTTTTTCTGGAAGTGTTTCCTTCCAAGAACAATGGGTCTGACTGAATGGTGCATTAAAACCTACCTTTGCTCGACACGTTTTTATTGAATTTGCTTTTTCAGAATCGCAAGCCTGTTTTCCAGCCAAAATACGTTTCCTTTTGCTTTCAAAAGCTCTGTGAAAACAGCAGTAACAGGAGACTAAGCTGCTTCTGAATGAAGCACGATGAAGATATCAACACAACTGGAATAGTGTTGAGTGGTGAAATTTAACAGTGAAAGAACTTGTAGAAATGTTGTCCAACCGTCACCGTGTCATAATTTAATTTGATGACGCAGATAATTTATGAAAAGATTGATCTCCTCCACCTCCGCCCTGAGCTTCGACTGCCGTCTGAAGAAATCAAGCAAAGGCAAGAAATCGAAGCCAAGAGGAGTGTTTTAGTGCTGTCAATCAACCTTGTGAACAGGTTACTAAATGTACTAATATCGGAGAAACAGCTTACCGCTACAGACAAACCATTTATCTGCCATCCACGGTGAACGAACTAACTAGCCTGAGCTAACGCTCCGCAGACAGGAAGGGAAGATTGGTTGTTTATGGTTAGCTCTGGGAGAAGGTAGAGAAGCTCAATATTTTATTTCTTTCACAGAATATCTCTTTTATATCATACTGTCACATCATAGTGACAGTTTTAGCAAACACCTAAAAAAAATAGTAGCATAATGCTGCTTTAAGCAAATAATATGTATTTGGTTTTACAGCATCGGTTTTTGCCGTTGTTTTTTTCGATACATTCTAAAAAAATAATAATAAATCGTCAAATTTAGAGAAGACACATATGAGACAAATTCAGAATCGGTGATGCAGAGCGACCCCAGACAGAAAAGCCAAAAAAAAAAAAAAAAAGCCAAAGGAAGAGGAAGCGCAGCGGCGTGAAGCCTCATTTAGGTTTAGAGGCAGAAAAATCCTTCAACTCCGGTGGTTGGTGTTGATGGAGGAACAGGAACAGCCGCGGCTCTCCTGTGGAGAAAGGGACCGGCGCGTGGAGACGAAATGGCTTTCTGAAAAACAGCCTGATCCCCGCATTACTGTAAATTACTTCCCATCACTGTGATATATATATATATATATATATATATATATATATATATATATATATATATATATATATATATCTGCTGATAATTGCAGATTGCCTGTGCGCAGATGTTCAAGAAGCAACTCTAAAATTCTCAGGGCCTTGAAGCTGAATCCCATTTGGAAAAGAAATGATTCCAGCTTCAGGGAAACGCTTTTACATCACAGACTTGAATAGGAGTTTAAAAAAAGTGGTAATAATTTTAAAGTCATTCCTGTTTTGTTCCTTTGTGGTTTTTTTTTTTTACTATATGTTTGCTTGACTTGTACAAAAAAAAAAAGGCAAGTTAAACTGACTTCGTGACATTTGCTCATTACTCCCGAAACTTTCAAAGGTATTAATTGCATAAGTTAGATCCTAAGTCACATATAGATTAGGCTTCGGGAAGAAAAAGAGGGAGAAACACACACAAAAGAAAGAGGTAACGGAAGGAAGTAAAGGATTAAAGTAGCTGGGAAATATTGAAGAAAGAAGAAAACAGAACGTAAATGTTTAATCAGGTATGAACACATCTGGCTTTGGCATCGTTTTCTAATGAAATACATATGCAGAAAAGGCTTTGGTGCATTCAGTGTTTACGCACAGCGAAAGGCTGGGTGGACGCAGGTCTAAGTTTTATGAATACAAGAACATAGGACAACTAACGACAACAGACTACAAAGACGTGCTAATCTTGAAAAGAAACCCGGGGATTTCCATCTCCTTTGAGCTGCTTCCATGTCACCCACCTCTTGAAGGTGGTTGAAAGTAAAAATGTTCTGTTTTCAAAGCGAGGCTCTGTTTCCCAAGGGCCTTCGATGCAGCCGCAATAACGTGAGCCCGGCTCTCTGCGCGGCGGGCCAGCAGGTTCCCACTAGTTTCCATTGAAACAACATGGGCTGTGTGAAGTTTGTCTCCCTTCGGCTGGGTCGCTTTGTGCTGAAACTCAATTACTTCTGTTTCTTCTGCTTTCCTCTATGCCGCCCTGCACTGGGAGTTCACCAGCATTTCCCCCAGTGGGTTGCACACAGAGTGCTATGAAAAATGACTGCACACAGATTACCTCTGTTTTTGCTTTTTTTTTTTTTTTTTGTCACACCTCAGTGTTTCGAATCAATCAAATTTCAATGTCGGGCCCAGATGACTTGAGTAAATCGTATTTAAATGAGGATTTAAAAAGTTCAGTATTATGTGAAAACTTTTTGAGCTTTTCAGAATGTTTTAATGTTGTTCCCTTATACCTGGCATGTTGCTTTAATTCTTCCATGCATGTTTGAGAAATCCTTAAATCTCCTGTGGAGTTTGAGCCAGAAAAAATATCTGGAATTAGCTCCAAGTTTCCAAGCTTCCCAGCTTCCGCTTCACAAAGCAACCCCACTCAGCTCCTTCAGACTAGCCAGCAGCAATTAGTAAACACCCGTTGGGACTGTGCTTCAGCTGAGCTGCTTCTCAGTGCAGCACTGGTGAAAAAATGTCGCCGAATGCTTAATAGAGGAGCCGTGTTGCGATGACTTCCTGAAGGCCGAGTTTCAGAAAAAGCGGGAGTTTTTTAGAGACACACGCCCAATTTCCAGGCGTTAAGTCACAAGGTCTAAGTCATATTTGATATATACAGCATTTTTGTAATAACAATAGGTCACATAGTGACTTTATAGTGCTATAAAATGGCACTATGTGGCTAGAAAATACACAAACCAACCAAACATATAAGCGTCCCCTGTGTTAAATCATTTTCTTGTACTCTTGGTTTCTTGCAATCACGTTAACTTTAACCTTGCTTTACGTAAGTGGCAGCATTTGGATTCTTCGCTCACTTTTTGTTTAGAAACAAACAAAGGTCTTTTCTGCTCCAGATTGAGCCACCGTTTCCTTTGTTTTCTGATCGTCTTGTTTTGATACATAATGCATTCTTTCATTAGGAATGCTGGTCTGAAAAATCAGTCAAGCACTCCATGTATAAAGCCAGGATGTTGCAGAAATATTTGTAGGAACATCTACAAATATTTGTAGATATTTGTAGATGTAGATTTGTAGAATAAAGAGACACAAATGTGTCTCTTTATGTTTTGGCCAAACTGTAGAACTCTACAGTTTGGCCAAAACAGTCCTTGTTTGCCCCAGGCCTGGTTTCTAGTCATTAAAATAAAGTATTTTATGATTAATAATTCAAACTCTGTACTGTTTGTCCTTAAACTGACTGAAAAATGAACCTTTGTCCCAATTGTTCTTATCGTTCCTCTCAAAATACAAAAAAAAAAAAAACGTTGAAATATTCTTTAAAACACTTTGAAAATGACTGGAATTATTTTGAAAACGGATAAATGTATAAACCTGAGTGTTTTACACAGCTGAATAGTATGAAATATACAGTATAACCCTAGAATAACAGCAACACTTAAAGAACTAACATAAAGAAATGAACATCTCAGCGTTAGTTATGTGGGTCACTTTCGTGGGATTTGAGTTCAAGTCTGAAGCCGGAGGCATCGTGTTTATGATAATGCAGCTGCAGGTGCAGACTCAGTGGGAGGTTGTGTCGCCATATCGATCTTGGATAAAGTGCTGTCTGGGAGATCAAAAGTTAAAGAGTGAGTTTTCAGTGTAAATCTATACATATTTGCATATTTCGTAAAGTTCAGTTGATGCTTTTAGGATCCACTTTTTTCACGTGAAGTCTGTGCCACGCTTTAAGGTCAGTAGCAAACTCAGAGCACGGACGATAAATCGCAGGAAGAGCAGGTGGTGTTGAGCTGAAACTCTCCATTAAACCCGACAGTTATGCTTCTGGAGTGAGAGAGGAAATCCAGAGTACCTGGAGAGAGCATATGGATTCACAGGGAGAATCCCTGTGAATCCAGGAAGACTGGGATTCAAACCCAAGCCTGGTTCCTGCGAGCCTTATTGCATCACTGGCTTGAAAACTGAGAACGCTTAGCCACTGAAAATGAGAACTTGGTTTAGTGCGTAAAGAAAATTTGTAGAAATTGGTGGCAAAGAAGAAAACGCTCTAAATTATCCAGGAAGTCAAGTTGAAAGTGGGAATTTGTTCTCCATCTCATCTGGTTCAAAAAATGTAAATAAGGACGTGCTTTTGTTTTAAAGAGCAACAGCTGTCTCAGTTGATGCCTGTTTTCAAAGAGTCCACTCCTTTTCCTGCACAGTGCGAAAGCAAAGAGTTTAATGATTTCTTCTTCTTCCTCCGAGTCAAAGAATTTATACGCAGTTAATTTGCGTGCGCGTTTGCCTCTGAATAGCAGCGAGCATGTTTCAAAACGCAGTGCAGCGGGAGTTACAAACGCCTGGCATCTCTTACACATAAGATTTACATCCTGAAATGCGTGTTGATTATTACTAAACTTGCACTTTGCATAGTTGGGAACATGACTCAGACGTCAGTTTCGCATCGGGAAGGTAATTGCTCTTTAGGAGGAAAGGCGCTCTCTAAACAACCTATTGATTTCAGAGCAATAACACGCAGCCTTCAAAGAATGTAAAAGATGTTCATCAAATCCACCTTAGGTCTTACTGAATTATTGATTCAGCTGCGTCAGGAGTGTCGCAGCGTTTACATTGTGCTTAGATCTGCAAGTTTGTGTGATCGCTCTGCTCCGGCGAAGGCTGTTCCTTCTCCATCAAACCGTCGGCTCTTTGGACTCACTTTGAGGCCCGTTCGTGTCCGTTAGGACGCTCGCCGGCGTCGACGAAGGAATCTTGAGACGAGCGAGCCGAGGCACAGACGGATTTGTGCCAATGGCCGCATCGAGTCGCCTCATCCTGAACGCGCGGCGGTCCTCCAGCTCCTCAGACGCGTTCCAACACTTTGGCTGCGATTGTGAAACCACGCAGGCAGCCTTGGTGTCAATGTGGCAGCATGTTCTCGAAAGCAGGCCTGAAAAGGGAAACACGTTGACATTTTGTTTTGCCAGCGAGGATTAGCAAAATTATGTCTGTTAAATAATGACAATGATCCAATTTTTGTTATATCTACAGAGCTGCAGTACATTCTTTGTTTTTTTTTTATTTTTACGTATTTGCTGAAACCGTCACTATGTTATGCTATGCTATGATAATGTGAGACAGATGATCTGTAAAAAAAAAAGTTTCTCTGCCTTTTCCCAAGAAAACTAGATTTTAACTAGAATCAGCTAATCAGAGCTATGAGGAAGGCCTTACCGCTGTCAGTCATGCTTGCGCACGCGCCGCTTTGCATGTTACACTGCAGCCTTTCCCTCATGTCAGAATCAATCAGGGATGCTCCGGTTAGTTAGCTTAGCCACCAATGAAGACGGATAAACTGTTTATCTGGAGCAGCACATTGCTCCGCCACTTTTAGCACTCTGAGCAGCACCCACACAAGTTTGATTGACAACGCTAAGACCTTCCTCCTGGCTCTGATTGGAGGTGCAGTAGTAGCAAACCTGTCACAACATGATGATAATTTTAACAAATGCATTAAAATTGAACTTTTTGGCCCTCCCGATTATTACATTTATAGAGAGAGGAAAAAAAAAAAGAAAAAAAGAGTAAAGCTTCCAAGCTTGACAACGCCGTCCCAGCTGCAAAGATTAGGATGCCAGGATGTGTGCTGCGAGTGTTTGTGCGGCAGGAGGGACTGGTGCACTTCAGAACATAAATGGCATCGTGAGAAAATGGCATCGTTTTAAAATATCGCAGTGCCATCTTGAGACATTCCCCAAGAGGTAAAAGATTTGCCCCAAATGTGTGTCCTTGGCTCCTAACCGTCCAAATATAGAAGAAACAGCAAGATCAAACTCAAAATAAACAAAAGCAAACGCCCCATTTCTAAATCAAATTCTGAACAAACGGCACAAGCTGGGGAGCTACCCATGGAGCAGAACTCAGTGCTGAATAAATGTTTTATTTAGCCATTTTTTTTCCATGCGCCTCTGACAAATTTAATGCTTTCAAATCTTTTTATTGACAGTTTCCAAAGCCTGGTCACGACACGTCGGTCACTGAACGCAGCGAAAGCTCTGTACCTTCCAATAGAAAAGTTGTTTTTTTGTAAAAACTATACAAATTAGATGAATTTAGATGATAAAATCAGTTTTGGAAGAGTAAAAAACAAACAAAAACAAAACAAAAAGAACTACTATTCAACATCTAGACACATCATGCACGGTAAATATATTTAAATGTACTTTTAGAAACTTCAGGTTCGGTGATCTGCATTTTTCTTTTTTGATGCCTACGTTACTTTTTAAGAAATAGAACCATCTTCAAGGCACAAAGGTGAAATATTCCAACTGGGAATGTTGGGTCATATAATGAGTTGTGGGACACACACACACAGACAGACACTAGTCCAGAGGAGGTGCAGGAGGAGGAATCCATTTCAAGTTGCACCTCATGGATGGATGACCTGGGACGATACGATCCCACCGGCCAAGCGGGAGATGCATTCTTGCAAATCCAATCTGCCTGTCAGGCGTTATCTAAAATGTTGGGCAAGTCGGGAAGAAAAAATATGAAAGAAATTTAGGAGAGGAAAGGACTGCTCTGAAAAGAAAGTTCAGATGGCTTCTCTTTTTTTTGTACACTTGGAAGTTTGTTTTGTTTCTGGTGACAAAAACGATACAGAAGTGTAATACTTGTTCAAAGGTTGAGCTGCAGATCAGTTTCAAGCTGTGCTGCCTTGCTAGCAGAAGGGTGTTGGTTCAAATCCTCACCTGGTCATTTTCTGCATGGAGTACATCAAAATGAGCATAAAACTGTTGAGAAACCCCAGACGATTTTTTTTTTTGGCTGTTGACCAGTGCTGTATATGCTGAAACCGTAATCATATAGAAGCATGCATCTATATGATCTGCTTCAGCGTGAATCACAGACCAAACTCTCGAAGCGGTTTGCTTTGTCTGAGTCATTCTTTTGCATCTGCGTTTCATCAAACAAACAAAAACGGAAGAATTGGAAAACAACGTGGGAAACTCTCAACAGCAGCCGGGATCGATCGTCTCTGCTCACGTCCACCCGGGTTGCTCCACGGCATCAGTTGTGGCTGATTAGCAATTCAGCGAGTAATTGGACAGGCCTTATTAGACCTGGGTAGGGCTCAAGTGAAGCAGCGCTTTGCTCCGTCTGCACAGAATGACAAAGCTTTTCTCCAAACGCAGCCGACGAGCATTTCGCCTCCTCCTCTGGCGGTTTCACTTTATAACATCCCCAGCCGAGGAGTTTGATCAGTCGTGTGTTGATCAGAGAAAGATTGCAGGGAGATTATTTAAATAGTTGCTGAACTATATGACAATTAGAGAAGCGTGATTTTAGCTGCTGAATGTGTTGCTGCATTTTCAGGCATTCGGAAAGCCTTTGATTTGAACTTCCAAGGTCTGGACAGCACGATGCCTTCAGTCAGGCTGAATTGAGACCTCCGTGCCGCTGCGTCACCTTGGGTTTCATATGCAGACCTTTTGTCTGTGGACTAAGACAAAAGGTCGACTTCCGCGACCGTGTTTATGCCTCACGTCCGTGCGTCGAAGACGGATGGCGAATCTCGGTCTCGGATCGAAAATGTCCCAAGTTTCGCTCGCATGCGTCCCACCCTTACAGCTGATTCTTCCTCTCAAGAATGAAGACGAAGCTAATGACTGAAACGGGACGCGAGACCGTTGTGGGTCGACGCCAGATTCGGGAAACGTCCTTCACCGAAAGTAAACGCAACGACCAAATGAGTTTTCTTTCAGATGCTTCTCTCCTCAAGCTGGTTGCAGTGACGTAATTCAATTAGGTGCAGCAGGGCGTTAAATAAATGACCACAGGAGTCCAACCTGCTGCCAGTGTGATGATAAACAGGGGCTCTGTGCAACCTTAGCGCCTTCCATAACTATCAACCTCCATTACACATAATGGGGGATGCCATTTTGTCCTTAGCATGTCCCTGAGAGACTGAAGTAGCGTGGTGCTGCACAAGAGTCAAGAAAGGTGATAAACAAACAGCATGAACATGTTTTCTTTGTTTTCATTCAACTTTCTGCCACCTTAAACTTTAGCACTACTCAAAATGTTACTTTACAGACAATAAGCAACGCCATACACAAATGAAAATGTGGCTGTGGGATCTGAACAAAAGGACAAATTGAGGAACAAAGTCATTTATTGGAAATCATACAAGAAATATACAAATTACCTGATGGTTTAGTAGCGTTGGTTTTAAAACGTGAACGGGTGTAAACCATTCGATAAGCTAGAAATGTTTCTTTTAGCTCATTTTTAATATTGTAAGTGTTTGTTTGTTTTACGCTGCATCAACTCTGCTTCAGCAGAGGTTGATCTGGTGGCGGCTGGCCTGCTGTCTGCCTGACACAAAATGATTGAACTATTTCCCCTGTGAAAGGCGTGACAGTTTTTTTTCTTCTTTCCCCTTTCTTTCTCAATCCGCCCTAGACGTTAAAATACGGTTTGACTAACTTTCAATTTTGTTACATCGTGTGCTGTTTGATGCATTCAAAGACTTTACAAAGCCTACCCTGAGAAAAAGAAATGATACCGGGTAATTTCCACGGTTACACAATGATGTGAGCAACAACACTGATATGGCAGTGATTCTTTTTTTGAACTCTTTATTTTCAATAAATGTTTTACATCAACATATACACACAATAGACATACAAAGAATATCAACTCAAGTGACGAGAGTACATAGTAGTGATGAATAATACAAACTCAATTTGAAAAGTACACGAACAAAAAAAAATTAAAAATAAAAATAAAATAAATAAATAAATAAATATATATATATATATATATATATATAGAGGTGTCAAGGTTACATTATGTATTTAGTTATAGGTCTCCATCTTATTTCAAAGGTCCCCATCTTAAGTTGTAGTCTTGATGTTGTTTTTTTCCATTATATAGACTTTTTTAATCCTATCTCGCCACTGTGCTATATTGGGAGGTTGTGGCCTTAACCAACTACATGTTAGCACTTTTTTGCAATCAGAAGCAGAACTCTGATCAGGTATTTATTATCTTTGTTGATCATGTCAGAGGGTATTATTCCTAGAATATAGACGGATACATCCAGATCTAATTGAATGCCCAAAATACTCTTATATCTGTTTGGACATTTTTCCAAAACTCGACTATCTTCGGGCAATCCCAAAATATATGAGTATAATCCCCCACATTTCCCACAATTTCTCCAACAGAGCTGGGATGTTCTACAGTATTAGATGTGATGACTGGAGAGTTAAAAAAACGCATCTTAACCCTCCAGTCATACTCCCTCCATGTCGGGCTGTTAGTTAGTTTGTGTCCAGATCTAAATGTTTCTTCCCAATCCTCATCCGCTATTATTATATTAGCCTCCAATTCCCATTTCTCCTTAATTTCTTTATTGTTAACATTGGATTCATATTGCAGGCTTTTGTATATTTTTGAGATGAGTCCTTTTTTTGATTCACCTTTTGCTGTTGATAATAGGATTTCTTCCGTTTTAGTCATGTCTGCTGAGAATTTCTGCCAGTCACTATGATTCTGGATATAATGTCTAAGTTGTAGAAATCTATAAAATCAGTTTTTTGTAGATTAAATTCCTCTTGAATTTGTTCAAAAGATTTCATTGTTGGCCCTTTAAAGAGCTGTGCTATAAATACCAGTCCTCCTTCTGTCCATCTCTCAAACCCTGTATCCATAGAAGCTGGGATAAAATCTGGAATCTTGGCTATTTTTAGAATTTTTGGCAGTGATTCTTAATTATTATTATTTTTAGATAATTTTGCCTCCAGATTGTATTAAACATTCTGACTTCATTATATTCTGCATTGGGCAAAAGATACAAACTAATCAAGTGCAAATTAATTTTGCAAGTATTTTATTATTCGTCAATACATTTTTGCTGTGTTGCAAAAAGAAGAAGAAGAAAAAAAAACTCATCCAATTTCATCCAGTTAAATGTTTTTTTCTCTTTTTTTTTTGCAGCATAAAATGTCGCATTCGAGCAAACCTCTTCATGTCGAAGCGGTTAAACTGCTTCAGCACAAATTGTGCGTCTTGTTCGAACCTTCCCCCTGACAGTCCGGGGGCGGGGAGGGGAGCGCAGACCTTCGTTCATCATCTGTTAAATCAGTCAGTGTTTACCATCTGAGCGCCTGCAGAGACATTAGGATTCCAAGATGGTGCAGATCTGCAGTCCCATTAGGACACACAGTCTGCTCTTTTCACATCTCTGCTTAGATCTGCTGTTTGGGAGCATCAGGGTGGACTGATAGCATCGCGGCCCTCGGCTCTTTCCCCCTCCCCTCTGAAGCAAGACGGGACTTTGATGTCCAGCCCAGAATCACCTCCGGCCCAGACAAGGCCGCGCAACTCGGGCTGGAAAACCGGGACGTCATTGCAGCGTTGACCTGATGCTGCGTGTCTGATTGAACTTTTGTCAAAAAACAAACAAACAAATAAACAAGAACAATCAAATGCTTGAAGTTGTCAACGTCGTAAGCTTTATTATTGAGATTTGAACGGTAGACTCTTCAACACCTGCACCTGTACGAAGCTGTCCTGTGAAGTCCGACAGCCAGGTAAGACGTGTTTCTATGAAAATGAGAGCGGAGACTGTGCAGACAGCGAATGGTGAGTTTCATGAGTCAGCTGGAAGCAGGGCTGTCTGGTGGAAGGTGTTTCTTGAATAGTGACATTTGAATTTTTTTGCCGTTTTCTCGCGTTACACCCACATATTTGTGTTTTGTCTGGATTTTATGTGACGGACCGCTGCAAACTAGTGGTCATAAACAAGGTTTTATGTTGTTTTGTGACGGATTCTACATTTCAAAAACGTGACCCATGTTTGGTCCTGCAAGTGTCATCCATAGCTGCGCTGCCGCTGTAGAACAAATCAATAAAACCTGGACTTGTGGGTAATATCACTTTATCGTAGTAAATGCAAATGGAAAAATGATGCGGAACTAAATGGTGAAAACAAAACGTTCTCTCTTTTCGTGTTGCCCTTGCGCTACACACAGACCTGTTGCCATAGCAGCTGACTGACAACAGCTCCGCGAGGTGACGGATCGCTTCCTGGCGTGTCAGGACTCGGCGCGACAAAACGCGCAAACATTTCCATATATATATATATATATATATATAGTATAATGCCGGGAATCGACTACCAGCTCATTGCTGATGGTTCCTCTACTTCAAAACAGATCAAGGTTTTCATTCCAGCTGCAAACTATTAACTTTTAAGGAGAAAATGTATTATTTACCATCCCTAACAGGGTGGCACTGTACCTTTAGCTACGCCTGCACCTTTACAGAACAGCGGTCTTGATATGTTCAAAGAATCAGTCTGGCCCATGTTGGACTGTGTAGCGCACTCTGAACAGATCAGACAGCCCCGCGCACACAGATCAATATTTACTCTTTGATTCTCACCACCCACTAACGCGCAAGCTGGGAGTTGGTACCAGGCTTCACCGTTGGACTCAGAGTGTGCACGCGATGACAGGAGACGGCAGAAGGGGCACTTGCAAAACGTTCGATGGCACAAACGGAGCCATCATGACATCCACAGACAGGGAACAAACAGGCTGCAAAAAAGCAACGAAACGGCATTTGTTGGTCCAAGCTGCCTCAAAAAAAGAAAAGAAAAAACAATCAGAAGTGATTCAAACAACCACACTGATCCTGCTGACAAAGAAGCTTTTCAAGCTCAAAGCTGCCCACAAGAACGATATTTTATAACGGATGCAGGTTAATGCATTGAGAAACGAGCCGATCTGCACTGTTGTATCAATGTGCAGCATTGCACAACTCCTTACAACCGAGTAAGAGCATAAAGTTTAACACGTTCTGCCAGAGTGAGCACCAGCTTTTGGATAAATTGTTAAGAATGTTGGGTTTAAATATCACCGTAGCCGGGTGTTGTAAGGAGTATAGTCTTAACATGAACTGTCTTTTCTGAGAATTTAGTTCATTTTGCACAACGGAATGGATGCAAGGAGGACAAGACTTTAGGATAAAATGGGAATTAATTGACCACAATACTGTTTCAGTTTTTCTCTGAAACAGTAGGTTGTTTCTCGGTCATTAATGCACTTAGCAGCGAGTAGATGAGGTTGATTGACAGCATTAAGACCCTCCTCCTGCTGCCGCTGATTGGAGCAGGTCTTCAGACAGCAATAGTAGCTCAGGGAGGAGGCGGAGGAGATTGATGTTTCCACATATTGTCTGTCTGCAGTGGAAAAAAATAAACCCAACACATTCTTTATAAAATTTACAAACTGTAAATTTAACCGCAGAGAGAATCTTTGCAATGTACTGGAGAAAAATGTCTTCAATAAACGTTCTGATCATCTCTACAAGATTTTGGCAATAAAATCAACACAACTCTAGATGGAAATAAATATTGCAAAATTATGGAAGCTTATTGAAATGATTCCAAAGTGACTACACGCCAGAATCCAAACTGGAAGGCAGCCGTGTCAAATTCATTTGATTGGCCGGGATGTGCGCATGTTCAGATCCCATATTTATATTTACAAATAAATAAATTGTCGATAACGGCGGTGGAAACACAGGTACTTCTTTTTTTTTTTTGTTGCCTTATCCTAAGGGAGTTTTTCTGTGACAAACAAACCTACTGGCTGAATACAAAAACAAAATGTGAATATATTTAACAATATACATAAAGAGCACTAAAAATAATTGCATTTTGGCAGCTTTTGCAAGAAAAATGCAAAATGCAAAATGCAACAACACAATGTTTGCCAGATTTGTCTGGGGAACTTGCTTGACACCGTTACTTTGTATCAACTTTATTAATGTTGGGTGTTTAGCTCCACAGCGTAGAATCCTTCGGAGGTTTACGCCAGCAGGGCAGCATCTGTGTGCTGCGTTTCTATTTTCACAGAGGTTATGACGAACAAACCTGCGAAGCATTAAAGCATTTCAGAGGCAGAGTTGGTTTAACGTCTCCGGGGAAAGCCCTGGAGAGTCTTGTTAATCTGCAGTGCTATAAACTCAGTGTGGATGTGAACAGGAGCAAACTCGACAAAAAGCAAATGGATTACCGAACCATTGCAGGCTCTGCAAATGATCGTGTGAACCTCATGGCGCGCCAATAAAATGTGCGTTTGGTGCGACTGCCGTAATAGTCGTGTTCTTAACAACGTCTCTTTATTCTGTGACGGTGGTAGTTGGGTGAACCCAACGACCGGGCCGCGTTTCTGGCTCCGAGATGAAAGAGCTGTCAGCGCGCGTCGACACAGACAAGGAATCAGGGGTGAAGCGGCTTCTCTGCGCTGCGACGTGCCAGCTGCATCATAAGTCCAACATCGCATTTTTCCAGAGCCGTCACGCACGGCCCGCGAAAGCAATCGTTTAGTAATGACTGCTCGATAAAAAGAGGTGGAAGAAGAGGAACGCGCCACTGTTTAGCGGCAACTAACTCGAGTCGACTTGCTTTCGCTTTCCCGTCAAATGGTTGAATGCTGGATAAGAAACGTCGCGCGGCCACTTACCCCGTTTAGGGTCAAGGTCACAAGGACACGGCCACACTCACATCGCAAAACTAGAGCTTTAGTGATTTTTAGATTTCACTTTTCAGAAAAAGTTAATGGTGTATGAAAGCTTTCTTTTTTGCTACGAACAACAGAAGTCATGTTTCTGGATTTGTTGTTGTTTTCTAGAATAATTTTCTAGCATCCTCCCCTTGGACTGCCACTCACAGCTCCTTCAGACTAGCCAACAGCAATTAACAAACATCTGGCAGAACTGAGTGTCTGCTGAGCTTTTCCAAACTCTTTCGTAGCCCAACATTCCTGAGCACAGTCATAAACAATGGAAAAGCATCGTTGGGACGATGTGCTGAATGCCGAGTGCCAAAGCAGGAGCCTCTTAAAGAGACATACGCTAATTTCAAGACATCAAATTGGTGTCGTTTGACAGATACAACATTTTATTAACAACTGAAGGTTACATATTTACTTGTATTAAGCGAAATATTGTGCTTCTAAATGTGCAGACCGAAGGCCACACAAAATGGCTAAATATTAAAACATAGCACTCATACTAGATATTTATTTGTAACATTTTTTTAAAAAACTGATTTACTTTATTATATGTTGGCGTTTATTGGTCTTTCACATTAAACACACTGAATGTTGCTTTAGCGAACGTGAAAACGTTCTAGTTTCTTTTATTCTTTTATTCTCCTTCACCGGAAAGAGAGGGAACAAAGATTTGCGAAAGTGGAAAGTGGCAAACTGGCACTTCTAATAGAGTTGCGGGGCTTTTTTTCTGCCAATTTCGGACAAAATGAAACTCAACGGATAGGTAAGTCCATTAAGATTACCGTTGCTTTGTGACAGCATCGTCTTCACGTTCACATCTGAGGAGGATGAGAAAGGAAACCAAGAGGCAAGGAGACGTAGAGCAAAACCGACACAGATCCCCGAGAGCTTGACAAATGAGGAAGAGGAGGGAATCAGAAAAGAGGCAGAATTTTCACAAGCTCGAAAGTACGCCTCATCATCCAAGAGGAGCAGAAACTTGGGGATGCGAGTTGGTCAAATGAAAAATTTAAGAGAAATTCCATAAACAATTTAGTGTACAACTAAGTGTCAAGGTTCCTGTTTCTTCCAAGCATTTTCTTCTGCTGCCAACAACAAACAAACAAAAAATGTTGTTTGGAAGACAAGGTTATACTTTGTTTTATTTTGGACAAGTCTTTCTGTACAACATATTGCATTATTAACTTCATTCAGTTATAAAAACCTAAAGATTACTAGGCTGCTTCCAGATCTCATCAATGCATCTATATGCAATCTCTTAAAGGGCCGGTGTTATGTGGTTTCCAGGGATATCAATCAAGTAACTATAGCACCTTCAGTTGTTCTAAAAATGCTTTCACATCAAAGATGAAATGACAAAAAAAAAAAGTTTTACTTCCTGATTTAACGCCAAGAAATCGGGTCTCTGTCTCTTTAAAATCTCCCGCTCTTTTTTAAACTCCGCCTTCGGGAAATTGTCACAATGTCTCACCTCTATAAACAGCATTGAGACGTAGCTCCCAGCAGGGCTGCAATGTGAGGCCTGATCTCAGAAGCTGCAGCTCAGAGGAGGAGCTTCGTCCTCGGAGGCGGAGCTAGGTCCACTCAGGTGTTTTGAGCAGCTGAATGGTTGCCACTGGAGATTAAAAGCTTTCTCAAACATGCACGGAAGAATCGAGGCAAAAATTGCGCTAAGCAGTACAGGTTTCACTGTTCACATATTTATCTTTGTCTGAGCCATTTTCTCACATTAGTATTTTGTGTCTTATGTGCAGATAGAAGTAAAATAAATGTCTTTTAAAACAGATTTTCCTTTTTCTTTAAAAAGCTCCATTTTTTTGTTTGGAAGTTAAAGTTGACACGTTCAATGTTCTCCCACTTCTTCTTTCGACGTCGTCTCTATTTCTCGCGTTTCAAAGGTGTGTGTGCGTCCTCTGCTTTGTTTTTTGCTTTACTTGGCATTTATCTTTACAGTTTCATCTCTCTTTATTGGTTCTTCCCGGAGGCAGCTATATAAAAAAAGAAGCTGTATGACTTTGTGAGGGGCGTATAGATTCTCCACAGAGTTTAATATCACTTCAAATAGTAAAGTTCTGAATTGAGGAGAAGTGTCTCAAAATGCATATAAAGAACTGGACAACTCACTTGCAACGACAGTCAGTTTTTGAAGGCGTTTCTCTTTGGTTCTGTTCAGTCCCATCATTCCTCACCAATTTTTTTTTTTTTTTTTTGGGGGGTGGGGGGAACGTAACACCAGTGGATCAAAACCCAACAAATTTCTATTTGACGTCTGCAGACGCATACGGAGCCAGGCGACTGCAGCGGAATAGAAACTCCGCAGCTCACGCGCCAGATCATTTTCCCAGGTTTTTTTTCTTTTTTGAACGTCGGATGTATTTCAGACGCGTCCCAATTCTTTGTGAAATCAATTCCACTCCAGCAAAGGCACCAGATGGGTTTCGCAGTTGGCAATGAGCGACGACGCCTCCCAGAAATTACATCTTCATGCCGCTGATATTTTTTCAAAAATTCAGGATTATGAAACGTAAAAATAGATACATTAAAAAAAATTCACACAAAACTCTGCTTTCTTATCATCGCCTCACATATTGTCCTCTACCAGCTTCCCTAACTAGTGGGCCTTGTAATTAACCGAGCATCTGCAAAGTCTCAGCGATCACACCCGCACCTGTTCAACGCCGGTTCGTCTCCAGTATATTACGAGCTTAAGGCTGTGATACATGTTCACGTACCTCATCATTCTAATTCTCCATACTTGTCGCTGATGAGTGTAAATTGCTTCGTGCCCCGTGTCATCGGGGATGGATTACTCCGGCGCAGGTTACCGACAACGGCTGCCTGTGGCATGAATGTGTGTTGGCGGCCATGTTTTGCTTACCTGCTGCGTTATTTAATAAGAAAAAAAGTGTGCTCAAAGACCACCTACAATCAAAACAAATACCTCCTCCCATCCTGTCGCCGTCCTGTCCTCCGCTCCCCCGTCCCTCTTCCCCATCTCTGAGCAAAACGTCCTAAATTAGCTCTGACCTTCTCTAATGAAAAGTGGAAGCTACACTGTGGCTTATTAAGGTGTGCAGGGCTGAGCCTCTGAAATAGTGCGCTGCTATTTACCAGCCCCCAAGTGGCAATTATGAGTCGCTCTATACATAGCTTTCCACTGCTCCTTTCTAGCTAGCAGGTGGTGGATTATTATTTTTTTTTCTCGAAACAATAGACACGGATGACAATGAGGTAAACAGCTGCTGCTCCTCTCGTGGTTCTCCCGCGTAAATGAGTCGGGACGTGGAGAAGAACGATCCAGATTGTCTGGCAGGGAGGGAGAAAAAGGGAAATATGTGAAATCTAAAAAATAAAAATCACTGTCGTACTCGGTGCATCCAGACAGTGTTCACGGTGCTTCACTTTTTCCACATTACATGTTGCAGCCTCATTACAAATCGTATTGAATGAACGTCTTTCAATGAATGTCCAAAAAACAGTCATGTTTTCATGACTGTGGGGAGGAAGCCAGAGTACCTGGAGAGAACCCACTCATGCACAGGGAGAATATGCAAACTCTGTGCAGAAAGGCCCTAGGCCGGGAATCGAACCTTCTTACTGCAAGGGAACAGTGCTACCAACTGCACCACCGTGCAGTCCGCCTTTGTGGAAGCTACACCGTGGCTCATTACAGTCGGCAGGGCTGAGCCCGCTATGGGAGTGTGGATGTTTTTCCAATGTTATCGAAAATAGAAGAAACTCGAATATCCAGCTATTAAAAGGGAGCCCCTCAGATTGAAATGAGTATGACAATCCAAAATTGGCTGGAGAGCGCCACGTCTCCCCTTTCAGAAACAATCAAACATTTTCAGACGGCGCAACGTGTGGCTGGATTCTTGTCCAGCTATTCCCCCTGAGCGCCTTCTGCAAATTCTGTTGTTCAAGCAAAAATACATCGTTTTTAACTTTGCAAAATGGCCCTTGAACATCCTTTCTATTTTGTTCTCTGTGTTAGAATAGATACAGAATTATTTCTCCAAACTGTGCCCAGTGTTGCAACCGCCCTCCTTCGTCTTTTTCTTTATTTTTTCTCCTAAAAACCCTGTAAAACCTGAAAGGGTGCACTTTCATTTCCACATCAAAGGGCCCAAACAAAAACCTTGAGCTGGAGAATACATTTACTTGTCATATTTTCCTCTACAGCCAGGTCTTACAGAGTTATACGAGGAATCCAGGACAGAATTGAAGGGAAGCACAAAGATGGCCAATAGACAGAATAACAAAGGGCGAAATAAAAACAAGGCCATATATTCCTGCACTCGGCCTGCTGAGACACTGGCACAGGCAACGAGGACAAAAGCAAAGATCTTTCTTCTTCTTCTTCTTTTTTTCTTTTTAACAAACTCCATACAAGAGACTTGCATATTTTTGACTAAGAAGAAGAATACCCCTGCCACCAGGAAACAATCCAGCATCACACGCTGACTTATCTTCTGTAAATTTGAGGCTTCCCCTCCAGATGTTCTTTTATTCAAGCATTTCCAAACCCTCTCAGTTTTTCTTTTGGCCGCATTGTCCTTAGTCGCCAAAATCATTTCCCCGTGACTTTTTATTATTTGCAATAAATCATTGTATGTTTTCAAACAGAAGCTTCAGTTTTGCACAAGTACTGACTAACTCTTGCGCTTTTTCCCGTTTTGTCACTTTAAAACTCCACGACACATCATGGAGTCGGATTTGTTTTTGATGAACTCGAATCAGCACATCATTGTGAAGTCAGAGGAGTATGAAACAACAAAACAAAACCCATTGTGAGACAGAGTGGCGTCCATTTGCATTCAACCACTCATATTCCAACACAGACGTCTATAAACACAGCCGTTATCAGTTTCCTTTATCAGTGACTTAATTACTACATAAACAGCAAGTATTTGGAGTAAGTTTCAAACAGCAAAACCTTCTTCTTTCCAAAATAGATCATCCTCATTCATCTGAACGTTCATTTTCAACAGATTCTCAGTTGGATTTTGGTCTGAACAATCTTGGCGTAAAGGTGAATCCTTAACACCAGCTGGAAGTATTTTCAAAGTACTTATTGTGCCTCCTAACAAGCTTTCGAAACAGCTCAAACGAACTCCATTCACTTTATAGGTAAAACTTGAGAGTTATTGCCTGATTCCTATTCAAGCACGTCACCATCATCTCCAAATGCAATGTACATTTCACAAAAACCGCTGCACTTGTGGCAGCTGTCTGAAGTCACTCTGGTATGTTTCCATTTTTGTGTCACGCTGATCGACTCCCATGTTAGTCTGTGCAAAGGCAGCTGGGATGGTTTCCGCTGGTACTTTCTCCACTTTCGAAACAGTAGATGTGACGCATCAGCATGGGGGGGAAAGAGGGCGGGGAAAGTTATTTCCGCTTTGGAGCAGTTAATTAAGCGTTTAAAAGCCCAAGGAGATCCAGCATTAGTTTATGAGAAAATGTCCCCGTTACAGGAAGGGAGCAAATGGAGGGCAATGCCATGTTCTAACTTTTTTTCGTCAGAGAAAATTTGAGACCACCAGTTTAGAAACAACCAGACTTGCAGGGATATGCATCAGAATGAGTCAACATCAAACCCAACATTACATTTTTTTTTTTTTTTTGGGAGTGTGTGTTTTTTGGTCTTGCAATCGGCAAATTTAATTAGATCTGTGGCGTTTTTAGCTTTCAGCACTGAAACAAATTTGTTCAACCAAGTTGCATTGAAACGATTTAGAAACAGTACAAACTCTGAGTATTTTAGCATGTCGGGCATAAAGCAAAAAAAAAAAAAAAAAAAAAATATATATATATATATATATATATATATATATATATGTTCCTTTCTAGCTCTTAAATCTAAGCAGTAAATATTTTGACTGCTGTTGATGTATCAACGACATCAGCTGCAGCGTAGCGTCGACTCTGAGTTTTCCCTCCACTGGCAATGACAATGTGCATCAAAGGCAACGTTATCTATCTGAATTGCGTTCAAAAAGTAATGGAGAGAGGGGGGGCAAACAAACATGCCACATCTTTCCAGTTAATGGAAGTGAAACTGACATTTCAGTGGCTGGAACAGCAAAACAAAATAAGAATGACCCCCTCGCCTCGTGCTTTTCTCTGCAATATCCAAGTTTTATTCCAAAAGTACTGCGGCTAATGTACTCTTGTGTTCAGAGCAAGCATGTGAGACGGTTGCATCGGAAGCAGAAAAAAAAGGTCAAATCTGTACAAAAGTGCTTTAAAAAGAAATTCCGATTTTTTTTATTGTTGCAGAGTTTGAGTCTAATTCTAATGCTGAAAGAATGAAAAGTGATTTTTCCGGCTCCCTATGTTTTGACATTGCGAAACAGGAACAGATTCAGCAGTGAAGATTCTCTCCTTAATTCGTTGTGGAGACAGAAAAAGTGACGCATCAAAGCTCGCTCTTTGACAGCAGCTTTCCCCCATCAAAGTGACTCAAAGTCAGGTACTTCTTTGTTTCCTCAGTGGATGTCATCCATCCAAACAAAGGATAATTATGTAATTAAAAGAGAGAGATAATGGGGGCTTTTATCTTTTTGCTGTCTTTGTTCTGTAAAGCACCTGATTCAGCTGCGCACAGTTTAAAAGAGACGAGAACCCTTTTCATCAAACAGCGTAATAAAAATAATATGTAGGCGGCTTCTTTTTTTTTTTTGTCTTTTTAAAGACCTCAGCTGCTGCCCTCACGTAAAACATGCATGGATACTGCTCTGTTTTCTCTGGAGCACCGGAAATGAACAAAGGAGTAAATGACGAAACTCACCAGGCCCCAACGCTTCTGCTGTTTTATCCGCTCAGAGGACAACTGTTGCACAAGTACGCATCACAATCTGGAAATATTGACGCACAGTAACATGTTAAAACAATTGGGAGAAAATAAAAATCGAGAGCCTTCCTTCATTTGGCTCTCCGGCAAATGAAGTCGACATTCACGCTTTTTGTAATTTTTGAAGTTTTTATCTTCTCAAGCAGAAACTGTTTTTGGTTTTATTTCTCTTTAATAGTAAGTCGTGCCACTAATATATAGTTTTTTTTTTTTTTTTTTACTCAAGCAGACTTAGGCACATCCACCCATTATACTTAGCTAAACACAGCAAATGGTTTATAGACCAAGATAATAGAAAGTAGTTAGCCAGAAGGTTAAATAACTGTAAATACTAAGGGGAGCATAAAATATTACATGACTCATTTATTGTTGTGGAGGTGCAAGAGAAAGAATTCACAATAATATCTTTGCGCTCTTGACATTTCGGCCCCTCAGTTCTTTCAACTCGGGGATTTTGTCCCTCTGTGCAAAATGTTTGCAGCTCATCCCAACGCCTTTCCCAGGCCAGTTAAAATCCATTTAATTAAATGAAAAGGTTTGTTTGTCTGTTGGGATTTGTTGCAGATCGGGCTGCATGTTCCCCAGACTTGCAGCCTCCAACAAGTTTTTCTTTCCCTGGATTTACCGGATTCACCATTAATCTTCCTCTATTCTGTGACCTCTCACTTTCTCTTTCTGCATGCTGCCATTAGGATACATTCCCAGAAAGACGTTCCATTTACTTTGCATTAACAGTAAGAATAAGTGAATCACTGAAACTAAATGACATTAAAGCCTCAAATTTTCTCCTTATTGAAAAGCAAGGCTGTTAAAAGCTCTTCCCTTAAATTCAACAAACAGATCAGCGCTCCAAACAATTTTCATTCAGATCTGAAGTGGGAGGGAGATTATTACAACCCCATCCATCAAGACCGATTTGGACCGGTGCTTCCTGCATCAGCTACAGGTCGGTCAACATGCTGGTCGTCTAACAAAAGCAAGAAAACACGAGCGCATAACTATGCTGGCTTTGGGCTACGGGCCTCCAATACGGGATTGATTTCAAGGTTTTATTGTTGGTGTTTAAAGCTCAGCTTTATCTGGCAATGTCCTCTTTCCAGGACCCTTGACAAATCCACACTCCATTTGGGACTCCAAAGGTCAAACAACCAAAAATGAAAAGCAGAGGTAACGATCCGTTTGCAAAGCATTGATTATTTCCAGAAACTCTTGAAGACCCTCCTCGACTCACTGCCTTTTTAACAGGATTATGTTCCTAAGACTTTTGATTGTTTTTAATGCATTTTTAAAATACTTTTCTGTTTCCATGTCTTTTCCATCTGCATTGCTTATTCTAGGCAGCTTTGACTAACATCTATTGTCATACAGTGCAATGCAAATGAAGCCGACAGTAAAAACTCGTAGAGATTTGGGAGATTTCAATCGTTTTTTTTTGTGCACTCAGTTTTGGGATGATGAAAAAAAAAATATGTTTCACTAATTGAAAAAGCAGGAAGCAGTCACTACTGCCGGGCATTCTGGGTAAATACAGCCAAAACAAACGCGAGGGTCTAACTCCAGCAGGAGAAATTTCTCGTGGTCTTTACCAAAGACAAAAAGAGAAACAAAAAGAGAAAATCTGATACCTCTCCATTTTTGTTTACATCGTCTTCTTCTGAGGTTTTCGCATTGTTTTCCTAGGCAGGTTTTGGTGCAGCGCCTCCACAGGCGAGGAGGTGAACAGGCATTTCGGTGCATTTGGATTGTTTGATGCAACGTGAAAGCAAACCGCGCCAACGCGAAATGTGGCAAATGTTGGCATTTTTTTCCCCCAATCAAATCGAGTGAACTGGTCCATCACACCCTTAAAAGCATTTTGGTGCAGTTTTCAAATTTTAGATATCTTAAATGCGACGTGGGAAAGTCTACAAAATGTTGAATGACAATTGTTGCAATTAGTTTGTTTTTTTTGCTACTCATAATTTAATAAAGCTTCCAAAGTCTAAATAAGTTACAGGCAAATAAAATCCCTCCATTGACAAATACAAATATTAAGTTTTTGAAGAGAATTCATTGACAGCATATCCTTTTGACAATATATAACCTGAGCTTTGTTTCAGATTAAACGGCGCCCAGCAGCAGGTGACCATCTCACAGTAATTTATTTTCTCCCACTGTTTTGCCGGAGCGCTTGCAGCAGAACAGGGCCATCCATCTTACCTGTCTGCTTGTTTTTAATTTCCTCAGGCAAGTCAGAGGAAGCCCGGGAGATGACAGGTCTCACAGTGTGGAGGCTCGAGCAGAGACTCGGTGCACACAGGGAGCGCCCATCAGTCCCAGGATTGTTCTGGCACAACATGTTCGCCACCCGTCGCCGGGCCTTTCCCGACCTGCAGCTCGCCGAAGTTCTCTCTTCCGAGCGATCCGTCCGTCGGCGATTGAAATGCATGGCTTCAACGTGCTTTAAACGATCCTCGCATTGTTTAAAGGTGACAGACTTCCGCCTTCGCCTCTCGCTTCACGCCGAAGCTATTTTGAAGCGCAGCTGTCAATTAGTTTCCCCATCACTCTTGCTCCGCTGGGGTAAGTGACACAAGTCGATGCAGGCAGTTCTGTGGAGGCTGCATACATTGTCCACCAGTCCTGAGACATCACACAGCAGGCTGGCAGGTTCACCTCTCATACTGAATGGGAGGAACAGGAAATTGCCTTGTGCAGCCGCAGAGGTACACCAGCACACATCCGTTCATCTGATGAAATGGATTCAAAGTGAGTTTTGAATTGCTGAAATCAGGTTTCGGTTCGGTTTTGACCTCTTATTGGCGCGGCATGTCTGTCTTCTGTCAAAGGTGACCAAGATGGACTTAAAGTAAAAGTCAGTCCTACGCCTCTCCGCTCCTGATTTCCAAATGACAAAGCTAAATTTCCTGTCATCTGGACCACTGAGCGACACTTTAAACCAGTTACGGCTATTCTGACGTTGTTTCTGGTTCAGCAGTGACTTGATGGGGAATACAGCATCCGTAGCCAAAGTGTTGGATTTGTTTGGGTGTTTTGTCTCTGACTGTTGTCAAGCCGCTCCTTGTGGAGCTCACCCAAATTTTTTGAAAGGATTTGCTTGACTCAAGGGTTCTTATTATTCCTGTTGATGGGTCACCGGTTCTTTCTCTGAGTGGATTTTATACATTCCTGTCCCAGTGCAGGGTGTAAGTAGCTGCATTTTCACTAACTTTAAAATTGCGGAAAAATTGATATTTGGAGAATAAATCTGCCGAACGGAGACGCTCCCATTCAGAAAAAAACTCTTGATTTTTGATATCAAGCTTTGGGGCGTGGGACTATAGGTGGTGTTTCAACTGCATCAAAAGAAGTGAATTTTGCAAAACTGCAAAGGAAACACTTCTTTCACATCACACGAGTCATGTGATCGACAGCTGGATGTTACTACTGGTGGAAACGAGAAAGAAGACAACAGGAAGTCAATGTTTTTTAATGACTCATCACATGAACAAACGTTTAATCGCATGCCTTGTCTTCTTTCTTTTTTTATTTAAGCGGAATAAGTTTTTGTGACACCAGAAGCCTCTGAGGTATACAGATATTTTACAATATTTAAATTTTCTGAAACACTTAATTTCAGGGAGTAATACCAGAAAAATCCAAATGACAATAAAAAGGCTCTTTAGGTCTGTTATGATATTTTCGCTGTGCTTGTGTGTGCAACAATTTGTGTTAAGCGATAGCACCGCCAAGACAAGCCTGTCACACACTCCTCTTCGCTGTTACAAAGGAACAACTGTGCATGGTATTAAACATGGATAGGTTTCTCACTGGTCCGTGTTTCAGATCTCAGACAGATTTCACGACTCCGTCTGGCAGACAAACAGAAAACTAAATCAACACAGAACCAAACAATAAAAAGAAAACACAGACTCTGAAATTTACACAAATGAGTGCAAATATCGCTCCCAGACCCTGAAGACATACACATATTTCTCAAGCATGCATCCAATCGTCATGCAAAGAGTGCGTGGCAGAAAAATGCGAGAGCCGAACTAATCAAATAGAAATGGTTTATTTTTTCTTGTCTTTTTTCTTTTTTTTTTTAACAAAACCAATTAGAAATTCTTCAACTCAGCTTATTCAAGAACATCGTCATCAAATCATGTTAGCAGAGGCTGGGGTCTTATTGATATTTTGCTCACACATGGACAAACATGTTCTGCGGATCTTTGAAGCCGACTTCAAAGACGGCACTGAGGCAAAGTGTTGAAGAGTCTTCAGCGGAGCTGAAAAAAAATTGAGACGCTGATACAATGAAAGGGATAAAAAGGATGCAGATGTATTCTCTGACGGACACTGACACGTTTTGAACATTTCAAATGCATTCGGCAAAACGGTCGGACGCGAGGTCAGACGTGCCAAGTAAGACGGATTTGTTAAAGAGCGGAAACGAGTTAATTGGCTGAGAAAATGTTCTGCTGTCTTCTCAGACCAGCAGCTTTGGGTGTAGGGGGGAAACACAGAGTGAAATGTTGGAGGACTTTTAGTTTTATTTTAAGTGATGGTCACTTATAAAATGGTTGGAGTGAATCAAAATGAAATATCTTGTTTGCAAAAGCTCTGATTTAACAGGACGCCGTGTCTCATCGTGCCTCCCTTGAGTTCTAGTGATGTCTGTGAGCTGCACACCTCTTTTTCGCATGTGACTCTTCGCTTGTATGTGTTGCATTTTGTATGCACATGTCATTGCATGTGTGTTCGTGAGTCTCTCCTGGGCTGTTGTGTAATTATGCAGTTATTGCTCCACTGGGTTTCGTTTAACACATGACTGTCTTCTGGGTAGCTGCCGCTCCCTGGGGTTGTGCGAGACCCTCCGGAAGAATCAGTTCAAAGTTCAGGTCAGACTGTTGAAGTGGAAACATTTTAGGTTCGTGTTTTCGGTAGTTCTAATAACAGACTCAATTGATGGCTTAAAATTGAACCAATTCTCATTTTACCATTCATATTTGTTGTAGGTATAGTAGGAACATACTCGTTTACACTTCCTTTTTCTATTCTATTAAACAAAAATCATGCAAAACAAGTCAGTCAGATGCCCGGTAGGATCCATCCAACCACCTGCTTTCAGCTCCAGGGTTTCACATGTGAGGACGTGATAAACATGATCCGGTTTCCACTGGTTGCCCGGGTTTAGTCAGCGCTAATGAAAAACAGACCAAATCCCCCTGCAACCACTATGCGTGGAAGTTCATCGGCCGTGTTTGTGCTGACATGATGTCTTAAAGAAATCATTAGCTTGATATGAGCTGCTCAAAGGATGCTCTTTCACATGAAACTTGATCAAACTTGAGCTTGATAAAGATTGATTCTTTTTGGAGAGAGGAGGCTTTCTATTTTCTGGCTTCATTTGCAAATGATGACAGCAAGTGTCATCATATACAGTTAATTTTTGTTAATTTTCTGTTCTCTGCCATGCAGAAGGCACACAGAACCAAACAGAAAGACATCACAAACTCTACAAACAGATAGAATTACACTGTATACATACTAGAATATTAGCATAGAGAATATCAGGAGCCTAAATGAATCTTGTCAGACGTTGCTAGAAAGAGCTGCACTCGGTTCAAGTCCGTTTGTTCATCTGCTGTAACTTCTACAGCGGCCTCTGGCTTCGCTGCACAAGCTGAGATGTGCACTAGCCTTTCTAAGTCGAAGCCATGACAACAAGAGAAATAAAAAACAGAAAAAAGAAAAGACGACGCAGAGAAAATAAATCTCGAGCAGCGAACGCATGAATGCACAATTAGAAGTTGCCATCTGTACTGAGAAAATAATCTGTTTAATTCCCTCGGAGACTACAGGTGCTGTCATTTATCTCATCCAGAACGACTTCTAAAGTAGATAAATGCTCTTACTATTAGGTAAGTCGACCTTACAATACGTGACCCGCTGCTCAGCCTTATGGGGGGAATCCGCTGTTTGGGCCTCCAGTGCTTTTAATTCTCAAAGCATCAAACTTCAGCCGTGCAAATTTAATTCATCTCAATAGAAGAGGGTTGCACGAGTTTATGTCAATGCACTCTAGGGTTATTTCTTTAACCCGTTTGCTGAGTTTGCTTTTCCAGCATGTATCGCGTCTTGTATGTTGCCACCAGATGCTAGCGGCGTTTCCATGGCAAATGTGAGCAAATCTTTGTCATTTATTTTTAAGCGAATTTTAAAAAAATAATAATTTGCAATTGCCATGTTTCCATTGCACAAAAAATGCAATTGAAATCATTAAAAACATGGCGTGCCATCATCCTCCTCCTTCCTGTCATCTTCCTCATCTTTTTTTATTGCAAAATAAACAATTTTTAAAATTATATTGACTTAAAGAAAGTATATATATATATACACATATACATAATTTCTATGACAAGTAACACAGCTGTTTGATTGCGCTATAAGATGGCACTATGTGCCTGAAATTTGCACAATGCTGCCCCTTCACTCAAGTTATATTCAAAAAGACTCCAAAACACGATTTTAATTATGAACTATATCTGCATCTGTGTGATGCCGCCACTTGATGTAAATGGAGACGACAACAGGGAAGTTGTCTGTGACTCGACGACTTCCCTGCATGCGTTTGTGTGATTCAGCCTCGCGGATGGAAGCGGTGATTCTGCCCTGTGATGTGTTCACACCCCCTGGTGTTTCCTCCCGCACAGATCTGGCATTTGCCTTCCCGCTCGCGTGACTCTGACTCTGCTGCTCCTTCACTGCCACGCTTTGTGGCTCCGACGCCCTCGTCCACTTGCCTCTAAAGCCACGCCTTGTCCCGCTTTCCAACCCGTAACATGATTTCTCACCTCCGGGGATGATGTGATGCAGAACCGATGAGAAGCTCCTGTTGGTTGGCAGTCGGACACAGACGCTCGTGACGGTCGCAGTGCGTTTTGTCTGAGCAGAATGAGACCCGATAAATTAGTCATGGAGTCAATTCGCGGCGTCAAGGCCTCGCGTGATGCAGTCGTGTACATTAAACGTTGAAAGCTTCAGGAGGAAGTTCGCTCGGGGCCACCAGCGTGACACTTTGCCTGTCGTGACGTTTGATCTAAGAGGTAGTTGAGCCTGATGTGACATGAGGAAAAGTGTTGAAGGGGCAATAAGGGGCAATGTGTAGGCATAATCCCCCTGAATAAAGAGGTACTTTGATAACATGGCTGCTCCAGCAGGTCTCCAGGGGGTCTTAAAATGTGCATGTGCTGTAAAATTGATTTACCTGTAGCAAAAGCACTTTAGTGTAACTCCTCTGTTAATAAAAAATAAAATAAATGAAAGCTTGTCCTCCACGCACACATACTTTGGGTCACAGGTTTACTTAAATGGATAGTTTTGTATGTTTTTCAGCCACAAAGTGGCATTTTGTAGCAAAATGAAGTAACTATGTTACCTTCAGTTTTTATGAAAATTCCATATATATCAAACATGACTTAAAGGAAATTTCACTTTTTAATTTCACGCCTTGAAATTGGAAACTGGGCCTGTGTCTCTTTAAGAAATTCTTGTGCTTTCTGACACTCTCTCTTCAAGAAGACATTACAGCATCGCTCGTTTTTAAAACATTCAACGTTTTTTCCCAGCGTCGCACTGTGAAGCAGCCCTGACGACTGTGCCCAGCTCAATCAGATGTTTGCTAATCGATTCTGGCTAGTCTGAAGGAGCAGAGTGCAGGAGTCGTGGGGGCGGAGCTCAGATCTGTGAAGCGGAACCTCGGAAACTGCAGCTCAGCTCAGTTCAGAGGAGCTTCGTCCATGATACTGTCCCTTTAAGGTCAATACGGCCGTTAATGTCACATTCATTCAAGACTTTATTGATGCAGTGCAGTTTTTAAGTAACACAGCTTCAGTTGTACTAAAAAATAACCAATAGGTGCATTAAATTGAATTGATCATATCTCTAAACAATACAGGGTCAAAGCATATTTTGACCCTGTAACATTTCCTGGCACAGACTCTGCTCTTGAGCCTAAATTATGGGTCGGCCATTACGCATTATTGATGACATTCTGCTTCATTCGTTCCAGAAATAGTATTGACGAGTCTGTAGGATTGCTGTATCCTTCTCCTGAGCGTCAATACCATTAGCAGCAAAACCGACTCCCAGCATGCTCCTCTTCCTGCTCTCAGTCGGCAAAGAGCTCTTAGATTTGAAAGCCTCACCTTGATTCTTCTAATTACTGCGGCCAACTTTTGTCACATCTCAACATAAATAATTGCTCCAGAGGGCATTTAAAGATTTCAGTCGGGGGTTCTTCTTCCTTGGTCGATGCCGTCTCGGCGTCTTCCAGTTCATGGTTAGCTTTAGCATCGGTGTCTGCTGGGCTCTTCTTTCTTCCACCAGAGGGTTTTGGTCGGAAAACAACTCAGCGATCCTCAGCTTGTTCTGAACGGGTAAAGTCAGACTTCTGAAATGTTCTCAATTAAAACTCGGCTGAAAGCAGAAGGAACATTTTGGAGTTTTGCACCATCAATCGCACCCTAAAAAAAACCCCCAACACGCCCCACATTTAATATCAAATTCATTGACACACTTGCTACGGACGTTTGAACCGCTAAGCAGAACTGTGGACTCGGACCTTCATCTCTCCAATGTGAGACACGAAAAAAATGACAAAAAGGATCCAGTGAAATTAGCAGCTGAGCAGCAAATCAAGGAGTCTACACGGAGCAACCGTTTTCAAACGCCTCTCGACGCAACGAGCGGAAACAGGAGGGCGAGAGAGGGAAGGAATTATGAAAATGTGCCACAGTCGAAAGTGCTCTGGCGGTAATTAAGTCGACAGCAGCTTGGCTCCAGCAGCTTCGTTCCGAGTCCGTAATGTATTTCAGTAATGACGGCTCTTGGCGGCAAACTGGCTCTTCGTCACGCTCTCCCTCTCCCTGCCCCCCCACCACGGATAATCCTGTTACCGATGACCACTGTGGCCGGGTGTGAGTCCAGATCAGGAAGAAAGAAAGGGATGAGGGAGGAGGGGAAAAAAAGAAAATTGAAAGAGAGAGAGAGAGAGAAGGGGGGGGCGGGATGGAGGGAATAAAGCAACCCTAATGTGTCTCATTGCATAAGTGATGTCAGGGCATATTTCTGGTTAAAATTTATTCGGTGAAGAAACTCAAGACCCCCTGCTGCTTCCGCAGAGTGTTTTATTTTTATGAATCATCTCAATTTGGAGCCCACAACGGCTAATCCTGACACAGTCGGCCGCAGCGGGAAGCACCCCCGACACGCGGCCTTGAACACGAGGGACGCCCGCCACTTGGACGTGTCTGGCTGCACGTCGGCGGCTGTTTGGATGGTGGACCAGAAACGAGGGTTGAACCGAGAAAAATTGTAAAATGTATTTCTGAGATCCAGGCTGAAACGACAATGTGGGACTTTTCTGTTTTAATGCCACGACTGCAGAAAGAGAGCCGCTGTAACTCGCATTGTCCAAGTTTCTAGATAAAGTTGTGCTGACGGCTTCGGGAAGTAAAAATGAAGCCCGTGACTGTTTCTTGCGAAAACCTTTGATATGTGCTGCGTGTTTGAATCATTGAGAGCAAAGTTTTTCCTTTTGTTCTGTTTTTTTGTTTTTGTTTTTCTTTTAAATACAGGTTAACGTGACAATGCATGTTGGATAACCCTGACCATAACTGATTCCTCAGAAGAGCCGTCCCTTTAGAAATGAATTGTTGGCTGCTGCGTTGTGGTCAGAGGGAATCAAGGCCAAGGAGCTTAAAGCTCGAAGTTTGCAAAGGGACAAAATGTGGACATAATTCTTAATAAATTAAAGTGGAGGATTAAAGAAAGAGTCGGCTCTAAAAAAAAAAAAAAGGTTCTGCCTACCACAGAACAAATAGAGACAAGCACAAAATAATAAAATAAATATGCAAGACCTTCAGAAAGCCTGAATAAATCTTGCTTCAGATCACTTGAAAAGATTACAATACAGTCTGACTTCGAAGAGCGAAATGCAAAGAAATGAAAGATGACTTTTTTGCACAGCCTTGTATCTTTTTGTCTGTCTGTCTCTGTTTTTTTTATTTTTTTATTTTTTGTCGCTGCAGTGCTTTGGAAGCATAACTGCTCAGCTATGCATTCTTAGTTCAGCATCTGTCGGGAAAGATTTATGCTTATTCCTTCTTGTATTGTTAGGAGTCAAGAAATGCAGACGAAGATCGTGACTGTATAATATTTTTGTTATGTATTCCATCATCCGATATCAGCCAACGGGACTTGTTATTGGACTGAAAACAGAGTTTTCTCGCTCAAGTCAGAGCGAGAAAGCCAGATTGGTATTTTATTGGTGAACCCTTTTCCATGTTCTCAGATGTTTCAGGAACAAATATCTGTTGTCCCAGAGGGAAAGCTGTCCGGTTTTCACCCCACCTCTCACCAAAGGCGTTCATCGACTCTTCTTAATGGGACCCAATGGGTTTGTCTGTGGACAAACCCATTGGACTCCAAACTCAGAGAGCATTGGAGTCTGTCTGAAAGATTAAACCGATCCGGATCTCCTCTGACTAATGGTGGGGTTTATAAAACAGTGCACTCCTCAATGGATCTGTTTGTCTTTTGAAGAATAGAGTCCAAACAGAATACACACATATATATCTGTATATATACACACCCAACAGCTATGCACCAGAAAGGAAAGAAACTGAGATATCAGTTTTTGTTCAGCATCAGTGAGAGTAATAGTCCCTGCTCGGCTGCCCCTATAAAACTTTTCTGATGCTGCAGCAGGAACAGCCAGGTTTGCCTCCCCCAAGCTATGAAGGAATGGTGCACAGTCTATGCACTCACAGTGCATCGCCAAAATGATTACAGCAGAAACTTCCCTTTCGTTTGCTACCGGCAGAGAGATTGAAGTATTGCCGGAAACGGCACCGAAAAGAGTTTGAGCACCAAAAAAAGTTTCATAAAATCTAGTAAATCTCTTGTATCCTTTGTTGAAACATCTTTTATATCAGCTGGAGCTCCAGTTATCGGAGCGGGACGTCTGCCAGATTCACCCAAACAGTGACTGAAACTTTAGCCACCGATCTCTGAGAAAGTGATTCCAACTCGGTTCGATTGCTTGTGGAAAGACAAAAACTATTTCAAGTTGTGGTTTTTCTACCGGCGTTAAACCTGCGGACGTTCTGGAACAAGCTTTTGATTTGATGACAGCGTTCCACTTTGGTTGTGTGTTTCAGGTTGTTGTGAAGGGATCTTCCAGCCAGGCCCCAAGACTTTTTCACTGCTGACCAGTTTGTCTTTAAGAGTTGCCTCACATTTAGCTCCACATGCTGCCACCACCGTGTTTTACTGAGGGGATGATGTATTCAAGGTGATGGGGCATTTTTAGTTTTCACTCCACCACAATGCATCTTGTATACAGGCCCAAAATGAATTTTCTTTCGCTGCAGTGGTCGTTGAGAAACAGTTTTGTACCTTAATCCTGTCGTTTGGGCAAAAAGGCTTTGCATCGTAAAAACACGAAAAATACAGTCAAAGAAGACATAGTCAACCACCGAAACATAACATTTTGTCTGATGGTGTCATTGCACACCAGAATGTTTGTCAGTGTTTCATTCATAATGTTTGAGAAGCAGCTCCACGCAGGTGCACTCGAGTCTGGATGTTAAGGAACTCAGCGTTTCGGCTGTTTTGCAGATTTCAGGAAGTTTGTGGTGCGTAGCAGCTGTTCCTTAGTCTCCACAGTGTTGGTCTAGTAATATTCTTTGGAAAAAAAAAACAAAAAAAAAAATCCTGTGAGGTACTGAAATTAAATCACTCACACATGTGATTTCATGTCTGGGCCCGAGACATAAAATCACAAATGTATAGAAGTTTATGATTGTAACATTGTAACCAAAAGAATGAATAAATAAAACACACAAGCTGAATGAGATGCTTTTCCAGTCGCCAGTAGGTGCAAGACATTACTAAATGACACGTGTCTGAAGAGAATTATTTACACTGAGTCATATTTTTCAAATATATATATATATATATATATATATATATATATATATATATATATATATATATATATATATATATAAATATATATAATATAATATATATATATATATTTTTTTTTTGTGGAAACTAACTTATTTCTGCTCTGAAATATGAAAGCTGATCTGTATTACAGTAGAGATGTTTTTTCCTGTAGTGCTTTTCAAATATTGAATCATAGCAAATAGTCCTTAATGGTGGGAAATAGGTTTCTCCCTGGGGCTTGTTGAGCAGCAGCCTCAAAACCATCAGTGATGCTTGTTCTCTCTCTCTCTCTCTCCTTCTTTCTCTCTCTCTCTCACCCCCCCGGCCTCGCCCTCCCTTCCCTCCACCTTACTCTTTTATCTCTGTGCATTGTGACACACCACAGTTTGTGTGCATGCATTGCTGTATGCGCTGAGGGTTTGTTGTTATGGGGCTGCAGGTTATGCGAGGGTGCAGCAGGGAAGCAGATAAATAGAAAAATAGAAAGATGCAAAATTATCCCAAAAATTACCCCAAAAAAGCAAAGAACTTTCTCTCTCTCTCTCTCTTTCTTTTTATTTCGGGAAGTTCAAACCCTGTGAGAGAGGCAGAGGCGCGTGTTCAAGTAAGAACAAAAAACAACTTTGTTACACTTAATGTGACATGCCCAAAAAACACTGCCGACGTCACTCTGGAAACATCATCCCCACCTTAAAGCTGCAGTGGGTTACTTTTTTTTCCCTTTCTAACATATTTGTTGAAACTGTCACCATGTCGTGACAGTGTAATATGAGGCAGGTAATCTGTGAAAGGAAGTCAACTTTATTTACGCGGCACCTTTTCACAAGTCAGAGACGACAGAGTTGGTTAGATGACAGGAAGAAGAATATTGTCAAACGTGATGCAACCTTGAAAGACCCTGTGCAGTTACACGTTTCAGATTTTCATCTTTAGTTTATTGCAGCCTTGCAGAAAGCGAACACTTCAGCTAACACCTGATGCCTCTGCAGCTCCTAAATGAGACGGCACAGAAACAAGCCTTCCTCTTTCCAAGACAGAAAACAGCAATAAGTTTGTTTGTTTTTTCAATTTTTGCGCCAAGCACAGGTTTTCAGCTGCAAAAGCGAAATGAATTAAATATTACGTGATGAATAGCATATGAGAGTTTGTGTTATGGCTGCAAAAATATTTATGAGTAGAAACCCTGCAATCAACTCTCCTTTCTGGAGGCTTTGTTTTAGAATCTGCGACCAGCTGGTCAGGAACCAAGAGGGCTCCTCTGGATCTCTGAGGTCACATTCATTTGAAATAGATTGCAAACGATGCCATTGCCTGGACGTTTGTGTTCTGTCGTGGAAAGCAGCTGCAGATTCAGAAACCTGGCGAAGCAAAGCACAGAAAAACGCCAAAATGCGACAAAACCGTCAATGTTGGGCCTAAATTTCCTGTCAGGGCGGCAATGTGAGTATGTCTTCCTCATGTAAAAAACCTCTAAATGTCACTTGGGTTTTGTTCAAGACGACAGAACTTGTTAAAAGTGCACAGACTGTTAATGTCGAAAAATCACAACTACGCAGTTTTAGTGTTTCCACTGAAGTGAAAGATCACACGTGAATAAGACTTTTCACTTATTGAGTCATTAAAATATGTCCCCTGCCTTCTTCCTCCAGCTACTTCCTGTCATCTTCTTCCTGTCCGATGTTGATCATGTGATTTGTGACATGCGCCTCAACAACATCCATTTCCATCGCAGTTTCGCAAAGTTAAACCAATTTTAATACGGCCAAAAAAAAAACTACCAAATGTTGGTGAAAAAACTTTTTATTGGAAAATGAGTTGTTGTTTTTGTTTGTTTCAGCATGTTTACATTAAGCAAATTTAAATTCAAAACATCAACCTCCAGCTGTTAATGTTTTTCCAGTGTAGTTCTGAGGAATACATGGATTTTGACACGGCTGAAAATGATTTTTTTTTCTAAATTGGCATTTTTCAGAATTTATTTTCGGAAATTCAATTTGCACAAATCTGTGGTTAATAAAAATACATCCAGGGACAGGAAACTGTAGCAGTAAATGGATGAAAGCTAAAAAAAAAACAACAAACAAACAACAACAAAAAAAACAGCATTCCTCGAAGAAAACTTGTTCCAGGTTGCAAAAAAAAAAATAATAAAAAAAATGGTAGACTGGACTGGAGTTTCTTCTTCTGGCAAGACACAAGCCCCAAATATCTACATCTGATGGAAATAAACCCCAGAAATGTTTTTCGTTCTAACCAAAGCATGATTGTGCAAAGTTCTGAGTGGCTCAGTGAAACTCCTCTCAACAAAACACGCTGCAGCTCGTGGTTGTTATGAGCCAAAATGTGAACAATTCCAAATGGCATGAATAATTTTGCAAAGCACTTTAGGGAAGAGCTCAGCTCTCTCTTTCTTTCTCTCCCTCCCTATCTCTCGTTTTTATTTATGTTTGTGTGGCTTTTCCATGTTTCCTCCAAAGCCCCGCATTTTTGTTTCTCAGCACCTTGGCGTACTTCTCGTTTTGCCCCGGCTGCAAACCTCTCATTCCTCACAAAATCTAACAACGGGACACCAAAAGCACCCTGAGGACTTCTACGTGCAATATCGAAGATGTCCATTACAGCTGAATTTTTTTTAGCGGCGGAGGTGGCGGGGGCTTCCTGAGAGCTTGTGCATCAGAAAACAGACGTGCAACCATTATCGTCATCAGACGGGCAGTGGAAGGGGCAGGGCAAGAAAGGGAGGCTATCACGAGAAACAAACGCAGTTCAACGCTAAATTAAAGCACTTACAGGCAAAGAGGTACGTGAACCACCAGCGTGTGTTGCTCCGGCATCAAATATCCCGTTAGGCGACCTCTCATGACCTTTCATGATGGCGTCAAAAAGGGAAACTCCAGCACAGCGGTGCGGCTGACTCTTCCTCATCCTTCACCTTCCTGTTTGGACTGTGAAGACAGATTTGAACACAGACACGCGCTCAGGTCTTCAACAAGGTTAATCCAGCCTGCTGTTGCCTTGTTCTTTTGGGTGTTAATTACTTCTCACAGTCACTTTGTGCTGGAGTCGTGAAAAGACAGGAGCAGAAACAGCCCTGTTTTACAAGTGAGCCTGAGATGTTATGTTTTACAGCCACAAAGTATAATTTTAAAGCAGAGTAATATGGCTAAGTTTTCTTCAGTTGTTGTAGAAATGCTGTGTATATATATTTTTATATTATATTATATATTTTACTTAAGCTAAAATATATACTTTTAGCTTAAGTATATATTTAAGCTAAAAGTTTCCCAGTTATAGTTGTGCAATTACAAACACACAAACACACACACACCTATAATTTCTGATATAGGTGTGTGTTTATATACACACACCTATATCAGAAATTTGGCTTTGTAATTTTGCTTCTTGAAATTTGGGGGTCTGTCTCTTTAAGAAACTCTTGGTCTTTCTGAGACTCCGCCTTCAGGAAGCAGAGCTCTATTAACCTTTGAACGCTTTTACCTTCGAAACGTTTGTTCACTGTTAAGCTACAGAGAAAAGCAACACTGTTGTGTGATTTTTCTTTTTGCTCAACAGCATCTGAATTGCTCACTACTTATTTGATTTATAAAATATGATGGTGAAAACACAAATTATATTTTTTAAAGTTTCTGTTTTTTTTTTTGTTTGTTTGTTTTTTCAGAGACACAAAAATCTGCTGAAAAGAACGAGCTCCCAGTATCGCTCAGATTATTGGCATGGAGTTTGACGTTGCAGTATTTTGACAGCATTGGAGCCTTCCCCTCAGGCTGCATGGAAGTGTGCAAGCCAGAACTCAAACTGGGCCCAGTTGTCGTTTAAAAGCCTCATAACCATGATAAGATTCAACCCGAAGAACACAAACGTTCATCTCTGTCAACTTTTCAAAATATCCCGGAAAGAAGTTAATAAAAATTAGTAGAGCAGAGAGAAGTAGCAGATATTTCTCCCAAATTCCATTTTTTAAATATTCTAACGATGGGGTGGGTGGGGAGACTGTCTTGCAGAGTTTACGCCGTCAAAAAGCTTTTAGACACAGCTATCGAACAAAATCAGCAATTAACTGAGGGGAAGCGCAGACACTTCAGAGAATAAAGCAACCTAATTAACTTTCACGACGTGGTCTCTTTTTCTGGCACAACACTTTAGATAGAGCCGGTTTCCCGAATCTGAATGTGTTAGTGACTTCACGAGCTTTCCATTTGCATTAGACACATTTTCCATTTTCCTCCACAAAGCTGTAAAAATAACAACTTATCATCCTCAGGTGCGCATGTATAGCGCTCTCACCCTAAAGTGAAACCTTCCACTTGAGCATATTCATATTCATATCTTGATGGGCCCCTTAAAAAATTCCTTTGGTGCATATTTGCTTCCTATGCAAGGTCAATGTCCACAACAAATAGTCGATGAAATTTAAAAAAGAAAAAAGCTTTCTTTTAGCTCTCATGGAAGCAAACTCAAAAAATTTCAATTTTATATTTTATATGTACCATCATTCACTTTTGAACTGATGTGAAATAAACTTCACCTCCTCAACTCCCACACCCAGGAGTTCATGTCAGCTGTCAGCTTCATTCTCCTCCTGGCGCCACTTATGCTGATCCACAAAAATGGCAGCAACAAAAAAAATGGGAGAAAATGCCAGAGTCAGTCGTCGTTCAACGGCAATTTGAAAACGGTGTCTTCTTTCGAGCGATTGTTACCTAATTGACGTGTGCATAACCACAATACTTTGACCTTTTTGAATTCTGCACTAAAGTATGAAAAACCTATCACTACAACTGTTAAAAACTAGCAAACGCAATCTTAAAAATGAATTAACACTAGACCATCAAAGAGTCACAACGAAATAAAACTGAGCTATAAGGAAAACCCCTAAACTATTTTAACCCTAGTTGGATTTTATTCAAGCGCCATGACTTTAAATATTCAATATTTGCTCAATATTATGGACAATATAAACTTGCCAAATATTAAAGGGTCAAATGATTTTGTTCACGCTCCGCAGGCAAACCTCGACCACAGACAGACTGAAAATCTCAATGGGATAAACCCAAGATGGAGAACTGAAGGGAGATGAGAATCGAGCAGAGTTGCAGAGGAAGGTATTGGTCAGGCTAATGAGTAGGTGTAACTTCAGCCTTTCAGGGTTTGACGTGTCTCGGCAGGGTACAGCGATCAATCCAGAGCCAGGGCTGCTGAAGATTCAGCAGACAGCCCATCTCAGCCTGCCTCTCACTTTGACTCGCTCTGACTTCATCCGTCTCTGCGCTTCACCCTCACTGTCTATATTTCGACCGACGTCTCGGGTCTGCAGGATTCACTTTTCCGAAGTCTTTCTTACGGTCTAACGCTTACACGCATCTCCCGTCATTTGTGGTCCGACGTTTTTTTTAAAGACCCTGTCTTCTCTTTCTATATGAGGAAGAATCTGTGTAAAAACAGGTTTAAGTTAGAAAAGCAGAATGCCTTAAAACCCAACAACCAGCCGTCCAACCTGCTCAATTAATTGCTTTACATGATGAAAACATAAGAGGACATTGCAGTGACGCCTTCAAGGAAAGGAAAATGATACTGGACCACCAACTGAAACTAATGATATTTTGCAAAACACCTGTTTCTCTAATGTTTCTGGTTAAGTCCATTTCCTGAGCTATGGGCAGCCATTATAAGGACTTTAGATATGAACAATATGATATGAACAATGATATGAACAAGAGCAGCAACGCAGCACAGTGTTCGGCCCGAGGAAGTGGGCGGCAGCACTGGTTACCTAGGAGTAACCAGTAATGCAAGCTTACTGGTTAGTGGTCTGCTGAATCTAAACTTGCTTTGCTAATGTGTGTAATATTCCAAGATGTGATGAAAAGTCACTATTCTGACACAGACAGGGTCTTTTAGAAAGTGTGAAGAATATATTAAAATAGCTGCTAAAGAGTGAACAAAAAGAGAAAAACTCTGCTATTACCATGTGTATTAGCAAGTCAGGTAATCATGTTGGGATGTGTGTGTGTGTGTGTGTGTGTGTGTGTGCGCGCGTTTAACAGATGTTTCTCTTTCGTGAAAGTCGGATTTGAACAACGCGTGATTGTCTTTTATTAAAGCTGTTAGAAGCACCATCTCACTGACAGCAGAGATGTTTGCCACTTCAGCTGCTGATTTAATTATAAGCAGAGCAGCGAAATGGAAGGTTTTTTCTGCCACAGAGTGTGTGTGACTTAAGTGTAGAGAAGCAGAGTGGCACAGGATAAACTGGGAAGAGCACATCCACTGATTTTGATTAGGTTTTTTTTTTTTTTTTTTCCAGAGCGTGACATAAACCCCCCCTTCCCCAAAAACAAAATAAACTGCCGGTGTTAATAAATTGTTGCAAAACGAACCAGAGCTGTTTGCTACGTGAAATTCTCCGCCATCGTGCCGCTGTTGGCGGCAGAGCAGTCCAAGAACGTCACGTTTAATTGACGAGTGTTTGAAGAAAGCTACGGAAAATGAAAAATGAGCAAAAACTCTCGGTGTTCTGGCAAATATTACGGCCGACCTGACCCAAGCTGACCCATTGACTAAGTACTTTCCCTGTTTCAAACAAAGCTCTTCACCTCGTGAGTGAAACCGAAGGGATTAGTAGCTTTTTGTTGGTACCAGCATGTTCAAGTGTGTGTGAGTAGTTTTATGGCCCCGTGTGTTCATGTGTGTTTTGCATCGACAGGGTCGCTGTTTGACTCTGTAGCCTGGATTTAGTGTTTTTTTTTTGTTTGTTTGTTTGTTCTGCTTTGTTTTTTTAATATCCACGATCTGAACACAGAGACGTAACACGGAGTGTGACTGGTCTCAACCCCTCCACCCACTTCAACCCCACTAACTAATCTACTCACAGCACTATCTGCAGCCAAAGGAGCTTATAGGACCGATGTCTTCCCCAAGAGGCTACCCCCGATGTCCAGTAGAGCCCGCACACACACACATCTTGCTCATCTCTTTCTTTTATTGTTGCAACAAAAAAAAAAAAGAACAACAACAAAAAAACACAGATATGGGAAAGACAAAAATGTACAACAAACCAGAAAAAAAAACAAGTAGCGCATGAATATTTGATGCAGCTCATCTGATCTTATTTGCTTTTTATGACAGGAAAAAAAAAATACATCTGCAGCAAATGGTGCCAGGGGAAATCTCCAAAAGCTTAGCTGATCCCCTGTAAACGCATTATTTCATGGAGATCTTGTGAAGTTATTCCAGTTGTTACGATGCTCCTATATGCTCCGAACATCAACCTCTCTCCCTCCCCGGTGCTGGATGCATTATGAACCTTAATACGCTGCAGACAGATGATCTCTCAATAAATATTCTGTCCCACTTTTCCTGCCGAGATCTTTTGTAATGCAGTAAGCCTGTGAAAGCCCGAGGCCTGCCAACTGAGCGCTGACTCCAACCCTGCATTCCTACTGGGTTACCAAAGTGGCCACCATGGACTGAAAGGTTACAGTACCTTTCAGTCCATGGCTACACTTTCACCTTCGATGACAGCAAGGTTCAGGACTGCTCTGATGATCCTTTAAAACCTTGACATTTCGAGGATAACCCATTCAGTGGATAACTACGTGCCTAGGGACGGCAATGGCAGTCTGAAAAATCTCAAAGTTCACCGTCAAAACCCGTCCGATGTGTCAATTGCAATGGCGCTGACAGTTTTGCTTTCAGAAAGCGATCCTAACAAAGAGTTGCACTCGGAGCAGCTTGGCGCCACAAATAGTGAATCAGTCACATCAGCAACTTGATGCGTTTTGGCTTTTGGAAATGGTAAAGGCGGCCTGCTGAAATTCAGACAGAGCATCAAAATATGGAAGGCAAAGGATTTTCCTGACACTGAACGCAGTGTGGTTGCTCATGCTAGGCAGGGTGGCTTAAATGTTTCAAAAGCTGCTCATAACACCAAGTCATGTCCTAGGTTTGCGGAAAACCTCCTGCAGTTGAGAGGATGAAAATGCCTTGCTGATGGCAAAGGTCAGGCTATCATTACAACCAAGAGTTTTGGAAAGCCCTCCCCGAAAGCCCTGCACTACAACAGCAGATAACCACTTGTGCTTGCTAAGAGAAGAAAAGTACAATGTGCAGAGACAGACAAGCGGACTGCAAACACTTTGCCTTAGTTTTAGTTATTAAAACTAAATAACTAAAACTAAACTCAGGGCAAGAGTTTAGAGTAAGCATAAAGAAATGTGACATTCTTGTGGCAGTGACAACCTTCTAACAACACTTCCAATTGTGCTGATGGTGTGATGGTGTGGGGGATATTCTTAAGGAATATTTATGAGCCTTATTACCAGCTAAGCTTTGTTTGAAACCATATGATATTGATAATATCCATGTTCATCCCTTCATGGCCACACTGTACCCATCTTCTGTTGACTACGTCCAGCGCAACATTGCAGAGCTAAATCTGTGTCACAAATAATTAAGGGCGGTTCTGTTCTGAAGGCAAAAAGAAATCGAACTTTGCACCAGGAAGGTGTAGCTGTGAAAGTGTCTGCTCAGTGTGTTCTCAGCTAAGGCCATTACGGTTGCTGTATCACTTCTGTCTTCGATCCCTCAGTTATTTCTGGCTGTTTAATGTGTCATGAGGCTGATTCATCCTCGTTCCCCTCCCTGCAGTTTTCACACTGTGATTCAGCCGGTGAGCCAAGGTGTTGACACCGGCCTCAACGGGCAAATCAAGGTACGAAATGGGAAACCGTGGGAAGGGTTCGGGTCTAGCAAAAGTTGGCACAGTCGCTTTCTGGACTTGCTTGCCGAGCCTTCGCTTTTTACCCTTCGAAAGCGCTGCCGGTGGTTCGTCAGGCCAGACAGGACTCTTGTATTTTGTCTGCTGCTGCTTCCTGATGTGTTTTGTCACACTGCTCCTCAGTCTACCACCTAGCAGTCGGCGAGTGCTGTGAATGCATTGCTAAAACAGATGGGAACTGTGAAGGTGGCACGCAAACATGGTAGCGGGTTTGGAGTTTGTTTCTTTGACCTTATCATCAAAAGGTGACACTGACTCTGCATCCTCATTAGTATCTTTTGTGATGATAGAAATCCATCCTACATCCATCACTAGTTTCTTTTCTTTTTTTGTGCAGTCAGAGTGTATTTCTAAGATTTGAGAAGAAAACTGAGGGTCTGTTTTTTTTTTTTTTTCCTTAAACAGAGCCAAATTATTGGTATTTGCAGCCCATTCGAAACAAATAAACAGTCACTTCAGACAAATATAAACCGTCAGGTCCCTTTATGAAAACTCAAACCAAAGGATCCAGCACGACTGAAAAGAGTCGCTTTATAAAACATTCAATGTAAAGTTATTCAGCGCACAAAGAGGCTTTTAACAGCAATTTGCAAAGGTCAAAAATGTTTTCTGCTGTTAAAGTTTGCCTGCTGATTTAACAGTGACTCAAAACTTGATTCATATCCCAAACTTGGGAAAATCACTCCATTAACAGTCACTGTATTTGGATCCAACCTCCAACTTTACTCTAGTTTTCGTTTACATCTCTGACAGGAGGAGACACATGAACGCCATGGAAATTTACTGTCCCACAGATAAACGATAGAGACGTGATCTGTGCTCAGGAGACAAAGGCCGTGATTAGCAGACATATAAATTGTGCTCTTTGAGTAACAAAATTAGGTTTACCTCTGCATGCCGCGTGAATTTAATAAAGCACGACTCGGTATGCCATTGTGTTTGCTGTGGCGACTTCCAGTATTTACCTTATTAAAACTGAATGTCGTGTTTAATCAAACGTTTCTGTGCATGATGAAGGGCTGGGGGTGTAATGAAGTGGGCTTTGCTGAACTAAGCAGCAAAAGGAGGAGGAGTGCTAGAGGTCTTGCATTTACAATGGTCACAGTGTAATGCAGCCCATTCCAGCAGAGATTCATGAAATGTCTTATTAGCGAATTCCAGGTCAAGAAAGAACTTGGTAATCTACGAGCAAGGTTTTTTTTTTTTCCTTTCCATTTTTATCTCTTTAGGTCTCCTTCTGCATTACTGTCTTTGTAATTCTTTCTACTTTTCCAAATTGCTCTCCTTCACTTTCTGACAGAAATAATTGGGTGCTTGAATTCTTCGTGGGAACGACGCTCCCTTCTCTGTGTTAACGCCACCTCAGTTTGAGAGCCGGTCCATTTGCGTTTTTTTCCCCCCTCCAGTTTCTGCATTGTTAATCGCATCAAACCTGTTGTCATCTTAAATTGTTTCATTAGTTCTTCTGGAAACACACATTTGAAACCCATTTTGTCCCGTCTGGTAATCTGCGATTAGATGAAGTTTTCAAAAACACACGCACAGGCACTTCGGAGACTTGGATCTTTGGAGCAATCCGTGAAGCTTTGCCAGGTAATTAAATTTTTGTGTCTGTGAAAAGTGTGTGTGCGTGTGTGTGTGAAAACAATAGCATGTGAGGGTCAACTATAACCCCAGCTCGATCTGCCATCTGATGTTCAAAAAACCATATTTAAAATAAACGAACAACACTCAGCCTGGTGGAGGGCCATGTTAAGCCTGGTGGCCTGCCAGGCTTACAATACAGTGGATTGTATATCATGTTATTTTCACTTACCCTCAACAAAACCTGTCTCTTTTGACGCACATAGGATAAACAACATATCATTTAATGTGGTTTATTTGAGGTTAGCTGAAGGAGAAGGGTTATGGTTAGGGGCAAAAGATTTTGTGAACCAAAAAACTGAGAACATGAGCAACACACAACCACCTGGAAGATTTCTGTTCCCTGAAGAAAGCCATGTTCCCTCCATCTGAACCATTTTGTTGTGTGGGATTACAAAATAGCTTGTGAATAACTGACCTTTCCAAAACCACTTTGAGCATTTCTGAGAGTAGAGTCTTTATCTGATTTGTTTCTATTTTGGAAAAGCTCATGCCGGGTATCAGATCCCCACTCCGCCTCCTCCGTCACGTCTTATATCCTCAACATCCACCCTTCTAATCTCTACCTGCCCCTCTGCTGTTGACCTCGAACTCTTAGCAACTTCCAGAGCTGGCTTATCTCCCATCAGCTTTCCGTTGGATCGAAGCTTCGAGGGTGACTGACAGATTCGCTAATGCTACAAATTATAGGCGATGGAAAGTGTGTAACCTGTCGTCTTGTTCTGCAGACTGAGACAAAACAAATTTGCAATTCAAGTAGACTCCAGACTCAATTTTGCAAAGTGCATCTGCATTTAGTAGCTGTAAACCGAATGATATAAATGAAACTATTTCCTTTCCCTTTGCCGTCTCAAGACATAACGCGTTTCTCCTGTATCTTTTAATAGCCAGAGAAGTCATCAGAATTACATTTTGACCAATGGTGTGACTCCACAGCTGAAAGCGACCCTGCAAATCCCTTCCTGACCCAATTTCCCCTGTCAGCATGCTGGTTTGAGTCTGCCAGTGCAGCCTATTGCATGCTGAAGATGCAAGACGAACAAAATAAATTATTAGGTTTAGGAAAACGCCTGAAAACAACAGGTGTAAAGTTGATTTGTTTTTGCATTATTGCAAAGGTGAATTGCCGTTTCATTCTCACAGTTGTTGTATTTTAAAACCCTAAAATTGTCGTATTTGTATGTGTAGAGCTGGGAGTTTTGGGTGATCGAAACAAAGTGGTGCGTCGTCATTTGTAGATGTCTGCTCAATCTGTCATCTTGAAATACGGCATGGCACAACTCCAAACCCCACAAGGCGTTTAATCCTCAAATAAGTCAAGAAAGGAGCTGATGAACTAACAAGTCACAATGTCAATGTAACTTTTCTCTGTGGTTTGAAATAGTATTATTTGGACAAGAACATTTTGCCTTACTGCCGTGGTTCAGTTCTACTTATTTTTGTCCTTGGTTTTCTTAAATTCTTCCACTATCTTGACCTTTGACTTGTTCTGCTTTTGTTTGTTTTCTGTACGTCTCCTCATACTTTTGCCCTCTTCTGTTTGCGCACGCCTGACCTACGGTACGAGCTCCTGCGTCCAGATCCTGCAACAGCCGTGCGTACATTTCATTTCCTCTCAAAAACGCCGAAGGTTGCGACTGCTGCATTTTGATCTCAGCCACAACAGCTGCATTTAACTGATGATGAAAGGACCTGCGACCAAAGCTGGGGAACGGAAATCTCATGCGCTTCTATCTGCTGACGATCTGGACCAGCTTAGGTTTCTCCATTTCTCGACAGAAGAGCTACAGATTGGTTAGAAACACCAACACACATTTCTGCCAATGTAGAGTTAGTTAGGTTTAGTTTTTTTTCTTTACTTTAATCCTCAAGAAAAGTATTTCATTTTTTAAAATCTTTTTTCTAAACAGCCTACATATCTTGGGTTTCACTCCAGTTATATGTCCTAAAGATTTTTTATGAGACTCAATTTCTAAATGTTGAATTAAAGTCAAGTTTAGATTCTTTGCTTGCGAAACTGAACTAAAACTCTGAGTCCACGTCTCTGGTGAAAACAGCCACATGGAGCCACGTTAGCAGTTTCTAGTTTGTAAAACTGACATTTTGACGTTTTTTTTTTTTTTTCAGGAAACAAAAGTGAGTTTTTAAAAGAAGCTACTCTGAGTTGTTGTTACGTCAACTCCCAACTCCTTTTGCTCATGAATTTGAAAAAAAAATCAGGCCTTCTCTCAAAGGCTCCAAAATCCCATTTTCAAGAATCTGGTGGAACGGCGGACACTCTTTATTTGACCCTTAAAACCGTATTATTTGCTTTCTGTTTAATTTATATTCTACTTGTTGACTGCAACCTCTATTTGCTTGTTTATTTTATTGTTTTATAGTTACCTACTTTTTATCCACCTACTTATGGAAATAATTGCTGGGTTTTTTGTTTGCTGTCATTTTGTTTTGTCTTTTATTCGCTCCTCAAATTACAGTCTAAGGTCATAAATTGAACGTCCACATGTGGTGTTTGTTGTTATTCTCCCATGTGCTCCACCTCTCAGTCATGGCGGACAGACGGATGGACTTTAGTTTGCTCATCCCCCAGAAGGCGCAAAGGGAAAACGATCAGACAGATACGGTGGACAGCACACGGTATCCGTGTTGAAAATGTCCAATCTGATTAAGGCGAAACTGATGTCCATGTTAGGCTTTTCATAGCGTTGTTTTATGCCCCACCAAAGCAGCTCATAATGACCTCTTTGCTTTCACCCTTTTCCTCTTGCTCTTGCTTTGCTGAGTTCTCACAGTCCCCAGGGGAGAGAGAGCGAGAGAGAGAGTCTGCGTGCTCCATGTGATGATCAGTGAGTCTTAGCCAGATCTCGACAACCAATCATCCGTCTTCTTGTGGCATCCCGCTTGGCTTCACATTTCAGGACGGAGCCATTCCTTACACTCCCGCCCGGAGAGTATTTTTCTTCATGTTTCGAACAGACTGGTGGTTTTTCTTCGCCCAGACGTGCTGCTCGCCCGCTTGACAGATCCGCGCTCCGTTTGTTTGCAGGGAAAATTTGCAGAGCTTTTGTTTCCAGACATGCATGCTCAAGAGTGTATATACATAAAAAAATAAAAAAATAAACACACACACACACACACACAAAATAAACACACACACACACATATATATATATATATATATATATATATATATATATATATATATATATATATATATATATATATATATAATGCTCAGCTCTGTAAATCAGGATAGATTAGTTACAGAGTAGGCCTTTTCTCTCTCTCTTTTTCTCTCTCCTTCAGTCGTGCAAAGAAGAAAGTTTCCCTATTAAAAATGTTCCCAAACCCAGTTCGGTTAAAGTGGAGAAAATACATTAAGGGAGCTAATGTGATTTTGGGCTGAGCAGATTAGAAATGTCTTTCATGGTCACATTCCAATATTAGTCCAGAGCTAAGCCTCGAAATGTGTTTCTTTTGTGCTTAACCTCATAATGTCAAGAGACACACAGTCACTTCTGGCATGAATATTCTCTTTGAGGAAAGTTAGCTGCTCCACTCCTCCGAAGCAGCACAGAGGAGGAAAAAAGGACGGCGTGGAAATGAGCCGAGCTGGTCGCCGCCAAAGCGGCCGGGGCGTCATCCGAGATGCGTTTGCACGGGAGCAAACAAACGAGTCGACGGGCCTCCGCCGATGATCCGTCCTAATGGGGCCGAGAGGAGTGGCTGTCGGCGGGAGTCAAACCCCCTTCCCCCAGCTCCAGTGTAAACGCGAGCGGTGACTGATCCACTTTCAATTTAAATGACCTCCATGCCGCCGCCGAGTCTCACCGGTGGATTTCAGAAGCCTCAATCAGGCTGAACTCTTTCCCTAACTTAATCCAACGGGGATTAAGGAAGCAAATCAATTAGAAGCTGAGGCTAAGACGCAGCTATCTCCACTTCCCTCTCACTTACTCCTCTCCTCTCTTCATGCCTCTAAAGACAACGGCTTCTTAATGGCATTATGGCGAGTAGGCAGGGTCAAAAGGCTTGTAATTATAATTAATTACAGCTGAGGAGCTGGAACCACTTTTAACAGTGTTTTTTGGAAAGTAGCACATTTAAATGAGGACTAGTAATGAAGTGCCTTGTCAAGTCTTCACGAAAGTAGGTTTTCTGTTATCACGGTTCAAATTAAACCTGTAATGTCTTTAAGTGGGAATTTATGTGACGGACCAACTAAAACCAAAGAGATCAATGGCTTTAGGCAAAGTTGGGGCTCTCACAGAGCTCCGTTTAATCCATCATCTGAAAAACAAAAGAGTAGCACGACCTGCAAACCTGCCAAGTCGTGGTCGTCCACTCAAACTGACAGGCCGGGCGACTCATGAGACGTGAATACAAATTTTTAGATCACACTTCAGTTTGAAAAAAAAAAAAACACACAAAACCACGCAGAATTTTTTTTTCAAAATCCTCAATTAAATGCTTATTTGTGTTGCTCTGTAATTTCCATACTAAGATGGGAGCATGCACTAGTTCAAAGTATTTTTACTCGAGCCAAAATAAAAAGCGGCCATCCGAGAAATTACCCAAGTAAGGGTGAAGAGGCTGTGCCAGCACTGAGCAACTGATCAAAGTGTCAATCATTTCATGTTTAGAAATTAATCCTAACTATAAAGCCATGTGGAGACATTAGTATTCTAAGGACCAAAATGAACCTAACTGCAAAACAACAGAATCGGGTAAAAGAAAACTGCTCCAAATGCATTTTGTCCTCAATAAAACTTGAACAAAACCTGCAGGTGTGTGTTTTGGTTAAAGTGGCAGTGTTGCGTAGTATCAACCTTTTTGAGCTGCACATCGTGTTGTAAGGTTATTAGCTCATCAAAAACACATCTGGAGTGTCGCCTTGATTCTTTCGTGGATGTTTGAGAACTCCTCTGATCTCAGCTGTGCAAAACGCCCCGGTGGACTTAGCCCCGCCTTCAAGGCGCAGCTCCTCTACACAAACGCCCGGTGTGAAAGGGTTATTAGAAGAGCCATGCTGTGATGACTTCCTGAAGTTTCAGAAAGAAGAGGAGTTTTTAAAGACACAGGCGCCCAATTTTAAAGCCTCAAATCAGGAAGTCAAACTTCTTTTAAGTCATGTCTGATATAGCATTTTTATAAGAATGCATATATAGATTATGCAATGAAATGGCATAATGTGCTTTTTACTTTGTCATAAAGTTATTCAAGTAAAATACAGCATAGTAAAGGTACTCCTCAGAGTATTTTTCCAAAAAGTTAGTCAAGTAAATATAACTGGGTGAATACTACCCAACTCTGTTTCCACATTAAATGAAGGATTGCATTGCAATTTTTAAAATTCTTTTTATGTTTTTAAATTTAAGTTCAAGGAATACTAGAAAGCTTTTACACCTGTACGTCTTATAAAATACCCAAACCTGGTCAGTTTGAAAACAGTTCAGCCAAGTTTGCTCAGATCTGTTTTCAGATCCACTCCATCACTTTTTTTTATTTTTTTTTACTCTTTATCTTGCTCTGCTGGGTTTTTTTTTTTTTTGTCTCAGCTCTGTTTGTGCATGCAGAGCCTGTTCTGTTCCGGCATCTTGCTGCACCTTCCTCCATCTCTCGGAAACCTCTCTGCAGAATACAGAGGTTCTGAGGGAAACAAGTGAGGCGGAATGTGAATAACGGGGCTGCTGCTGTGCGAATCCTCGCGTCCTCCCTCCCCGTCCTAGTCCAAGTGAATCACAGAAGATCAGTTCTTGTGCAGCCTTGTCTTAGAGGGGCTTGACTACTGAGGAAGGCGAGTGAAGGGTTGGGTGAGGGCACTCCTCTCCCAGAAGTAACTTAGAGGGCACTCCTGAGAACTTCTGACGATCGTAATGAAATATATTCATGGGTTTTTGCCTTGTTCTCTAAACGTGCAGGTTTTTAGAAATAGGAGTTTGTTTTCTGTAAGCCTGTGTTTGGGCCCTCGTGTCTTCCTGATGGGAAAAATGACACAATTTTTCTCATTTCGTTTTTGCAACCAAAGACATAAAACGCTACAAATGATTTTTACCTGACGTTTTCAGGCTTAAGACTTGATGTCATTTGTTCTGGCTTATTGGTTTGTTCACATAACTACAGGCGTTAAGTGCACTTATCCCAGTATTCAAAAGTACAAAATCTTAAAAAGAAAATGCATTTGTATGTCCTTTTGAATAAAAACATCACAAATGGTTTTCCAAGTTGAAATCAGAACGGAGCTGAGCTGGGTTAAATGTGATTCACACACATTCAACACTTATCGGCATATTTCAGATTCATATTTATCTACTTCAGATTGCATCCAAAGGGCTTTTTATTATTTTGGTCATGGACATTTTAATAACCATTTTCTGATCGGTGCACCTGAATAATTCATCTTTTAAGGCTCGCTCTGCTCATTCGCTCTCAGTTCATTTGTTCTCATTTATTTCACAAGCAAGCACCAAAATTTCTTGAATAACACCCCAATAACCGCCAGCAGTGCTTTTTTACTTTTCCAGTTCTGTTTTCTGAAACAAAATTAGTCCAACATATTCAAATTTTCCACAAAATGCAATTTAACGTATTTGGTTAATTTCTGTGTTCACATCTGTCAGATATATTGAGAAACAAAAGTCTTCAAAACTTTTGAAAACACAGAAGACAATCCAAGCACCTAGAAGAAAATTTGGTCAACAAAAAAATATGTATATATATAATTTAAATTCACATGAATGATGGGAGAGATTAGAAAGAATTATGTTGTCATAATAATTCTGCAAAAACTGTACTAAATTGTGAGATTATAAATGGGATTTACACTGTTGTAGTGGCATTATTGGGCTTTTTGCCTCCTCATTTAATCACTCTGCTTCTTTATGTGGACCTTTCCTTTTATGAAAATGCTGCACTGTATCTTTGATTTCTTTTCCTGCATCACTGTCTCCATGTCCATCTGTCTTTCCATCGGCAGGTATGAGTAATCAATAGTCTCTTCATTACCTGGATGACGCAGGAAGCCGATCAGATAGCGTGAGTGGGTGGGAGGGACGCTTCAGATCCAAATCAGCTGAGACGAATTACAAAGGCTCTGCTGATTCATGGGGCTGGATGGACGTGACTCAACAATTCAGCTTTGATGAATTACATCTGGTGACACCGACGCGCCCGCATGCAAATGCAACCCCAGAAACGCAAACGTTTTTTTTTTTCCTTTTTTCTTCCATGATTGATTATAAATTTGTCCTAAAAAATATATGTGAAATCAATAGAAAAGAGACACAGAAAATGAGTTCTTGCAGAAAGAATATTCATGAACTTGGTCTGGTTTAGGAGGCGCACCTCCGTTTGGATCGAAATAAAACCATCCTCTACAAAATTCCTTTTCATAGTTTAGGTGCATTTGTGTAATATTCAAATATATGTGCGATCCAAAAAATAAATAAATAAAGCACACAGATGACATTTGTAGCAGAAATGTTTCTATATCAAAGGTTTTCCCTTTTCTTCGCCTCTGGAATATTTGCCTGCTTTGCTTTCTTTTAAGATCAGAATCACCTCTGTGTTGCACAAATATTAACATGGATCCTTTTTCATCTCTATTTTTTTTTTTTTTTTTTTACGATGGGGATTTTTTTTTCTTTTTGTTTGCATTTCAGAAATGTGTCTCCACAGTTAACACATTATGCATTTCCTCCCGAGTTTGTGCCTGAAGTTAACACCACAACCTGAATGTTTCTTCATCAGACGCACCGATAAGATCGCTTAAAAGGTCGAAATCTTTTCAACTAGTGAAAAGTTTACATACCTCTTTAATACAGGCAAGACTGCTGTTAATATTATTTTCCTTAGGCCTTGAAGATTTTCCTTTAACCATATTCTTTGTATTAAAATAATCTGTGAAACAATCACACAAGTTAAATTTTATGATCAGAATTATACTCAAAGCCTCACATATTTACTCAAAGACACCCTGCTAATATTTCCCCAAATGCCTCTTAGCAAGTTAAAAATTTTTTTTTGATATCTTGAGCTTTCAGGAAGAATAATTCATCAATCTTTAGTCTATGAAACATTTCTCTATTGGTTGATTATTTTGTTAATGAATGTATAAACGCTGGTTAGCACAAGGCTTTAGCAACAGCCAGAAACGTTTAAGCTATGTCTAACATCATGTCCGTGCCATCGGGTACAGAATAAGAAATTAAGAAGAAGGATTTATTTCTGTTCTTCCCACATGATGACACACAACTGAAAAATACATCATATGGAGAAGACTGACAAAAACAAATAAAGAAAAGAGGGTTTTAAGCCAAATATTCCCTATCATCAAATAGTCGGGCTACTCTGTTTGCCTCTGTCTGTGAGAGAGTGACATGATCCCTGAACTGGAAAAAAAAATGACCACGCACTCAGCTGGTCTGCTCACAAATTACCTCACAGGTTAAGACTTGCTCAGCAGGTCTTTCGCTTGCGGTGAAGAGCTCTAAACTGCCCGTCGGTCAGGAGGGAACTGCTCTCTGACTTATTCAGCCGCAGCGCCGTTTGCTGGAGTCGAATGGCAGCTGTGTCTGTTTCTGTGACTGAGCGCAGAGCAAACGGGTCATTCTTCTCATCCCTTTTGCTACAGAACAGTTTCACCTCCTACAGGTGGACTTTTTTCCAACTTTTCAAAGGTAAATAGTTCTGAACGGTGCGTGGCACTGTGCAAGAATGTGACCAACAGCACATTTTTGTTGTTGGTCACATGAGATAATGATGAGATAAAGCTAATGCAGCATTATGGCGTTTTGAGGAAGCTTTAAACCTCATAATGACTAGTCAGCATGGGCACCAACGATGCCATATGTACAGTTTTTCCTGGAAAGTTAAGTTGTTTCCTCCATCAGTACACGTAGCAGCACATGCGAGCATGATTGACAGCACTAAGACCCTCCTCCTGGCTCTGAATGGTTGTTTTTGACTGGGAGCAACATATATTTGTTATAGTAGCTCAGGGAAAAGTTGGAGAATCTTACTTGTCAGATTATCTCTCATTATATACAGTCACAACATGGTGGCAGTTTTAACAAATATAAAAGAAACTAATAAAAAAAAACATTTTTGCAAAAGTTACAGTAGGGGTTGAGATATTTGCAAAAGAAGGCATCACCCTGATTTTCTATTTTCAGTGATAACTTGAGGTTAAATTTAACATCCACATAGGTGAGTTCAAGCATTTAGAAACCCAACACTCAACAAGAGAATCTCTGGACCTTGGTTTTGCATTTCCTGACTCCTCTCCGTGAGCGCGGTTCACATAAAAGCCCAGCTGTCAGCTGGAGAATGAGAGATCACAGCACGTAAAGTACCAGCGGAGGCGAGCCCAAGCCCCTCTTCTGTGAATTTACACGCGGCCGATGAAAAATGGCAGCCTCGCAGCCGACACAGCGTGTTCTCACCTGCACTCTTTGTAGCTTACCAAAGCTCTCCATCCTGAACTGCTCAATTTTCAAAGCCACTGCCTGGTTCCTTACTCGTAAGCATTCCTGCATGAACGTCCAATTCTATTACAGCCCGTAGACAAATCACCCGCTCGGACCCAGAACGCTAACCACCGCTGTCTGCGCGGTGATTGATCTCTCCTCTATTTTCCCGCAGCAGCTTCATTTCAGATCTGAAAGCAAACATTAGTGCCCGGCACTTTATCCCTCTCTTATGTTTTATCTCTTTCACTCCCTCTGCGTTATGGGTCTCTTCATCCCCCCTCTCACTGTGGAGTCCAGGAATCATCTGTCAGCACAATGAGGAAATAACAGTAGTTGTCTCGGACCGGGTCGAAGTGACTGCTCAAGCTTCCATTACAGGAGGGATCGCCCCAGACGGTGGAAAGTATGAAAGAGCTGCTCTTTTGTTTGAAAAGGGGCTGCTTTCTCTGGCGAAAACTCTCTAAGACTGGAAGCTGAATGAATTCTCCTTTTGTCGGAAACTTTTGGTTTCATTCAAGCGTTTGTTGAACCGCTTCCACCACAAACCTTTTGCCGGCTCTCACTTCCAAAATGACTCAAAAGTCAGGAGGGAGACTGCCTATGAAAGCGCCACATTTGCTCAAATTTTAATTTGTACTCGGGTCTGTACTTTGACTAGGCCATTCTAACAAAACAATACGCCTTAATTAAAGCATTGCATTGTGGCTCTAACTGCATGTTTTTGGATCATTGTCCTCTCAATTTTTTTTTTCCAAGTCATCCCCACAGCATAATGCTAGCACCACAATATGTGGTTGGTGTGGAGTGCTTCTTTCCATATTCTACTTACTTATTCAATGACTCATGAAGTTGCACTGGATTTTAATTGGAGATATCAGATTGAAACAGCGCATCACATCAATTTCCTTCCAATTCAGCTAATAATAAGAAATATGTACATATATATATAATTTGAAGAATTGTAACAAATGTTACAAATCTTCAAATTAAACACATCTAATTCATTTAAAATGTCATAAATTACAGAGAATACACAAAATTAATCAAAAATGCATAACAATGTGAGACAAAATGAAAATAATACAAAAGAAATTTGGATAACACAAACCTTTTGTTTTCGTTCCTCGTCTTATTTGCTGCATTGTGCTTATCTGTCACAAAAACACTTGTGATTGTGAAAAGTCAGAGAGCTCTGAACGCTTTACCAGTTTCTGTAAACTATGTCGTTTGTCACCAACTTTTATCCTTTCCTTGTAGGACTGAGGAGTCCTGGGAAACAAATGGGTCCCCCCTCCATGCACAGCGGTGGCAGATACTTTAAAAAATAAAAAATAAAAAAAACCTCCACATGACTTGTGATCTGCAGTAGAGTCACAGCCAGGACAAAAGAAAAAGTGACTGGTAATTCAGAGGTATTGTATTTGCTTTGATAAGCAGGCATTCACTCCGAAATGAAAGAAATGTGTCATCTTTCTCAAACCTCCGCCAAGCTTTCATCATCTTGTTTGTCCCTTGCTTTTTGTTTCACCCACGGAGTCTCTCAAGTAGTTTGAGGAGTGTCATTGTGGATTTCTGTGTCTCTTTGTCATGCTCCTTATTCAAAATCTGGAGCCAGGCCTTTGTTGTTGCTTTTTTCTTTTTTTGTTGTTCTCGCAGGAAATGTACCACTCTGTCCACCAGGAGGTGGGTGGGAAAACAGATGGGTCTGCAGACGTCTCCGGACTTAAACTTGGAGCGATGTGAGCACGGAACGCAGCACTCCATTCTGTATGAAGCGCACTTCTTTAATCTTTAAAATAACGCACAGACCTCTTTATATTACAGGTCAAGAGCAAGAAACAAAAAAAAGTCTGACTTTCACAATGTCACACGGCAGAACATGAGCAGGATCAATTTCTATGTCTGTGTCCAGGAGCGAAGAGCCGCAGCGCACCTGGCTCGCATGAATTATTTGTTTAAGGAAACTGTAAACGGGCTGCGTGTGTTTACGAGTGAGTGTTTTTTTTTTTTTCTTTCTTTCTCCTTTGTGTGTGATCTCTCCTCACACAACCATCTGGCGAGAGTCTGAAATGTTTTCTGTCGGCGGATCGCAGGTGGCCCTGCCAGGTGTCAGGGCGTCGTGCCGTTGGCGTCCAGGTGGCAGGGTTTGTCCCGCCGAACCGTTTTACCCGTCCGGGTCGTAGAGCCGCTAAATGCGCCCCAACCGAGGTTTGCATCCCACAGTGAGGAGTCATCCAGCATTACAGTGAATGCGACATAATTTGTACTATTTAAACTTTCATATGGCTTTTATGCGGTGAGCCAACACAATGCAAGTTACGGTGGAACGTCTTGGAAGTTAAAATGACACATGATCATCAAATAGTTTCACAAAATTTGTTTCAAATGCAATAGGAAGTCTCTGTAGCCTCCACTGGCTTAGTGTGCGTACATGGGAGCATCGTTGTTTGTTCCTTTTTGAGCTTTAGTTTTTGAGGTATGCCACAGACTTTGACTGGGCCATTCCAGCACGTTAATATGCTTTGGTAGGAATACTGCCTCTCACGCTGCATGTTTGGAGTTGGGATGAGATCGGTCTTGATTCTTTTACGGCCTTTTGGTAGTATTTGTTTTTCTCTGAGATTTTCCACTCTTTCTCTCCATCCATCTTCCCACCCTGCAGCATGATGTTGCCACCACCATTTATCCTGGTGGAGAAGGTGTTCTCGGTATACGTTATATCTTTTTGTATTGCTCCATCACATAAAAACCCAATAAAAAAATCTAAATGCGTTGGGTGTACCTTCACAATATGTAAAAGCATTCAATAAGTATGAAAACCTCCATTGGTCCTTTTGATGAGGGTCGTTTGGCTGCTGCCCTTTCATTCAAAACACTAGAGGAAACCTTTATTTATTTTTATTATTATTTTTCATGGCTATGTAACACTGGCCAGTCCTTGTACTCCTTAAGTGTTAGAAAAATGTTTTTTCAGTTTTACGAAACACACAGGTCCCTTCCCAATCTAGTCTGAACTAAAACATTGAAAGGTTAGACCTGGTTAAAGGCCTTTGATCAACATCACTAATGCATCACTGCCCGTCTTTACATGGATGTCTTTCCAGAGACATTTTCACACGGTTTAGATGGAATATAAATTTGGTCTCTTCGAGAAATTACTACTCGAGGAGTCGGAAACAGCAGGCCGTCTGTGTTTTTTCTCAACTCTAACCTTTTCGGTTTTCAAGTTTCTGAAATGCGAAAGTGACTTGTACCTTATTGATGTGGGTTCCTTTTTTAAAATCTTCATTGCAACTTCCATAGAAATACTAGAAAACTAAAATGACAAGGGATTTTAGTAAAATAAAAAAAAAAAACCTAAACAAAACTAAACGCTTTAGCCTCTTGCTTCAGCCTTCCAGTCATCCAGATTCTTGATCCGTCTTTGATAGGAATTCTTTTAAACCATTTTTGGTGGACGTGATCCAATGAATGGGCTTTACTTTCTGAACAAAGTGCTGATGTTGGGAAAAAACACAAAGAAGAATCTTGTGGTGTATCAGACTTTAAAACAAATGAATAAAAAAATGCAAAAAACTCTAGCACCTGGTGGATATTTGTGACAGTAAAAGCCTACGAACTTAACGATCTCTCACAGAATGAGGAAAGGACAGTGGCTCCGTTTTCGGGGGCAACGTGGTCTCATGGTTTTGTGTCCAGTGATTGATGCAGCGTCGTGGCAGCAACGCCTCTCTGCTTCGTGTCTACTTGTCTATTCAGGCTTGAAGGTATGTGTTTAAAATAACACGCGGGTAGCCTGCAGTGTGGTGACTATACTCTTGGACTCTTTGTTTCTCTCTTTTTTCCCCTTCAGACGTATGGAGGTGTTGGGACTGTAGTTCATGAGTCGAGATAACAGAGCCTGGCAGGTGCTTTTCCTCATTATTCAAATAGATTCTCCTCTCTGTGAAACGGGGTGATAGATGAAGTGCCCTTGCGTTGCATATACAGTAAACTGTCGAGTCTTCATCCGGGTGTTGAGAGCATATGCATATAGTCTATTTTGTCTGGAGTCTATACCCCCCACACACAGCCACACACCCACCTTGGGCAACCGATGGCTACATTACGCTGACATTTACGATGAAATATCACCCTTTTATCATCTGAATACCGTCACATTTTTCTCTGTAAGCTGGAACTATTGATCTAAATATCACATTCATCCTGCTTAGCACCAAAGCCGTGGAGCTCGCACGCAACGGTTCCCAAACAACGGGAGATAAATGAATACCCATTATGGAGGCGAGGCGAGGCGAGCCCGTTCGAGGACCCGACCCGGCCAAATTGGACCCTAATAGATGTCCTTGACGGTGTAATCACGATGACCCGCTAACAGTCGTTTCGGTGACCAGCCAAGCAGGCATTCAGATGGCAGGGATTTGCTATAAATATGAGCACAATTAGGATCAATGGGCATCATTGTCTGGATGTGTGTGTGTGTGTACGCGTGTGCATGCGTGTGTGTGTGTGTGTGTGTGTGTGTGTGTGTGTGTGTGTGTGTGTGTGTGTGTGTGTGTGTGTGTGTGTGTGTGTGTTTTGCTGAGGCAGAGAGAGAGAAAACACATGTGACATTTAGTGAGTGGGTGGCAAACAATGATGCATTATTAGGATCCTCATGGATTATTGACACCATCATGGCAGGTGGCACCCGCTTGCAGGAGGCTCGTCAGAATATATTGTTCACACCTGCAGTTATACAAATGATATTTTTATATCTTACAACACGAATAGCTGTGAAATTGGTGCTGGTAAAGATCAAACTACAGCCAGAAAAGATAGCCGACACGATTAAAAAATGTATCACTCGTTTTTCTGAAGATGTCAGCAGTGAGATTTGGGCACTTTTTCAGTCAGGCTGTCGCCTCCAAACAAGCCAGTAAGCAATGGCTGTAGACAAATGGTTTTCTACAGCCATTTTTGATAAACTCTTCCACCAATCACTTTGCACTGATGCCAGGCTTTATATAAAGAGGTATCTTTCCACATATAGGTGTTGTGTGACTTTATTTATCGATAAAAAAACCAGAAGAGAAACCTTTAGGGGTTGGAAAAGACCTCCCACTGCTTCCTTTCAACCATAGCTAGAGCTGATGGCTTTAGATCAAAGCATATTCATGAATTAGAAGAACCTACTGTAAGGGTGCGTTCATACCAGCCCCGTTTAGTCTGCTTTAGTTGAACTCTTGTCCGCTCGCCCAGAAAGTCTGGTTAGTTTTGGGATTATGCTCAAACTCTGGTCCGCCTAAAAGCCGAAGTCTCGGTTCAATTGAAGTGCACTCTGATGCTGTTTGAATGCATGCGTAGATGCAAACGTGAAGAAGGAAAATGCAATCAGTTGTTCAGTGCTTTTTGGTGCAGCGCCACCACAGGTGAGGAGAGGAACACGTTTTTCAAGTGGAGGAGAAAATGTAACAAATGTTGCAGTTTTAGTCCCCAATCAAACCATCAACCGGTCTATCAGGTTTGAAAACCCTTCTAGTCAAGACATGTCAGTTTGTCTTTACAGATGCTGCTTTTGTTCAGGTGGAAACACTTTGTCACTTTAGAGGAGGGTTCTGATGCTTCTAGTGAGGAGAGTAAATACCATCTGGGATCTGTTTTAAGAGTCAGTTTGATGTGGCATTTTGATGCAGAACAACCCCAAGGTCATTCACTGACTGGAATGTAAGCATCCTGCTTATGGGACATTAGGCCTATGTGTATCAGACTCATACACACACAGGAACTGGGGGCTCTGTGTGTTTTTCTTGGGAAGAGCGTCTGCTTTATACACCAGTAGCTGTTTTAATTAATGATATAAAGCTATCTATCTTCATAACGTCTTTCCATTCATTTCTACAACCTCACACTGATACTAAGCCTAACCCTTATCAGTACATGCCTGACCCTAAACTGAATTCAAACCTTAGACCTAAATCTAACCCCTGGCCCAAAAGCAGCACTTCTTCTTATAGGGCCCGGCCTTTGGGTCCCATAAGGAGCAGTTGGTCCCCACATGGGGCCCAAAGTCTGGATGTTAGGAAAATGGTTCTTACAAAGTATCAGATGCAAGGCCACACACACCACAAACATATACCCAACAATGATTGGAAATGGTAAAGTATACCTGCGGTCCGCAATTCATCTGCTGTGTTTCCAGTAAGTTGAGCCTTGGCACTTTGATCTTTGGTTACGACTATTGAGAGCAGAGAGGGCAAAAAAGAATCAAGCGTCTTAATTACGTAGAAGAGGAAGCACTTTTCAGGAAAACAAAACGCCTTCTTTTTGTCTCAGCAAGATGACTTGGTAAAGCACACAACACATGAAGAATGCAGCAGAAAAACACTTCATCTATAATGGATCGATTTTTTTCTTCTTTTTTGCGTTGTGCTGTATGTATGCAAAACCCGGTTAATATTGCAACAGTTGTTAATCACATAACAAATAACTGGGGAGTTGTTCAAGTAAACCAGAGGTTCCTCTTGAATTCAGTTTGAAGTCCTATCAAAGGGTTATTAGTCATTTATTATCCTTGTTTGTTCGGCAGAAAGGAGGGTTGAAAATCTCATGGAAGAAACTCCATCCATCCATCCATCCATCCATCCATCCATCCATCCATCCATCCCTCATCCATCCCTCCCTCCCTCCCTCCCTCCATCCATCCCTCCCTCCCTCCCTCCCTCCCTCCATCCCTCCATCCATCCTCCATCCATCCATCCATCCATCCATCCATCCATCCCTCCCTCCATCCCTCCATCCATCCCTCCATCCATCCATCCATCCATCCATCCATCCATCCATCCATCCATCCATCCATCCATCCATCCATCCATCCCATTTATTGTAGTTCTTATTTATTGTAGTTAACAAAAATGTTTCACCTTTGGTTTTCCTCAACTATAGTTTTAGTTAACTATAGTGACCTTTAACCTTTTCTCCAACTTCCCCCAACAATCCCAAAAAGCACCCACAATACTTAATTCAGTTTCCCAATGGCAGTTTGACATTCTGTTTGTCTTCTGTTTGACTGACTGATTACTGAATAATCTTTCTCACTGACTGCTGGAGATGCTCACCAACACCCAGTAGTGATCAAGCTTGGGTTGATGCAGCTGTAGAAAATGAGAGAGGGGTTACGTCTTCACCTTCTCACCTCAAAACCTGTCTTAGTCCTCTTTGTGTTTCAGTCTTCCTGTTAATAACAGAGAGCTATTAACCTTATTGCAGATCTGATTTAATCAGTTCCTAAAAGCTTGTAAATAGACCACTAAATTATCTTTAATGTCAACTTCCTGGATGCCACCAGGAGACGATGTAGAAGGTTCCCTTTCATGATCATGAGTGATTTTTTTCCTTTTTATTCATATTATTTTTTAAAGACACCGCTGTTTGAAGATTACATATTGAATTTTGCAATATCTTAATGGAATAGTGTTAATAAATGATATGACCCAGGGCTCATTAGAGTTTGTATAACTCTCATATTTTAATCATGAAGTTAGTTCCGTATTATATTCTGTTCTGGAAAAAAAAACATATATATATATATATATAAATGTAGATGAATGAATAAATAATAAATATTGGAGATGTTTAAAGTTTGGCTCCAAGAAATGAATATGGAGGACTAAATATGTTTTAGGGCTAAAAAACTGATATATGGAGGATGTATCATTGAGGCAAAAATCAGATTTTTGCTTCAATGTTGCAACATTGGTATTTTCTTTCTTTCTTTCTTTCTTTCACTAAAAGGGGTTTGTGCTGGTCAGCACTGACTTTTTTTTACCCGAAGAGCAAAAGGCATCCAATTTCAAAAGATAAACCTGGAAAGTCTTTCAAAAAGTTCAAAAAAAAATCCTTGAAAACATAAACGAGGTGTTGCTCAACTTGTTTGCACAGCACTGCAAAAGAAATCTTCCATTAAGCTGCTTTTATTGCCACAGTAACCTTAAAGCAAGGAACTGGTCACCCATCTTTTCTACCCTAATCCTACTCACTTTAAGGCCTCGAGATGTGGGTTGTTAAATCCTGGGCTGCCACACTTCTTTTTTTAAACTATCCAGGTCAGCGATGCAGCAACAACAGCAGGGCAACCCAAGTGGCCCAGATGTTGCTTCAAACCCGTAGCTCTACTGAAAGTAAGAAATGGCCCCGATATATTATTTTTCTTTTTTCCCACAGCAGTTGCAGGGAACAGTTTTATTCGAGTCCCCCGCTCATACTCCGGTGCCTGGTTCCAAACGGTTCATCACGCGGTTCTGATTCACCTTCCCTGGCGAAGCATTTCAAGGTCTCGACGAAGTCCTTGTCTTTTAAAACACCACAGGCGCCTCACGCTGCGTCTAAATGGTGTGATCTTTACACAGGCGGGAGATGTGAGGACGGATAAGCTGACGTATTCCACATGCATCGGTTTGCAGGGGAAGACAGGTTTTCCACACACACAAAAAAACTCTTTGGAATGACAATGGGCTGGTTTAAAAAGCGTGCTTTAAGTAGCATTTAAATTCAATTCCATCCTTCCAGATTTACTCGACTCTTTCAAAGAGCTAATCCGGCCTCAGATTGGTGCGTGGCGAGTAGTTCCGTATAGGAGCCATCATGCCTGAAGCGACAGATCTTAGTCTCCTTGGGCAAGGTGAGGGCAGATGGGTGAGCGCGGGAAAGCACAAGATAGGCAGAGGAACTGGTTAGTGACGGCATGAGAGCAGCGGCATGTCACGGTACCACATTGGCTTACTGATGAAGCAAGCAGAGCAGCTTGCATACACTCAATACATTTTTAAAGGGGCAGTACTATGTCCAATCAACTTTTTTTTTAGTTTTCCATCATGTCATGATGTTGTTCCCTCATCAAAAACATACCCGGAGTGTTGCCTTGATTCTTTCATGCATGTTTGAATGTGCAGACATTTGGCGATGGTGAGCTCCACTTTGGAAGACGAAGCTCCTCCTCGGAGCTGCAGTTTGCGAGCTTTCTCTCTCGCAGAGCGCAGCACCCCCGCAACGCCTCCACTAAGCTCCTACAAACTAGCAGGAAGAAATTAGCAAACTCCTGGTGGAACTGCACATCTGCTGAGCTCATCATTTGAGCCAAGACTCAGTGAAACGCTTGTGAAATATTGTTAAAGGGTTAATACAGGAGCGATGTGGTTACTTCCTGAAGGCGGAGTTTCAGAAGGTGCAGGCGTTTCTTAAAGAGACAGGGGCCCAATATCAAGGTTTGAAGGCATTTCTTAGTAAGTTTTGAAAGAGTCCACTGAAGATTCAAGCATTTTAGTGAGATCTCATCAATCTGGAAGACATAGAAAATGAGCAGCAGATTAGCTTGCATAGATTGTAGGTAAACCCACAAACAATGTCCCATGTGAAGAAATATGTTTGTTTTGTTCCACTATTCAGCAGTTATTGTATGTGTTTAGCCTAAATCCTGCCTCGTACCTTCATGAGTTCTTGGGGATTTTTCCAGTAGTGTCCTCCACCGCTGAAAAAAAAAAAAAAACATTTCTATCTTCCACTTGCTATGCTAGCTCATGGAGTTAAACTTTCTTTAACTTATATTTTAGAATATTGACTCAAAGACGAATCATATCGTATCAAGAAATGATTTAAAAATTTGATGGATTCACTGTAGTTCTTTTCCTCATCTTCCCCCCAACTTTCTGTTCCCGTGCAGGGCCCCTTGGCGGCTGCGGCCCCCACTTTGAAAAACAATAGACTAGAGTTGTCTATCCCTGCTCTACAGTGCAGGAAAGATGACTAGTCTGACGTGTGCTCCAAATGAAAACCAGGATCCATTTCAATTAGCCACACCTAGAATTAGCCACAAACGGTGAAATATGGCAAAACAGCAACGATGCAGGGACAACTGAAGCACTTTCAGCCCATAAAACCACATGGGTACCATCACTCTCTTATCTGAGGTAAAATTTTAGCCCATAAACAATTTGTATCATATTTATCATCAGATAATGCCTTTAGAAAAAAAAAAAAAAACACCTGCATAATTTAAGAAGATCTTAAACGAATGATGCCTCTGAATGTGAGGACTTCATTTGATTTACTTTTACATAAGTGAAAATCTGCAGCTGTAGCCAACAGGTCATGCTGAAAAAGCAGAACACACAAAAATATTTCAGACATCGCACTTCTTAAAATTTTCAGATCCTCCTGCAATGCTCTCAGATTCTGACCCTTCACGTTCTGCTCCACTCATCTCTCTCCATTACTGCGGAGCATTGAGACACTTTCCATGCAAACACTTGGGTTTGAGCCGGTGCCAAAACAATGAGACTCCACACATCTCCAGATTTAGCTCTTTGTTTGTTCAGCTGCTGTTTGGACTTGATCTGTTGGTAATAGTGTAACGTTGAGTTTTTACTTTGCAAAGCAGCTGAGGTCTTGTTGGAAAAACGGTCATTTTGATTTATTAAAATCCTTTTCTTGGTGCCCTAAAGTATTCATGACACTTGTTTTAATTTTGTCTCTGCACACAATTCTGTCTCATGACAACCTTTAAAATTAATATCTTTTGTTGCTTGGTTTTTATTGCTTTTTCTAAATAAGAATCTGAAAACGGTATCAAAGCCCCCCTTTAGCCAAATACTTTGTGCAACTATTATTCACTGAAGCTACAAAATAAGCCTTTTGGAGTTTGTGCATGTCTTTCAGCAATTGGACTGAACGAAAAAGTGGATTTTATTTTATTTTTTTTCTCGAGAAAAAAAAATTGTTGGAGTTTCCCCATCAACTCTAACCAACTTTCCCACATCCGGATCCTGCCCGTCATGTTGTGATAACCTTTGCAGTTGTTCTCAACTCTTTCGTAGAACTCTTCTAGACTTTATTTTTTGCTGTCATGTATAAAATTTGAGACCACGGCAACAGAGCGGTTTTGGGTTTATGCTGACATTACATGACGTACACTGCGAAAATGTCATTTTTTAGGACATTAGCGTAATATCCTGAAAAATGACATGCATGCCACACTTTTCAGATTGTACCTTGAAAACAGATGCTTGAGTGACTGGTACTCGTGGCTCACACATGTTTCAAGTTCTGCTTTCTCGTTGAGCAGCAATACTTGCAGGGTAAAGAAGGCATAATGGCAGAGAACATTCTGGGTCATTAGCTTTACCGGCTCCACCTGGGATCCCATCCTCGAGTCACCTGCAAAGCAAGACGAACCTGAAAGCCACTGTAAAAAAAAAAAATGGTGATCATTATTACCCATTGGCAGAAAGGTAACTCTGATTTGTCCATACTTTTACACTCATGCATCTCCACACAAGGCTAAACACAAGCTTCCCAGGTGCTGTGGCGATGCGTAGAGTCTGAACGTCGTTGTCTCTCCTCTCCTCTCCTCTCCTCTCCTCTCCTCTCCGACGAGCTTTCAGCACCACGGACAGCAGCAACAAATCAGAGCCGCCGTGGCGCGAGGCATTCCTCCCGCGTGGAAGCCGCAGCGCGAGGAACCGTTTCCTCATTTCCTCGATTCCTCACTTCCTGCCGAGTCCGTCCGAACGGCTCTCGGTAGAAGTCAAACCTCGAGCATTTTGCCACTCCTTACGAACTCGGCACATGCTCACGAGGCCAAAGGTCCGTGTTCGTGTCTGTTTTTGTTTTAAAATCCCGTTTAATTTTTTTCTTTTGTCTTTTTTGTTTGTTTTTTGTTTTGTTTGCTAATTTGCCTTGAGGGCTAACTTCCTGTGTTATCCCTACAACTGGAGTGATTTCCCCCTCCCACCCCTCCACCACCAGCCTCTCTCTCTCTCTCTCTCTCTCTCTCTCTCTCTCTCTCTCTCTCTCTCTCTCTCTCTCTCTCTCTCTCCGTCGTGCTGAGTGATGTGGTAGAAGGCGGGTCAGTGTGGAGAAATCCTGGGGCCCGTCGGCAGAACAGCGCCGAGCCGAGCCGAACCGAGCCGAGCGGAGCGACGCGCGTCCACTGATCCGGAGGAGAGGAGAGAGGAGACAGGAGGACCGCTGCCCGTGCTTGTATTTCCTCCCCCCTCACTTCCACTGTTCCACTCAATCAAAGAGCATCTGCGGCTTTTTTTTTCTTTCTTTCTTTCACTGGGAAAGAGGAAAATATATATAGGCTATATATATGCGAATGGAATTCTGCTCTGGAATAATCTGATTTTATTTATTCTTTTTTTAAAAAAATTTGGTTTGTTTTACACTCCGGAGTCGAAAGCGGTAAGAAAATATTCTTATTTCTTCTTCTTCTTTTCTCATCTAATTTATTTATTTGAATGGACACTTGTCGTATTTCTTCCAACTAAAATGAAACGTCAGCGAATATGTATTATTATCATTATTTATTTTTTTGTTTGTTTCCCCCCTCACGCGTATTTTGGGGCTGATTTGGGCGCAATAAGAGAAAGCTTCGGGTCACAGTTTTGACGTCTCCAAACTGCGGCTTGATTTGACTAGAAATCCTCCGAACGCCGTCACGGCGAAAGCGAAGCAAAGCGGCCGAGGCGGAAAGTTTCGGCTGAGCGATGGGTCGGGTCTGACGCGAAGACACCGACGACCGACTGGAGTTGATTTTGCAAATGGGTTCTGGCAGCGACGGTCTCCTTGCGGGAATTACGCATCTGGGTTCGCGGAGCTGAACTGTGCATCCCGCAGTCTGCGGAGCGGCGGTCAGGCTGCCACCGTGCGAGGAACCGAGGGAGAGCTGGTGGGAGAAAAAAAAAAACATCGTGATCGGGACATGGCTTCTGGGTTTTTTGTCTTATTAAGTTATTTTTTTTCTCCTTTGGTGCGTTTGAAATTTAAACGATGCATCCTTTATCGGACAGCTGGAAAGCTGTATTTCACTTTATTCCGGTGTTGGATGATCCACCTAATTTGGTTCTGAGCTTCCTGTAGATCACAGGTTTCAAACTCCAGTCCTTGCGGTGGGGTGGAGGGGGCCTCCCCTGCACGGCCCTGCAACTTTTCGATGCGCCTCTTTCTGCACCAAAAGAGGTGCATTTTTCTGTCAATAGAATGATTAGGTAATTAAGGCTCTGGAGAACTGATCTATACTAGGAGGAGGTAACTAAGTCATTTCATTCCAGGGTTTTGTACCTGTGGCACATCTAAAAACTGTGGCCCTTGAGGCTCTTGAAGTTCACTTCATTTGGAAGGTTTCTCCAAGATGCTAACTTTAGCTTAGCCATTGGCTAGTCATGGTACTCTCAAAGTTCTTGCAAATTGTTTAGTTTTCTGTGTTGAAATAAACAAAAATAATGTTCTTTTAACTATGCTTTTTTCAGTGTTTTTTTTTTCAAATTGAAAAAAAGGAAAACCCCAGATAAAGTGAACAAAACAAAGACATAAATGGGTAAAGTGGGACTGTAAAAAACTAATCCCCAAATAAAACATCTCCCTTCTGTCTTATTTGTGCCACATTTATTTGATTAAGCAGGTCCAACACATGTGGACGTGACCCGTCAGGCCCATTAGCTTATAGCATAGACTGGTGCCTTGCTTTGACTGACCAGTGGACCCACCGGGTTCGGACCCGCTCCTAACGACGCACACTCGTGTCTGCTGTGACTGATGTCGGATTAAATCGTCGCTCCAGGCTGACGTGTGTGATAGACGGGAAGTTCAGCGAGAAACAGAGGGAGGAAGTAGGAGCAGGCAGTGGGGGTGGTCTCCTTTGCGTCGGGGGAGACTCGACTGCATTACAAAACATGTCAATAAATCTGCTGCAGTTCCAATGCATCATTTATTGCCAGTGTGTGACAGTACCCATGCAGGTCATCTCATATCCTTGTGCTATTTAATAATTCAATGTGTATATCTAGGAAAATATGTTCTTGTGCCAGCAGAGTTGTGACAAACCGGGCCTCCCCATCGCTGAGAATTGAGCATGACAAAAAAGGACAGCAATGCCAGTGGATTGAGAAATGGAGCAAGGAGGATGATGGAGAAGGGGATAAAAATCATGTTTTTGTCTCGTTGGGAATGCATTTCTCTTCCTAAATGACATCAAACTAAATTTCTCCCAGCAGCTAATTTCTGCCCTCTGCAGTGACGAGGTTAGCCAAAGGGCATCTTTCACAAAAACCCTGGAAGAGTGTCAGTAAAATATGTCGTATTCAATTGGTGTTTAAGCCACATCAAGGCTTGTTTGTCTTAGCCTACAGGTTTGCCAACAGGCTTGCACCTTTTTTAAATTTATTTAGTTAAATTAAAAATCCATTTGCAAAAATGTCATAGGTGCATACACTATATGGCTAGCTTTAAAAGGAAAAAAAAAGTTCATATCCTTGAACTTCTCCACATATATATATTTTTTTGATATCATGACCACAAAGACGCAATGCATTTAATTTGGACCAATGAAAAGTGAACTATTGTTAGGAAGTGGAAGGAAATGTTAAACATTTTCAGTCGTGCCTTCATCTCGCTTACTATGCACAACTGGGCTTTCAAATGTAGAATACAAATATGAAAGTTTGTTTATGTAATGTGACAAAATCTGAAACATTTTAGGGAGTGCAAATCAGGTATACACAAACAAATCTTCAGCGCTTCAGTTAAAAGAAGACAGATACCATACAACGGCAATGTAGGTGTTCTCTGTAAATTGATGGGATATCTCATGACCCAGACCGGTATTACACACATTGAGTCATGTTGATTGAGCAGAGGCTTGGCTTGTTAGTATACCAAACTGCCTTCTCAGATATCATACAACTTCACCTATTCAAGAGATCCAGCACCTAACCTTCCCATCCCATGTCCACATACTGCATCCATGCCTTGTCCTCATAGTGGGCCGGACTAACACGGCAGTGCTGGGGATTATTTTTCCAAGCAGAACCTTTTAACCTCTCATCGAGTCTCTTTTTAAGACAAAGACAATCATCCATTTAGTCAGCCCAGCGTCGTCAGAAACAGAGCTGCACTAAGACACACATGCGAGCACGCATGCGGTGCATTAACATAGGTATCGGTTACCTGAATTCAATAGCTCGCCTGCTGCAGCAAGATTAACTATTCAGGGCAGGTGGTTAAAGGGCCTATTGTGTTTCCTGGTTCTGTGCTGCTGTCATGATTGCACAATGCATTTGTCTGGTTGGCAGCCCACTGCCAAAACAATTGCAAGGGCAAAGGGCTGGAAGAGTACACACACATATAAGGTTTCACCTTGTACATCATTTGTAGCTCTGCTGAGCAAAATTAAACAGAAGTGTATAAGTGGAGCTGCAGCAAGCGAAGATTGTGTCCTAGTTGATATGCTTTGACAGTCTTCCTCGGTGATGGAAATGATTTAGATATCTATTTACCAAGAGAACAAGTGGGATTCAAACATGAAATGTCCCCCCACCTACCTCGATCCATCCTTACATCTTTCTGGATTTGTGTTTGTGGCTGTAATCCCTCAAAGGCATGCAAATGGGAGAAATCGAGAGAGAAAGACTGGAGGTGGATAATTAGTCATACTAATCAGAATCTCAGCAGCCCCTTGCAGATAGCAGCCTAACATTTGAAGGTGAACGTGTGTTCGGCTTCAGCTCAGCGGCTTTCCAGTGGTCAGGAAGTCAACGGCGGCGGTCTCCGAGATTATTTTTTTTGCTTGCATCACTCATGGATAAGTTAATCGAGAAATCAGATCTCGGATCAAGTTGAAACCGCCGAGATGATCTTCAGTTGAAGAGAGCAATTGGAAGACGTGGCACCTTGCAAAGACGGCTCATGAGATCTTTATGGGAGTTATTAGTGGGTGTTTAGTTGCTTGTAGGCATAAAACGTCAGATTTGCATTGGATGGATGGATGCAGTATCTTGTCTGTCTAGCCCAAAGGGATGATTTATGCTTGCATTCCACTAAATGCGACTTTTATCATGACTACATACTTTAGAGCTGAATCAAAACTCCCAGTATGCATTACAAACGATCTGTGTGTTGCATAAATCAGATATCCATCCATGTGGGAATAGTCTGTTGCAAGATGATAGAGTATGATAGAGTTCTGTTCAAAGAAATGTATTCATACGCTATTTTCTTTCCCCCCACCAGGTCTGTCCAAGTTGTTTTTAAAGCTGAGTACCAAATCATGGGGATTGAAACTGGGCCAACGCTGATTGTTCCATGCTTCAAAGCAGGAAGTCAGTTCAAAGGCCTAACTCTAAATCATCAGACACAGCTCTGAATCACCGACGTCATCATCGCACGTTCACCCTTTTTTTTATACATATATCCCACCTTAGACTTGGCTGGACAAGATCAAGAGTCAATCTATTATCAACATTAGATCTTAAAGCAAAGAATCTTTAAGTGACCTATGTGGAATATAAGAGTCAGCAGGTAAACGCTGGAGCTAAACTGTAGCCAAATGGTTCCATCACTTTGAGGATTTATCCCCAAATTCCAACTCTTCTTTTTGACACCCTTTGGTTTTTGTACAATGAATCCCTACGGCCTTCGTGGGCATTTTTGTCTACTGCTAAGTACCCTGCTAAGCCTGAGCGCAGGCTTGGAGTTTACCGGTTCTCAAGGCCAGTGGGCTCGCTACGTGCGCTGGGATGCAAGCTCCAGGGGCGACCTGACGTTTCAGTTCAAGACCTCGCAATCGGACGGCCTGCTGCTCTACTTCGACGACGGCGGATACTGTGACTTCTTGCTGCTCGCCCTGTCCGAGGGCAAGCTCCAGCTCCACGTCAGCATCGACTGCGCCGAGACCACCATCACCTCGGACAAGCCGGTCAACGACAGCCGCTGGCACTTCGCTGCCATCAACAGGGAGAACCTGTGGACTGGCTTGGCCGTGGACGGTCAGAGCAAGACGGGCGAGGTGCGTCCCCAGCGGCAGTTCATGAAGATCGTCAGCGACCTCTTTCTCGGGGGGCTTCCGAGGGATATCCGCATGGCCGCCATCACCCTGCCCTCGGTCCGCGAGCTTCCGCCGTTCAAAGGGATTATCACCAACCTCAGTTACGGGAGTAAGTTGCCCACGTTGGTCAATAGCCAGAAGGTCCGTCTGGAGATGATGGGCCTCTGCACAGAGAACCCCTGCGAGAACGGCGGGATCTGCTCACTGGCAGATGGAGAAGTCTACTGCGACTGCTCCAAAACTGGATATGTAGGTCGATACTGCACGGAAGGTAAGAGGGCTGGCTTCGTTGTTTTCTGTGTCGAGCAATAAATATTGATTAAGGCCTTTGTGAAAAATTCAAAAGGGGTTTCTTTCAAATATAGAACTGACCTAATACAAGGTTTGTGTTTTTATTCCAGAGTCTAAGAGAGAGAGAAGAAATCTCATTATTCATTTTTTGTTTGTTTTTGCATATATTCTTAACCATCTCCCATCATGTGGCTTAGACCTCAAAGTATTTTTGCTACATCATAAATCTCAATAGAAGCTTCTGGAATTAGATGTAATCTGCATAACTGCATCGCCTTTCACCTAATGTGATCTGTGCCACAACCACTCTTCATTTATAAAGTGCCTTGGAAAAAAAAAAAAAAAAATCTGCATTGTTTGCAGCGATGCCTTCCCAAATCAGCATAATTTCTATCAAGCCAGGGCAGCTCTGCGTTTGAAATATTTAATGCAGATCTTGCAGGACTTGGGAGTCTGAATATTTCTTTGTGGGCTGTTGCACATACAGCACAGCAACTCTCAGTATTTCACGTGGGAGTTAAATTGGAGGTGATGGGCTCAGCATTTCCTCTCCCTTCACAGTTATTACATTTGATGAGGCAGCTGTGGATACGCTATTAGCTGATGTGACTAAAATTACCACTCTAAGTTCTTTCTCCTGTTTATTTTTTCCTCCCCCTTCATTAAATGTGTTCAGATTTGGCAAGGTGATGCGGAGGCCTCCAGGTATATACAAAGTGTGGACAAGAAACAACATCACCTATTTTTGCTCTGCTTCTGGGCCAAGGCCATCTCTTCTTTTGGGAGTGTAATGAGATGCACCTCTTTGACAGTATTTGATGATTTAGACATTAAAGCCTTCCTTCTTTCTTGCACATTATCTCAAATCGCCCAGTGACAGTAAAACACACATAAAACTGCTTTCTCTTGTTTTATGACACCACTACTTCTGCGTAAAGGTTACTTCATGTTACCTTAATCTTTCTGAACGCTCCACTGCTGAAACTTTGAGAGGATAACCATCTGATTCAAGGAATAAGTTCCTCCATTTTTTTTTTAAAGTCATACCATTTGCATTTTCATACATGCGGAGCATTTCAAAAATGTATTTAAACCCCTTGATCTTGTTCATGTTGTGCGTATTTCTACAAACATTAGTGTACGTCACCAGGATTTTATGTGACAAATCAGCATGTAAATGTGTTGCCTGCATTTACAGGCAACACATTTAGTCCCCTTTACTTTGATACCCCGCAGTCACATCGAAGTGAAACTGGTAACAATACAGTAGTGTAATCTCAGCATAGTTTCAACTGTTTTGTGGAGACCTTAAAGGTTTGCTAGAGAACACTGGAGAATAAATAGCACCATGAAGACCAGGTCCAAAGGTGAATTGTGAAGAAGTTTGCAGAAATGTTACTGTATAAAAAGTATCTGAAATGCTGAATATCTCTTAGTGTATCAGTCAATCTTTGGATTAAACCCAGACATACATCATAACCTTTTAGTGGTCATTAAGGAAGAATAAAAATAATAAAAAAAGAAAGTCATTTTTGAAACAAAGTTATAAGAAATGTCATTTTTCTTGGTTCAGTGAGACCAAAAGTAATTTTTTGTTTTGCCTCAGAATTTGAGGGGCAAAAATAAATGTCACGGCACATCACCCAACAGTGAAATATGGCGGCAGCTGCATCTGTAGTTGAAAATATTCTAGAAACTACCAATGAGTCGAGACTGGAGTTTCACCTGCCAGCAGCGCAACACCTCAAAAAAATATACGCACAGATACAATGGAAGGGCTTAGATGAAGGTCCATCACATAAAACTCCTATAAAACTGAACATTAAAGTTTGTATGATTTGGCTAAAACATGAACAAGGTTAAGGGTTGTTTGCAAATCTCCTTTAGAGATCTACATCAATCAATCAAATTTTATTTGTATAGCACATTTCAGCTACAAGACATTTCAAAGTGCTTTACATCATAAACACAAAACACAAAGGCATGCAACATAGAATAAAATACCAAGTGTTTTTTTTTCTTTTTTCTTTCTTCCTAAAACAATTTCATAAAACCAATTCACTCTAACCTTGCACCTTTCTTTACTTTTAAGGATTGTAGATTGTGTGAACAGACCCATTTTGACAACCCTCCACTGTTGACCCACTTCCTGTGTGTCTGAATCAGACTGACATGGGTCAGAGATGACTCCACTTTGCCAAAAAAAAAAAAAAAAATCAGAGGAATGCTCACTGAACACTTGCGCTATTTCGAACTGTATCCAATATGGGGAAGACGTTGAAATTTGCTATTTCTCTCAATGGTTTCTGTTATGTTTGGCTTCCTAATATGTTCCAATGTTTGGTGCTAAAAATGAAGCTGTTCTGAGCTTAAATCTCCAGCACACGCCTGTGGCATTGTTCAGGACAGCACACGATGTGCTGGTTGCGGAGCAGCCAAGCGAACTGAGTGGACTTGACCTCTTTTTCGCTTCATCCCATTTGCTCACTGTCGGAGCTGAAGAGTCAACAGAGAAGTAGCTAGGTGGTCCATTTGTCTGAGAGCTGATGGGGGGAACCGTGACATCTTTGTGTAAAAACAACACAGGTTTTTAAGAGGGCACTTTACGACTCAGGCCAAATAATAGCTTACAAGAACGGGAGGAGGGGAGAAAAGGCTGTCATTTCGCTGCCTGAGGGCAGAGGAAGTGTGACGAGTAAATTCAGCGACAGTGCCTTGTAACCTAATTTGTCCCAGGAGGTCAGCCGTTGGGCTCCGGTTTGCCTCCTTCTCCGTCAACTGTTTTGAAATCTCCTTCCATTTTGCTGCGGCTTCAATGGAAAAACGATTGAGAGGCAGGATGGGGGGACAAGTGTGCACACGCTTCATCCAACTGCTGCTCTTCCCTACTTCGCCATTAACTGATGTGGCTGATTGTTGATTATGCCGCGGAGACGCAGAACTATAATTAGAGAGATAATGAGAACAGAGACGGCCAATTTGCCTGGAAAATGACTGCGCAAACACCACCATCGATTTCGGGCTGTCTGTTGGCAAATAAGCTGCAGTTCTTTTATTATCATGGCCACATGTCTTCGAGTGGCAAAGCACTTGTTGTTCGAGCAATGCTCGACTGAATGGAGCGATTTTGGAGGGCAATTTAGCAGCGACTGCGTTCCAACCATTTGGTCGCAGCAACATACGACCGACCGCTTAGCACACCTGTCTACATCGGTAGACTGCAGACTGAATAACGAGCAACGCGTGCAATCTGTCAAACCTGTGAATATTTACGTGTTGCATTATTATGCAGTGTGGTCCTGCACTCAAACGCGTTGCATTCAGTGGCGTACGTGCGATTACATGCATCAACGCGGACGAGGCCCTCTAGCCACTCGTTAAAGCGGGCAGATGGTTGACCGACTGACTGAGCAGACTGGGCCTTGAAAGCATTTCGCCAGCCGCACTCCTAATAGTAGCCCACTGGCCTGGCGGAGGAACGTGAGGGAGGAGTGAGCTGAATTACCATCTGAGATGAAACATGACAAAATTGGAGGATTAAAAAAAGGGAAGCGGGGTGAAACCTGTTGGTGCTGCTCGGCTCGAGAAACGGATCGGCTCACTTTATGGTCATTAAAAATGATCCTGTGAAGAAAGATGAGATATTTTATCCAAACTAGTCGACGTGGTCACAGAACATCTTTTTTTTTTTAGTGTTTCCTCCGGTTGGGTCAGGATGTCTCTTTTTAAATTGTTATTGTCCGTCATTGATGTGCGATGTTTGAGAGACAAATTCACCATTTCTTCACTGTTTTAACTTCAGTGCTTTTCAAATGCACTTTTTACATTCTGTCATGCTGTGCCCTTAAAACGGTTACCGGAGTCACCAAAGGATGAGTTTTTCAGCTAGCCAGTTGCCACCCCAACTGAGAGCCTTCTCTTCATATGGCAGATCCTTCTAAATATGGCAGTCTTTTAAAAATCAGAATAAAATACGTGGGAATTTGAGTTCTCCCATGACAAAAAGTGAAGGTTAAGGGGTATCATTTTGCACAGTAAAGTTTTTTTCTTTGTTTTTAAAACTTATCTTTTTCCAAATCCAATGCTTTGTAGATAAACTAGCCACCTGGTAGTTCAGCCTGATTTTGGGTGGTTCATTTTTGTTCACAGCATTTTGACAGCTCTGAATACCTTTGAGGTACAAAAAGGGCTGCATAAGGTCAAAGCTGGTAAGAGCTACACTGGCCCGCATAACACAGACGTAAAATGATCACCTTTTTCATATTTCTCAGAAATCCGCACCTTGCATTTACAATGAAGCACTTAGGGCTGCATATGTTTAAAACAAACAAACAAAAAAAGACACTGTGCAGTGACTTGACAGAAGGGTCTATAATTGAAGACCAAAAAAAAAAAACGCTAAACTGTTAAGTAAGTGCTGAACTAGTGCCTTTGGGCTTAGCTATGGGGATTAATAAACAGACATGGAAAAAATGACAGTTGCAATAATCTTACTATAAAAGTAGGTCAGGGCGGGAAAAAAAAAAAAATGCCGCAGGGACTTGCCTGATTCCAGTGCAGAGGGCATTTGTGTGTAGCGCCCGAGCTGAAAATTATGTTTGGATTTGAGTAGCGAAGCTGCTGGTAAAATAGAGCAGGGGATTACGCCTGGACCACATGTCCTCCGCAGCACATTGGCTTGTTCTCAGTGCTGCCGCATCAAGAGCGAGGGTTTAATCTACATAGAAAAGTTGGCAATTTAACAAGCGAGCAGTATGTGCATATTTATAGGTGAACGCATCCGCCATGTCAGAAGAAACCTGCTGAGTCAGGCACGTCATTTCGGCGCTTCAAAGCTGGTAGCTTAAGTTTGAACAGCGCTGCTGTCCATCAGCTGGACACTCCCCTGCTCCTCACATCACCCTCTCTCTCAAGCTTGGTCCTTTTTTTTTTATCCCCCTTTCTCAATGTCATCCATCTTGTATTGGATGCATTTTAGCTGTGAACTTTCTCTAATCTAGAGACAAAACTATACGTAATTGCTCAAATATCTACGTGTATCCCAACTAACATTCCGATTAATGTGTCGTGGCAAGCCACAGAGAACCTGGCAAGAACTCTGACTGATTTGTTGGCCAGTTCAGAATTTCTAAGGATTATCTGAACTGATTGGTTTCTTGGCAACGACCCGAAATTTAGACATAGTCAGTAAATTTTCAGTAACTTTGAAGGCAGTACCATGCCATAAGATTAATGTCATCCTTCTGTTTTCATTCATTAAATTGGGTTAATTGATGCCCAACTGTGTTCATGTTTCAACAACCCTACACCAGAAGATCCTGGAAAACCAGTCGTTTCTCACAGTGACGCAAAATTTAGATCTTCAGTTGACTGAAAAGGGCGGTGAAGGAGAAATGAATGCACACCTTCCCAGAGTTGCTGTTTTGATGTGAACAGGTCTTCTGCTTGAGGAAACGCCAAAGGGTCTCCATAGGGTCAAAGGTTAGAGGAGAATGGTGACCAGACCGTGAGCTTCTCCCCTTTATGCCCATAGTAGCCAATGACACAGTTGTATCCTTGCAGCATGAGATGCTGCTTTGTGATGCATGAAGATGAATTTGCTACTGTAGGTACGGCTCTTCTTTTTGAACCATGAAAGAAAGTGGTCTGTCAGAAAGTCCATGTACTTTGCTGAGGTCATTTTCACACCTTTGGGGATTTTGAAGGGGGCCGATCAGCTCTCTCTCTCCCCATGATTTTGGCCCAAGTCGATGGAGAGGCACCAGCAGCTTCAAATAATGCTGCTTTGTAAGGGCATTTTAACAGCTGCTCTCTTAATCCAATGAATTTATCTAACAGAAAGCTTCCTCATTATGCCTTTATCTGTAAAAACCCAACTTTGTTCTGAATCAGCCACAAATCTCTTAACAGTACGATGATAAAGCTTCAGTGTTCATTAAATATCTAATGTTTTCATACCTTGTCATACGGCTCTACACTATCTGATGTTTTTCGTCAGCACAGATCCTTTCTCTTTCCCATATTGCTTGAAAACTGTGGCCCTAACAATTTGGAGATTTTTTAATAGCTTTCCTTTAATTGAGCTCAGCAGACAAACTGATCAATCCAGCTCTCTGAAATTAATTATAGTGATTCAAAGAGCCCTGACACACAATACCATCTATAAATTTAATAGCACAACAAAAACTTTAATCTTTATGACACTTAAATCCAATTTACATAATAATTTGGAACACAGTGTAGATTCTGCCAGAGGGTAAAGGTGAACTGCATAAAGCAGATGGGTTATTAAGAAAGACTGCCATATTTGTGGGATAACTCACAGTTTTTTTCATCGTTTGACTTTGCCCGTGCCTTGTGTATGTTATTTTTCCTCTTCATTAAGCATTTTCTGACTGATGTGGTATAGGTTAATTTGTGCTGACAGGCAGGAGCCAAGGTTTGAACATCACTGTCAGCAGCCGAGAGGAAAGGTCTGAAAGGAAGATTGCCAGAGCTGGATGAACAAAGTCATAGTTGGCTGCTTGAAGAACAGGTTGCCAAGGGACGTTGTACTTAGGTTTCCATGCTACAGAGATGAATAAAGATGAATTTGGATTTGGGCCTTCAGGGTGTTACTGCTTCATGCAACAGAACCGCCTCTCTATCGCCCCGGATTTACACTGCATGCGTCTCCGCTCTGCTGCGCACTTCACTGGAAGATGTTCCTGATTTAGAACACAGACACCGGTGTGTCCCTAACTGTCAGGTTGACAGTTTCCATGAGTTTATTGAAAAGTCATCCTCAGGTCAGACCCTGATGAGCATTTCGGCCATTAGCAAAGAGGGCTAATGTCGTTTTTTTGTTTGTTTTGGTTTTTTTGTCTTGCTTAAAATGCTGTTCTGTCTACAACAATATGTATCATACAAGTGAGCATTCCTCTGAGAAACTATAAAGTTGGCACAAATGATGAAACCACAAGCATTGGAGTGAAGGTGGAAATGTTGAAGTGGAGGCAAAAACGCAACATGGGTCTGAAAAAGGGCATCTTGAGATCCACAAACCTCACAACTCCATAAATCCTCAACAGCATGGATTTATGTCTCTTTTCAAGGGTGTGCGGGAATCTGTGCGATACAAGATGTAAAACATTACAGTACGATCACATCGAATGTGAAATGCATTATACAGAAACTAATGTGAATCTGGCTCCCTAAGCGGACGGGACAGATGGAAATGTTGGTGTTTCTCTTTACAGGGTTTTTCATGAAAGTAGTTAATTAAATCGGGCATGTCAAGGCGCACATCTTTGTTCCTTACATGATGTTCCGGTGATTAATAAGTGTGGTATGTTTTGCATGTTAGACCCACATGCAAACCCAGCTGCAGTGTGACGCTAACGCATTGCTTCTCTCTGCCTTTCTCTCTTGTTTTTCCTTGCGACAATCAAGCAGCAGTCCAGAGAAAACCAGGTGAGTCTCAAGAGGAATTAGTCAGAACCTTCAGTTAAAAAATAGTAACAGTTCATGTTGTGCTCTGTTAATTATTTATGTGCTTACCTGTAAAGGCGAGCAAAAAAAAAAATCCCAGAAAAACAGCAAGCGAAATGCCAAAGTATGTAGTGAACGATTTCTACAGCTACCTCATTTAAGTGCTGCCACAGTTAGTCATTTCTGCGCTTTGACTAAAGAGAAAAAAAGCTTTCAGAAGCACTTTTTTGCAAAGCTTTGATATTTGTGTGATAGTCATGGTTTGCCGTCTTGCAAAGCATGTTTAGTGGCAATACAAGTGTCGTATTGGTGTGCTGACTTTTCTCTCTCTGTACCCCGTCTGTCTGGTTTTTCCCTCTTCAAGAACTCGCGCACCTGAAGGCAGACCAAGGTACTCTCTTCTTTTTTTTTTTTTTTTTTTTTTAGTCAGGATCTCCATTGTTTTTCCATCACTCCCCTACTGGCTTAGTTTTGGGGGGGACGTGGGAGGGATTCACTCTGTGTGCCTCCTAGCTGTCCGTGCACATTTGTGTGCTGGACGTCACCCACCGCAACCGCAGAGAAGTGGTGGGGGACATTTTGGTGTGTTTGCGTGTGTGTGCGTGTTAGTGTGTGTTGCTAAGGAGGAGCTGCATGACTCCATGGCATGTCCTACGTCTCACCTCCATCTGTATCTCTCGTTCTTTGTACTACATAGCTGTGTAATTGTCTCAGTTCCGCAGCAAATGTGCACTGACGCTGTTCAGAGTTTTTGGGGAGGAAGAAAGAAAATGACTGTAATTTGAGGGGACGGTTTACACTCGGCCAAAAACTCACATTGAAATTACAGAACAGGATGTGTCATTGGCAAGTACAAAGAGAACCGAGTGTCGCTATTTACAGGGTTTTTATATTCTGTTTGACTAAGCTGCTGTTTAATATGTAAACTTAAAGAACCTGCAGTGTTACTGGAGTCGCCGAAGAATGACTGTTTCAGCTAGAGCAGTGCTTGTCAAACATCATAATCACCACTTCTGTAAATAGTACAGAGTACTTTAAATAACACAGTCGGGGGATTTCAAAACAGAGGTTCAACAGGACTTGGAGTTTTGAAGTTTGTCGTTTTATAAAGATAGAAAATAAAACGGCTTCTATTGACAACAAATGTTTAGTTGAATCATTACTCCAAAGTTGAAAGTTTTGGACATAAATTTCACGAGAAGGTCAACAGACATCAAAACTCCCAAGTGGGGGAAACTGAAGGCATTTCACAATTACAACCTCAAAATCCAATTTGGCTTGCATGACTTTGAAAACCGGTTTTATGGCATTGCATCCAATTAAATCTATTACGCCACCACGTTGCATTTTTAGCTTTTTTGGGGTCATTTTTTAAAACAGATTCTCAATTTCCTTGTGCAGAAATAACATCCCCAGTGGTTTGAAGGATGAACATTGGTTATCTTTTTCAAGACTTACCTGAAAACTCACTGTTCCTATTCCTTTTGAGCTCTGATCCTCATTTGGGTTGCATGACTCAGAAAAAATGAAGGATTATGATCATTACCTCCGGTCTAACACTAAGTTACCTCTCAGTGTTAGAAGTGCTTTATTGAGGACACATGAACACATTTTATCAAGGTATATAATGGATGGAATATTACTGTGGTAATCTCTTACTGGCCCAGACCCAGTTGGCACAAGGTGGCAACTAGGCTTTATGCAATCTAAACATCTAAACATATAGAGGAAAGAAATGGTAAAACTCTGACATGTTTTTGTGTGCATGTTTTTTCCTCTTCTTTGCCATTTGCATGATTGTCATCAACCCTTTTGCACGCAAGCATCATTTGGCTGTGTACCGGATTAAGACGAAAGCTAAACCCTGCTTTTTATTGTCTCTCTCTCTCTTGTGCTTTTCCTGGGATCTCTCTTCCTACTTTAATCTCCATGGATTCTTTCTCCAAAATCTGTAGGTAGAAACAAAGGTACAGCAACATTGTTTTTTTTTTTTCTTCTTCTTACAGCTCTTTTATGTGAGATATGAGAACAGTGTGTGTTTGCGTGTGTTACTCCATCTCTCTGTTAAATTTGTGCTAGCCCCTCGTTAATCATTCATGATGTCTGTTCATTAAATGAAGTCAGATGCTCCTGTGTGGATTATTTTTCATTTTTTGGAGGAAAAAGTAAAATCAAGGGAGCTGATGTGCACCGAGTGACTGAAGGCAGTCGCTTGCAGATGGAAGAAATACAGAGTTGGTGCTCGAGACTAAATGATTTTCCCTCATAAATACCAAATTGCAATGTACAATGATGAGAGCGAGCCCTGGACTGGAATGTTTAATGGATTCCAAACACTAGATATTAATAATGGAGCGTGTGCATGCAGATTTAACGTCCATTCATACGTTATGTGTGCGTTGGAGAAAAGATGACTTCCGAATTTGATCTGACAGTCGTTTAAATTGGGCCATTGTGGCAGTCGTTGTGGTTTGCAGCTGCGCGTACGATTCCCCCATTATTCTTTTATTGCCACCATGCTGTTTGTGTCCTGTTGCCGCGTTGTGTGCGTGCCTGTGTAGGACCTGAGTCTGCATGCGCGCCAACCATAGCTTGTTCGTTTTAAAGAAAGTTCTGTTCCTCTGACGAGCAGGTGTAGTGGGTGGACAGATGCTTATTTTTAAACCTGATGTTTTCCGCCGCTGCACCTGTTCACGCTTCCAGCATACCTACATAAAATCATTATGTAGGTGTGCCTGATTTTAAGATGAATCACACATGTTTGCATAGTTTGCTTTGCAGCGGTTTGATTCCATTTTTATCAAAGACGGAAATGTCTTTCTGTTTGTCGTGTAATTTAAGCTGCTACAGTTGGTATGACATGTTGATTAGTGCAAGTTCCTGTTGTTTGGTCCAGAAAGAGTGTTTTTCCTATTGTTCTGAATATTGCAATTTCTTTGAAGAAAAAAAAAAGAGCCTTTCATATATGATTTACAAAATGTCAGTCAATATTAACCCGAGGAGGTCAAAATTAAGCGTTTCTTTCAGTTTAGGCTCCGTTTGACCAAAACTGGTCAGCATACATTCATTAAACTTTTCTGTTTGTATCATCAAAAACAATTTCACAAAATCAACATTAAAAATTTCGGACTGCAGACCCATTTCTAATGAGACGCGGTAGCCCAGCAGCATTCCAGATCATATGAAATAGAAAGACCACTTTAAAAAGCGAGGCTGTTCACAAGGAAACTGTAAAAACTAAAGCTGGTTTTGTTTAAAACCAAGTAAAAGTTTGCAACAAGCTGAATCATAACCAAAATCTCTAATTGAACTCTAAATAGGTGGAAAAAAAACTTTTTGTTTGCAGCTGATAACAAAGGGTTAGCTAACCCTAACCCTAGCAGTTAGCTAGCTGGAAAAGCTAACTCTTCCAGCTATCACAAACTGCTTCCAGCTAGCTTGCATTATTCTCACCAATTTTCTTTGTTTTTTTCTACTTTTTTGTCCTCATTATCTTAAAGTTACCAACGATTTACCCTACACACCACCAGTCAAGTTACCAGAAATTGCGCTCTGCCCTTGATCGACTCTAGCTAATGATCTGCAGGTAAAATACTGAAGAACGTTTTGTTTTTTATTCTTTATTAACACTCACCATTCTTTTAAGCTAAACAAAAAGATGATGATTCACCTTTATACATAAATCATAATGTTTTTGTAAATTCAATTCAATTATCATATGAAATACAAAGTTGCACTTTCTTACAATAGCTCCTTGTTACATTACACACAGTCAAAGTCAGAAAAAAGCAACACGCTCTTTGCAGATTTTCACTGAATCTCCCTGAGCTAACTGTATTGCCTTCACATCAGGTTTAAATAATAAAAGAAACTGGGTTAGAACCAAAATAGACGCCCCTACACTCATCTCACATCAGCATATTAGGTAGCAACATGCTGATCGTTTGTAGTGAAGAGTCGTACAGTGGTTCAGTCATTAGTTTTATTACATAACATGACAACAAGGTCCCAGCGTTATTACGTGATTTCCCTTCTTTCACAGTGCGGGTCCGTGGGGGTTTCCTCCATGTGCTCCAGTTTCCTGCAGCTGTCCAAGGACATGCAAATTCAATCCAACAGCAATGGGACGCTAAGTGAATCCTAGGTGTAGATGTTAATGATTCCCCTTCATCTGTATTGAACCTTCGATAATCCTTGAATAGAATGCAGAGAACAAAATATGACTGATCCATAAAATGGGAATTTGAATTAATTACAGGACCTTTGATTGGGACTAAAATGAGACGTTTAAAAAAAAGTGGGGTGAGGAGGTGCTGTGGGTATGCTTTACTCTCTGTCCAATTAGATTAATGTCTCCATTGTGTTTAAGTATTATAAATGGCCCAGCAGTCAGAGAGAACAATTACTGAGAGAATTGGGGAGAAGAATTAAAAGTGAAATACAGACAGAGATTGAGACAGAAGGTCAAAAGAAGCAAGGAAAAAAAAACTCGACGAAAAGACGATGCAAGAACTTCACCTGCTTCTTTGAGGACACATATTTCTGACAGAATATATGGGGCACCTTGTCGTCCCTGCTCTAAAATCTGGGCCCCGTACTCCAAGCTGGCCGTCAGCCATCTTAGGAGAAACTTTTGGTCCGTGACAATGAAAGAGGACCCCATTGTTTTTGGCCCTGAGATGCATAGTTTAGCTATCCAGAAAACTTTTCGTAAGCCGTGGCAGCGAACCAGGGACTTTGCTCCAGTTACCAACATTGGTCCAGTTAGCATCACATTACGCTAAAGCCTGCTGTTGTCGCTTTCAGGGCTATTTTTGTATGTATTTCCTGATTGTGCAACTCTATTTGAGATGCATTCTCATGTACAAATTGACCATTTTCTACCAATAAACACTGGGGAGGTACATGAAACTGAAAATAGAATACACAAGTGAAATACATGTAGAGAGGGTGTAAGTACCAATTTGTAACCCCATTTACAAATGTGGTCATATCGTTGTGTGTTATCCAGATAATGAGGTCCCCTTGTAATGTAGCAATATATATAAAATTCCCTTCTCACCCACCGCAGGTGGTTCTTATCCTCTGAGCTCGGGTCCTCTACCAGAGGCCTGGGAGCTTGAGGGTTTTGCGCAGTATCTTGGCTGTGCCAAGGACTGCACATTTCTGGACTGAGATGTCTGATGTTGTTCCTGGGATCTGTTGTAGCCATTGATCCAGTTTGGGGGTTACTGCCCCGAGGGCCCCGATGACCACAGGCACCACTGTGGTCTTCACCTTCCAGGCCCTCTCCAGTTCTTCCCTGAGGCCCTGGTATTTCTCCAGTTTCTCGCGCTCCTTTTTCCTGATGTTGCAATCACTTGGTATTGCTACATCTACCACAACGGCTTTCCTCTGATTTTTATCCACTACGACAATGTCTGGTTGGTTCGCCATTACCATTTTGTCTGTCTGGATCTGGAAGTCCCACAGGATCTTAGCTCTGGTGTTCTCTACCACCTTTGGGGTGTTTCCCACTTTGATCTCGGGGTTTCCAGTCCATATTCTGCACAGATGTTTCTGTACACAATGCCTGCCACTTGGTTATGTCGCTCCATGTACGCTTTCCCTGCCAGTATCTTGCACCCTGCTGTGATGTGCTGGACTGTCTCAGGGGCCTCCTTGCACAACCTACACCTTGGGTCTTGTCTGGTGTGGTAGATCTGGGCCTCTATTGCTCTGGTGTTTAGGGCCTGTTCCTGGGCGGCCAGGATGAGGGCCTCTGTGCTGTCCTTGAGTCCAGCTTTTTCCAGCCATTGGTAGGATTTACTGATATCAGCCACTTGGGTTATTTGCTGGTGGTACATCCCATGTAGGGGCTTGTCCTCCCATGATGGTATCTCTGGCACCTCAACCTCCGTTCCCTGTTGTCTGAGACATTCACTGAGCACATTGTCTGTTGAGGCTTTGTCCCTGATGTATTTATGGATCTTAGTTGTTTCGTCCTGGACAGTGGTTCTCACACTCACTAGTCCTCTGCCTCCGTCCTTGCGACTCGTGTACAGTCTCAGGGTGCTGGATTTGGGATGGAACCCTCCATGCATGGTTAGTAGCTTTCTAGTGTTAATATCTGTGGCTTTTATCTCCTCCTTTGGCCAGCTAATTATTCCAGCAGGGTATCTGATTACTGGCAGGGCATAGCTGTTTATCGCACTGATTTTGTTCTTGCCATTGAGCTGGCTTCTCAGGACTTGCCTTATTCGTTGGAGGTATTTAGCTGTGGCTCCTTTCCTTGTGGCCTCATCGAGGTTGCCATTTGCTTGTGGTATACCTAGGTACTTGTAACTGTCCTCTATGTCTGCTATTGTTCCTTGTGGGAGTGAGACTCCTTCTGTGCGGATCACCTTCCCCCTCTTTGTGATCAGCCGACCACACTTCTCTAGTCCGAATGACATCCCAATGTCAGTGCTGTAGATCCTGGTGGTGTGGATCAGTGAGTCGATGTCTCGCTCACTCTTGGCATACAGCTTGATGTCATCCATGTAGAGGAGGTGACTGATGTTGGCCCCATTTTTGAGTCGGTATCCGTAGCCAGTCTTGTTGATAATTTGGCTGAGGGGGTTCAGGCCTATGCAGAACAGTAGCGGGGACAGAGCATCTCCTTGGTATATGCCACATTTGATGGACACTTGTGCAAGTGGTTTGCAGTTGGCTTCAAGGGTGGTTTTCCACAGCTTCATCGAGTTTGCAATGAAGGCTCTCAGAATCCTGTTGATGTTATACATCTGTAGGCATTCAATGATCCAAGTATGCGGCATTGAGTCATAGGCTTTCTTGTAATCGATCCAAGCCATGCACAGGTTGGTGTGTCGGGTTTTGCAGTCTCGGGCAACTGTGCGGTCTACGAGGAGTTGGTGTTTGGCTCCTCTGGTATTTACACCGATACCCTTCTGTGCCGTGCTCATGTGTTTATCCATGTGTTTGCTTATCTTGGCCGCTATGATGCCTGACATGAGCTTCCAGGTTGTGGAGAGGCAGGTTATTGGTCGGTAGTTGGGTGGGACTGGACCCTTTGATGGATCCTTCAGTTAACCATTCAGGGTGAGTCCCACTTTGTAGCAGCTGGTTCATTTGGGCTGCCATTCGCTCATGGAGAGCAGTGAGTTTCTTTAGCCAGTAGGCATGGATCATGTCAGGCCCTGGTGCTGTCCAATTTTTCATGCCTGAGAGTCTTTCTTGAACATCTGTCACAGTGATGGTTACCGGGGCTTGCTCAGGGAGGTTGCTGTGGTCCTCTCGTAGAGAGATCAGCCACTGTGCATTGCTGTTGTGGGACGCCTCCCTTTCCCATATGCCTTTCCAGTATTGTTCAGTCTCCAGCCTTGGTGGGTCTGCTCTGTTGTTATTACCCTGCCATTGAGAGTACACCTTAGCTGGTTGAGTGGAGAAGAGCCGGTTAATCCTTCTGGATTCATTCTCCCTTGTGTATCTCTTTAGGCGGCTGGCCAAGGCTTGGAGCCTCTGTTTGGCAGTCTCGAGTGCTTCAGGTATGGGCATCTGGCTGTACTTTCTGGGTACTGGTCTTTTCATTGTACCCTTGTGGAGCTCTGACAGTTGGCTCACTTCCCTCCTTGTTACCTTGATTTTAGCCTCTAACCGTCTTTTCCATGGTGGGTATTGGGTCTCATGGTTGCTCTTATAGCCAAGTATCTCAAGGATCACTGATGCTGAGTTGTAGATCAGCTCATTGGTTTCTGTTATGGTGTTGGTAGGGATCGTTCTCAAGGCTGCATTCACATTCTCGATGAGGCTTTCTGATGGGACTTCACTCAGCCGTTGTAATTGGCGCCGAGGAGGTCTGGTCATGATTCGGGTCATGATTCTCTCTCTCAGGTCAGCAGCTGTCTCGTTCAGCTCTGTTTCGCTCATTGGGGCCGTGTATCCCCTCACTGGGTGGGGACTTGTAGTTAAGTCCCCACAGTTCTGACATCCGGGTTCCTCCCTTTTGCCGTAGCATTTGTGTTGTATCTCGTCAATCTCAAGTTGTGATAGCAGTTGCCGTTTGCGGATGTTGGAACACTGAGCTACTAGTTGTTTAGCGCTTAGTGTTGACTGGGGATGTCGAAGTAACCAATCCTTCCCCAGTTTTTTCATGTAACCCCTCTGACTAGGGTTACTTGAGTAGTAGCATTCCAACAGATCCACATTTTCATCTCTCGCCCATTTCCGTCTTGTTCCAGTAGCCCATTTGTCATCAAGGTGCTCTGGTTCCCCAACACCTGACGCAGACCTTGTTTGGCCGGGCGACGTCTGAGCCGGCATGTTATGCAACTTAGTATCTCTCATGGTATGAGGTAGGCAGTAGCTTGAAGGGTCTTGCCTAAGGACCCAGACTGGATTCGAACCCTGCCCTCTCGGGTGATATACTGATGCCTTATGTATTGAGCTATCCAGTCAGCTATATATATATATATATATATATATATATATATAATATATATATATATATATATATATATATATATATATATATATATATATATATATATGTATTATAGATGCACAATTTGGGACTTATGGGGCACATTTCCAATCACCAGTTATGTAAGGTTCAGCTTACATCAACGCTGTTTTAACCATGATCATAAATAAACAAAATGTTAGTTTTCTATTTGTAAATGTAAAATTTAAATATCAACAACTATGAGCAGCCTTATTCTGAATCAGATTATATAAATACAGTAAGATATTTCATCATTAGCTCATTGTGGGATAGAGAGAACTCATGGCAAATCAAAACATGTTGCAGTTTGTTGTTCTTTTTTACAAGAATTTCTTTTTTTTTTCTTGATTTTGCACACCATATCAAGATCTTCATCAGTTTATGAAGAGAATCTGTTTTGATGCTATTTGTATATTGTAACTTGGGTGCTAAAATTTCCTTCTGTCGTGACTGAAGAATAATAATCTAAAGGAGGAATCATATTGTGTGTTTGAGAGAGCAGCCAGTTTTACACAGCTCTGCAGTCTATGTTCAATAGACTCCGGAGACGCTTAATTGCGATACTTCCAAAAGACTCTTATTTTAAATCCAGCATTTTCTATGGCAGAATTGAGTGTATCAAAAGAAAATCAAAAAAACTACTTAGATGTTTCACTGTTTTTTTTTTACTATTTTTACATCCTGAATTCAATTCTTTGTCTGGTTTCCACTCTAGATGCTTCTGAAACCTATTTTCTAAGTGCTGTTTACAAAGATTCAGGTGGGCAGTGAACCCCATCATTATAATGGTTGTCAGTTTTCTTTCTAAAACTAAATGGCTTCCCATGTTGGCAGAGGGTAATCAGATCCATCAGCTTGTTAGAGAAAAACCACTTAGCTCGACAGAAGGCACAATGACGCGCACTTTTGTTTGCCTTCGTCGAACTTCAATTATTACAGGGTTTATGAAGAGTGGAGTCAAATTTTGTTCTGCTGAAAAGCAAAACTTTGCTCTCAGCAAAGAGAAAAGAACATCAGCGATCTGTATAATCGGCACGACCGTCGAATGTCATGAATGTGAACAAAGAATCCAAATATTTCTCATTTTTCATGCATTCTATGTTTATTCTAAACAATACATACATTTGTTTATAATTTAAAAAATAAAATAAAATAAAAAAAAGAAGGTGGTTGCTGGATTTTTCTGTCACAAATGTCGATGTGGAATATCAATAGAAAATACTATCGAGAAATGTGAATATTTTCATTCTAATGCAATCTGAAGATCTGACAATGTAAGTGTCAGATGTGCTAAGACCTTGGAAGCGCCTCACCTGTGCCGCCTTCGGCCACCTTCGTTCTGCGAGGCTTTGATGTGATGTGACAAGGTGACATTCTCAAGGTCTCGGCACAAGTTGGGATTCAGACCAGCAGACGCTGCCTCCCTCTGTACCGCCACGTGTTGGAGGTGTTATGTAAATTCAGCTCATGGGTTTATGTGAACGAGACTTTGGCTACTTTTTTCAGGGGGGAAGCTAGAATTTTCTTTCTTTAAAGAATTAATGTATCACAAATCACACACTGTTTTTTAAAATTAGTATTTGTTGTATGACTAGTCAATTGCTGGTTTTATGCTTAATTCTAACATAATCTTACCGAGTGAATCAAAAAAAAAAAAAAACTTAAATGATCCCTCTTAGTGTTTTGACAGCTAGAATAAGGATTTCATAAATTGCAATTTGAGTATATCCAGACTCGCTGAACCTTCAAAGCGAGGTAAAGAGAAAGCCGTCTAGAAGCAAATATCACCATAATGAGTTGTGACCGTCACAGTGTACAAATTGTCACAACTTGTCTGCAGGAGCGTTTTGTAGTTGTTATGTGTGTGTTTGTTCAATTTTAAGTGAAAGGTGAATTGCTAGACAAGCTCTTTGGCTGCACTTCATGTACAGGCATTCAGTATGGGGAAGTAAGTCAGTGAAGTTTCTGCATTAGGTTGTAGGAGATGAAGACATTTTATGATTATTGGGTCTTAGCTTTTGTGTTTGAGTAACGGAGAGGGAGTGCAATTTCTCCAACAACCGAAATGTTGCTGAAAACATCACTAGTTTTCTTCCCATGCTGCAGCAAAGCATGTCCTCCTGCTGTACATTTAGATGGTGTTCATTAGGCTGGAACAGCTCAACTCAAATGTCAGCGCTGAAACTGGAAGGCAGTCTGCAGGCCCCCCTGACAGCATTCTGCGATGGCTTTCCTCAAGTCAGAGAAACATGATCTAAAAAGCTCAGCAATGCAGAAAATGTAAAGTCCAACATTTGTAAGCTGTGATATTTTTGTCCTTTTATACTTTGCCTTCCCATGTGTTGGTGGTGATAGCAAACCCCAATTGAATTTTACTTGGGAGCAAGTAAAAAGTACTGCTACATTAGCACACCTTAATGTGATGCTGGTTTCCGTTGTGCTGCGCTGACGTCTTTGTGCTGTACACGCCCGAGAAATGATCCTATCCTGTAATGAAACTGTATGGCAAGAGAAGTACTGCATTGCCACATTTTCTGTGGTCCACTTCAGGATTGGAGGGGCAAGATATACAGGTAGGGAAGAGTCCAAGAGTAGTATATCTGCATGAAAGCTCAGTACTGGGAACTTACTCACCACTTCTGGAGACACTCTTCCTAATTAGCTCCTCAAAGTCTGGCCACAAAGTTCTCATAGACACAATTTTTGCTTTCTGGCACTTATTCTGTCCCTTCCCCTCCCTCCCTTCATCCCTCCATTTCTCCGCATAGATATATATTCTCTTCCTTGCTGTCACCCCTTCTCTGACTCCTTCGACTATTCATCTCTGTCTGCCTCAGGATTCGTGCTGCAGTAGCCTTCCTCTCTCACTCTCTCCTCCTCCGTCCTCTTTCTTCTCTCTCCAGTTCAAAGCTCTGTGGACATCATGAGGCTCACATCACAGTCAGGCTCAAGAAAGGAATGCTCACTGCCTGTCCAGAGATACTGGCATGCTTCAAGGGGATTTGTGAACAGCTCGGTCCACACTGCTCACAGCTTTTGGTTGGTTTGATAGACTTGGATAGAACTTTGTCAGAGACTCTCTGACAGCTTACTGATCTTGGGATCTTGGTTGTTAAACAGTTTCAGCGTTGTTTATACAGATTTGTTGCTCATAGTTTCGGTAACAGTTGGAAGTTTTCTCGCTCCTTGTCATCTCGCGACCACATGTAGATTCAGATCTTATGAGACAGACCAACACAAAGTACCGCGTAGTTATGAAGTGGAACAAAAGGGATTTATGTTTTTTTTTTTTTTTGACAGTTTCACAAATGGAAAATCTGAAAAGTATGGTGTATTTTTACTCTAACATCCCTAAATAAAAAGTAGCCTCCATGTGTGTAATTTAATTTCAGCATGAGTCCAGCAGGAGTCCAGGAAACTGGTTACCGAATAAAGATGTGGATACGTTTTAAGCGAGGTCATATTATAAAACAATCTCCCCAGCTTTGACCATCTTATGAAGCACTGTTCAATCATCTGAAAATGGAAAGGATTGCAAAAAATGACAGTCCACCTAAACTGACAGGCCAACAATAAATGGCTTCTTTAGAGCTTTATCAAGTCCAAGGACTCCGATCAGTCATGTACCTGTTCATGAACTGATGATGTTACGCTACACTGAAGGAAAGGAAAAGCCCAAGATAACTCTGGAAGACCTGCAGCAAGGACAGAGAGAAATCCCATTCCTTGGATAATTGTAAAAATATTCTATGGAGTACTCGATTACTACAATATTCTTTTGCACTGCCCTAAATCTGACATTTATGAAAAACTGACTAAATTGAAGTAATTAGGAAAAGAAATTATATTGAGAATTGCAAATTCTCGTACTGGGAATTATGAATCAGATACAAAATGTAAAAAAAAAAAAACTGATTTGAAAGCTAGACTAAATTGAAAAATTGGTTTCTGGATCAAAAATTGTTTGTGAATTGAATCGAGACCCTAAAATCCAAATGCTGTCGGCGAAAAAATGTCAACGCTGAATATGACGCAAACCTGAGGGCCACAGAAAGCAAATACTATACTATTTCATCATTTTTGTTGATTATTGTAAACAACTTTCTGTTGGTCTGACCCATAAAATCAAGTGAAAGTACATTGAAAGTTATTTTAGCGTGATAAAACATGAACAAATTTGCAAAGAACATACAATATTTATTCTGCTGTTTAAAAAATGCAGATGTGTGTTAAATTAGACTTGCATTGAATTTATTTGGGGGGATTTTTTTTTTTTTTTTTTTGCTCTAAAATGTGTAGTTTTAATCTCTCCATTATGCAGTTTTGTGCTGTTGAAAAGACAACAGTTGCAGTGCCAAAACTGGAGCTTTTTTTGGTGCTCATGTGTATCAAGTCCAAAACAATTCACCAGTGAAATATAATAAAACATTGATCTGAGCCCAAATGCAGTGTGAGGGTGAGTTTACACATAAAACACTGATGTCTGCAATTTTCAGAATAGTCCCACGGTGCCTTTCAGTACTTCATCGACTGGAGTGGCTGAATGAGAATTATTTGTCTTGTTGTGTTGTGACGCTTGAGTATGTGTTTATCAGGGCAGTGAGGTTCAGGGGTGAAAATTTATGGAGTGGGGGGTGAAGAAAGAACACGGTTGGAAAGGTGTCTTCAGATGTTGGCGAACCTCTACTTATGTTTGTGTGAGACTATGGATTTGCTGCTTTTAGCAAACACTTTGAAAATCTTGCAACGAATTGCATATGTCTTGAGTAACTCTGGTAGCCAGGTATTGACAGGCAGTGAGCATTTCCAAAAAAAAGATATCCCCGCTGTCCTGGCGTTGATTTAGCTCATTTTTTTGCAAATGGCAAAAGACAAAGTTTATACTTTGCGTGTTAGTTGTATTTATAACAACTTGGTAAGGTTCAGACTTTAAGTTGGTAAAGTTGGCCACATACCCTGGCAGTATGTTGAACAAAGGGGATTTCAGTGACTTTAAATGTTTCAGTGGATATTGGCGCCAGCAGACCCAACTACACCAGAAACCAGTGACTTGCTGGAGTTCTCCATGATTAACACTGCTAGTGAAAAATAGCTGCGTGGATGTAAAGTCATTGTCTGTGTAAACGTAGGAAGACTGTTCTGAGATGGTAGAGAGGCAACAGTAACTCACGTAGATATTACAGCCACAGCATGCAGAACATGTTTAGATTGATAAAAGCTTATAACTCTCTGAATACTAAACCCGATATTTATATAGAATGGATAATTAACTTCAATAAATGTAGAGATCTCAGGAAATGGCAGGTACGGGCTTTACGAATGCTGCAGCAGAAACGAACGTGATCGCATGCCAACTGTAGTATGTGGGAACGTTAAGGCTGGGGATTCCAAAAACGATGTCAATGCACATTCTTACCCTCTGTAAAGTCTGCTTATTGACAACATGACACTTTTTTTTCTTTCTTTTTTCTTTTTTTTGCACTTTATGTGGCCTGCTATAATCTATACTCTTCTCCTCCAATCTCACTCAGAGCTGCTGACCTCTGAGATCAACCGAGCAAAACTGATTCCCTCTTTTTTACGGATCATGAGTGCGTCAGTGGTTACGCAACCCAGGCAGGGGGAGAGAGAGGGAGAGAAGAGAACATGCAAATATGTTGCCAACATATTTGTCTGTGCTTACTTGCATGACCTCACTGAAAGATTATTGTTACTGGTAAATAATCTAGCTCACTGGATATAGGATACTTCCATTGGTTGGATACCCATAAAATGCACATATACTGTAAGACTTGCTCACAGCGTGACATGTCTAGACGTACGCGTCCTGAAAATATAAATAAATGTAAATCCCGTTTCTTTTAATGTCATCCTTATTTCAGGGGCTGTCGGGGGGAGTTTGGCGGGGGGAGACAATAAAGTAACAATGGCGCGCATTTGTCAAGAATTTCAGGAACGCTGCTTTGTCTTTGAAGTGCCTTAAACCTTGAGTGGGATTTTCTGAGCAGAAGTAGGTTAAGATGTGGCTCCAAGGCCTGTATTGTGAGAGTACAAGTAAGCGCAGGAAGGCTTAGGAATATGTGGGAGTGAGTCTGTTTGTGCGAAAGGGGGTGACATGTGTAGATGTGATGTCTGCAGCCATGCATGGATGTTCACACCAGGGAGAAAGTAAACAAACATGGCAGCCGAATGGTTAGAAATGCAGCGGCCAGCGCCGGAGAACACCGCCTACTTTCCATTTGCTTATTCTCCGTCATCTCCTTTTGTAATTAACAGGTCCTGTTGCTCTTGGGATTTTTATTTTTATTTGCTGCCATGATGGGTTTTAATAACCAGAGTTCAGCAAAAGGTTATTGCTCAAATGCTGCAGTGGGAAAAGGATATAATGAATTAAATTTTTTTTCTAGAAATAGTATTCAGTAGTAGCCATAATGCAATGTTACACCACAACTTTTACAACTGGGTTTAGTTTGTGTTGCACCGTAAACCAACTTCTTCATGGATTTGAGGAGAATTTCTTAAGTTTTCTAGTTTATGTCTAAGACCAAGCTTATCCATTAATGAAACCTTGGCCTCTTTGACTTACAAGGCTTAAATGAATCATGTGGAGCAACTGTTGTTCAAAATATATGAGGCAAATCTTTGGAATTGTGCTGCATAACAGCTTTTCCTTTAAAATACTGGACATGGATGCTTTTTCTATCTCTGCAAGTTAACTTACTACATCACGGTAGCCTGAGTTTGAATTGAGGACATTCTTGTCTTACTATTAATTCTTGAGTTCAAAAGTTTGGCCTCGTGTTGGAGTGACTCTGTTGGGTTAGTTCTGTTTTGTTACGTTTTTATTTTTTAGTAAATTTTTTTAGTTTGTTTTATTTTGGTTGAAGCAATTCTTTTTCTGACATGTTTTAGCTTCTAGCTTTTGGATGCTGTGAAGCTGGTGGGATTTCTGTTCATTCTTTACTTTTGGTGCTACGTGCTACGGTAGCTGTTGCTGTTTTTTCATCCGGGAGCAGCATCACCATGTTCAACATTTCTCTAAAACAGAGGTCGGCAACCCAACATGTGGAAAGAGCCATATTGGACCCAAAAAACAAAAAACAAATCTGTTTGGAGCCGCAAAAAAAGTAAAAGCCTTATATAAGGCTTATAATGAAGGCAAAACAGGCTGTAGGTGTTTATATTAGCGTATTATCAAAATAACTAAGTGTATATATAATTAGTATTCATGATTAAATGTTTATTTTCCCTGCAGAGCGTCCTGGAAGGAATGACGCACCACGTGACTCTTCAGTTGTACGATGGTGCTTTCAGTTTACCTTCTGTTACAATATGAATGTATTTACAAAATTAAAGAAACACAATGAAGAAATCAGATTTTTGATATCATTTTTATTATGAAGAGCGACAGGGAAAGTGTCATTTTTTTCCCCTTTTGGAACACAGAAAATCTGCCCCCAAATGCAGTTTGCATAACGACGATCGCTCTTTGTGAATAATCACCGTTAAGTGTGTGATCAAAAAAAACAACAAACGGAGTGTAATAAAACGGCAGCCTTTTGAAAACGTAAAGTATTGTATGTAAAATTAAATTAATAGAGTTTAAATTCAATTTCTGTGCAAATGCCAAGCAAGTCAGTGCAATAGTAACACATCGCAGCATCCTCTTCTTTTTTGACACGCAGCCATGAACAACCCGACCTGAGCAACGAAACAAAATAATATCGCTAAGTGTCATTCCAAATGTATACCCCTGCTCTAAAAGTATGTTGATGATGACCTGTAACAACTTTTCTTTTCCCTTTTGGATAAAGTATTTTAGAATGGAATTGAATCCTTTTTACTTGCTTGCAAAAGTTCTTATTTTGTCCAAATGGTCGATAATGAGCGGGTTTATTATCTGAGCAAATTTTGTCGACTCCTGCTTCGTGTTTGTTTGTTTTTCAAACTAACAACAAAAAACAAACTCTGGTTTAATGTTTTCATGAAAAGATGGAACTAAACTGCTGCTGAGGCACCAATTAAAAATTGTATGAATTTTATTTACATAGCGGCGTTTTGTAGCTGCTGTCATGTGCAGCTTGCTTGTAAAGTTGTTAGATCCTGACAGATGGGAAGAGTTCGGATACAGATGTGTTGCATTTTCTCTGAAAACAGTTTGAAATCGCTTGATTACGTAAAAAATTTATTTGTAAAAATTAAGTGACTGTTAGGAGTTGATCAAGTGGGAGCACCTCTGTATTATTAATATGTATTCGTCCAAACTTTGGAACTCACATTTTTTAAAAAATATTTTCTTTTTTTTCTACACAGGTTGAAAGTTTATTTCAACATATTTTCACACTCATTAGCGTCCCGTCACATACCGAAACGTATCTGGCACTGTACTTAGTGACTTACTCACACAGAATGATGCGTTGACTGTCGTTCAGTTATAAAACCCTTTTTTTCTTGACTTTTTACAATATTGAACTTATGGATGAATAGCAGCAGTCCTCCAGAGTATCAGGGGAAAAAGTGCAGAAACCTGATGTCGGTCCCTCTTTTATTGAACATAGGGAAGGAAAAGCAGCGCATAAAATAATAAAAAGGTGGGCGAAAAAAAAAAAGACTCATTCTTGTAATATTGAACAAGGGCAGATTTTCTTTGCTTCGCTCATAAATGGAATAAATATTCTAAGAGCTCTTATTATGCTGCCTGACATTCTATCCTTGGGAGACTTTTAGCAAGCCATAAATTGGCTCTGGTCATCGTTTTGAGATTATGCAACGAGAACATCCAAAATATTTTTATTTTTTAATGGGGGGGGTAATTGCGTTACAGTAAAGTATATTTATAAAGCTAAAACCCAGCCAGTCAGTGTTACTTGTGTTAGCGAAATGAAGCAACCCTGTGGTTAATTTTCAACGTAGAACGCAAAAAATTGATATACCTGTGGTTAAAGCTTCCCCGCTTTGCTCCACAGGGAAAATTGAATCTGATTTATGTTCATCATGTGCTTTGCTCTCAATTAACTGGCCAACTGCGATGTCTGAAATAGCCATGGGATTAAACAGAAGCCAACCACGTTAAGTCGTAGCAAACAGCCCCTCTCTCCTTCAAGACTGGGACGTCGTGCAGGCCACATAGGAGGCGAATGCCCTTGTTCTGCCTCAGCCATTATGCAGATTATATGCTAATGAAGTCATCTGATTCAGTTCTGCTTGGAGTGTGCTGCGTTGCAGGGAGATAATCAAGCGTTGATCAGCTCGCAGTGCCAAACTCGCTGTATGTGTCGTTGCCCGGCCTAACCGAACCACCATTTTGTGTTGGGTTGCCTGAGGTGAAAACAGAAAAACAGTTTTATGCACGCGAACTCAGTATGTTTCGTCTGCATTCACCTTTTAGTTGTTCACGTCTCCGCAAATAACTGCTCTTGCATAAATTTTGGAAGCTGTGCTCGCAAAGGAAACTGACCTAATATGTAACCTTTACCTTAGCCGAACTTCAGTTTATTTGAGAGCGTATGCCAGAGCTTGTGTTCCGAGGAAGTACATTCTGATATTGATCGTGATCCTCATCTTGATTCATCCTGTTTTTTTTTTTCCCCCAAGCCTTGGCAGAAGTTTAAAATCTCAGAGTGCTCTTGCCTGCAAAACTAACAAAGTTAGGACTTCATTTTATTTTAAAACGGCACCAGGCACATCGGATCTGTGCTCCGTGGCTATTTGATTAGCTCTAATCTGTTTTTGTTGAGTGGTCGCTAAATCCCTTTATCAAATTTTCAACTTAAACAGTTTTCCTGTTTCGAACCACTTGTGCACATCTTGGCGAGCACGTTGCAAGCGAGCAAACGGCAGTGTTTGCTTTCCGTCATTGCACTCTGCCTCTCTGTCACTGCTGCAGTTCTGCAAGAATCCAATTTCAGCAATGTCCTTGCTGTCAGCCCACATGTGACTGGATCTTTTCATTCAGTGGACTAGAAAATCTTGCTTTTAATCGCTGATATGGCTGAAAAACATTTAGTGAAATAAGGGTTTCACTTCAGCCTATAGATAATTATTGTTTAGACTGGTGGCCTGACCTTTCCTGTTTTATTCACTTTTTTGTAAGGCATGGTGGCAAAACCTGAAACTGCTCTTTGCTGCTAGGTAACCAATGAGATCAATGAGTTAGTTTGTTTTGCTTTCTTTTCTATCGACCTTGCTGAGCTGGTCGTGAGAGGTTGAGTGGTTAAAGCCTTTCCTCTGCCTACATTCCCCAGAATGCTGTGCGGTTTTGGATCAGAGTTCAGTGAATGTGCTGTAAATCGAATATTCTTCAGACGTTTCATTTATACGTCTATCGCAACATAAATATTCTTGATTCATTGCCCACCCGAGCGCTACACATTACAGTTTTTTAACATTGGTAAATATGATTTTGTGATTTTGGGTTCACATTTTCTAATGTTTCAAACTTAGAAATAGAACAAAGTTTTCCAGAGGTGTTGTGTTGCTGACAACACCGTGAAAAAGAGATGATTCCTTAAGACTTAGCTGCAAACAGTAAACTTTTTCTGTCCAACTTTTGAAACAGTCGGTATCTACCGGTGACCTGTCCTGGTTGCTCTCGCCTCTCATCCAATTACCACTGGATATGGATGGACGGTTGGTAGCTTTGGGGTTTAAACCAAATATCAGTAAAACTGAGACCCGTCTCTGTGTGTAAGTCTATCTTTAAGAGGTTGATTTTCTTCTTTTTTTTTCAAACTATGATATTGGAAAGCTGCTGATACTAGACCTTCATTGCTAAAGCAAAGCATGCACCCAGAGAAAAACAGGATCTTACCGTCTGCAGTGTGAGCTTCATCCCTGGTGCTGTCACAACTAAAGTCCCAGTGTTCTGTTCTGTTTGTTTTGCTTTCTTTTCTTTTTTTTTTACATTTTCCTTAGATCAGCTCCTTTTGTTGTGCATGAATTTTTTCTTTATTCTCCACTTTCTTTCACTTCTGTTCTTCTCTGTCCTCTCCTTTGTCCCATACCCCCACTATCTTCTGCTCATTCTCCTGTCACCATTTCACCTTCTGTCATGAGTCACACAGCCACCCCTGTGATTCCTATTATTAGCTTATCACACACAATCATCAGCCACCTTTGCATTGTCGCCCTCCCCCCATCCGTCTCTTTCAGCTCCTTCTTTCCTGCCTCCGTCTTCTGTGCAAAGTGCAAACGTAGCTGTGCGTCCGTCTCTTCCCGTCCCTCTGCTTCGCAGCGCTCCCCATCGCTCCCATCAGATCCCATTTGTGTTCAGTTCCACCGTAGGGCTCACTCTGTGACCCAGCCCTGAGCTCCAAGTGAACATAACATCATTTCACTCATTTATTTTCAAATTTTTCAGAGCATCTGCAGCTTAGCAGATAATGGATTCAGCTCGCATGTTCTCGTAGGTGAATCTCAAAGTGCTCCGGCACACCCATTAACCTCCACTGCCTCAGAGCCTCACAGGGGTCCTGAGAGGGAGGCGCGGAGGCATTTGATCCCGTTTGATCATCTATCTTCCCTTTAAGCGAGGCCCGTTCATGTGGGTTGGTGCGTGTTGCTCGGATTAGCACTGCACTATCGACGTCGGCTGCCTCCCGCTCACGCAGTGTGACAGATCTGCAAGAGGTGATGATTAGTTCGGTAATTGGCTGATCAGTTGCATGGAAATATGCTGAGCGATACTACACTTTTTTTTTCTTTTTTCATCCATGTTTTGGAGTGGTGTGAGTGTTTGTGAGTGCACATCCACTTCTGATGAGTGTTCCAGTTTTTCTTTCTTTGTGATTATTTTGATGATATTCCTTTTTTCTGAACAAAAACACATTCTGGATTAATCTGCTTTCTTATTTGTGTCTTCTGTAGATTCTCTCCTGATTTCTGTAACATAATTTCCTGCTGCTGTTTTTATTACCGTCACACAGTGTTTGGATAATCCTGTATTGTTATACCATTGATAAAACTTACAATGAACATACTTACTATGATTAACTAACACTGTGACTGTTTCCTTTCTTTACAATTACATAACGTTCCCACTTCTCCACATGATATTTAGCACCTCAGTCACTAAATATAGCTTTAAGGGCAGTTTAAAGTCTGTACAAATGGCAGCATACTTTAAAGATACGTAGATCATGAAAGACTGACGCTTCAAAGATGTTCACCTATGAACTTTTGGATTCAAGCTGCCCTTTGAAATTGCAATATTTCACTGATATTGTAGACTCTGTACATAACCACAGTCACATACTTTTCAGTTCAGGGTCATCGTCAAGCTGACATGCCTTGAAGCACGTCTTCCTTCAGCAAGTCAAAGACACTTTATTCAAAATGTGTGGAGCTGGGTTGGGAGTTTGTGTGTTGTGTTTGTGCATGTGTGGGGTTTTTTTCCCTGGTTGTTAGATGCTTTCTTAAAAAGAAGCATTCTGGGTTAATTGGAGATGCATTGTTAGGTGTGAGTGTGTGGCTCTCTTTACTGGCCTTCTCGTTGACCCTAGATGTTGCCTGCTGATTACCGGAAAAGACTGTAAGTCTGAAAGGAGAGAATTTTGAACAGCAATTTTCAAGCCTTGTCAAATGGTTCCCAGTTGAAGTTTGCTTAATCCATATCTAAGACATGTTAGCGTGGTGATTTTATTTTTAAGCAGCTTCTAGACACGGTGACAAAACCTGAAGTTGCTGCTACGCAACAGGTTGTTGCAAGGAAACCAAAGTGTGAGTGAGTCAATTTACTAACTCGGCTGACCATGAGAGGTTGAGCAGCTGAAGTCGTTCCTCTGCGAACATCCCCCAGAATGCCGTGCAGTTCTGAATCGGAAGTCAGCGAAACTTTTGAAAATTTTATCAGATGTGTTATCTGTCGATATTGATAGTCGTCAATTGCGATATATATTGATTTTCTGTTCAGACCTACCATGTGTCCTTTATGTTTGTGAACTACTTTTCAGTTTCTCTGGCGTTTGTGGCAAACTATCAAACAGTTCAAGTGGCGCGTATAGGTGGTGTTTTTTATTTTTTATTTTTGACATCGCTTACTTGTAGCGCACCTGTCGAATTGTCTACTACCGCAGAGACATTGTACAAGCGAGAGTCTCCAAACAAATTGTTCAAAGTGTGACACTGCAGGTTCCGTCTCGTGCGTGATCGATATTTCCGTCAGGCAAGCGGCGGCGGGGCATCCACTCTGTGAACGGCTAAGCTCGAGCGTATCTGTGTGTTCAGAGAGAGAGAGACGTTAGAAGCTAAACTTAGGTGATGGAGTCATGATGGGAAAGCGTTCCTCTCACAGTGCCTAACAGATCCGCCGGGTGAGAGATGCGAAGAAGCTCCGACCCTCTGCTGACCTGTGAAATGTTTGCACCAGCCCGCCGTGGTGCACGTGCGCGCGGAGACGCGTTAACTTGTCAAACTGTGATCATCTCGGTCCTTGAACGCTTTTGACAGAAAGACGTCTGCTCGCCCCGTACGTGTGACTGAGCGCTCCGCCGAATTTATGGAGTCTTTGCTTTTTTTTTTTTTTTAGTGGCTCAGCAGAGGAGGTGATGCCACAGTCAATGTCACAGCCTTCATGCATAATTGCTCCGTTCTGTCATTGCCAAAGGCTTGCCAGAGCTATGTCTGATTGTTTCCCCTCTTCTTCCTCCTCTCCTCCTTCTTGCTCCATCTTCTTTCTCATTAGGCTCATTAACTAGTCCTGCAGGGACAGATCGAGCGCACAGGAGAATCTGTAGAGGGTGTCTTTTAAAATGCAACACCTTTGGCTCAAAGACAGCCAAGCAACGTTTAAATCCAAGAAACCCCTGATTTGGGAAAGAAACGAATGAGTGTTTGCACGACTAATCCAAAAGACGAGTCTGTATGCAGGATTGTATGCCTTTGTTTGGCATCAGTCTTTCTGTTTGCCTTGAAGTTTGAGTGATAGCAGTAAGAAGAAACCGAGTGGTAGAAAGCTTAGCCTATCTGTGGCGCTGACCGCTCACTCGCTGTCCAACACTGATTAATAATTAACAGCAAAACAGTTCATGGAGCTCTGGAACTTTCTGCTGAAGGACTCGTCTCCATAATATTTATTCCGCTAATCTAATCTGCCCACAAGAGAAGATGCATGTTGTGAATTTGCTCATAATTCTTTCAGTTTAATGTGAAAGCATCATGTAAACAAATGGGTCTTTTTCTTTCTTTTTTTAGTTTTAGAGATATTTTGAAATGGCATATTATTACTATGATAAGAAAAATGAGTCTCTTTCTCTTTACACTGATTTTAATATTCATCTGTGTCCTGATATTAAACAACAGATAGTTGTTTTTGGTTGCATAACTGGTTGCACATTCTGATTTTTGTGGGACCCTAGTGTCGAGCTTCGGGCGAATTGATGAGCCAGGTGATTAAATGATTGGTCTGTATGGTTTTACTTTTTAAGACGAACAGAGTGCCTTTTGATGTTTAGTTGTTAATTTGTGACTTCTTATTTCTCTGAGGTAGAAGTATGTGGCACAGATCTCCTCACTAGTCCCTCTTGGAAGTGGGAAGGACAAGAAAATATGTCATTTTAATGAAGCAGATGTCTGTTGTTTTTAATAAGTTCAGCAACCACAAAAAGAGACAACCTATATTATAAAAAGCCGAAAACAATGAATGTGCACAATGAGCTGAATGGCGCAGAGTAATATATGCGAGATCAACCTTTATCCTAGGGGCACAAAGTCTTTCCAGCAGCCATTAGACACAAACTACATGGCAACCAATTTTTGGGATGGGAAGTTTGAAGTGCTACTGGAACCTTGAAAGTAACCGTACACTGTGGTCCGATGAAACAAGTCTTTTAGAAGTTAGTAATCCACGTGGATCTGACGTGAATGAAACAATGAAGATGAGAAAGCAAACCTTTCAACAGTAAGGCAAGGAGCTTATAATGCCTTTCACATTCAAAAAGCCAGGAAGTTGCTGAAAGTTTTCAGAATCCCCAACTTTTTGAGCAAGCAAGGCCATTTTATTTTCAGTAGAAGAAATGGCTCCCCAGATACAAAATCAGCATTCTTCCATGGGACTCGGTCCCTTGATCTAATCCATGTGCCAAACATGTGAGGAGAATTGAAGGAAGCACGACAAAGGCCTGTGAGCAGCTTGACTCAATTGCAGGGTTGTTCTTTACATGACTTAGATTTCGCCTGATCAGTCGCTATTTTTTTTGTTTGTTTGCCCCTGAAAAGTCTGTTTGTCAGCCTTTTTCATCTTTTGCTCTGATAAATCCACACGCCAACATTCTGAAGACTGCAGGGTGATGAACGTCCACATATCGGTGTATGCATACGAGGTCAGAGTTGTACAGAAGTGCTGCACCAGCCTGGGCTTCCCTCAGGCACATACAGTATGCTTTTTCTCCACTGCCTCTTCTGTGGAACTGTCAAGATTTTTGAAGTTGATATTGTGCAGAAAAGATATGGCCTGACAGAATAATGCACTTAACCATTACCATCTTCGTGCTTCTAATCTTTCTCTGCCTCCAAACTTTTGTGAATCTCTTACAGTTTGTGCGGTCATACGTACAGCTGATAGCAAATATGCTTCAAGTGTGTGAAGGAGAAAGCGCTTTTTTCGTGGAGGTTTGGCAAAATTGCGACAGAATTCTTTAATTTTTTAACACAGTCATACATTTTTAGATCTGTTTCCCCAAGGAGGATGTTTCATGCACTACTTGGTGCTGACATGCAGAGACGGACACTTTTTTGGGGAATCACGATTTTCATTCAAGTTATCATTGGTTTACTTAAGAAAAAAATAAATTTAGGAAGGAAAAAAAAATTATAGCTCAAGTTGGCTTCTCATCACCCCTTGACGCTGAAGTGAGCTGCGAGGTGTGACCTCAGTCACTTGCTGCACCGCGTTGCTTAATGGGGTTGCTTTATACCATGTGGTACTGCAGCTTCAATTCATGGCTTCCAGCCTTGATGTGCCGATGGCAGCTTTGTCAACATCTGGCTTTAAAGTGGTTATTTTCACTTGTGAAGGGATTTTTTTTTTTGCGCTGCAAATGGCATGTGAAAAAGCAAAAGAGTTTTTGCCCTCCAATTTGGAAATTCAGGGAATTCAGGGTGAGTGGAAACCGAAGGTGTGCAGAGATAAGAGACGGGAGGCCTGTTTCGTGGAATAAAACCTTGACAGACGTGGAGGAGTTTGTAATATGGCAAAAGAAATTCTCAAACTGAAAATAGTGATTATTTTGGAACAATAGATCATATCGAAAATATGATGGCATCACAACATTTAACTTTGACTTGTGCATAACTTTATCAGTAAGTTATCTTCCTGTTCTGCTTCTCAATAGATCAACAGAAAAACAATCATAAGCTTTTATTCTGACATATCAGATGATTTCTTGAGAGTCTTAGTCTTGAATTGATTACAAAAGGATCGATATTTGAAGAAAACCCATGTTTTTTTTTGTTGTTTTTTTTTACATTAAATAAAAACAGTTTAGTAGATCGGCTGTATGCAGTTTTGCAAACACCAGATTCAAACAGTTGGCATATCTCCTGACTCCACAAGGTCTGTTCACCTGTTAATCTAAATCATTCCTATAAAAGCATCTTAAAGGGAAAGAACTGTCTAGTCCTGCAGCATCTTTGAAAAAAAATGTTGCTGTACTTTTTGTACAGTTAAGATTAGCATGTCATTTTCAACAAGATATATTCAACTCATGAGGCAGCTCTAAAGCCTACATTAATCCTTCACATTTTATTTATTCAACATTTCTCATACTGGTAAGTACCATTGGGAAATCAAAAACAGAAATGCAAAAAACACTGAGTGATTAAACTAGGGAAACAATCAATCATGCTAAGACGGCATGAAGCACGTTTGTTGCACATAGTATAAAAATGAGCATAAAAAGCGCAACAAAAAGAAAAACTTGAAGTTTTTAATAATGTCCACAGAGTCAGCAAAATCCAAGTGCAGGGGCAAACTGTTCAACAGTTTAGGAGTTATATACTTGGTCCTGCTGTATGAGGAACAATCTGTAAACTCTTAGCTTTGGATTTAAGGCTGTGAGCAGCAGAGAGTTTGGTTGAAAACTCACACAAACAATCAGAAGCCTTGCCGTTCAGAGATCCATAGGAGAGAACATGAGCTTTAAACAGACTTCTGAAATCAAAAGGGAGCCAGTGCAGAAAGTATAACACCAAGGTGACATATTGTGTTTCATAGATTTAGTAAAAAGTCTGGCGGTGGTGCTTTGAGTAGCTTGTAGATGTAATTGCTAGATTTCTTTACGTTGAACACAAATATGACTTCTAGGCATTGCCAAGATTTGATGTGCTTAAAACCAGAAACCTGCTGAGATAAACAGTTAGCTGGTGCAGTTTAAAAAACAAAATCTGTCATCTCCATAGATGGGATAAGAAACATCAGACAAAGACTAAACAGTGCTAGCCATAACCCATATGTTACTAGAAGAACTTTTGTATTTCAGAAGAAATCCAGTCCAACAAAGAGCCACAAATACCAGTGAGAAACTTTAGCCTATTTCACAAAGTTATGATGTCGAAAATATCAAAGAATGTGCTGAGATCAAATGGAGCCAACACAGAACATCTTCAGGTATCGGCAGCCATCATAGCAAACTTTTACCAAATCAATTCTGCCTTTCTACCACTTTAGAAAGGCAGACTGAAAAGAGTCGGAGATGTGTGACCTTGCCTCTGGAGCTATTAAATATTGACGAAATTAATGGAGCAATGCAGGTTAGATTCATAGATGGCAGATTTTTCTGTGGTGACTGTCCCCAAGCAGTCCCACTAGGACTCTGTTGTGATAGCTGTAAATCTACCAGTGTCAAAGTGGCGTGAGCTTAAGGACACTCGGAGATGTGAAGACCTTTAGGTGTATTTCATATCTGAAATATGTTGAAATTTCATAATTTTTGTTGGTTTCTTTTGTCTACAAATGCCTGGCAGTCTCTGTCCAGTCAGCGATTAAGCCTGTCCAATAGACAACTAATCAATTCATCGCACAATGAACTAAAATGAGCTCAGTTTACATTCTGAAATTTTTTGTAGTGACATTTTGTTCACAGAGACGCCATAGTTGATTTCATTTTTTTGGTATTTCAAATATCTTCCCGTTCTAGTATTGCAAGTTCTGTACAGAAGGGTTAGGGTTAGGGTTTGTACTACTGGAAAGTTGCCTCAAAACAATATCATTATTTCTCGCAATACTTGCTGGGGCAATTTATTGTCCAGTGAAATTTTATAATTTATATTATAGTGACAGGCATAAGTATGATATGTATTTTAAAAACGATGAAATTGTTCTGTCGTATGGCGCTGAAAGGAAGATGAGAAAACTGACACTCAGCTAGCCCAGACCCCACCGTCTCACAATGCTTACAGACCGATGAATCTCGTAGGTCAGAGACTTAGGGTTCGACAAAATCTCGTATTGATACCAACTAAGACAGCTCCTCAACACAGCCTTCGCTTTGTAGAGGAATACGGTCACCTTTAATAATCGGTCCTGAATTTATGCACATTCAACAAAGAGAAATGCATAATTTTTTGTAGCCCTCAATCATTTTGTTCTTTTTAAAGCCAACACTGCTCAGACTTCTCGGTTTAAACGTCTTGCTTAAACGCTGACGCACCACACGACAAATGGTGAGAGGTTATTTCAAATCCAACATCTGGATTTTGTTTCGAGTTCTCTTTTCCTCTGTCTGCATCCCTTCGCTCTCCTCTGTGTTCCTGCTCGTAATAGAGTCATTTTCTCCTCGTCGGAGCGCCATCTCCGACAGGCGACTGTATCAAGGTGACTCCCTCCCCTGCCATTGTTTGGGCCTTGTGTGCTTTTGTCTCGCTGGCTTGCCGACATAATCACTTCCTCTCGAGCGACGTAATGGGTCAGCCGTGGCGTCGAGACATCGTCCCCGACCCTGCATGCCACGCCTGCGTGATCCAAAATGTCAGAGAGGAGGCAGAGGAGGCACGGCGATGCATGTAATGATGTAATGCTGCAGCTTAACCTTCGTTTCTTTTTGTTGTTTTTTAAAACGTCCGTTCCCTCCCAGAAAGTGTACGTCTCACTTTGTCCTCTCCTAACGTAGCCGCAGGGAAACCAAAGAATGCGTCTGTTTTGTCCTCTCCTGGAAACAAAGCCGCCGCTTGGAATAGTCTTTATATCAACTACCCCAATCTTGTCAGTCGATCATTTTATCAGTGGAGTTTTGTAAGAAGCCTCATTAAACTGCAGTTAAACCTCATTCGGCCATTTCTCGATTATCCGCGATGACAAGCCTTTCTGTTTCGCTACTTGACATCTTTATGCCTTTTCATTTAAGTGAGGCAAAAAGACGAGGAGCTGTGAGACCAATTGAGCTGTGGGGGGAAAAAAAATCAAACCAAAGATGAAGTTAGACAGAAATACAGTGGTATGAAAAAGCATTTGTGCCTTTTACACATTTTTTTGTGTGTTTTTAGCTATTTACATTTAAATGTCTCTGGATACCAAACTTATATAAATACCAGATAAAGATATTTAGATAAAATGCAAAATGCTTTTTTTTTTTCTAATTCCTTTTCTGGGTTCCTTTATGATCACTTGGATGATTCATCAAATCACTCTTGGAGTAATTTTTGGTAGGCAGGACACTGCTGGCTAGGTTCACCACTGGTGCACCTTCTCCTTTTGTGAACAATGGCTCTTGCTGTGGATCAGTGGCGCATTGTCTTTGAGAGCAACAGATAATTAATTTCTTTCTCATCTCTCCTTAAATTTCTTTTGGTCAGAGGATGTGTTTCTGTTTGACCTCCTTCGGTACGTTTCTTCTTGTTAGACAGGCTCTATTAACAGAATTTCTTGATTTTGTCGGTGTCCTAATAGTCAGGTCTAGATCTGGCTAACAAAACTGAACCAAAGCTATATTATCGATTATCATAAATTTATAACATAGCATAGTTAATTCATTTTAATTATTGGAATGACCTATTTCATCATGAATTGTTCATAATAAATGTTATTTTTCCATTTGCTTTGCAAGTATAGAAACGTATCCAGAACTGTATAATCATGATATTCAAAAGTACAGTTTATTTTTAAAGACTCTTTATTTTTTTCACAGATTGACTGTCTAACTTGACAAAACATAAAATAAGACTAGACGCACGGAGCTTTCGATTATAATTAATGGACTTTGTCTGCAGCAATGAAAGGCCTGTTCCAATCTGTCACAGCAAAGAAGGGGCTAAGGCAAAAGGCAAAGGTCTTGAATTACTCCAATCCTCACCAGTAGTCATGAGAAATGGACCAGAACTGAAAGAGTGAGATGCCAGGCACAAGGTTCTGAAATGGGCTGTTCCCACAGGATGGCAAAAGGTGGAAAAGTCGTGTCGTGTGGGGGGAACTCTCTAAAGCCCCTTATCCACATCAAAGGGGGGGTCAGTCAGACGAAACAACTGTCATAACCTCTGTTGGGAAATGTGTTATTATGACTAATATATATACAGTTAAGTTGTTTCATTGAGGTTGTTGTTCACTTCTTTTGGTTTGATAGAGGATCATGATTTGTTATATTTCATGAGAGTCTGCTGGGCTGAACAGGCATCAGAAGTGAAATGGTAAATAAATGGCCTGTACTTGTGGAGTGATTTATGAAGTTCAGAGACCCCAAAGCGCTTCACATCCATTCATCCATTCATCCATTCACACACTTTCCAAAAGAAATGGAAAAAGGTGTGTGGTCCAAAATGTGATTCTACATGACCTTTGAGACTGCGAAGACAATTTGCGTATCTCAGCCATGACAAAACATGTACCTTCAAAGAACATTAAGCTCAAATGCAGTGGTGTAACTACTGTAAATGGGATGCAATAAAATATAAATAGGAAGTAGGATTTTTCTGTGTTCGGTTATTTCTACTTAACTTTAGAGAGGGCAGGACCATATTTTCTGAATAAAAATCAAGGCGAACAAGGTTTATGATATCCTCTTGGAACTGCTCATAAAAATATTGCAGTCTCAATAAAGTAGTTTGTTTTCACAGATGTTCCTTTTATTGCCATCCTCTATTGTTGTTATTTTTGTACTTCTGTGAGGCAAGCTTCTCTGTTTTACATTCTAAATTATAGAACGTATACCAGCACTCCGATTAACTTTATGTACATCATTTTCATGTGATTCTACTGATTATACAAACGTCCATCCAAGCGGAATTAAAATCCTTTATCTTTGCGGGGAAATAGAAGGTGTTGTAAAATTTAAGAGCTTCATTTAGTGCTTTGGTCAAACACATCCCGGGCCTGAGAAGGCCCGTAAAATGGATTTTACAGTTATCTCAGCCACAAGATGCTATTAGGGAAATGGAGTCCTGACCTCCAGTTGGGCTTGAGCACTGATGAGAAATTGAACAATTCCCATAAAAGGTTGTCAGTATTTCCAATTGGCCACAGCTGAAACGGTGCGCGTTGGATGACGGAGAGGCCACGCTGCCCGTGGTTCTGTGAGCTCGCTGTTGACCCTAAGAGTCATTTGTAGCTCCCGGCTTCAAAGCGAGCTTTCGGGTTCGGAGTCACAGCCGCTGTGTTGGAGCTCCGCGGTGTTTCATGGCGGTGGTGAGGGTGCGTGGGTCGGATGCTTATGTGTGGTTAGTCATGTCCAGTGATGGTTGTGTCATCCTCTGTTGGTCAAACACATATAACTGTCTGTCACTGATCAGTCACATTACTTATAGCAGGAGAGGAATGCAATATTGCAAACAGGGTCAGGATAAAATTGTGTGGGATCCTTAGTGGAATTTCTCTCTTCCAGAAAATGACCCAAAATCTTCTGGGATTTCAGGTCATGGTTCAGGTAGCATTTGAACTTTTGAGATGCTAATCAGCTGCTACAAGATGTAGCAATAATTGTTCAAACTTGCGATGCCACAACCAAACGATTAGTGAACAGAAGTTTTACAAAAAGAGCAGGTCAGAACTCGTGCAACAGAGCTGGCCCAGCAGTAGAGGTTCAATTCTAGAATCAGTCGGCACCAGATTTTGACAAAAGTACAAAGGCTTGGTTTAAGAGGTAGACTTTGTATACTTAAATATCATTTATAGGATGATCTCTGCTCACCAGGTAAGCTGTGGGATGACTAAATTCTCACGTGAAGATGAACCATCTAGAATTTCCTTCTACATCATTTCTTTACTTCTTCTCATGTCTGTCTTTTCCTTGGTGTGTGACTGATTTGGCTCATTAGGATCAGGAGAAGGAGAATTAATTATTGTCATCAAATGAAGCACGCTACTTGTCTCTCTCTCTCTCCAGCACTCTGGCGGCAGGGTTGCCTAAGTGTGGACAGCGGTGAGGGGAAGAGAAAGGAACGGAAAGCTAATGGGGGGAAAACTAAAGGACGAGTAGCAGAGAGGACAGATGCGGCATGGCTGAGGGGAAACAAAACTGGGTTACAGAACAGGCGAGGGAAGATGAGGCTTGGCATAAAGAGGACCAAACAGTTGGACAAAGGCCTCTTGGACAAAGAGAAAAAGAGTGGAAATGTAAAGTGACGAGAAAGACGACGCGAGAGACGTTAATTGTAAGACAGAGGGAGGAACAGAAAGGACAAGCGTGAATGTCAAAGAGAAGGAGCCTGAGCTGGATTTCATATTTTTATTTATTCATTGTTGTTGGCCATGCTGCATGCTAACATGGCGGAGAGTATTGTTTCGCTCAGGCAGCTGAGAAAAAGTTGCGTAACCCAGGTCAGAGGGACGGAGGGTGGAGTGAGACAAAGGAGGAAAACACACAAACGGCCCACAAAAGAGAGAGGTCAGAGAATCAGCCGTTGAATTTTTACTGCCCAGGTTTTTCCCAAATTTTTAATATCATTCAGACTTCCAGCACATACCATTCACCCTCTGCAAAACACAATCCAGAAACTTGGATTTATACGTCATAAGAGGTGATAGTAAAGGAAATGGTGGAAAGAGACTAGTAGGACAAAAGTGCATGAAAACTGTATGTGAAGAAGACGAGGAAGGAGAAGAATGACCGTCTTTAATTGGACCAGCTGTATCTTCTGTGCGTGCGTGTGTGTGTGTGTGTGTGTGTGTGTGTGTGTGTGTGAACGTTTCTGGATGAAAATGGGAATGGCCAGGCCAGGTTTTAGATGATTGTAAGGCAATTCTTGCTCAAATTTCCCCAAGATTATGAGACGAATTGTGACTTTTATCTGCAGCATTCACATGGTCGGGTCCTGGTAGTGTCACATATCAATGGTTCAGGCTATTAGGTACTGTAATGGTGTGGGGATATTGTCCAAGTAATGTCGCTATGTCATGTCCATCTCTTTATGAACACAGAGCACCCACATTCCAATTGTGACTTTCTGCAGATTACAGCATTGCAAAGCTCAGAGCATCTTAGATAGTTTTTTTTTAACATTGGTATGTCTTGAAATATATACTATTCAAATATTGGACATTAAATCAGGTTTTTTGCTGCCGATTCCGATTACCCATGAGGCCAATCTTTGCCGATCGCCTGGACTGGCTGTTAATTATTCGCGTTGGGTGTGAATGATACTGTGTGATCTTCCAAAATGGAAACATTATCTGGCAATAAATTCACCTAATTTAGACATAAACATGCACAATTCTTGTAGGCACAATACAGCAGCTATTCTTTCAAAAGGACACACTGAAAAATCTCCAATCAGTGAAACAATATTTAACAGTGAGGTTCTGAACAGCCTAATTTATCCATAAATCAAATAAATCTCCTAACACTGCCTATGTCAAATAATGTCAAGTAAAAAAGGAAACATTCATTCAACATTAAACGTAGGTTGCATCAAAATAAACAATCCTGAGTCACTAAATCAAAACTTCCTGTTTTGCTCTGGTTCTGTTTGGTTGGTTCTGACTGAGCCGAGTAATTCTGCAGAACACAGGCGGAGGTGGAGGAGATTGATTATTTTTCAGAGATAATCTGTTTTATGTCAGGACATAGCGAAAGTTCTAATACACATGCAAAACATTTTGTCCGTTTAACTTGCTTCAATCCCGAATTTTCCGCTGCAACATGCAAACGTCCCCGTTCACTCTGTGGGCGTTATGGTTCCACATGGCATCGCTCAGGATTTGTTGCCGCTCGCTCGCACAAGGTGAAGGAAAGAGGAGGTGAGCTGCGCACGCAGGCTGAGAAGCGAGATACAGCCGATCGGTTTTGGTGATCGGCAATCGCGATCATACACGGAAGTCGGACGATTTTGATCAGTGGCCAATCAATCGGCACTCCGCTATTGGATATGCTTGGAAATTTTCAAATCCAAAAATGTCCAATGAAAGATTTTTGAATGGCTGAATCACTTCTTGAAGCAAGTCAGAAAAAAACGGGGATCCAAACCACTACGCAAAGTCTACCTATTAAAGTGACTCATTAGAGTTTGATCCATTGAATTTGCATCTTATTTGCCAAATTGTTGTCTTGACTTGTCACAAGGCAGGCGATACCAGCAGAATACAATCTTTACAAGTCATAAAAAACGTGCAGAAACTAATCGAGTTAAAAACTTCAAAAAGGAATACTAACAGATTTCTAACTCCTAAAGATGATCACCAAATCTTTTTTACTGTTTGCATCATTAGAGGCATGCTTTAGCTCAAACACAGAAGATAAGACTCCTATAAACCTAAATCCTGCCACTGTATGATCTTTGTCGTGTTAATCTCCATCTGAGTTGGATTCCTCAGGAAAAAAGTCAAACTAGATGAAAACTCTTCAGGATCCAAGTTCGAAGGTATTAAAAAGAACCGAGAAATTGCCCTAGCAGTTTTTTTTCCCCCCTCTTTTCTACAACTATTCTGGCAGTCAAGTCTTCACTACCTCTTGTGAAATCAATAAAACAGATGGTAATCATTTTGGAAAAAAGGCGGGTTGTGCCATAAAACGAAATTGCATTTGATCAAAACTTTGTATTGTATGTGTAATCCTGCAGAGATCATTTATGATTTATTATTTTGCTGTGTTTTTATTACAAAGTGCAATTATTGAAAGAGAGATACACCTCTAGCTATTTGCCTTACCGGTCAAAACACAGAGGGGGGAAAAAAAGATAAATCGTGATTCTACTGTTTTCCAAAATACTCTAAAATATAACACAAAACCATCAGATGGTGTTTACTTCAGGCTGCCGAGGATTTGGGTCCTTCTTGGTGTATTTTTGCTTGTTCAGAGGGAACATTATTGACTCTGGAGAAGAAAGTTTGAACCAACATGACTCGAAGGCCAAGCAAACCACTTCCAGAACATCTCCTGCTATTCAAGTGACCGGCCTTCCTGACGCCGGCTCTTTCTCATTACTCGGAGTGGCGTTTCATTTTGCTTCCGTCATTCATCTTCCCTCCTCCAGATGCGATCTCGACTCTCGTGCCTCTGACGCTTCGCCCCTGTGTTTTTTTCCCCAATGTCTCTCTTTGTGTTTTGACAGCGTGTTTCGTTCACCCTCCTTTTTAATTCTCTTTTTCTTTCAGCATCTCCGACTCATTCTTTTTCTCTTAATTTGTTTGGGGAAAAAAAAAAGCTTCACCTGCTGGCCAACTCATTTTTTCTGCTCTGTTTTTGCAAACTTGTTGGGTGGAATAAAAGAAAAAAACATGGCTTCAGGGGCTCGTGTTGTCAGATGTGCTGTGCCACGATGCACCTGAGGGGAGTGTGGCGGAAGATATTTAAGGTGAGGGTTTACTAAAAGCTCCTGTTAAAATGACTCAGCTGAAAAATATCCCCAGGCAATAATCTCTGGCTACTTAAAAAAAAAAAAAAAACGTCTAGCTAGCTAGTCTTATTTGTTTAAATTGATTTTTACCAAGTCGAAGCACTGGAGAAACAGGAAATGCACGATTGGTATACATTTATCCTCCTTGGTGCTTTTAGCCCTTGAGTAGATAAGTTAATAAATTAAATAATAACCAGACGAGCCGTATTGTCACTCAGATTTTTTTTGCTTACGCTGAAATAAATCAGGCGATGTTGCAGAAGCCGTTTTTTTCCATTTATTTATTTATTTATTTATTTTGGGCCCAGTCAGCTGCAGAGCTGTAAAGTGCCAATATGCCGGCTGTAACGTTCTCCCCTGGTAGATGTAATATTATAACAGATGCGATTTCATAACTGGTGTTATCAGAAAGGTATTGCATGTTTCATGCATGTTCCAGCATAAAATTTCCTGCACCAAGCGCAGGAGTACTCTAGCACTAATCATTGCAACTAAACATTGAGGAAATAGCTGTTATACTTTTAATCACACATTTTGCAATTTATATCATTTAGAATGCAGAAAGGTATTAAATTATATCTCAGTAAGAAAACTTAAATTTTGGGGGGGTTTTTGTTCGCTACTGTTGGGCTCTATTTTCTAACACTTTGTTTTGTAGTGCGCTTTTGTGGGGTGATTAGAATCTACAGACCCTTATGGTTGTGCAGAAAGTATGCTGACGGAGCAAGTTAATTCAAATTAAATTAATAAAATTAAAATGTGGGGTTATTTGATCTTAAAAAAAACCCAAAACAACAACACCAAAAAAACTCATCTCCCAATGGAAAAAGTCACTTTTCATTAGCAATTCTTTGCATATTGAATTTGCCGAACTATTGTGAGTCATCTTAAAAGGCTTTAGGTTCAATTTCCTTAAAAATCTTTACGTGTTAATTGGAGATGCATTCATTTGTATAAATACACCAATTTTCTTTGAGCAAATTTTTTAAAATTTGGCTTCAATTTGTAAGGAATGTCATAAGCTGTGTTGTAGAAACATCAGCACATTACAAACGATTACATACTAATGGATTCTGACCAATCAGGATCCTATTTTCTAGAAGTCATTGAAACGTACAATACGTCTTCTCAGCATGAAAGATTTGCTCGATTTCACAGTGATCACAGGTGTTTCCATCCTTTCTAATATCATCATCTGGAGGCAATGTCTTTAAACGTCTGAACTTTCAGATAAAACTCCATCAAACTGTAAACGACTCTGCATTTAACAAAGTCTTTCACTCTCACCTTCAGACTTCCTTCTGCGTCTCGCATGTCTGCCTTTTAGTCGCTTTTTCTATTGACTGACTGCGTTGCTTTGACTTTTAGAAACCTTATAAGTGCGCAGCTGTGTTTTCAGTCACCAAACGCGTCTTTTGAACCACTACACTTTGAGAGGTGGAGATGCGGTGAAAGAAAGAAGAATGTAGAAAAGACGATATTTAGAAGAGCAATCAGATGTCGAAGATGTTTGAGGGGGGGGGGGGGGGGGGGGGGAACCCTGAAGTTTAACACTAGGGGGGTGCGGAAAGGCAACGAAAAATCGAAAAAGGAAAATTACACTTTGCCACTTGCAGGGCTTTGTTCACCGTTTACGCTCAAGGTTGCGCTCGTAGGGAAAACGTACACAAGGCTGAACTTGCAGGAGAACAAACACGGCTCACTTTAGAACATTTCGTGCCGGCATCGAGGTGAGAGACGGGCCTCGGATACGAATGCAAATGAATGTCTATCCTCTGCAGGTTGCTGGCGCGGACAGCATGTCGGAAATGTCTGTGTTTTTAAAAAAAATTTTTTATTATACTTCATTTTTTTTAAATTTGCATGTGGAGGAACTGTTTCTAGGTTAAGGGTGCAGGAAAAGAACAACAGGAAGGACATGAGCTTGCAGACTTTTCACCTGCTGATGCGAATCCCACTCTTTTTATGTTGCTGGTGTCCTAAAGAAGCGTATTAAAAATGGGAATGTTATACAAGAGCAGTGTTTGCGTTGATCGTGTCAGCTATTCAATTTTCTTAAAAAATGAGCAATTGTCATTATCACAATGATACCACAAAATATTGCAATAAAACCTTACGTCCATATCGCCCACTCTTTCGAAACACCATCTCTTCGGTTAGAATCACACCCACAATGCCAGTGAAAGCATTACAGTTTCCACACTATCGCATGTAGACATCTGCACACACATCCCGTCCAACCTAATGGAGTGTGATCCAATCTAACGTCTAATTCCAGATTCCTCATTTAAATGCAGGCAGTATGCGGCATTGCATGCTCTGTTATATCACAACTGTTAGTAGTAGTAGAAGTAGTAATGCTAATAATAATGATAAAAATCATAATAAATCCAGAGTAAGGATTTGGTGCACTTAATCTGATGAGCCTTTATGGTTGGTTTCCTTTGTTTAGGTCTACTGTCACCCCATATAATGATTCCTCATTCCTCTCACATGCCGGGCAAAACACTGATTAAAGCTTTGGCGAAACGTTATTTCTCCCTCAGATTGCATAAATCATCTTTGACGGGTAAAGATTGTGTGATGAGATTGGGGGCAGGCGGGGAAAAGAAAGGCGATGAAGAATAAATGGGACAACGGGAGCAAATAAAACTAAAGGATTTGATGAAAGCCTACCCAGACTGAATGTATTGACTTAATAAATGTCTTAATTTCAAAAGGGGTCTATTGGAATCCCCATTTTTCAACTTGATGATCTCCTTGACACTCCGTTTTAAATGAAAGCTATAAAAAGTGCAAGTTTCACGGTTTTTATAACGCATTTTATGCCACATCTTTATAATGTTAAATGCAAATTTGTAGAGCGTTGCACATCGGGTTTTTATTTGTTTTACATTTAGTACTTCTAGCAAAGAATCCAGGTTATTTGGAGGAACTGTGGGTGAGCACAGACCCATTTATGACTTTATGGTATTTAAATTGATAAAAAAAAAAAGCAAATAAAAATTTGAGCTGTGCCTCTTTAATGAAACGAGGAGAAAGTGCCGATGTGAGTGTTTTGCACCACAAATTGATATTCTATAGTGTGTCCCCAATTTATTCAAATATGTTTCAATTTCATTCCAATTTTGACCTTCAGCGCCCTTGTGGTCTAGGAACCGCAGCCATATTCTTTCAAATATTTTTGATAGCAACAAATCCACAAATTGTATTTTCCATGACTTATTTGTCGTCGAGTTCCACCCAAAAAAATTAGTTTTTAAAAATCCGCAAATGCCTGAGTGTGTGAACACTGCGTTCTGGGTTGGTTTTACATCTAAGAACTGTAATACAGGTGTCAAAAAAAAAAAAAAACTCAAAAAAACAATTCAAGTGTTTGAAGATGGTAGTTTTGAACCCAGCAGAAAAGGAACAGGATATGTAGTATGACTATCTTTGCATCAAAGTATCTGATTTTAGTTTAAAAAGAATAATCTGTTTTATTTGGTGTCTCAATCAACAATCAAATGTGATCAAATTAAAATGACAGAATTGATTACTGTGTCTTTAACTGCTTACCTTTTCCCAGTGATAATCAGAGGGCTGAACAAAAGTGTTTTGTTTCTCTTCTGACAAATCTGCCCGTTCGGGAATATTCAAGGTCATAAAAACACGACCAGTAATTGTGCTGCGTTTTAATGTTGTTGTTGTTGTTTTTTTTAAAATATGTGTGTAAATCTTTGTATACCGTTAAAAACCACTTTCTACTCTGGGCGATTGTGGGAATCTCCTACCAGCCCAAGCTCATTTGTAGGTATTTAAAAATCCAAATGGAGTAACAGCTTAATGTGCGATAACAGTTTTCAAATAAGTGACTTGCACGTCACAGCATGTGTAGGGGAAAAAGAAAAACAGAGAGATTTAATGTCACACCTGGGCGCTGTGTAGGAATAGGGTGGGTGGCTAATGAGGTATGAAACACCTGATTTCCATTTTTTCACTGGCCATTGACTCAGATTGAGTGGGAAATGCAGAGTAAAAATGTGCCGACGCTTTTTTTTGTTTTTGAAAGTTTTTGAATCATCTATCAATGTCACCCTCCGCCTCATTGCGACGTCATCTCAATCCCCGTTTTAAAGTCAGCAGCTCTTGGGACAATCTGCGCTCTTGCACATTACAGCAAACCTCAACTGTCGTCCATTTTCGACGATCGCTGCTTAAGAACTTCAACTCCGTCGCGATGCTGGAGGTTTGGGAGGGAGTAGCCTCCCAGGGGCCCGTCGTCCCTGTCCAATCTCAGCCTCACGTCCTCTTCAGAAGTGTCCCACTCTCTGTCACACCCTCCACTAGGGTGTGTTTGTCACTTTGAATACGAATAAGCTCTCTATATTCAGGTCTTCTCATGAATCTCTTGTTGTTTTCTTCCAACTCGGGGAATAAAAAGCCCCTTTCTCCCACGAATCCATATCTTCACCGTCATGTGATGCATGATGTAACAAAAAGCCTTATCCGCAATGCTTGTACTCCAGGGGGTGGAGGGTTTAAAAAAAAAAAGAGAGAGAATGAAAGAGTGAGTTTTTGCACCACCAGAAGTCTATAAAGAACAAAGTCGTTTATCTTTTTCCCATCTTTCCAACCGTGGAGTGAGCTTCCGCATGCATCGTCTGGTCTCCCCCGCAGCTAAAAAGGCTGAGCTCCTCTTAGCTCCCACGACCAGGGAGGGCTGTAAAAACGTTTGTTGCTGGAAATTTTCCCACACACTAAAGCACAAAATGAATTCATCTTCCTTTCAGCGTAGGGGAGTGGAACGGAGAAAAAAAAGAAACAAAAAAGAGAAGCTATAAACAAACAGATAGACGCGGGAAAGCAGGCCAGCTGAAGAGCTGAAAAGAAAAACGGGATGAGAGATGGCTCTTCTGAAAGCAGCATAATTCTCCCGCTCCTCTTTGCCTGGGAGCGTTGGAGCTATTATGTCACTCAAATAAAGCGTCTTTCAGCACCTTGACCCCTTTGCATAATGGACTCTAAATGCCTACGGTAACATAAATAATGGAGAGCCGGTGATGGTCCCGGGATGTGAGAGGGGATGTAGCATTTCCTCGTGTAGAACTAGCTTTTCTTTGAAGATGAAGTGCAAGTTCATTTGTCAAATGCACCGCGCGCGTCCGGCGGCGGCGAGGCGATGCGGTTGTTAGCGCTGTCGCCTCGCGGCTAGAGGGATCCTGGCTCAAGTATCAAGCGACTTCTTTTGCAGACGGTCTCTCCTCTTGAGTGCATGGATTTTTTTTTCTTCTTCCAGGTTCTCCGGTTTCCTCTTGTTTTCCATTGTTTCCTCACATTAAGCTAATTTGTTATTCTAAATCGACTGTAAACCTGAACGCGGATCTGATGGTTTGTCTCATGTGTTCCCCCTCGGCGCGCAGTTCAAAGAGCTGTGAGGGAAAAGTGCAGCTCTGTGAAGCTATTAATAGTAATAGTTTCCTTTATTTGTCGGAGACGAGCCGTGTCACAATGAGTTTGCAGAAAAGTGAAGGCAGCTGGTCTCATTTGTGTTTATTTGAGCCCTCACAAATAACTCCAATACTTGTTTTCGCGAATAAAACTCAACATTAGCAGCTATTAAATGACTATGGCCTACGGTTTGGCTAATTTTGCAGCAACAATGCAATACTGTGTTCATAGAGGCTGCAGGTTGTACCACTGTACCTGATCAGCTGCTGTTTCTAAGTACTCAAAAACCTTGCTTAAAATGTGTTTTGTGTTAAGCTGTCAAAGAATGTATATCTTGATATCATCATTGGGACATCATCCTGTCAGACTCCCAATCAGCTAATCTTGGCAGGTTGCCTAATAACAAACAGGCCAGACAGGCATATAGCCACACGCTAACACTAAAAGGCCTTTCAGCAAGTAACTGGGACATTTTCTCGGACTATGACAAGACGGAGTACCCAGAGAGATCACGCATATGCATGCTGGCAGGCAAACTCCATGCTGTCCAGACTTTGGCCTCTGACCATCTTGCTGGGAAGACAATCGTCTCGCAGGTCCTTGTGTTGCATTCCCAGGATATGAAGCTCCATTTCTCCGCATCAATAGGTTGGCCTGTCGCGAACGTCATCAGGCTTCAGTGCCTTTAGTAAGTTGGCATTGTTGTTTGCCATGTAGCCACTATGGAGTTCCTCTTGGGTTAAGGTCCAAGTTTGGGGGAGGGGGGGATTTTCAGGCACTACAGTAGATGAGGGTGGTTTGGGGAAATTTCCACCATTTATGTCGCCGTTTTTGTTTGAATTTCTTTTGTTTCATGCAGGTGAGACATATTGTGTCACTTTGCAGCAATGGTTATCAGTGATGGATTATATTAGACAACATGGCTGTGGGAGATGGACACAACACTCCATTCCATCCATCCTTGCCTCTTAGTATTGACGGAAGTGATGGTTTGTCTGTTAACACTGTGCATAGTTGGGCTTTTTACCACTTTTACAAATTTTTCCCATTTCTATTTATTCTGTTAGTATTTAATACAGCTGACACAAAATAATGTTAACATTTAATGATGCTTTTGTTATTTCAGCGTATTATAAAAAAAAAAGCTCCTTTATGTTATAAAATAATTAGTTGCTCAATAATATCAGTATCAATTTTAAATGAAGTCATTGATCGATAACTTGCGTTTCTAAGCAAGACACAAGAAACTGTCCCTTTAGCCTGTCCAACCTGCCACTGCGTCCCTCCATCCCATCGCTCCTCAAAAGGAGATGAAGCCAGACTGGAACATGAATGAATCATGCGCATCCTTTGAGTAGTATTTTGCTCAGGGTCTAATTGGTAACTCAGATCAGCTGAATGAGTCACGATCACGAAGGACTAAAAATAACGAGTACAAAAAAAAGGGGGAGGAGGAAAAAAACAGCGACATCGACGCAAAGTTCTCGTTGTGTTTTTGCGTGTCCTGACCCCGATGACAACGCTTCAAAAAACAAAACAAAAAAATGGGCACATGCTTCTGTGAAATGGCTTTACCCAGCCTCACTCGGTGCTAATTAATATCCGTCTGCTTTTCTCGCTGTTTTGGATGGGCCGCAGAATGTTTCTTGCTGAGAATGCCTGCCAGGGACACAAAGTGATGGGGTGTTGTTTTTTTTTTTGTTTTTTTCTTTTTCAAAAAAAAAAGAGAGAAAAAATAATCAAAACAGATTTTTTTTTTCACTGACGTTTGGTGCCAGGTTATGTCCGCTCCTCATTCTGTCCTGATCTGTTTGTGGTTTGATGATTTATGTGCATCGCTTTCTTATTTGCGTACATACACAACATGTGTATTCCTCCTTTGTCTATTTATCTGCATGCGAAGACACAGATGGAGCTGGAATGCTCCAACCTTTCCATTTTGGGGCGTTAGCATGTAGCTGCTCACTGCAGACGGCGTAGCTCATCGACCATTAATACGCGGGCTGTTAGGATGCGAAAATAGACCGTGATCCATTTTAATTCAACGTTTTTGTCATCCCGAAAGGACAGTAAATGTTGTTGTAAATCACATCATCCAAAACTCATCAAAAGTTGTTGTGGATGACTTGCAACAAATCTGAAGAAGTATCTGGCTGACAGGCTCATGAACATCATGAAATGCGAACAGCTCAATTTCTAAGCAGTTGGATCAGCTGTTTGTGAGCACTTCTAATCCACCTTGTTTGCTTTTGCTGCTCCTCTCTAAGTTTCCATCTAGCCATATGGTTAAAAATCTGGGCAGAGAGACGTTGAAGTCTGGGATACATTGTCCTTGCCTCTTAGTATTGACGGAAGTGATGGTTTGAACTTCCTCCTCCTCTCTCTTCTTTCAGGAGAGTTGATTTCCTTTTCAACTCTCCTGGCATTTGGGTTCGTAGTTGAGTTTGAACCTTTGAGACGTGGCTTCCAGCTGCTACCGGCTATTAAAACAGCATCTTGTCGGCAAGGTTAGTCATCGCAACAAATGTCTAAAAGTGAAGTCGTGAGAGCAAAAATTCTCCCAGCATCCAAAGCCAGAGGGAATAACGGCGCGAGCGTGCAATGCCATGCAATGCATCAACCAAAAACATTTTGGACACAAGACATCGATAAGTCTCGAAAAAGAACAAATCAGAACTAACAGAGCTACTCCAACATGCTGGAATGTTTAAACCCCGTCTGTCTAACTAATGTGAAAACATGTTCTCTGTGTTCAATATAGCATACATGTTGTTCAACTTGCCAGAGTGTCTAAATGTGGAACGTCATGTGTGACCCAGTGGCTTAGGGATACATTAACAAATAAGAATAAGGCTCGCCCGAGGCCCCCTGTTGTCACTCAGCCTGCTGTTTATTCGTTCACAGGCAAGGTGGTAGGTTGGACAGTGGGATGGGATAAGCGTGTTTACATAATTGACCGGGAGAGTCGGATGTGCTTGCTTTTTGGCAAGGCTGCAAGTCGAAGAGACCTGCAGTAAAAACTGTGAGATATAACCTCTCAGCAATAGGTTTGCTGCCTGGAAATGCCTCATGTAGGTCTGTAATGTCAGCTTATGCTGCTGTTCTTCCTCTCTGAATTGCTCATATTTACTTTTATAAATGCATGCATAGCTACAGCAAACATTGTGTATTCCATCATAGCGGGCTGTTGAATTTAAAAGCGAGTTTTGCGTCGCAAATTCTTGGGATTTTAGCAAAAGAATGTCAGTTCCTGGACGTGCAAACCTGGAAAAGATGTAACCCAAAAGACCTGCAGCTAAACTTGCAACAATAGAAGTAGAAGTCTACAAAGTGTTAGCATAATGGAAGTTGAATAAAAATACATTCTACAGAGATGTACTTGTAAAGGCTTTGGTTACTATTTATCGTTTTCCTTTCGGTGCAGTTATGCTCTGCTTTCCGTTTGTCTCTCACTCAGTGTCTCAAAGAGGTAAGCTGACGTCTGCGGCTACATAACATGAGAAACTGTGAAAAGGTCACGAGGATTAGCCACGTTTGCAAAGCACCGCAGATCAGTGTAAATCGAAGATCAAGTGCAGATTTCAACAAATATTTGCACTTTTGCAACTTCACTCCGCCTGTGTTTCCGTCCGACCGGTACCTCGTGGATGAAAATCCTCTCCACAAGCACGCTTCACAGTTTCACCCAACATATTCTCTGTTGCCCTTTCTTGCTGAATCCCGACACTTAATTTAAACCATCTTCCTCCCCAAAAGCAGTTTACTACGTGGGGCGAGACAGGGAGATGGACTTAGAGCCTTAAATCATCCCCTGCTCCACATTGGCTCCAAACCCTCTCAGGCAATGTGGGTGGACTGATTTTTATGAGTGCGATGATGGTTTGACGCGCCATAATCCTCTTTCCCTGATCTCCCCTCGTCCATCTGCTTCATCTCCATCCTTCTTCTTCTCTCCTCCTACCGCCCCCCGTCCGACCGCTCAGTTTGGGCACGAAAAGAATAGGAAATAAAATTGCGCATATGTACATGCATGCAGGCATGTAAATAAACGGGCAGCACGGAAGTGACAAGTAATGTGACAAGTGTTCGCTAGAGTAGTTTTTACGTGCGTCCTGTTAGTTTTTTCCCCCCATTATTTACTTTAGTTAAATTCACAAAGTAAGAATAATTTAGAGTATCTTGATTGTGTGATTCCGATCGTACAGTGCTACCATGTTGCTTTTTGGCTAGACCTAAATCTTTCAAATCATCCTATCAATTTTTATGTAATCTGATTAAATCCAAAACGTAGATCTCCAAAAATAAATCCAAAAGAACCTAATCTAATGTGAAAAAGGAATAGCCTCCTATATGTTAAAAAAAAAAAAGGAATTTGATTGGAAACCTATATTAAAAGTAAATTATTACTTTTACACTACTGTAGTTAAAATATAGACTCACCAGATGTTAAAGTCATAACATTATGTGAATAAAGCTGAAATAATACAATAATAGAGTCTTAATATTATAAGATTAAACTCATATGACAAAAATGAAGTCAAATTGAAACAAAAATAAATGTTTTATTCTTTGCTAATTAGGTTTCATCGAGCCAGATTGAACAGTTTTCAGGCATGGGGTGGCATTTTTATGTTCATGCCAGAAGATCTCAATTAGATTTCAGCCGAGTCTTTAAAATAAATGAATAAATAAATGTTATATCCATCTAGAGACTTGCCTGTTGAATCTTGTTGCATCAATGAAGTGCACTCAAGCTTAAGTTATTTGAGTCACAAACTTCATGACTTTTTGGTAGGGAGCAGAATTCGTGGGTTCCTCTCTACCAGAGAGGAAGCATATTTGGATGACCTCCAGGAAACAAAGCAGCTCCTGACAGCACCACCAGCTTCGACCGTCTGTGTGATGTTCTTTTTCAGAAGAGCTGCCATTTGGGCACGAGGTGTAACTCGCTCGATCTGAAAAGTTTTAGTTTTTCCTCCTCAGTCAGAGAATATTGTCCCAAACGTCTTTGAGATCGTGAGAGTTTGTTGAGAAATCTAAGTCTATGTCTTATTGTTTGGTCAACTCTGATTTTGACTGAGGTAAGTAAGGTCTGTAGTGCTTCAGATGCCTTCTGAGTCGTCGATGGACTCTTGCAGGAACCTTGGCGGGCTGGCCTTCTTTTAGGAAGGTTCACTGCTGTAATAGGTTGAGTCTACAAGTCTGCCAATCAGACATGGGTGTGTAAAGTGAATCATTTGAAAACTACTTTTTTTTTTATTTATCCAGGTTATTCTCTGGAGTAAAGTTTGCTTCATGATCTGAAACATTTAAACGTAGTAAAAAAGCTAAAAACCAAAGATAAGTAAGGGGGAAATATATCTATTTTAACAACACTGTAGTCTAAAAAAAAACCATATCCATTACTTGCGTTTGCTCTGGTTTCCTACGGATCCAGATCAAGGTTTCGAACTGGTGTACGTGGTACTTGGCTGCTTTAATTTATAAAAGAAAACGCACACATGATCCTATTGTTCTGCTTCCAAAACGTCCCTCCCCTCCTTGCTCACCTTTGATGCCCCCATTGGCAATTTTTTTCCCCATTGTCTTCCATCTCCCTCCGTCTCTTAATCTTTTTCTCCTTTATCCTCCCTTCGCTCCAGTTCATCTGTCTCTCTCCTGGCCTCCCCTCTCATCATCCTCGCCACCCCTCCTCTTCCTCACTCTCTCCTTGCCATAGCAGTGGGTGTACTAAGCAGGGATTAGGCGAGATTGAAGTGCTGACGTGAGAGTTCTTCCACCAGGGCCTCTTATCCTTTGCAGCCCCCCCTCAGAGAGACCTCTCATTGCTAGGCTTCAGTAGTAGTTTGGGTCTGGCCTCTCCAAGGACTCCCCATGGAAATAGCCTCTCTTCATGCCTCTGTGCTTCATCCCCAGTTGCCTTAGTGCCTTTTCCTGATAGATGCGTGCCTCGGCCCTGATAGAGCTTTCTGCCTGCCAGTTTAGGGCTTTGCTTTTTTGCTTTTTTTTTCATCCCAAAAGAGAGGCCCTTCCTCGTAATGTATAAGAAATCCTTTTCTTATCCACACCCCCCCATCTCCTTGCTCTCACCAGTGTGACAGGAAGGTGCCTCCCAACTGTTACCTGGGAACGTTTCAAAGACTCGCCAGTCGAGGTGTCAGCAGTTTACCACCGCTGCCACGGTTTGTGCTGGAACTGGATAGGGCAAAATGTTTTCCGTTCTCAGAGGCGTGCCCCAAACTTGTTGTTTTTTGCTGGTATCAACATAAGCGATTGTGAAACACGGAGCAAGCAGACGTCGGGGAGGATAGAGGTCATCACCTCCCATGACCTGAACCTCCGTTACATTCTGATTCGTCATCTGCCGGATTTGGCATGTGACGTGATTAGCACTTAAACGGGGCATGAGGTGTGCGATTCTGCTACGTGTGCACCCCACCTGACTCTGGATTCTGCTGAGGGGAGTCGGCCTTTGAAGTCACACTGGAGAAGGAGGGGAAGACGGGAGCGAGAGTAAATGGATCCTTGTGCAGCCTTGCCCTCCAGGGATACCAGGGAATATTCATAGCACCAATGGTTTCAAGTTTGTTAATCTCGCCAGTATTTGATATTTCTTTTTTTTTTAGCCTCGCATGCTTTTCTTTTCTTTCCTTCTCTTTGGTGTTTGCTTAAGAAAATGCGGTGATTACCTCTATAGACCTGGATAATACCCTCGTCATCATTTTGCCTGCCAGTGGGCTCCGTGGAAATTAAATTATGGCTTTTTTCCAACCCGTTTTAAACAGCAGCCACACTCTCACCTCACTTTTCACCTCGAAGTAAATAATATGTGACAACATAATGAGAGCTTATGTAACTGACAAAAAAAAAAAACTTTCCAAGTATATTTTTACAACCCTATTTGCTTTTAATCCTGGAATAAAGTTGAACAAATTACCCTCAATGACCCCCTAATTATTAAATGCAGCCCGTAGCAGTTACTAGTTGAAAACCCTTGCAGTAACTCAGCACTGCACAGAACAAAGTGAGTACCGTTGGCATTGCAATGACTACGTATGAATATGTCCCAATAACATTTGAAACGTATTCATTTGGACCACCTCACAGACTGTAAATGGGTAGAAAAAACCCCCCAGCAAGAATCAACAGAGACAATCTAAAGCTGTTGAAAATGTTCACAACCTTTTTTTTTTTTTTTTTTAAAGAAAAGCATTTTTCTCTCTTTTTCCTAATTCTGCCTTTTGGATGAATCAAACAGATAAAATAAGCTTTTCATCATATTACGTTTGGTTCTGGTTTTCATTTGCTGCAGTTTAAAAACATATAATCCTCTCCTCAGATTACATATGCTGCGGATGACCGCAAAGCCCCGCTCACGACCAACTGTAATTTCATGTTTGAAAATTGGGCCGAACAATGGGGAGATTCTGCCCCACTTTAAATGTTCATGTGCTCAAGGATCTCAGCTCGGTTCCTGTCTATTATTCCGCCCGCTGCCGTGGCCGCGGCGCGTAGCTGTCACAATCTGTGTTGTGCGTTGAAATGCTCAGGTTTTATGAATCTTGGGATGCACTTTTTTTTTCTTTTTTTTTTTTTTATGCGGTGAATTAATTCAGTCTTGGCACTTTCGCACCTTGAACTTGATTTGTGCAGTTCAATCAAAACATTCCACTCGTTCCACTCGATGAACTCGCAGGTGAGGAAGAAACAGGGCCCTGGACCTGTGCGGTTCTCCTCACGTTGAAACCGGACCACAAGTGAAGAGCAAGACGAAAAACGAAAAGGAAAACAAGAAAAACCTTGGACAGAGGTCACATCTTGACTCCTTATGTTGAGGCATCAAACTGACAAAAAAAAAGTAGTGTATAGAGTCATGTAGATAACAACAACCGCTTATTTTTGTGAGTGCACAAACTACTTAAAGGCCCTTTAGGTTAATACCCCTCGAATGTATTATTTTATTTTTCATCCTGGCTTATTACAGCCGCAGATTTGTAAGAGTTTTCGTTGGGTCTCTACAAAGGGTAGCAGAAAATTCAAGTGAAAGACGAAAAATACATTATTTCAAGTGTAGCATTTGTCCGTATGAAGCTACTTTGAGGCAACAGTTTGCGGAGATCTCTTTCTCTGCAATTGGAATATGTTTCTAAGAGACGGGTGCTCATAGAAGAGGCTGTCATTTTTTTTCCCATTCTTCTTTACAAAGAAGCTTGAGTCGAACTTTAGATTGGGCAGAGAACTTCTGTGAACATCAAATCCTCAATTGGATTTAGGTCTGGACGTTAAACATGTTCCATTACATGTGGATATTGCGAGTGCACAAATATCCATATTGTTTAGATGAGATAAACAATGGTTTGTTTCATCTAAACCATTGTGTTGTAACACAGTCTGCATGTTTAGGGTTGTTACCTACAGTATCCCAGAAGGGCCAACAATGCAACAGCAAAAAGCCACGATGGAAATAAATTTATCATAGCATAAAATCACTTTTAGCATAAATGATATGCTGGCGTATTTGCTGGTATGGCATTTGTTATTGATGTGACTTCTGCATCTCTTTTTCCATTTCTCTTCCCAACATCCCCGCAGCATTACTGTGCCACCGCCGTGTCTTATTGAGAGTGATGTTCAAGCCACACAGCAGTTTCTGTGCACCTCTGCTGACTTCACAGAACTTCTGCTTAGGAGAATTTACAGACAAGTCAACTTGAAGTGTTTCTGCAACTTCTCAAACATGCTGCAACCTTCAGTCTGTTCAGTGCTTGGACCTGTGTTTACCTGCGTTCGTATTCTCATAAATCTTTACCCGTTGGTGAAAAGCACAGGGAAAGTCTCCCATCTCCATTTCTCAAAGCACAAATTCCTTCCTGATAATTACAGTCTGTCACATTGCAAAAGGAGAATTACTGTTTTCTTTTACAGGGGAACTTGTTGCTGCATCTTCATAAAGCTGAGTTTTCGAATGCGTAGATAGATTCCCCCACCTGCGCTAAGTATGTATATGTTTATGTAAGCAAACATGAGTGCATGAGTGTTGCCTTGACTGCTACATCTGTCCTGGTTTTATGTGCAAGGCATAATTGCAGGTGGTCGGACACCTCGAAGAACACACATCTCGTCCTCCTCCGTTTCTCATCTCCGTCGTGAAAAAAAAAGAAAAGAAAAAAAAGAGAGTAACAACAAAGGGACTGTCAAATCTCGGCCTGCTCTCTGCATGGTCCCCGAATACAAGAGACTCAGACCTGGAACCAAGAAAACGGACGCTGACAGGTGGGCTGCCTGCTGTCATTCTGGAGGGGCGCTGGATGAATGCAGCCCTCGGCCTGGAGGACTTTCCCCTCAATGAGCCTCGCTGATAAGAGGACAAGCTAGTGGAGGAGCACCTCTGTTCGTTTGATCTCGGAATCAAGCTACTTGATTTTCTCCGCGACATTAAAGGCAGCGAAGATCGAGGGGATACAGAGTGAGGCTGCGTTTGAAGTGGATCACTCTCTCTGGTGTCGAGGCCAGGAGATTACTTATTGCAGATGATAAAATGATGGCTACATAGTGGGAGCTGTGCTTGGTCCACAAGGATTTTGAATCATGGATGGAGCTGGATGTCCTCGAGGCGTTTTGTATTTTAAACCATGGTGGTCGAAGCCTTAGAAACACATTTGAAACATTACAAATCAAGGACAAACTCTATTAACTACTTTATTACCGATAAAAACATTAGGGTCATGGGCTTTGACTAAAAATGCGCTAAACTTAACTTTCCTTGTGTTCATCTTTTGCATTTTCTCTTCCTCTACTTTGCATTTTGTCTCTAGTTTTTCTTCACTCCTGAAAGCAGCACACAGCAGCTAACCTTAAAGCCTGACAGGCTGGAGTCGGCTGTCAAAAGGTTTTTAAGTTCACTTTTTAAACTTAAACTCTTGATTATGGTTAGTAGACAGGCACAAATGTAAGCCAGGGTGAGGGTTAGGTTGATTTTCTTCAGGCATAAAATAATAAAGGCAGGAAAACAATTCCTAAAATTTGTTTTATTCTATGTGATTGGTTGTAATTTTCTGTAAATACAAAGTTATTTGGAAAATAAATTGGTATTATTGGTCTTTAGGGGTTACTTGATGTCACAATATTTTTTGTGCTTTTTGACATGCAAGAGTCCTCTACGATAGGAGGGACTGATACCCTTGAGTTGCTTTTTCATCTGACCGCCATATTGGATTTAACGAAAACGTTCTTGCACTTGAAGCGGATGGTCAGTAGTTGATGGTGTGTTGTACGATGCACTTGTGTCCACTTCAGTGGTCCGAGTGCATGTGCGCCGCATAGAGGAAGCATTGCAGAGGGACTTCTGCATGTCCTGCATTTGCACCATGCTTACTATGTTGTTAAATGTCACACTGTTCACCAGAAATGCTCTAATCACTGGATTTCCGTGCCACCAACTTCCAAATGCCCTTTCCCTTCTCCTGCTCTCTCTCTCTCTCCCCTCCAACCCCCGGCTGTTGCCATTGAATGGCACTTATTATAAGCTAATGGATCATAAATTGAAACTGAAAGTCCGGTGCGAGAGCGCCATTCAAATGCACAAACACGCCCGATCCCCACGGCTCGCCTTGAGCCTCGGCGCTCCTCGTTTGTTATGCTCAGCTATCACTGGCTTTGAGGTCATCTTTTATGAATTACTGGCATGAATTTATGGTCCAATAAGTCTGGGAGCATTTATGCTGCGTTCTATGCTGTATGTCCTTTAATGTGAACGTTAGGAAAAGGCCTTAATCTCTGGAGTTTTTCGTTAATGGACTCCTGCAATCCGACATTTACTGTTCTTGCTGGTGAGCTCATCTTGTTTTGATTTACGAGAGCTTTGGTTTTTGACAGAATATAAATATAGATGGTCTATACTACTGCTCCTTTTAAGAGCAAAAAACCCTGATAGTCATCCACTACCTGCTTGTGCGTTATTCAGCTTCGTTCATGTATAAAACTGAAACCTTTGCATAATACTCGTCCGCATGCAAATGATTCTTTGAAAAAATGCATCTCCGTTGAATTTACTGGATGCAACATTCAGAGCTGTGATGGGAAAAGGGGAAAAAAAATTGTTTGAAATGAGACAAGAAACCTTCGACCTTTGAAAGTAGAATAATTTTCTCTGTTATTCAGTGTACGTCACAAACGGCTTAAAATAAAATAACCTGCCGCTTTTTCCCCATCATGAAAATTTCTTTTTATTTCCCAAATAACATCAGTTGGAAAAAATAAATAGAAAAGTTTTTGCATCTAAAGAGATCCGAAAATGTATTCCCCAAGAAGTGCATTTTCCACAATATCGCAATTAACCATAGAACAGAAACATATTTTTTCTGCTTACTTTGTCATCCAGCATGTAATCATTGGAAACCTCAAAAGTTGAGAAAGCCACAAAGTGTCATTGGTGAAAAGATGGCTCTGCCTGAGCACATTATTGGAAAGTTAAGTGGAAGAAAAAAGTGTGGTTGAGAAAAATTTCGAGGGATAACTGCAGCCTTGAGACGATCGCGAAGCAAAGGCGATTTAAGAATTTGGTTGCAGTTGTACAGATCACCACTCCGTCACAAGAAAACACACACACACGCATATTTTAGGACTTTGGGAGGAAGTTAGAGTTAGTAGCAAATTCTAGCAACCAAGATTATCATAAACAATTAAAATATCTCTATCGTGTAAGTCACTGTAAAGTAAATGCACTGTTACATTTGAGTAACTTGTTGCACATTGTTAGGTTTAGTTCATCCATTTTGGCAGCTGGCAGGAGCAAAGACCCGACAGTTGTTGCTTTTCCGCCAGAATTCCACTGAAACTTGGAGAGTCTGAGCAAAATGTTCGCTTCAGTTTGGCGCATCCTGCTCATTTTGATATTGACAGCTTCTCCTGAAAAGCCTCCATTCCTGTGCGACATCAGATTAAACATTTCCCCATGAATAATTACACATGAAATGTGCTCATTTCGACACTCGGGAGAATTTTTATCCTCTCACCTCGCCACTGCTGATTAATGTTTCATCTCTCGCACAAAGAGGTTAAAGTGTTTGACTAAACACACAAAGTCCCACAGAGTATGAGCTCCGTTTTCGTGATCATGTACACTATTAGGGTCCTGCTTTATTTTCTTCTCTATGGTTGTCAGTGTAAATTACCTCCTCCAGCTTTTACAGTAATGCCTTGACAAAATGAAATAAACCATTATGATTATTGTAACCTTACAGATTTCTTCTGTTTCTGCTGGTTAGTCACTGCTCCATTTTTCCTTATTGTAAAAATAAATATTAAATGTTTTCAAATGACAATTTATATCGGGAATTGCCCCCTAAATTGTCACCCGTGGCATCAGCTATTACAAATTTACAATATCTGAGGAAATGTTTTTTTTTTTTTACTTTATTTTTTTAACATCGCTGTCGTAGGAATGTTGCCCATTCTTCCTTGGTATAGTTTAAATTCGATAATATTCGGAGGTTTTTTTTTTTAGAATGAGTGGTTTGTTTAAAAGTTAAGCCACAGCATTTCAGTTGGAATCAGCTCAGATTTGATGCCCCAAAAGTTTATTTCAGGAGAAATTCGGAGGTGAACTTTCAAGTCGCGATGCTATTGTTCTGCAATGCTGTGCTATTTTTACTCCAGATGTAAAATGTTTCCCATTTTTTCTTTGCATCTAGTATTAAATCAGAATTTACCAAAGATGGGGGTGTTTATTTACATGCACGTAGAGCTTGGTTCATTTTCTAACCTCACTTTCCATTGAAGAAATGGAAAAAAAAAAGAATGACGAGCTTCATTTTAAATTCGCCGTGGTTATCTTTGTCTGCCGCAAAAATTAGTTTGACCTCAAAGTACGACCAAAAAAACTGCTTGAATCCTTTTTCACAACTCTGTGTGTGAGCGAGAGAGACTCACCGCTGCGCTTTCACAGTTTTAAACCAATGAAGAAGTGTAGGCGTAGAAAAAAAAAAAAAAGAAGCAAAATAACTCTTTGTGTTTCGTGAAATCACTTACCGGTAGTGCTGGTGACTGTGACACTGAAGTGCCCCCTTTTTACTCCATTAACCGCAAATCCTGCAGCTGCGCCCGGTGCTCAGCCTCCTAATGCCGTCACGGTTGTACGGCCTCGTGGTTGGCACAGCCGGACTACGGCGAGAGCGATGCGTCGTCACGGCCACCCTCTCTTTTAACGGGTGAAACGCTCACGCACAGAGACGCCCTCGCAAGCAGATTCCACAAATAGACATTTTGGAGCAATCGCCCGCAGGATGGAGCTGACCTGCTGTACCGAAGAACCAACTCTCCCACAGAAATTGGCTTTACTGCTGACCGGTTCAAACGCATGCATGAGCACACGTTTCTACGAGTTGTTCTACATTTCACCGATTCTGAAAAACACACTGCTGGGAATGTTCTAAATACTAGTGATTACCTAAATTAACTAAAACTCACCTTAAGTTTGTTTAAATACACAACGCCAATCACATCCGCTTACCCTAAACAAAAACCTGCAGATATTAAGCTAAGTACATCTTTATCGTGTTTCCTTTGCTCAGAATAAATCCAAGAGAGACTGTTTGTCTGCAGGTCCAATTCTGACTTTATTCAACTAAGTCATTCAGGTATCAAAGTGCTGCTAATCAAATTACATAATCATCCAGTGGAACCATTTCTACATTACAAGCTTGAGCTTCGGCAATTGGCTGCTGTACAAGAAAACCGCCGTGGCCTTGTCACAGTCGAGACCTCAGTGTGATTGAAACGTTGGCACTTGAGAATATTTTGTTTGTATTTATTGCAACGTAGGAAAAAAAAAAACATTTTTCTAAATCTGTCATGGCGTTCAAACGTCTGCATCAAATTAACTCTTGCAAATATGTGTGTCTTTATAGCAAGAAGTGAAACAAATGATCCCACCCACCAATTGAATGAACTCATTGAATTGTGGGGCATACATGCTCTACCTGCACTCAGTTTTGTTTCGACTTGATAAATAACGACGGTGTGAAATCTGTGTTCAGCCACTCAGAAGGATATCGTTTAAAATTCTGAAATCTCAAATATGTGGCTTTTATTACCGTTTTCATGAAGTCACAGAACCAAAAATGGTTTATGTTTCACAGACTGTATAGCTGACATCACATTATATATGGCTTTGTACTCATATCCTGCCCTACATGTCGGCAGCGTAGATATAATTAGGTCTATCTAGTTTATTAGGACACAGCCAGTAAATGCTGAAAGCAACAACACCCACTCTTTTGGGGTGTGAGAGTACATGATGAGCTCATAAAAGGTTTTCCAAATCCATAATTCTGCAGAGTTACGTCAAAATTTGAAAGCGTGTTTTTAAATACCCACTGCAACAAACGGCTCGATTACATCTAACTAAAGTCTTCATGTTTGTTACATTTGAGTGATGTACGAGATTTTAATTAGCAGTTTATCTCATTTTCGGTGAGGGTTGCATTTTCTTAGCTGCTCATCAAAATGGGTGAGACAAGAAAAAAAGTTCTTCAGGAAAAGCAGATGTCGGCACCTGAAGAGAACCTTTGACCTTTTGCCCTCGTTTCAAATTGTGACCCTTTCTCTAACTGGAGGCTGGATGAGGACCTGCGCAGAACTTGCTGCCATGCAAAGTGAGGAAGACAGTGAAGAAGATAAAAAAAACGCTTTTCAAAGCTCGCAGTTTACTTTCAGTCTTCCTCATGAATAAAAGTTGCAAACACACACGCCTATTTCTCAACTTTGAAGTGCTCCGTCCGTTTTTCTAGACATGAAATGCGAAATTATGAGGAAAAGCGTAAATTTTTTTCCCCCTCTCTCTCTCTTCGACTTCCTAAAACATACCGAAAGTTTTTAACGCGATGTCCTCAGCACTGGTGGAAACGGGGCACAGAAGTAAAACGAGGCGTTCGCTCTCTGTGTTATCCAACAGGCAGTAATCCCTCTGGCGTTTGTTCCTCTTCCCTTGTAGTTTGCAGCCTCCCCCGGGAGAGAGAACAGGGTGAAACGGAGAGGGGAGCCGGCGAAATAGACAAAAGAGATGCTTTTAGAGCACCAGACCATATAAAGCACCTTTTGCTATTTGATGAAGCAAAAAAAGGAGAGCGTGAAAGCGAGGGGGAGAGAAACTCCTGGGTGCGGCATCAAAAAAAAATAAAATAAAATAACGGGAGATTTGTGAGACTGAACATCAGTCCGTGCATTTCAGAGACTTGTCTTTGCATCTTCTGAAGTCATACCACCCTGACTTAACCGACTCTCTGCCTCAGAGTCGAGCCTGGGAGTGATTCTCTCTCATCCTCTTTTTTGCAATTTGTACTTTTCGTTCCTATTCTCTCCCACTCCCCCTTTCACACCCACCCTGTCAGCGTGTTGATTTATTCCTGTGTCAGTTTTGTACAAGACGAACATTTTCGGCGTTAGAGATGTACCAAGACGATGCTCTTGACAGACTTACTGGCATGCGATGGACTTGGTTTGAGATGCTTGATTTGCAGTTGTTGTCCAGATCAATTATTGATTTGTTTCATTTTATTTTCTACTTGTTCTTTGTTTCATTTGCAGTACACACAAGTAGAGATGCGGTTAGTGGCGCCGCACTAACAATCTTGGATTAGCATAGTTCTGGTGAGCCGAGCTCCACAAATAGTAAATACTACTTTCCTCTCTGACAGTAATTCCATATTCAACTCTGCATTTCAGGATCACTTGATTTGATTGTAGTTGAACAGGATTTGGGAGAGCAGCTTGAGTTTGTTTTGGGTTTTTTTTAGTAAACCAATAACCGCTCTCTTTCTCTCTCTCTCTCTCGTCTCATACGTTGCATTGTCTCTGCATTGCAAAAATTCCCGTTTCAAGCTCCTTGCAAATCGGGCGCAAAATGATTGATGGGGGGCTAAACGTTCCGATGTTCCCGGGAGACCGCTGACTCAGGCTGGTTCTCCTTGAAAAGACTTTGGATCTTCTCTAATTTTAGACAAGTGAACAGACGCCTTAGGATGAAATTGCTGTCTGTGGAGCAGGTAGCTCGAGGTCGGGATGCAACAACAAGTCTTGAACTGCTTCCATTCCTTGAAGAATGCATCAAGAATTGGAACTGGTGCGGCGCAAACGTGGAAATGCATGAATTCAGACACGATATGAGAGACAAAGCTATTATACTTGTACTTCCATACTTCTTGCAAAAAAAATAAAAAATACTCAATCTCTTTGAACTTGTGCTTATTTTTTTCCCCCTAACAACCATAAACCTAACTGTATTTCATTGGAGGCTATATGGTTTGTATGCAATGCACCAAAAAAAAAAGTAGTTACAGCTGTTACTGGATTGGATTGGTTAAATAATTATTTGTAAAAAGAAAAAAAAAAGTGGCTGAAGATGACATTTGCTGTAAATTGGTCCAAATAAACTAAAGTTAGTTACTTACATAACTATTTAGTTTGAATTATTTATTTATTTTTCCTTACAGATGTTTCATATTTCAGGTGAAATAGCATTCCAGCCTCTTTAGCATCTTCTATAAGATTGTCTTCCTAAATAACCCCTTCTAACTCCAACCAGCATAATACTGCCTCCACTGTGTTCTGCATGCTGGCAAAAGAGACGTGCAGATTTTCTCTCCACCATAAAAATGTTCCAATTTGGACAACCTTCTTCTCGGTGTCTTGTCTTGTACACTGAAAAAAATAGAACAGATGATCCGACAGAAACAGTGTCAGCATATCATCTGTGACAAACGGTAAACTTTCGTTAATCCTTCATCATTAATACTTTCAGAAGACACTGTGTCTGTATGTTCAAGCGGCTCTGCAAATAAAAGTTTTAAAAAAAACACACAAGGCAGAAACAGAGGTGAGCGCAATCCATTGTTTTCTTATCTCTTAAAGAAGAACTTTGTTGCGAACGGCTACACACATTAGCTTCACGGGCTCATACACACACACAGTGCGAGACCCACATTGCTTTCGCTACAGGCTACAACTGGTTCCAGCTGGATTTAAAGCTACAGAAGCTTCTTTTTTTTCCTTCTTCTTTTTTTTTTTTTTTGCTCATTTTGTTAAGGTTAGTGCCGAAGCCGTTTCCCTGGGTCATCTACGGCTTCCTCTCTAACTATTCTGCTGCTTAAGAGAAAAGTTATTGTGCATACATTTGTATAAGGAAGTAGAGATTATTTCATTTTTTTTTAGCTCCAAAAAAATTGCGTAGTAAAGGGAAATATTACCCCTCTACATCAGCCCTAATGGAACCAATTTGTTGCAGGTTTTTTTTTTTTTTTTCCCCTATAACATAACAGTTGTCTGGTTGTGTCATGAGACAAGGTCAGAGTTTGAGCCTGAGACGACGGCTTGTTGTTTGCTGCCGGCAGCCTCCTCCCCGCTGTCGAGGTTATGCCGGCTCTTTCACTGTGAGTCATGTTTATTTCATTGTTTCCTTTATGGCACCTCTGTTCCCCTTTTAACCCCTCACCTTCCTGCAAGCGGCTAAATGTTCCAGCAGTACACAAGAGAGCCAGTTAATAAATATTAGATGGCTTCAGTTTGACTAGGAATGCTTGATAATCTTTTTTTTTTTTTTTTTTTTTTTTTTCCCCCACTAGTGCTGGTGCGGGGATTTATTAATGGACTTTTTTTTTGCGGTCACTGACCGCATTTTAAACAATAAAAAAAATATATACATATATATATATTCTTTATGAAGAAAAACAAACTTAAAAGTACAAACTTCAATATGTTTTATTGGGATTGCGTAACTGGTCAACCCTACGTAGTGAATAATTGTGACAATATCTGAGTTGGACTATTTTTTAGTACTGGACAATAAATCAATAATATGTATTGCGATAGACAGATGATCAATACATCTGATGGATATTCAATAATTTCACCGAACTCTGATCCATTCTGCATTCTGGGGGATGTAGGCAGAGGAAAGGTTTCACCACCGTGCCTCACAGCTGCTTAAAAATAGAAACCAGTGAAAACTGTGGCTAAAACAGGAAATGTCACATCATCCATATTTAAAACAAAAATGAGCCAATAATGATCAATAACGACTTACATCGCGATACATTTTTCAGCCACATTTGAACTACTTTTTGCAAATAAAATTCTGTAAAGTGTTTTGTTGATTTGTATTGACTCCCAATTGGTCTGTAGCATCGTGTAGAGAAGGACGGGTTGCCAGGAGGCGCATTGTCCCCTTGGAGGAGCCAAATAGGTCAGAGGTGATGTATGAGGCTAAAAACTGAGAACTTCTGTTAAAAGCTGCAGAACACTTGAGATGAGGTTGGAGGTACAACGTCGCACAGATTAATGACACTAAACACGCATCCAGAGTTGCAGGGTTTTTCTCAGTTGAGGTCCAGATCTGTGTTAAATTGAGAATCTATGTGAAAGAAAATGTTCCCAGATGCAGCTCCATTCAATCTGACTGATGTACTTTGCAAAAACAGCTGAAGGTCGATGCAAATATATTGCGTATCGGTGCTTTTTGTATTGCCGCTTTCATTTTCTGCCACCAAATATTACCTGCACATGTTGGACGGAGACACATTAGGGAAGTCTTGAGAGTATAGCTTCCTAGGAACCATTACCCGAACTGAATCCCAGTAATTGCAAGAGTTAATTTAAATTTGGCTCTCATATTTCCCACGAGGCATGACAAATTTGGAATCTGTGTCAGCCTCGGCAGTAAACATACAGAGGACTCTGCTGTGTTCTTGGCATGATGATAGCCGGAGAAATACAGTGAATCCTACTGTACACTGGGACCCGACTCGGTGCAGGACTTGATTTTATTTGAAAAAAATCCAGTCAATAAACAACGGAGGAAATGGGAGTTATCCTTCAGTCGCAGCAGTTTGAAAACATTTAGAGCAATCCCACCGCATTATGTGTTAATTGTGTTCGCATCCCGTCTGACTCCATTTGCTTTGTGTGGGGAGGAAAAGCCAAAAATGGGAAGGCAGACTCTACATCAAGACCTATTTGTTGTTGAAATTTCATCTTGAAGCGGCATCTGCCACTTTAAATAATGATAACAGTAGCATGCGGCTTCATGCTCCGCAGCTCCATCCACGAGCAGCGTGTGAGCTGACAGAGACTGATGTGTTTAGGTGGAAGCATGGCCGGGCCCCTGACAGCACAGATAATAGCCAATAAGGCGCCGCCACTCTGGATGATTGACAGGCTCCACGGAAAGGCCTGATTCATACGGCAAGACTGCTCAAACGACGACACACACCCACAAAAACAGATCCTTGTTCATGCTTATATATACCTGCACAGGAAAACCTGTTCAGTAAATGCATGTGGGCACAATCGGAACACCCAGAGTTTTCTGTAAGGTAATAGTTATCCTGCTTAAAGACTTTTAAGTGAAATACAAATATGTCAGGCATGCGGTGATGAGCCCACAAACCCAAACCGATGAAAAGTGATGCAAGTCTATCAAAGACTCCGATCTGCAGAGTGCTGGAGAATATGAAACCTCTGCAATCCTCGCAGACGTCACCCTCCATTTTGACCGAGGATGGCAGCTGTCAGGCTGATGCAACGGTGGATATTCCGGAGACACTCTGTCAAGAGATGTTTGAATCGGAGATGGAAATAATACGGGCTGCTGATGACTTCATTGTTTTCCATAGTCAGTCATTCAAAACAGGAAGTGCTTAAGTGGTTCCCGAACGCTGCGTTCACCGCTCACTGTCAGTAATTGCCTGTATGAAACTCTGAAGTTGTACAGTTTGAAACTTCCACTTGGAAAACCTTGTATAATTTTACCTCTTGACTTCACACAAGGACAATCCTTGGAAGAAATGAAGTCACGGGACCCTAAGAAAAATATCAAGAAACACATATTCCTTTTACGCTACTTTACGTGACACGGGAAGATGCCATCTTTGTTATAACATGCACCATTTGATTACCAGCAAAGACAGACGTATGTGCCCCCTGCTCAAGAATCAATAAATCTGATACTGAGACATTATAGCTACGATCCAAAGATGACACCTCACCTTATACTATGCTATTCAAACCCTTCTCTCCCCTAATTCTTTTCTCTATACTCCAAAGATTACACCTCAGCAGACTTATCTGAAGTCTGAGCTTGGTTTGATGTCACAGCCAAACTAACATTGTTCCAGTTAACGTAGTCCAAGTAGTTGGGATCTCAACATGGCGATTCCCTTTAGACTTTGTTCACAGAACCTCTTACAAACATCATTTTATGCTTTACTTTACACCAATTTTAATTTGTTCAGTTTAATTGTTTAGGCGCTGGATGTAACATTGATTAGATACAGTCTTATACGTGTGTCCTTGGATAGTCAAAGTTACTCCTACTTTGGAGGCCGTTTTGAGTTGTTTTCTCTAACTGGTAAGTCAGAAATCCCTGTAATTATTCTTATTTTTACTGAGGGCAAATCAAGAAGTACAACCTCCCACGGAGGCTGCTGTCCATTTTTTACGCGCCCATTATTTATTGACATCCATTGCTGTGTGTTTTGCCTCTGTATAAAGTCAAAGGAACACAGACAAACTATTTTACATTAAAATTGTACCTTGGGTTGCATGCATGATCTCCAGTGAGCTTTAAGTTGCTCTCTCTGTGAAAACCACAATAATGAACAGTTTTTAAGCTGGTGCTTCAGATGTTCTGGCAACTCATTTCTGGACAAAGGTGTTTAAGACCTGGTGGTTTTTAGTTTGGAAGGAAAATATTTTTGAAAGAGTGAAATTGCAATTTACTGTAGACAGAGGGATGGGACATCAATAGTTCTGTTGGCGTTAGATGTAAAATATTTAAAAGCTGCAGAAAAATATTGAACAGTACAAATAGAATATAATGCTTACTTTGCAACAAGATAGGGCTAAGAAAATGAAGGCACCGATTTAAAATTTAAAAACGCTAGTTTACGTTTTGCCACATGAAAACCTCAAACGTCATTAAATTTAATGTGATTTTTACATGATCAACGAACACAGATTGGTGGAAATGGGATTTGGAAGGAACACAATGATTACATAAAATTACACTTTCATAAACTCTAAACATTTGTGGCTACAATTTGGCAAAACGTACAAAGTTTCAATAGGTATAGGTAACAATGTAAGTGTGTTCCCAGTGTTCAAAAGGTCAGAATTGAGTCCTTTGAACCTGAACTGATCCATTGAAATATCAATTTGAAAATTAATCAACTACTGGACTCACCAGGAATATTTAGAGTTCACAGGGAACTTAGTCTGCTGTAAATAGATACAGAAGTAAAGGAGGAAAAAAAAACAGCAGACCTTTCACACTGAATATGCATCAGAAGACAGAAGGTTATCCCGAAACATAACCTCTACTAATAACTGCTCAACGTTACCAATGGGGACTCTGCAGTCTCTCTGTTTCTCCCCCCTTTCCGAACTCATCCTCAGCCGCCTCCTCCTCATTCCGGTGTTCTCTCTGCACAATTTCCTCAGTTGATGGAATCGGACCTCAGGCGCCTGGCCCCATTCTTTAGACACCCTCCATCCCTCCGTCTTTCACTCTCCTGCCTTTCAAGCCCCTTCAGTCGCCACCCACCCTTTTGCTGTCACTCCAAACCTTACAGCTCACTCCATTAGACTTCACCATCAGCAGCGAAATGAGGAGCCCCGGCAGCACGCATCCAGCACATATACAGACGTATACTCCGAGGAACTGACAGCGAGTAGCTTGTCGCAGCCGGTAGCCAGAGGGCTGCCTCTGGCCATCTCCAGACTAATGCTGATGAACTTTAAAAAAAAAAGAAAAGAGAGAGACATTTATCAGTCCAAAGATTTCCTATTTACTTTTGCTGTTTGTGAAGAAAGAACGTCATATTATCCTGCTGGAGGCGGAGGCCTTATGACATCTCTAGACGCTCGATCCCTCGTGGATCCGAAAGGTTATGTCGTTTTCAGAACCACGTACCAAAGGCCAACGACTTGGACGTCTTGAAGATGAAAAGCAAAAAAAATCGCACGCGGAGAAATGCAGTACGACGTCAAGGAATTTCATGTCTAATTATCAAGAAAAAATTGGAAAACTGACATTTTATAGAAAGCTGATCCATTGTTAATGTAAAAGTATTGATTAGTTCTGCTGGAAGATTTGTTTTTTCTTTTCTTTTTACATCAAAGCTTTAAAGCTCTATTCTCTTGAAAGAAAGAAACATTTTCAACTCTCCCATGCATCAAAAAATAGCGCCGACTTACAGGTCATTAATTTTTTAATACAGACATAAAAAAGCGAATGATTACCCTGGTGAAATGTAAAATAGCGTTTAAATATTATGCTACTTTAACTGAAGTAGCATAATAAATGTTTAATTTGAGTGAAAAAAGTCCCATAGCATAAAATCTTCATTTTTTATTTTTTATTTTAATGAAAATTGCTGATGACATACTTGTTGGTACAACTATAAATCCCTTTAAAGACACATGTAAATTCAGTAGCGATCAATTTGTCGCTTGCTTTTTTAAAATGCTGGTCACAGTATCCACGCGCTTTTAAAGTATTACGCAAGACATCCGTGACACACAGGCGCATATCTCCCTTAAATGGGGAAAAAAATGAAAAATTGAAATTCAGCATGAGCAGCAGCGCGACGGATACGGGAGAAAAAATATCCACAGTCAGAACGGTAATTAAAAAGGAGCCATCATAAACAAGAATGAGTGACAGCGCATAATTATCTTGCCACCTTACATTTCAAACAGCATGGCAGTGGAGAAAAAAAAAATAAAAATACGTCCAAACTTTAGTCTTGGAGAACAGTGGCAAAGGGATAACAAAGTCTTCATGACAACCATTACGCACTAATTAAGAGGGACTTCAGAAAAGCAAACAAAAAAACGTTTCTGTCCTGCCATGCTGACGTGTATGCTCTGGCCTGATATGACTAAAATGAATTATAAGAATAAACATTAATAGTGATTTTGTTTTGAAGAAAAGGACAAATGTGGGAACTGCTAAATGTGACGTTTTCTGATTCGCCAGATGTTATCGCCGCCTCATTTTAATTCTTCGCTTTTATTGTTGTTGTTTGTTTTCATTTACGTTTAACTGGCAATGTAGAAAATCCATTTAAATGCTCAACGAGTGCAGTTAAGTAGTCAAATTCGACACAACAGTTGGCCACGCTGCCAGTGTCGCTTTCAGTTTGCAGTATGATGCTATAGCAGCGACGTACGTGTATTGCATATCTGGGGTTCATCTGGCCGACTTCTTCAGCTTTTAAAAAAAAAAAACATTTCAGCAGCCCGTTGTTGCTGATGGTCTAATTGCATATGGTATAGCGTTAGATGCATGCAATATAAGCGTATTGCATTGAAAATATGTTCTGTTCATTGAACAGAAAGGCAGATTATGCAGTGGTTTGAGAGCAATAATGGTATTCCACGTCCCTATCCCCTCCGGTATAAAGTACTCAATAAAAAAAAACAATCTCCAGGTAAAGCAAAGCTTTTTCAGAGTGAAATTATGCTTCTGCAATGAAAGTTACTTTTATTTTCAGGCTTGTTTTTCACAACCGAGTTTCCAGGTGGATAATCACAGGGCTGTCAGGTTGAAAGGCTTTTTGGAGTTGCAGGTAAACTGTGTTACTCGTACCCCATGTGCTGTTTGCATGACGAGTCAAACAAGTCAAGATGTTGCTTTCCTTCTTTACTTTTTACCCGAAGCGTGAAGTCCAGGGACGCTTTACTTTAGTCATGCACCTTTCAAATAACGGAAGGCGGTGGGGTTTTGTAGTTATATGAATAATACTTCTGTACTCTAAATACATTTTTTCAACTTGTGAATCTTCTGTCTGAATCATCCAACCCACCAGGGTAATCTCGTGATTCAGAAAGATTTTTTAAAATAATTTTCAACAACAAACTTGACAGACAGACTCAAGTCACAAACACTGGCGGCAGTGAATTCCTTTATGCAGATCAGAAGATGAAACTTTCCTGACATTGTTCAGAGCAGTAATGTACAATGATTACGATGCTGCTTGAAGGTAGAAAAAGATGTTCAGAGAATTGCAGAGAAGTCCTGCTGTTGAAAAATTAAACATGAGCTGGTGAAAGCAACATTGATATTTTACAGTTTTTTGCTAGAAAACCTTCAAAAACTGAAGTATAGCGATTCAGGTATTATAACGTTGGTTGTTCCTGGTGTTGGGATATAAAAGCAATGATTTTACAACTAAAGATCGTTGTGTCAGTTCACACAACTAATTTTTTGAGCTTTGAAGGGAAGAACGAACAACTTGATATGGTTTTTCTACTTTCAGCATAATGCTGTCAAAAACAAAACACAATTTCAATTTTAAATTAGAAACACAATTGAAATCGGACAGGAACAAGTCTGTACACGCAACCAGTCATTCGGAATTATTGACGCGTTGGACGTTCCTTCATGTTGCTCGTCTATCGTCCATCGGGGGAAATGTTGGCGTCTTGTTGAGGAGTTGGAGGGAGAAACGCCTTACAATCGGGATCGGCCACCCACGCATGCAGCACTTTGGGGAAACTGTAGTCGGTGATTTCGCAGAAGAGCTACGGATTCAATGTTTTAAAAATGACAAAACTCAAATTTCGGTGATTTCTGTTGGCTAAAAAATACTGCTACGACGTGAACAAAGTGCACGTTCCGATACGGCTGAAAGACTCTCTTATCCAAGCTCGGAAAAAAATGATCAAACGCATTTTTTTTTTTTTATAAGATTGCCTCATTATTCCCAATTTATAATTCCTTTATATTAAACTGATGTATTTCTAGTTGTTCATTGTGTATGGTAATTGGCATTCTGAGCAGCATTTTGAGCTTTTTGCGCTGTTATTTTGAACACAACAGTGAGAGTTGCAGAAGCAGAGGAAGAGAGGCATTCGGTTATCAGGTGCAGTATTTCAGAATCCCAAACCAAGGGGACAGCTCCGCTCTGCTCATCCTAACACACTGTGTCACTTCGTTTCTCTTGAGAGCCTATGGATGCGCCTCCATTTCTCCTCCCCTCCACCTGCCTCTCCTGGCCCCCCGACTATCTCTGCGACTCTTGTCCCCCGAACTCTTCTCTCACTCCCCCCTCCCTCTTCACTCCTTCGACTTCTGTCTCCAGCTTCCTTTTTGTCCTTGTCTCTTTTGTTTTCTCCATGTCACTTCTGTTTACATTTATCTCTCCCGCCGACTCTCTGTCACTCTTCCCTTGCCGGTCGGGGCGTGCAGAGATCCAAGGCAGCTTCAGACAGGTCGTCTGCTGCAGCTTCACAAGGTTACATGGGAAACCAGACGAGGAGCGACATGTCAGGGGGGACTATTCACTTTAACCTCTCAGATATGTCTTTTGACATTTTTGAGGCTGTCACGAGCGGCACGCAGTCGGCACAATTTTCACAGCCCGACTGGTGAAAATCCAAAAAAGAAATCGCAATCGCAAGAACTAACGTTTGTACACCGACTGATTTTTAATTGCCGCACACACACACACAAAAAAGCCATTGTAAAGGTTGGGCTGTAGCGTTTCAACGTGCAACATATTCTCACAAATCTCCCTCCGACATAATCCTGTCTGATGGTGCCGCCTGCATTTGAAGAAAGACATCACCCATGATGCTCCAAATTCGTTTGACATGTTGTGGGTTACCGCCGAGCTTAAAATCGCAGTTGCATGGTTTGCTTTGCCTCCTCTGCTGAGAAACTGCACAATGTGTTCTTTCGTTTGAGCTAGCCATGCTAATTCTAGTCTTAATATCAAAAGACGAGCTGTAATTTCTTTGTCTCACAGGGGGACAAATTAGAGAATGCCTTTTCAGGGAGGCTTAGCATCTCAGCTTGTTGGCATGTGCGTGTGTGTGTGTGAGAGAGACGTCTCGCAAGTTTGCAACCTTGAATGACCTCCATCCCTGAGGATGTTGCACTGAGGGCTGCAACTGAAAGCAGATGCAAGCGCTCGCTGTTTAGGTCACACACTTGAGGCCTGTTCGGCAGCGATTGTGGTGCAAACATGCGTTTGACATGTTGGACGTCATTACAGTTCACTTCACAGGGTACGTCTCCCAAGGAACCGGCCGGGCTTTCCACGTGCAGGAAGGCTGTTAAACCTGTAGCATCTCCAGCAACGATTAATGGCAAAACCAGTGTCCCCTTATTTCCCTGGATTTTATTTTTTATTTTTTTTTTTACATTTTACCTAACTACATCTGCAATGTATTTGTGTGTGTGTGTGTGTGTGTGTGTGTGTGTGTGGTGTGGTGTGGGGGTGTGTGTGTGTGTGTGTGTGTGTGTGTGTGTGTGTGTGTGTGTGTGTGTGTGTGTGTGTGTGTGCGTGTGTGTGTGTGTGTGTGCGTGTGTGTGTGTGTGTGTGTTATGGAGATTTTATGTGCAACCTTCAGCTCTTAAACAGCAATCGGCTGTTTGGACCTATTTCTATGGCATGTAATAATTTTGTAATTTGTAACTTTAATTTTGCGTCGGGTGGGGCAGAAAAATAATGGAAAAAATAATTAATCAGGTATAATTTTTTTTCCCAAACCATACTGGTTAGGGTTAACCCTAACCCTTTTTTAACCCAACTTTAAACCCCTAATTTACCATTAGCTCTCTTATAGCAACATTAAGTTACCAAAGCAAGGTACCACTTGGCCTCCAACCAACGTTTGTGTTAAGAAGTTGTAACGTCCTGGGGTTTTCTTAGAAGGAGGTAGAAGGGGGAAGTGGCGCATCTTTTTCTTTAACAGCCCTTGAGGTCAAATTGGGGGGGAAAAATAATATGAATTAAAAAAATTGCTCAGGCAGTTTGTGTGCTGCAGAAGGTGGGGGTGAGCGGAAGAGAAAGGTAGATGGTAATGAAGGAGCTAATTGCTTCCAGTGGATTTTGAAATCGAACTCCGGCCCCCAGTGCTCGGTCCAGGCAGCACACAGATGGAATATTGATGACCGTGGCGAAAATAAGGGGGAAAATGACCCCGCTTTATGATCAATATGAAAGCCACATATCTGTGTGCAACGTGTCTCAACAGGCAATACATTCAGCCCCCCGCTCCCTCTAGTTTTTATGGATCAGTATACACTTACGCCCAGATATGACTCTGCTGAGGTGCGCAGATGCTACTTTGTATCAATTTGCACTCTCCTTTATTCGCAGCAGAGATGCTTTATCGATGGTTTGTAATTGCATCGTAATTATTTGATGGTTTGTAATTCCATCGTAATAGTTGACGAACGTGTGGAAGGCACGCTCTCGACGGTTGCTTCTTTTTTTCCGCTGCTGCAGTTCGGGGCAAATGGAACGACCGGGCTGGATCCGAGTCATAGTCTTTAAAGCGACTGTTGCTTTTTCTGTCACAAACTCATACCTGGGACCTAATCTCATTTGTGCAACAGGCATTAAATCCTAATTTTTGAGCGAAGATCAGAGCTAATCTTAAAAACTATCTCTGAGATCAAACCAGTGTTTACTTATTTATTTATTTATTTGGTATTTGGCTGTTCAGAGGATTATCTCCACAACCAAGTTGAGCATTTCAGCCTGAGGATTGACTCACTGCGATGTCTGGCACTCCAGCTTTGGCTTCAGTTCATTCCTTCCCTTCAAGGCTGCCAGCTGAGAAGAAGTAAACAAAAATGTTACATTTGATTATCATAATTATGTCAAGAGGAATCCTTCTGAACTATGGAAGCCTGTTTTGCAATCTGAGCTGCGGTCCTCAGACGAGCTAATTAGGGAAAGGAGGCTCGATGAGAGGAGTTGCCATGGCGATCACCTTTGCAGCTCGGGTCAGGTGAGAGCAGCACGGGGCTCGGGTTTCTGGCGCAGATGAGATGCATTTCGATGCTGGTGCGGTGCAGAGAAACACGGTTCATTCGCTTTTAGTTAGTTTTGCTTCAATGAGTGACGTCGAGAAAATGTCACCATTCTCGCGAAAGCAAGTCATGTGATGTCAATCGGAGATGATGGGAGAAAAAATGAAGCGGAGCTTCCAAATGAATCGTTTCATGATTAGCAATTAGCATGATTAGCTTGAACATCCGTTTGAGGTACAGCCCTAAAACGAATGTTAGGCAAGAACATATCGCCAATGCCGTCAAGACATCAAATGTTTTGACGGCACTGGTTAGTAGCTTAATAAACGAAATAACCAATTGAAAAATAATGTCTTTGCATTTGTCTTTAAGGTTTGAGATTTACCTTTAATTGTAACAAAACTGGAAGAAATCTGTAAGGCAGACCATGCTTTTTCATTCTTTTTGAAAATTTTTACCTCATTGTCGTTTCTAGGAAGAAATTGCCTCGCCACCGTCTGGGTTCAGCCTGCTCTGCTCCGGATGCTCAGTGACGGCAGCTCGGGCAGCGAGCCAGGATAACCACATTGTTGAGAGAAGCATCAATATTTCATTAGGCTTCTGAAAGACTTTTTGGAGAAATGGCTCTGGCAGATGATGATGATGATGGATCAGACGTGTCTCATATTGAGTAACTGCAGCATTATCATTTTGCCATCGGTGTTCAATCCAATTGTCGAACACGAAGTACGGAAAAGCACAATATTACCCGAGCTTAATCAGCAGGGTTTCGCGGCGCTGTCGACGCCTGGACATTTTTCTCAGATTCCGCGTGAAAATGAGGATACGGGGAATCGTCTGTGCATCCCTCTGTCCTCAAGCCTCAGTTTTAATAATGGCTTTCTGTTCATTCTCCTGGCACAGGAAGGAATGATTCGACTGTGCCTCTGTTGACTCCTGTAACATTTCCTTTTTGTCTGCCGCATGAAGACTTTGGTTTTGAAGCAGCAGGGAGAATGTTTCCCTGGCTGGAATGCGCGGCCCGTCGTCCCCGCAGCGCCTCCGCCTCGTCCCGTTTGTTTTCCTTGCCGTGTTTACCTTCTCGTTTTTCCATTCATCTGTGTCTTTGCCAGCTGCACAACACTGCTCCCTCATGTTTACAGACTGACTGATCCGGCACAACAAACGCACGCATGTGCGAGGTATCCCTTTCATTTCAGTTTTCCCCCAGTCTTGCGCTCTGAGTCATTTTTCTTTTGACCACACAAAGGGAATTGCAGGACACAGAGGAAATGAAATGACTATTTGAACTTCTCCTTTCCTGTCTGCTGGCAGCAAAACTTCATCATATCAGAATGCCATAGCAGCACATTGGTTTGGTGTGCTAACATTTCTTCTTTTGAAGAGTCTCACAACAGGTGCTGTGTGCTCGCTACGTCAGCTGTCAACTTCAGTCACAGTCACTTTACTGTTCCGTCTATCTGTTGCATTACATTCTCAATCTAAAAGAAATTTCAGGTATTTTTTTTTCCTAAAAGATCAAGACAGAGTATCCAAAAATGAGAAGCCGTGATTATAAAATCCAGATGTTGGACTCTATTAAGTGAAAAACCAAAGATTAGAGGTGGGTCTTTAGAAGAGTCTTCAAAGTCTCTTTTTATGGATTGGCGAATTATTCGGAAATTACGGAGCAGCGGCTGAGAAAGAAAAACCATGTCTGCTTTTCTGTTTAAAAATAAGAACATCTGAGACTAAATGGTTTCTTGGTGTCCTTGTTCAGGTGGCTGTGTAATGATTTAGAATCTTTAAATACGATGGAACCAAAATCATGATAAAAAACTCATACTGATGATTCTAAATGAGCTGTCCAGTTATATCCAGGGTTTCCCCCGGTGCTCGGGGTGCTAGGGCAGACGTCCAGCCGGCCGCCATGCTTTTGAGTTAAAAATGTTTCAAGTTGACAGAAAACTTGAAAATATCACTTTATAGCCATGCTTTATAGGAATACTGAAATATTAATACCTAAACACCAACTACAAAGTCTTAAAACGGCAATAATTAAAAATAAAATATATAAATAAACAATATTAAGCCTGGCGGGGGGGAAAGCAAAGCCTGGTGGCCCACCAGGCTTACAATACATTGTGGCAAACTCTGATCCATCTGTAGTCAAAACAAAACATAATTACTATCAAAAGAAAGTTGCAAGGAGTCTGCTCTCTCAAATGAAGTTGCCTTCATTTAGCTGTTCATGAAGATCATTTTACTTTTTACCAATCTTGGTAAAAAGTAAAAGGAAGCATCACATTTATTTTAAAAAAACCCAAAAGAAAACATATTTAAGAGACTAAATTTAATGAGATCAAAACAGGCCTTAGAGTAGAACCTTGTGGAACGCCACATGGAAAACTTTTTACTGGTGAACAATATTTATTTGCGAAGTACAAAACTTATATCCCTACTTAAGCTCTCAACTAACTCTAGAACAAATCTTACAGAGATGTTGGAGTTTCCTAAGAACAGTTGAGTTGGGATGAAAACAACTCGATCAAGAACGTTTCAAAGAATGGAACAGATCCAAATGTTCTTTTTGGACGTGAGGCTTCAGCACAGGATGTAATTAATACTTCCTGCCTGAGCTAACCCGATCCACATTTAAAGAAAAAAAATAAATGAATCATAGAGACCGTCAACCATTAGCACACGTTGTTCTTTACTTTATGGAAATAGTACCCCTCGTTCACTTTCCGTCAAAACGGCAATTTTATTTTTGCTCTCAGAATTGAGCCCCCCGCCTCATCTCACGTTACGCTGTGTGCTGATCCGAAAAGAAACAAGATCGGGAAGTGACCTTGTAACAACAGGGTAATGTAAAAACTGTAAAATCGGACTGTGTTTGATTTATGCGCGCCATTAGCGAGGAATTGTGTTCCATCATAAGTAGTCTGTCTGTCTGAAGGGCCGTACGTGAAACCTGAAGCCTTGATTATACAGATAGGATTTTATGATCTGAACTGAATGATAGCTTTATTGCGGCTCTAATTATGGGGAGCAGTGTATGTGTGTGGCGTTTGTTGACGTGTGTACCAGATTGATAGTAATCTTGTATAATGCAGTTCCTGATTTTTTGTATGTTTTTGTTAACGATGTTTTCAACCCCTTGAACTTATTTCACATTTTGCCTCGTTACCACCAATAATTTCAGTTTATGTGGGATTTTATGTGACGGGCTGACACAAAACGGTGCAGAATTGGGAAGTGGAAGACAAATTATAGATGCTTTACATCTAAAGTATAGAAGATGTGGCAGACGATTATACTTCTGATACCCCTAAAGAAACACATTAAATAAGGACGTATCAAGTTTATCGTTACATGTCATGACGTGAAGATAAGTTTCAATATTTTTGCAATGCATTTTATTTGTTAATTCTTCCTCACAGGTGGTAATTATGCTTGACTTTTAAGGTGCTAATAGGTATTTCAGGGCCTTTCAAGATCCTGAGATAAATGGAGAAATGTCAGTGGTTACCGCCAGTAATGCGCAACAGTGACGCTCGGGTTTCCCTACCTTGTCGTTTCAGCTCGAGAGGAGAATGTGGCCACCTTCCGCGGCTCGGAGTACTTCTGCTACGACCTGTCGCAGAACCCCATTCAGAGCAGCAGCGACGAGATCACGCTGTCTTTCAAGACGTGGCAGCGGAACGGCCTCCTGCTGCACACGGGGAAGTCCGCCGACTACGTCAATCTGGCCCTGAAAGACGGGGCTGTTTCCCTCGTCATCAACCTGGGTTCTGGGGCCTTCGAGGCCATCGTAGAACCGGTCAATGGAAAATTCAATGACAACTCCTGGCACGACATCAAAGTGACACGCAACCTGAGACAGGTAATCGGGGGTAACGGTGATGGATGGAGTTTGAGGTTATTTTTTTTTATTTATTGTTTTTGTTCTGTAGAGAAGCTCCCTTGAAGAGCTTTGGAGGAAGCTTTAAGAAACTCATTTTTATCTTATTAGTTGTCATTTCATCTCTACAGTTTGGAAACATTATTAAGAAAGCAGATTTCATTTTTCTCTTGGTTGTGTTAATTTCACACAAATTCCTTTTATGCTATATGTATTGCCTTGTTTATTATATAACAATTTAAAACAGGCAAAGCAGCACTTTATAGGGGTATGAGGTTTGATTATTACACTCACTTGTAAAAAAATAAAATCAGGAAGGATTTGGGTATAATTTGGTCCACATACAGACCTGTTACTGGCACTTCTTTGATTCGCATTGACCTAGCATGATGAGGAAAGGAGTTTTCAGCCAAGAACAGTGTCATAATTGAGGAATAATGTTCTTTAATCCTTCCAGGAAACCTGTTTGAGCAGCTAAAGACTGGAGGATAGAGCAGGGATGCACCTTTATGCAGGTGTATCCGGAACTGAAAAGGACCAATGCAATCCAAATTCCTCTTAGAAGGTCCTCATGTAAAGAACAGAGAATCGAGTTTGTGACATCTGTGCTAGATTCAGCTATAAGACAGCAGCAACTTTCTGCCTAATAGCAAACCACTGAGGTGATTCCCTCCATAGCTGCACGACAAGACCGCTCAGCTGTAAGTAATCCCACAAAATAATGCTGATGCATCTACAGAGAAGAGATCTGTGACACTAAATGTTTTGAATCACTAGAAGTTCCCCTCACGCCTGCTCGATCACATCATTTGATAACTCTTTTCAAACAAAATCCTTTCGAGACCCCTCTCTGGTCTTCATGTGAACCACATTAGATCCAACACAAACCTTTGGGCGCTAAGCCTCCTGCTTGGCAGCTTGTTTTACAGTGAAATATTCAAATCTCTACTTGACGTTACAAGTCAAGAAATTCCTTCTCTTGGCATCGGGCCTGTTGTTTCCCACAGCTCAACGATGTCCAGTGATGCTCTCGTACTTTTTGTGATTATGTAAGCTGACACTGTTTCTGGGTTTCTTCGCTGTCTCCTTGCCTCAATTAGGAGAACGGTTTCTGTTGAGGTGTAGCGTTTAAATTTTAATTTAAAGCCAAGTGGAAAGTGTTTGAGTCATCCATTACTGCTTTGCTACGATTACTGTTTTACATTTTCCAATTATTTATAATTAGCTTGTATTTTGCGGTTCAGTGGAGCTAATATGAATCAGCGGAGTCTTGTGACGGCCGTAGAAAGATGCCAACGGACTTAACAGAGCCAGTGGTACGTGAAGGTAACTCTAGCAGGATGTTGGGTTTGCCCATTGTCCCGGTTGACCTTTAGTTTGTCAAGTAAGGCAGCATTTAGTTTTGGTGACAGAGCAGAAATACAAGTAAGTGCCGTTTTCTAACCCTTTCTGACAGTAAGCCTAGTCCCACAGGTTAGCAAGTAGTCGTAGCAGAAATTCCCAACAGAGGCTTGGTTATAGGCTAAGAGCTTGTCACTTTTCCTCACTGTCTCTCTTTCTTTCTCTGTCATTTCCTTTCCTCTTTCGAAGGAGCACTTTGTTAGACCAAAGGTGGAAAAACACTGCAGGTTTTGCTGGAATCCGAGCCATCCCATGCAAATATCTGACAGGACGTCCGCTTAGCTTGTGTTCTCGCAGGACTCCGGTGTCGGAAATTTGCTTCGGATGGCGCGAAGGCGCCGGATTACCGCTGCCTGATCGCTGACGAATCAACGTAGTGTTTATTCACCGCTCTACTAACTCATCCATGTTGACTTCCATTTCTTTTGTTTTCTTTACTACTAACCAATTTCTAACCAACTAATGTACTAACTGACATCCTACTTCTTCATCGTTGCGTTTGGTTTTTTCGTTTTCTGTCCATCCTTATTAACAACCTTTTTTGTTCACTATTCTGTTGATTTCCTTTCTTCCCCTTTTTCTGGAAAGCAATCAGGCATTGGACACGCTATGGTAAACAAACTACATTGTCTGGTAGATATCATTCTTATTGTCTTTTTTTTGGGTTTGCCGTGTGTCCCCCTCCCCCCTCTCTTCTTTTATTCGTTCTCTTTGAGTTCCATCCTAGACACTCTTATCAAAAAATGAGGAGATGGGTTTGTATTACCAGGCAATTCTTTCTTCGCTTCTTCTCAATTTCCGCCCTGACCTGCCAACAACCTCCTTCTTTACCCCACAATCCCCCATCCTGTTCTTTTCACTTTGGCTTTTACTTTTTTTCCCCCCTCTTTGTTTCTTCCACATTACTACAGATTTCCGACAAGTTAAATAAAGAAAAAAAAAAAGAAAAAGAAATTACTTCTTTGCCTTTAACGGGGCAACGTACTTTTTTTTTTTAATGTTAATTTTTCACACAAGAAAAGTCCCCATTTTTTGTGAGGACTGTCGTCAAGAACTGACAGAAGCTTACCACAATCTCCAAGTTGGTGACCTCGACACCGAGCCCTAAAAGAGACGCCGGCATTAAGAAAAAAAAGAAAAAAAAAAAAAAAGGCATCCCTTAACCTCAATTGCGGGAGCTCTGACAGTTGTTTCCAACTCACTATGGCGCATGGCATGCCCACACCTCATCAATCGACCTGTCATCTGCCAAACTCATAGATCCTCAGCCCCACCACCCAGAATAACCACTAACACTATAATCCATTCACTCACCCTTCACCTCTCACTGTACCACTCACTCTGCCCTCCCTATCTGTAGTTTTTTGTGGCATGCTGGTGAAAAGGTGTTTGTGTGTTTTGATAACCCCTGGGCCCATACGCGTAACATTTCAATAAACCAGCATATGATCTTGGATTACCGGTCTGATCTGGTGACACTGACAAAAGAAATATACTAGAGATGCGCCGATCAAGGCTTCTACTGGCCGACACCGATGCGTCTGATTTTTACTTTTTTTGTTTTGACGAAATTCATTTTTGAAATGTAAAAGGATAAATAGAATAGATGGAGTCGCTATACATTCAACAGAAAATGAGAAGAAGAAAAGATCTCTTGAATTATTTCTTCCAAAATCTAAGTTCTCAGATTTTCTGTCTTTAGGGGAGTAAGTTTCTTTGTATATATCTATTTATTTATTTATTTATTTATTTTTCTCCTCACAAATCATTAAATAACAAAATATCAACGTTAGTTCCGAGCTTTAAGTAACTTTTGGGATATAACATGTGAACCAGTGTTGACCAGTTTAAAATACTTGGAGAAATTTGGACTGGTTTACCATGTAATCATTAAATCACCAGTTGTGTTTATGAGAATTCACATGTATATAAATGTCAGGATATTTATAAATGATCTATAAAGCTTTGTTGGATATCGTAGGTGAACAAATTGTTGGGATGTTTAAGGCAGGTTTGAATCCTAATATATCCCAAGTTTTTGAACATCTCAAGAAGTGTTGTTCAATTCATTGTTTGAAAATAGAAAATGGCATAACTTCTGTTTCTTTTCAGTAGATATAGTAGTTTTAAATAAAATAGAAAATTATAAGATTATCCCCATTCATGCATCAGTGGTCATTAACACTCTACTTTTCCCAAATTAAAACAGACTTGCGAGATTTACTTCTGCTTCAGAGCACTTTAAAAGCTAAGTTCAATAGCCTGAACTCCAGATTAAAACCCAAGATAACATAATCAACAGGCTAAAAAACACAATTAGCATAACTCTTTTTGTAATTAAAATAAAAAAAAGTCTGTTTAACTGTTAGTAACTGGAGCAAAAATGAAAGCTTTATGAATATATTACAAATATTAATCAATGTAAAACATTTTTTTTTATATAAGAAATTGAATCTGATGTTTTAAGCAGATTTAAGAAATAGAGCCTGGAAACTCATTAAGAAATTTATCGTTTCACAACGATAAAATCAGATTCTGTACTTTCCCACCATTTACGACTGTGTGCACACCTTAACGTTTATGTAAAATCAACTTAAATCCTCCACAAAATATGTTGATGAGGTTAGAAATCGAAACGGGTTGCAGTTATTAGTTTGGATACATTTTACAAAAAGGATAAAGAAACATGCAATTTTTTCAGTATGAGACCTGGCTAATTCGTGCCAATTGATTGACGCATCTCTAGCAAAATAAAACCAAAAAAAACAAAGCAAAACATGACACTCGATCTAAATCTGATCAGAGATCATCCTCTGTAACTCTGCAGCGTTGCTCGTGTATGGATTCCAGTCTTGCATGAGCCCCTGTACCATGTGTGCATGTTCCAGATCTGTATGCCACCATCAAATTCACGTTCCATCTCCAGTCAAAGTGTGCTTAATTTGCTTTTCTAAGAATTTTGCCTTTGGTTTGCACATTGATGTGGTGTTTAAAGAAAAACAAAAGCCTCCCTTTGTTTTGCATGTGCGTGGATTTACAGACGTGGATGTCCAGAGGAGTGTGCGAGACAGTTTGGACGAGTGGAGGCGTGTGTTGGCGCGTGCGTGTGTGTGTGTATGTGTGTGTGTGTGTGTGTGTCTGCAGTAAGAGATAAATCCCGAAACCTAAGACAAGTGGAATCAATTTGTCCTTGGTTTGAACATTGTACTAACCCTCTCCCAACCTGAAGGTTCAGAATCAAACCTAAGATCCATACTCTTACCCCCATCAAAGATAAAGAAAATATGCCTGTGCCATATTTTCTTTACCTGTCCTGTGAATCCTTTGGCAACAAAAAATTCCATTAACCCCAAAAAATAAAATTAAGATCTTAACCATCCTCTGGTCCAAATCAAGAAAAAGCTTCAAGGTACCAAAAGACAAAATAAAAAACAAAGTTCATAAACCTGAGTTGAAATGCAGACCAAGGAAGGAAATGTGCTTTGTACACAACACAGGAGCGAATTCCAGAGTGTAATGGCTCGGCTTTGGCTATGTGTTACGCCCCGACAGGTGACAATCTCCGTGGACGGCATCCTCACCACCACCGGCTACACTCAGGAGGACTACACCATGCTGGGCTCCGACGACTTCTTCTACGTGGGCGGGAGCCCCAGCACGGCGGACCTGCCGGGATCTCCAGTTAGCAACAATTTCATGGGCTGCCTCAAAGAGGTAAAGACACATCATCAAGAGAGCAGGCGTATTACTACATCATAAGTCACAAAGACAACGGTTTCTGGAGCCGTGCTGTCATGTAAGCAGCTGTTAGTGCTCTGTTAAACAGAAAAGCTGTCTTTGAAATGCACAAAAATGGTCATCCAAACCCTTCGAAAGGCCCCGGAGACGAGGGGGTGACGGGTGGGGTGGGATAAAATTGAATTATCAATTAAAGGTGCTGAGTTAGCAGAGGAGCAATCAGACTTTCAATATCCCTTCACTTAATCTAATTCATAACACTTACTGCAGTTGGTGAGCAAGAAAATACCCCAAAATTGCTTCTGTCACAGGCAATTTGCAGAATTGGCTTGAGTGTGTGGCTAAAACGCCTCCCGATGGGCAGCGTTTTCAAAGAGACATTCGCTTCTGATGAAACAAGCCGAAACTGGACCACTCATTCTACATGTGTTGGCTCACCAGTTGTGAGGAAGCATGTACTCGATGCTGGTTGTTTTAAACATTTTTCAACTCTGAACTAAGCTTCTACAATTTGAAGAATTGCATCGTCTTTTACGTTGGTTTAAACTTCTCAGTTCCTCGTTACTTGATGGATTTTATTTGGTCCCGTAGAAACATGAGACACTACGGCATACAGGGTGTCGTTTCTGTAATTACACGGTCAAAGATGACAAAGTCATTGCAGTGTGTTGTAAGAGGAAAAAACGCGGGGGTTCATTTTTCCTTGTCATATTTATACAAATGATAAATTTAGCAAGCAAGCAAAATATTTAGTGTGAAGCTAAATCTTTAGCTCAAAGCATAAAAGAAATTGACTATTAAAATAAACCTGGGTCTTGCTAAACTCTATTCTTAAACTTGTGCTGGCAGGGTTCAGGATTTGCCTCTTTATTCTTGTTCTTTTGTTTGTTCCCCCGTTTTTGAACATTTTAGCTTAAAACAGAGGATGAGCCATTTCATTTTAAATACAGTACAGATCTCTACCAGCCTGACCCACATGAGTTTAAATATTTAGTTTGACTTGTAGGACTGAAATGGAATAAATATAACTTTGAGAATTTTCCCTCTTTTTTTCTCCCTCTTACGACAAGCTTTTAAATGACAGAAAATATTACGTAACGTCATGATGCTGTCAGTGTGAACCTATTTCTCAGAGGATAGCTGTGGAATCGCTGCCACACAGAAAATATATCCATATAAAGTCAATAAGTGTACGTTCACATTTTAGCACAATCGTTTCCCCTGAAGCTGACAGAACAGAAAGGATCAAACTGATCAGTTAGAGAGAATGTTATTTTGTGCTTCAAGTCCATAGCGCAATTTATTTAAGTTTTCTGTATAAAGATATCAAAGTGGGTTTTTATTTGGGGGGAGAGGGGGTTGTTTGTTTGTTTTTTACTGAATTTCAAAACTCTTTCTCATATCTTTAGGTTTATTCTTTTGGCATTCATATAAATTGTCCACAGTGATGTGATGTGAACTTCTTCATACTGCCTGTGAGTCTCACACAGTTGTCTCATCATTCATCTCTAGATGCTATGACCTCTGCGAGGGTTTCGGAGAAATTACATATTTACAGTCCTTTCCAACCCTTCTTGCACTGACTGCCATTTAAGATAAGCATTTAGCATGCCGAGGTGAAACGCTTTCCCTCGGCGTAGGCCGGAGGTTGCGTTAGACGTTCTCGTTGTCCAGCACTTTGACAGACGCTGTCAAAACAATTCCATCATAACCTATTTCTACCTGTTATTTTTTTGAAATTATAATACTGGCATATTTATTTCATATTCGTTCAGCTTAATAAGCAAGAAGCCGAGCAGAGAATCCACATTATGTCATCAGACAAATGTGTGTACCCTTTTTCTGATTGATACAAACCAGTGACTGTGGCCTTGGCAACTACATATAAACAAGGGAATGAAATGATGGCACTTAAATTATAGACATGAATTGTCTGGAAGTCTTAATGTTGATCTGGAGGCTGAATTCAGGCTGTGTTTCGTCTTGGTCAGTCACATAAAATCAAAATAAAATTAATTACAGTATGTGGTCAGAACATGCTAATGACAGCAAAGTTTAAAGGAGTATGAAAACTTTGGCGTTTTAACCGCTTGCATCACGATAAATATTGATAAAGAAACGCAGCAAAGAGCATTCATTTCTTCCTCCTGATCAATATTACTTCATAGAGTTTTCATCCTTGAAAAATGTGTCTTCCCTTCCTTTTTGCATCCTGGAAGGACTAGTTGGCATCCAATAGCTAAAATATGTGATGTGTTGTTCAGAAAAGCTTCCAACAGACTCAGCTGTATAAACTCCACAAGTTTGGGCTAATTGCTTGCCTTAGAATAATCCCACAGCGTTTTAATTTGCTCCAAATGATTAATGGAAGTTCTGTGGAGGAGTCATGTGGTCCAGTGTTCTGCTTACTGATGCACAGTGAGTTCACATCCAAGCTTTCTCACCAATATTCCAGCACCGCTTCTGTCTATTCATGATTTGCCATATTAATTGTGTTATGTGTGTATGCGTACACTCACTCCAAAACACAAATATTGGGGCCAAACAGTAAAAGAAACATTCATTTTCAAGGATTCGTCTGCGATACATAAGAGATTGCCATCAAAAAAAAAAAGTTCCCAGAACATCTGGTTTAATAAAAATCATTAGCGCAGCTCTCATTTAACTTTTACAATTTCTTTAAAATTGCCTCCAGCTGGATAGATTGATTATTTCTTTTTTTTCCCCTCCCGGTCACACGTGTGCAGCGCTCTTCAATGAGCCGCTTGGTTCTTCCATAATTTAAATCACGCACTTCGGCAGCCAGTTGTCTGTTTACATATCCAGATGTTAGCGGTAATTTGGAGTCTGGCCTCCAGCAAAACCGAGAGATGTGCTGCAGATATTCAATATTCGCTCTCCTCCGAGCTGCGCTTTGGCTCCCGTCGCTTCCTGGGGGAAATATCTGGCTCTTTAGCAGCTCAGTGTTTAGCTGTGTTCATTAGGCGCTCGCTAACTTTCCCCTGGCTCTGCATAGGCATTAGTTCCCTTTTGTGCGCTTCCAATATTATGCAAGGAAGCGTGACTCAGCGTGAGTTGGCCCTTGACTTTGCAGACGTAAATCAGAGGACTCCAGAGTCATGGTGGTGCTGCTTGATCGCTGGCTGTTTATCATATGTTGTTGCATTAGAGTGACGCGATGCTGTCTGCTCCCCAGATCATGCCACATCATGTTTTACTCTAGGTATTGTTTCATCTTCTTTGACTCTCTGCCACATATTTGCACACGTAATCCATTTGCATGATGGCTTTTGCTCCTCGAAACGTATTCGTTCCCTTCTGCCCCCCCTTGTTTTTTTTTCTTCTTCCAATTCAGTTTGCCGTTAAAATGACTAAATGTTCTGCTCTCCTTTAATCAGAACAGCGAGTCAGAATTTCTCTCACTTTAATCTCTGAAGTGTTTTGTACCTCTTGAACTTTTTTCCACATTTTGTCATATTGCAATCGCAAACTTCAGCGTCTTCCATTGTGAACATGCATTGGTATTCAATTCCCTTGCAGAACTGTCTTTTCCTGTGATTGCAGCTGCTGTGTGTTGAGGGTCCACTTCTACTGGTTGTGCACTGCAGTTCTTCTAAATGGATCAAGCTCAGTCTGATTGAATGCAGAGTGTCTGCAAATATCAATTTTGAGGCTTTGCCACTAGGCCTGTCACAGTCACAAATATTTACTGGACGATAAATTGTCCCTGACGTGATTACGATCAACGGTAACATTGTTGCTTGGAGACAATGTCCAAGCAATACAAAGGTGAAGGCGCAGTAATGAAAGGACACATTCTCAAAGGCTAATCAACTTAAAATTTTTATGAACGTTTAAGACTGCAACTTGAAGAAATTTTAAATATCCAGAAATTACAAAAAAAAACAAACAAACACAATTAATTATTAACTTTTTGAAAACAAAATTGTCCTTCCAAAAAAAAAAACAAAAAAAAACTGAAGATTTTTATATTCTAGTTTTTTGTAGAAAGAGAAAAATTATAAGTCAGGCAGAGGAAAATGATTGAACTCATTTTAATTTATCTTTAACTGATTTATTGTTTATTGTGACAGGCCTACTTGTCTCAGATTCTCAATTGTATTTAGAAGCGAACTTTAACTAGGTTGTTGTCAATCTTGATGCTATTTGTTGACTAATGCTCGCTAACGGCATCCTTGAGTCCTTCACACTGCTACGTAGGAGGATTTGAGCGGATTGGAGAGAGGAATACACACTTTAATCTCAGAATTCTGAGAATAAGTCAGAATTCAGTCATTGGTCAGAAATCTGAGAAAAATAATATTTCAGTGGCTCTAATCCTCTTCCACACATCATGTTTGAGATGAAATGACGCAGATGAACTTTCTACGTAATAATGACATCGAAAGAAAATTGGAAATGCTGTTTCTTTATTTCTCCTTCCTGGTTTGATGTTCAATTCTACTTTTAGGCTTTGATTTTTTAGTATGAGTTATTGCCCCTTTTTGTGGACTGAAGTTCTTGTTTTATGTCGGTAATCTGTCATTTCTATTATCCTTGTTTTCACGGAGTTTAGTCACTTTTGGCCAAAGAGTTTCTCTCATGGTTGCATTTTGTGGTTTTGTCATGTCATTCAGTAACTTTCCCTCAGCTCTTCAGTGCTCTGTTTTCCTCACAGGTTCATCCTGTTGTTCATTGGTCTCACCTGTTTTGCACCCAGTAATTACCAAACCAGCTTCCCTTCATGTATTTCCTTCTGTATTTCTCCTCTTAATGACTTCTGGCTCCTCCGTTTCATGTTGGACTTATTACCTTGGTTACTGTTTCATTATTATCATTATAGTTATTATTATTACTATTTTTCAATCAAATATCCGATTCATTTGGTGTGATCGACTTGCACAGCTTGTGACGCTGTTGTTAGCAGTTTGCAAATGAAGCTTTATAAAGCATGTGAATCATGCTGGACATTGAACCTGGACATATGCACATCGAGACCTCAAACATGTTTTAATTTGAGTGGCCAAACGTGGCTGCAAGAAATGTTGTATTTGATAAAACATTGCACCAAAACCTCACAGGTCTTCAAAATGAAAAAAAGCCCAGCAAGGTTTATTTTATATTCACAAAAGTGAATTAGTTGGATTTTTATAAGACATGTATTTGAATTGTATGATGAGCATACGAAATGTATGGCGGTAAATGAGGGGAAGGGAACATGCAAAAACACCACAATACCCCAATTTGAACAAAGAGATGTTTGTTGTTTCTGCTGCTCACATCATGTTTGGTATCCCTTATTGGTAAAAACTCCCTTCACTCCAAAATTTTGAACTGTGGAAACCCATCTTGTTCATCGCCATCGGCATAAACAATTGCTGGCATGGGTGTGTAGCTACTGAACATGCTAACCATTCACCCAGATGTGGGGCAGAGTTGGTGCGTCGTCTCAGGAGATCTCTATAGCTGGCAGTAGCTGTTTCAGTGCTCTATGGCATTTGTAGTTTGATTGGTCTGGTAGGCTATTAATAATAGATATGCGAAATTATCTTGTGGGTCGAATACAATTGCATTGGGAACAAATGTGCTCTGCGTGCCTTGAGCTGCCACATTTCTCCACTAGCAGCAGAACCCACATGGCCTTGTTTGTGGTTTGTCACCCACGTTTAAATGGTTTTCCTGTTGTGGGACACCTCACTTCACTTTTGCGAAAGATGCTCTTGAGTCTCAGTTTCAATTGGCCATTACTAATTAGGAGCAGTAGAGTAAAAATGTACTGGCTATGATTTCCTTTCTTTCACCTTCACAACTAAGTTCTACTTTACAAAATCCCCACACAAAAAAAAAAGAAGATAAAATGTATTAACGTTCAGTAGCATGAACGATTTTGCAAAGGCACTGTAACTTAATTATTCTTCCTGACAAGATCTGACTCTTACAAAAAAGTTTTGTCACTACCATTACAACACTTTCAAGTGTTTAGCCTTCTTTCACCAATGAGCCACTCAAGGAGGAAGTGCATAGTATCCGCACAATGCAGACAGGACTGTCCTACTGTTGCCACATCCTTCAATCTTGTGCTTTTCGTTGTGGGCCCTTCTGAAAACACTAGAGCCTTGAAAAGAGGCAGGAAGAGGAAGAGCCACATGAGTGAGAGGCAAACAATGTAATGGAAGTAGATTATTGGCAAAAAGAGGATGGCAGATGACTGAGAAAGACAGGTGCATGCCAGATAGACGAGAGTAAGACATGATTTTCAAAGTGGATGAAATGGTCCTGAGGAACATCGTTGTGGGTTTAGTTACACAATATGTTGCAGGCTGTTCTAAACAAAGTCCTAACACTTTCAATACTCTCCTCGTGGAGGGGATGCAAGGAGGAAAAAATAAGTTTGAAGTCCACACCTTCACTTATCATTATTACCAAAGGGTCTACGGATGGGGATAAAGTTGCGGTACTGGTGGCATGGAGTCCTTGGTGACTGAGGTGGTCGGGGCATAATTGTGACAGAATAGCACAAGGAGTTTTGGCTTATGCCCGAATGGGTTGGAGCCGGGGTGTGCCTGCCAGAACCTGCGTGGGTATTGGGGTCATGGGTGACTGGTTTGGGTTCTCCCAGACTTCTCCCACCTGGGAGCTCTGGGAGGCCTGTAGCCTTGACCAGCGCTGCGTTGGTGTGGGCGCAAGTGGAACAAACAAAAGAAAATCATTACCTTCCATTCTGAGCCCTATTTATAGCTGGAACATGAGTGTTTGTTTGGTCGTACTCTGCCTGCGGCCTCAGCGGAACCCCGGTGTTCTTATAGAGATTCAGAAATTACCTTCACTGCCTCTTAAAATGAAATCCTTTTGGCGACACTAAATCAAAAATAATCAGTGCTTGTCTGGTAACTAGAAGTGTTGTGAGTGTCATGGGAGCTCGTTTCCATCTTTCTGTTTTGAGCAAAGTATGAAATTCTGTGTTATTAAATTTCAACAATCCATCCTGAGAGCTTTCACTGTTAGCGCACTCACACAAATAAAGAAAAAGTTCGGGTAGAGACTGTGATCAACAATTCATATAGTAATTTCAGACCAGGGAGTGTTTTCATTTGACTTTTCCTCTGCTTCAGGGTACGCCACGAGGCCTTTGGACCAAAATACACAAGAGACATAACAATTAGCTCAGGAAATGGAGGGCTTCTTGAGCTGCACACCCCCTTGTGGCAATTTAGGGACATCGCAGCTTAATGTTACAGTGGCAAAGAACATTGCATATTATCATCAAGGAAGGCAGAAATGAAGTTTTTCAAGCCAAACATCAACTTCCTGTTTTCATACAATTTGGCTTTAGCATTGTAGCTTCATTAGCAGCTGCAGAAAGTTAGAAAGCTAGCAATTAAAACCACTTAATTGTGAATAAGACAATACACATGTTTTTGTTATATTGAATAAGGAATTTGTCAGTGGAAATAATTACCCAGATAACTGAAGCTGAAGTGTCTACACTCCGCTCAGCCATGTGCATGTGTAGTTGTGGCCATGTGGAAAGAATAAAAGTCTGTCTAAACGTTTGTTTGTTTTTTGTTGTATTATTTTCTTTCACAAATCAGGCGAAAATTGTGTAAAAAAAACAAACAAAAAAAAAAAAAAACAACAGAACAAGGCAAATCACTTGGGTATCTGGGTATTATTCCCAGGAAGAAGCAAAAAAATGTACAACTCTGTAATTCTGCCAGCGACAGAAGGGTGAAAGTCTATCATGAAGTGATTTGTTTAGAACAAAAGTCATTTTTAGGTAATTTACAAAGATGACAAGTTGAATTTGCTTCCAATCACGGCATCCTCTCTTGGGGACGGTTAATCTAATTCAGTATGAATAAATAAGCAGCTGCTGTTTGGAATGCCGAGCGCCATGTCTTGAAAACACTGGCTTTTCTCTCGTAGATGTAGGAGGAAGTCGAAATATTGCACATTAAGTATTTCAGAGATGATTTTTGTAACTGACGGGGTAAACAATTTCGTTTTTTTCTTCTGTTTCTGATTTTTTTTTTTTTTTAACTCAAAAGAAATGAAAGGCCAAGTTGCAGCTGAGAGTCTGAAGGATGTTGGAGTTAGGGGTGGGAGGGTAAAGGGTTTTGTTTTGAGCCGCAGAGCAGCAGCCTCAGCAGCATTCTCAGTGAGTTCATGGACAAGTTAATGTGACAGATTGAAAGGGACGCTTTGCGCGTGTGTGTGTGTGTGTGGGGTGTGTGTGTGTGTATGGATTTGTGGTTGGGGGCGTCGTGAGCAGTGCATCATGTGGCAACAGTGAAGCTCCCTGCTTAGACGAACTTAGCTCCATTCTTTTTTTTTTTTTGTCAAATTAAAGGCTCATTTCACACAAATCACAAAAATATATCCTCACACTGTCACAGCCCTTACCCTTTATCCAGTTTACCACGTTTGACTTTGATCTATTTTTAATAGGATTCAGTGTGATATTCCAATGCAGTTTTAGCTGTGAATTTGAAAGGAAAATGATTCACGATGTTTTTTTATTTCTTATTTGTTTTACCAATATAAACCTAATATATGTAAATGAATATTTTGTATAGCCACATTCCACTGCATTCAGACCCAGACGTCAGTTTGAGTATTTTCCTGTAGCTGCACATGGACGACAATGGATATTTTGTCCGTGGCTATTTTTAAGATAATCAGTCTGATTGGATGGGGCTGTACTACAGAAGAATTGGATTTAGGTCTGGACTTTGGCAGGGCCATATTAATATACATATTCTTTGATGTCTAGTTGCTTTTTAAGCTTAAGTCTGTTAGTTGACGTTTGTTGTCTTGTCAATGGATTCAGATATATCCCTCAAGACACTGCATTCTATATTTGAAGGAACAGCATCATGTACAATTGACGTTTTTGAGCTTTGCGTCATTTTATTATGTCATTTCCTCGTCAGACATATAACTGCCGTGTTGCCTTGATTCTTATAATCAGATTTGAGGAAATCCTTGAGTCTCCCATGGCAACCATTTAGTGGTGGGAAAACACCTGGGTGGACCTAACCCCGCCTTCAAGAAGCATGGGGAAACTCTGAGCTGCAGTTTCCAAGCTCCCACCTCACAGAGCAGCCCAACTCACCCCACTCAGCTCCTTCAGACTAGCCAGCAGCAATTAGCAAACACCTGGAGGAAATGTGCATCAGCTAAGCTGATTTTACAAGCTGTTTCTTTGCACAATGTTGGTAAAGATAAATACATGCTAAAAGGTTAATAGAGAGGCCATGTTATAATGACTTTCTGAAGGCAGAGTTTCCGAAAGAGCAGGAGTTTTTAAAGGGACAGAAGCCCAATTTCAAGTCAATGTTAAACCAGGAAGTCAAATTTATTTTAAGTCATATTTGACAATCATATAACAATTGAAGGTAACAGAGTTATATTATTATGCTACAAACTGGCACAGTGTGCCTGAAAACTCAAATTACTGCCCCTTTAAGTAGTTCAGAATCAAAAATCTGAAATATTAGCCGTGTTTCATTTCTTTTCTTGTTGCTTGCATGCGACTGAAGACATTTGCTTCCCATGTATCTATCTGTGCATCTGAACGATCCGTCTCCTCTGCAGCGCCTCTCCTTCTCGTATCTTCTGTTTACCTCAGTGCAATCGCCGAGCCCTTTCATTAACACCGGGGTTAAATCAGCAACAGACAGCAGCTGCAGCCGCGGCCAAAAGGGACACGATCACTGATCTGAAGCAGATTAGGTTGTGTGGTTGCATACTACGAGTCCTGTGCGCCTCCTTGGCGCTCCAACCCACCTGCCCTTTTCCCTTCTCTCGCCTCTCTCCTCGCAGCCTCACCAAGGCTGGATCGATGAGCGGTCCTGGAAGCAGAGATGCTTCATCTTGGCTTTATGGAGTCGTTTCAGGCCTCCTGTGTGTGGCATTACGAATGAGGCCCATAAGGCTGTTGATAAACTAACCCTAAGATGGAGGTGTGTTTTATATATATATATATATATATATATATATATATATATATATATATATATATATATATATATATATATATATATATATATGTATGATAAGCGCAGTACTCTTTGGTTCTTTTATGACATCCTTTCGATTGCGATATCGATCAGCCGGCAACAGGCCGGATGTAATTGTGATCCTAACGCAGAAATGGGATGCTTGATTAGTGCATATCACAACAACATGGCCGTATCTTTGTTTGCAAAGATTTTTTCTTTTCACAGCAACCCTGCAGGCTGTAAAGCCTGCTGTAAGGTTTTACTCTTCATAAATATTAGTTCCGTGTTTGTTAAATTTTGCCAGATGTGTCTTGGAACCAAAGACAGAGGGTCTCTGAGCAACTTTACACCTAAGACATGTATGGTGACCAGCACAGAGATGTGAGTAAAATGTTCTTCATAGCAAATGAGAAACATTAAAGCGCCTCTCCTTCTCTTTTCATGTATTATTCATGTTGTTCTCGCACCCAAGAGAGGTCTGAAAAGTATGCTGGATGTAGAATACAAGGTGTTAAAGCACACTGAAGAGAGAGAAAGGGAGACGGGTAGCCAGGGTTTAGATTTCACCTACAGAGCTCCAGCAGCATTTTGCGTGAAATCCCCGTTTATGACTTGGCACTATGATCTCATCTGAGTGGTTGCTTGGTTAATTGCTACTTATAAAGCGATGCCTTGGCTTTCTCCGAGTGAGCGGTTAGCTGAAAGCGGGAGCAAATGAGCGCAACGAACAGAAACAAATCATATTAGCTCGCACAAAAGCCGAACAGTCGTAAAGGTTAGGTTTTCAAATTTGCAGCATGTGCAGCCGACAGGATCAAGAGAATTTTACCAGCCTGTGTTTTCATAAAACACTCGGGAGGTTTGTTATTGACCTGCAATAGAAATGCCAGTTAATTAATCTTTAGTAATATTACAGAATTGAAGCTTGTCTGGCCAAACAAACGCTTTGCCAGACGAAACGTAAACATGTTTTCTCAAGTACACAATGTAATGTTTTTCTCTTCCGATCTGCTGTCACCGCAGGTGGTAGCGACTTAGATTGTGTGCGCTGCATTTCGTTTCAAAAAATACTGTGAGAAATGTTGTGATTACATAAACCATGTTTCAAAACGAGCTTTTCAAGAGGCTCGATTACAGGCACATTTCAATAAATTGGAAAGTCTCCAAAATCACCGTTCTACCTTTCATGTGAGTCCTCCCTAAAGCTTGATAACATTTCTTTCACTGACGCTGCCCTCAACTAATTGAGCCATCATTTCCATTATAGTTCTAAAAATAGAGTATATTATTTAGGTCAGTCCTAGACCCTTCAAAGTATATTAATTGTGAGTTTAGCTGTCAGTAGATCTCAATTTCGGGGTTAGGGTTAAGGTTTGGGGTCAGGGCTGGTTGTTTGGTTTGAGATCAGGAGAACTCAAAGGCCAAACGAAAGTGGAATATCATATTATGGTTTATGTTTCAACGCTTCAAACATCAAAACAAAAAGAAAAAACTTGAGTGCTATTTCTCTTTGCCAGAGTGCTATTTCTCTTTGCCAGTTAGTCCAGCCCTTCACTGATCCTGTTGCAGCTCCATTTGGAGTTCATTAGCTGGAATAAACTAAATCTGCTTGAAACGAGGAAGCTGGGCTGTGAAGGATCTCAGAAATTAGGCAGGCGTTCTTATACTTTGCATAATTCCCCCCTCTGAAGATATGCATTTAAATTTGAAATTGGATGATGGTGAAATATAAATGACTTCTTATCTAAACGTATAAATGCATCGAGACAAAACACGCTTGGCTTTGAAGCGATTGTGTAGGCAGTAAATGTCAGAGTAAGGGAATCATGTTTTACACCATGGCATTGCAATTTATATACATACAAGCTATTACCTTAGCGGGCGGTACAGTTAAGAAACTGCATTTTCCTTTGCATTATATCCATTGCGCACTTTTGACGCCTGCCAAGTTTGTTTCTCAGCCGTTGAGCACAACTTCTCAGTTGTTTGTTAGCGCGATATTAGGTGTTTACAATTTTTTCTAACGTTCCATCAAGATAAGTCAGCAGTTGTTTGGTTGGCTTGAAATTATTGCTGGCAGCACAGCTAGCATGTTGAGGTAAATTACGGAGTTAAAGACATGGAGCCAGTCAAAAACAAAAGCACACCCTTGATTTGCCCATATACACACTTGTAGCTGTAAATAACAAACATGTTTTAATAAGGAACAAAAGCAGGATGAAGTCAGCAGTGATATACAGTTTGTTTATACGTTTGTGCGGGTTCTAATGTTTGTTCTGTTTTGTGACATCGCATAGTGTAATGATGCTGCATCGTGGAATTAATGTCACAAAATTAGGCTTCAAAATGTAATAAAGCATAGTTAAAAACTCATTATGTATTAATCGAGGCGAAATTTAATAGAATCCCAGAAAGCATTTTTCATATTTTCTGTTGTGTTTGTAAAAGTGTACAAAATGATGTAACTATTTTTTTTGCAATGTCCCGCGTTAGCACCGTATCAGACCGCAATTACTCAAACAGTTAAATGTAGATTGAATTAATAAATAGACAAAAGCAGAGAAACAGATGGATTTTTAGCTCCGCAGGATAACTTGTCGCAAAAGGATTGAGAAATGGATCTACTTATACACCAGTAAACATAAGCAGTCCCTGAGTACTTGTTATCCTTTAATCCCTTCATTCTCATGCTCTACCCAGCTCTTCACAGAGTCTTAATGCTGTATTCACTCCAATTAGACAACAGCTGATGACCACCATTAGGTAAAATGAAAAACCTTATCTCAACAGAGAGGCACGTAGAAATGGCAGGCAATAAGCCTTCTGCCCTTCGTTTTGGTTTGATGAAAGTGGAAGGATAGGAACTAGAAGCAAAGGTGGATTGGACAGTTTGATGGCATGTCCACAACTGAACCTATTGTAGGAGGATTCAGATGTCAAAACCATAAATTTTGTCAAATCTGTGAAAGGGTGGTTAATGCCAGAGGGGATGGAAGGCTGGCAGGTGAAGTCCATTGAATATAGTGACCACAATACAGGGAAAGTTGATGCTGGTCTCTTCAGAAAGGAGCAGGACCAGACAAACCACTGCAGTTAAATCTTCAATCCGCCTCCCTGTGTGAAACAACAACATTTGGGGAAAAGTTTAGGACAGCGCACATTAGCAGTGTTACACACACACAACTATTATTTTCTACCAAACACACCAGTAGAGTCTGGTAGCAGTGTGATGCCCCAGCCTCACACCCAGAGCCTCTTTAACACCTGTCCTGTTCAGAAGTGTTGACACCTCCTGTGAAATTATTCAAGGCTGAACCCCAGTAAACCGTTTCTGCACAACACATCTAACGTGTGTCAAAAGGTGACAACTAACAAACGTTAATCGATGAGATTTCACTAAATCTAGAAGCGTTTAGACGCGCTGCAAGAAGGACGCCCCCAAGTCAAATTCTGCTCAAGGCCTCATATAGCCTTGGACGGCCCTGCATGAGTAAAATCTGCGGCCCTGAGAATTACTCAGCTCGGTCAGAAACAGCCAGCCAGTGATATAAACATACTCCATGTCATTATTTCTATAGAGAAATTTGTATTCAGGGTGTTGAGGTGTTTCACTCTTGGTTGGTGTTCTGTCAGGTAATGCTAATATAAAAGTGGATTCACTGCAGACAAAGATACTGCTGTTTCAGCTGTTTCTGGCTTATGGTAGACATGGATTTATGTGATTCCCGGTTCGTATTAGAACATCCTGACCCATTTCAATCCACCTGAGGGGCACATTTTGGGCCAGCTGGGTTAAAACTTGGAGCCAATGGAGTACCGTAGCAGGACACAGATCCACTTAACTTCCCACCTGAACTCTGCAGAAACATTGTGGGCGTTGCTTAAAGGGCCAGGCTACGGCAGAAGTGAGCTCTGCTACCATTTCACGGGAACAGTATCATCAAATATCCAGATGAAATAAAGACCAAGACTTGTTCATTCTTTACAGGACAACCTTGTTGTTCGACCACAGAAAAATCGGGTTCGGACTTCTTCCAGCGCAGTTAAAAGATGCCAATACAAAACACACAACACTAAAGATCCACACAGCTCAATCGACAAAAAAAAAAAAAAAAATGTTAATACTTGTATTGACTTCTCTTGACATTTAGAGATGCACTGATCCCCTCTTTTTCCACTTATGATACCAATACCCGAGGTTTAGTATTGGCTGATTCCAACCCGATACAGAAAAAACAAAAACAAGCTGAAATGACTTGAAATGTTTTTTTTTTTTTGTTCTTGTTTTTTGTTTTTTTTTAAACACAGACATAAATGTATTGAATCACAAATTTGAGATAATTCTGCTCCAGTACAAACATGAAAAACAACACATTTTTTCAGCAGGAGAAAAACAACCAAAGTAAGATAAATAATAGAAAAACTGACATGTTTGACACCAGTCAAAATAAACCGTAACAATTCTTCTTTCAAATGGTTCAGAAAGTGCAATTAGGAATTATAAATATGATGTTAAATAATATTAAAGCATGATATAGCTCAGCATACAAAGAATTAGAGTGACTCGATCCATCCTTATGGATTGGGCACACTGTCACTGACACCCTCAATATCGGCACCAATATGAACATCAATATTAGGTCGATGCATCCCAATTAATCTCTTCCTTATTTCTCCTCCTCTCTCTGTCTGGCCCCTGCCTCATGAGTCCACTTCAGAAATAGGGGTCACTTGTGTCGATCTAATGACAAATCTTCTAGGATTACCAGTAATCCCACAGCAGTAAAATCTGTTTGCCGACAGCTGTGCTCTTCCTAACAGTGTTGTCACTTCCTGTACAAACTCTGCCCTACATACCAGAAAAAGCCCGACTGTTTTCAGAGAAAAAAAAAAGAAAAAAAAACAGTGGTGGTGGGATATTAATTTTCTGCATCAGTGGATTCCAATTTGATGCTATTTTTCTCCATTTCTTCTTTGGTGTTTTGTTGTATTTGACTTGCATATGATGCTGATTTCTTCTGTGAATGAGTATAGGGTCGGTGTGAATTTATTGTGAGTTAACGGCAATATTCTCCGGGAGTCATGAATTTCCCGTGGGCCTTCACTTTCAATTTGCAAACTCTTTTATTTTTTGGTGGTTGTTGTTTGTTTTGTTTTGTTTTGTTTTTCCTGGCCTCGCAAAGAATGACTCACCAATAATTTAGCCATCACTTCACTCTGTGAGTAGATGTTCAATCGAACAGAAACGCACTCCTGCATTTGTTTACAATCTTTTTTTTTTTCCATCTTGAATAAATTGAAGCTGAAATAGATCACTGAGACAAACAAATCCTCGAAGATATTAGTTTTATCGATCCGGCTGTCCTCACATCTGCAACGTCTAATAATACCAGAGCGTGATTCCATAATATCACAGTTGGCAATGGAGTTCAATTCATTTATAGAGAGAGATTAAGTTTTCGCTCATGACTGCACTGAAAGATTATTAAGGGAAAACGCTCCTCGCACCAGGTTTTCAGCTTGCCGTTCATGAGCTCGAGTCGTTTTACGTTTCTCCTTTCTGGTTTTGTTTGTTTTTCTCTCCGCGCCTCAGGTGGTGTACAAGAACAACGACATCCGACTGGAGCTCTCTCGCCTGGCCCGCATCGTTGACCCTAAGATGAAGCTCCAAGGAGACGTGGTTTTCAAGTGCGAAAACGTTCCCACGCTCGACCCGATCAACTTCGAGACCCCCGACTCCTTCCTGGCCTTGCCCAAGTGGAACACCAAGCGCGTCGGCTCCATATCCTTTGACTTCCGCACTTCGGAACCCAACGGGTTGATACTCTTCACCCACGGCAAACCGCAAAACCGGCGCGACGCCAAGGGCCAGAAGAACAACAAGGTGGACTTCTTTGCGGTGGAGCTGCTAGATGGAGGGCTGTACCTTCTTCTGGACATGGGCTCTGGGACCATCAAGGTCAAGGCCACTCAGGCTAAAGTCAGTGACGGGGCCTGGCACCACGTGGACATCCAGAGGGACGGTCGCTCTGGTAAGCTGAAAACAATAAAGTAGCGGGTTGTTGTGCACTTATCAGGATTTAGAGTCACGGTATGTAACTTTTTCAAAAACACGTTGGGGGGTTTTTTCTTTTAAATTTTGGTAAAAACCATCATCGTGTCATCACAGTATAATATGAGGCAAATAATGTGTGAAAAGATTAAAGCCTTCCACCGTCTCCCTTGGCTACTATTGGCATCTGAAGAAATGAACCACTTTTGGTCAAAACCAACCAATCAGGGCCAGGAGGAGAGTCTTAAGCTGTCAATCAACCTCAGATATGCGCTGCTCAGTGTGCTAATGGTGGAGAAACAACTTACCATTACAGGGAAACCGTTCATCCACCATTATTGTTGGCTGTGCTTAGCCTGAGCATTCATGGCAGGTTCTGCTGACAGGAAGAAGCTGTAGCATAATTGACAGCGCTAAGTCCTTCCTCATGGGTTTGATTGTTGTTGTTTTTTCTGACGCGCTGTGCATTTAGGTCGCTAGCATTGGAGAAGGCAGAGGAGCTCAATCTTTTTCACCGATTATGTGTATCATATTACACTGTCACGACATAGTGACTATTTAAAAAAAAATATGGACAAAACATATTTCTTTAAATAACAGTTACATCAGACAGCTGTCAGATGTTTTTATCAGTCAATAATGATCCGTATCCAAAGCATGAATATATTATTTTAATCTGATTATATGGTTTAAACATCTAACAACCAAACCGTAACAAAAAACTGAAGCTTGCAGACACAAAAATGTATTATCTTGTCGAAACTTTGAACCACTGCTGCACATTAAGCAGTTACTATGAAATTACTGGAAACATTTTCCCTTGCACAGCACTCACTAAAGCTATTATGCACTTGCTTGTTTTAGCTTCCTGGGATTCCCAACCATAGAATGTTATAAAGCTTTAATAGAGATAGATGGCTCAAAATGATTTATTACCAGGGTAAACTTCTTTTCTTCTCTAAATAGACGCCGAGCCCCTTCTATTTTTGTGTTTGAGGAAGATTGCATTGGCGAACAGGGGTTGGAACGTCTCTCGCCTTAAGCTCCAGACTCAATACAACCTCTGCATTAGGAGAGATCCTCCAGAGAACATGGTTGTGTTAGTTGCCGCGTTATATATCAGGTTGGAGCAGCCAATTTAGCCGTGTGTCAGAGCTCGCTGCTTTGATTAATCACCGGCACAGCCCCCAAGTGCGATAGCGGAGCAGAAAGTTGGATTTCCTCGCTGGGAAAAAGAGGAATGAGACAGATAAATGGATAGCAGACTGAGAGATGGTTAAGAACAGGCATAATCACACTTGTGGCATGAGTGAAATGCTAATAAGGAGTCTGGGTAAATTAAATTTCATGTCCACAAAGAGCTTGGTTTCTGCCGCGCTGGAAGATGAATGTAATATTTGGGAACTCATATTTCACTGTTCTCGTGCAAGCTAATGGTAGGCTGTGAGGGGAGAGAAAAGAGATCTTTTTCTTTATCTCCTATACCATATGCTTTTGACCTCAATGGAGGCTGAAGAAGATACTCTATACAGCATAGGTTACGTGATACAAGCAGAGTCTGCCTGCTGAATAATACATCTGTTTCTATTTAAAAAAGAAAAAAAGTGAAATATTTCAGGTGACAGTTAAGATATAACAACTACAAGGCAAAACTCATGAAAGTAATTCAGGCCCAGACATCTGTCTTCTAAGAATATACCTGCGCTTTCATTACTTGTCACACTGGCACATCTGAACCTGTGAAGCAAATTTCAGCATCGAACAAAGATGACATAAGTCGACACAAAAGGCTCTTTTCAGATTTCATTTAAGGAAAAAAAGGTATCCGAACTAACCTGACCCCATGTAAGTCAATGAAATGCCTCCCTTTTTAAATCATGATTTAACTGAGCATATTCACATTGTTTGTGGCGTTCCACTAGCCACACCCAGACACTTCAAGAAATCCTTGACTAGAATCTGTGACATTTGGTAGGCCAAGAGCCCGTTTAACGCCACAACGCCAGGACAGTGAAACACAAATGTTTTGGCATCTTGTTCACATGGTAACAATGGTTTGGATGGACAAACCGACAAAGTTAAATCCAAAGCATAAGGAAATGATGGCAGTCACGTCATCGTTCATGTTCAGGTTCAGTTTTCACAATGACAGTGGACTGGATTTTGAAATATTGATGTCGGCATTGAAGATATGCAGATTGCGCCTTTGTACAGTCAAAGGATTGTGGCAAACATTCCTGTGGATCAAAACCTGTTCAAACTTTCACCACCTCCTACAGGCTCTCTATGCTCACTGCATGAGTTTTTTGTCTAAATGCGGATTTTTTTTTAGATACATGATGGAAAAAGATTTTGTAAAGATTTGGAAAACAAGCCTCCAAGATCTCCAAAAGTAACACCTCATAGTCCCAATCTAAAGGACTCAGGGACTGTGGAGAAGTATTAGTTATTGACGTTTTTCAGGCTGGGAAAGGGCTCCAAAGCAATTTCCTGGGATGTTGGACTCCAGTGCATCAAAATAAGATTCACAAAAGAGCCCTGAAAAACAGGGCCTCTCTCTTGTCGTCTGAGGCCAGTGTTCATGATTCAACAATAGAAGAGAGATTTGGCAAAAAAATGCGTCCATGAGAGCGTTTTCAAAAATAAACACAAAGGCCTGCTACCCATTCAGCAAAACAAAACCATCTCAATATTTCCCAAAAATCTGGTGCCTCAGATTTTTGGGAAACATTCCGTAGACTGAAATTGCGCGACCTGTTATATCTGGTAATAAAATGAATGTTGACAGAAATGAAAAAAAATACAACCAACTGGTGTATTTTCTATTTTGCCAACAATCATACACTGACTCAAAACACCGTGCCTGGGCAACAAAATGCATTTCCACAAAAGAAGTTCTTTAGATCATACCTAAATAACTGCATTTCGTGTACTTTATATGGTCAGAAGAACGGAGCTGAATGTTCCTAAAATCCACACTGTCTCTCTTTGGGCTTAAATGTTTTTTGTTTTTTCCTCTTGAATCCTAGAAAAGTCAAGTAAGTATCTTTTTTTGAATTTGTTAATACATTCAAACAAAAAAGAGAGCAAAGAATTCTAGTGGACTTCCTCCAGAAATATTTTTGCAAGGCAAATTTTACAGTTTGACTGAATAGAGACTTCCAACAAACCAGCGAAACAAATGCAGGAACTGGTCGCCTGACGCAAAGAAATAGTGTGCAATTATTTATTCTTATGTTGTTTCTCTTCTGTGGTTTTGGGACTCATTAGGGGTTCCCTGAAGTAGAGTTTTCAGCGATCAAAGCAAGTCATGGTTTCCAGAAATGGGTTTGCAGCACCATCTGTGAAGATGACGGTTCGGCACCGTCAGAGCAAAGCGCTGTGCTCTCATCATCACACCATTTTGCACCTCCAGGTGCCGCTCTGCTTTGGTTTAATTCTTTGGGAAAACCATTGAACACCTCTGGCCTAAAGTTGAAGAGTCGAAATATGAAAAGTAATGGTTTGGGGGAGCGAGGAGACTACAGCAAACGATATTTGATTTAAGACAAATTGAGCAAAAAAGGAATAATAATCGCTTCTCTTCCACCCAGGCATCATCTCGGTGAACAGCCGCCGGACCCCTTTCACGGCCAGCGGGGAAAACGAGATCTTGGACTTGGAAGGCGACCTTTACCTGGGAGGTTTGCCAGACAGCCGGGCGGGCTTGGTGCTCCCTACCGAGCTCTGGACCGCTATGCTTGACTACGGCTACGTGGGCTGCATCCGGGACCTGTTCATCGACGGACGCAGCAAGGACATCCGGCAGATCTCGCAGTCGCAGAACGCGACGGGCATCAAGTCGTCGTGCAGCAAGATGACGGGGAAGCAGTGCGACAGCAGCCCCTGCAAGAACAGCGGCGCGTGCAAGGAGGGATGGAACAGGTTTATCTGCGACTGCACCGGAACGGGCTTCTGGGACAGCACCTGCGAGAGAGGTCAGTCATCTTGTAACTGCTTTGTAAACGCTATTTGGTTTTTTCCCATTTGTTTGGAGATCAACTTTATAAATCTGTTTATTTTCATTTGGAGGTTTACTGATTTCTCAGTTAAGGAGGCTGAAAGAGGATAAAGCAATTTTTTTTTATATGCTGCAAGCTGTTTTGTGTGTGTGTTAGAGGTGCATTGATGAAATATTTGCGGCCAATTTTTCCACTTTCCCACTGAAGAACTATCGTTCACGGCATTTAAAATTTGATCTAGTTTTTCTGTCGTTAATGATAATTATTTGCATTCAAATGAGAAGCGATGCCAGTCTATGTGGGACAGACGGGAGGGATTTTGCTTTATTTTTTTGACACAGTGGGTGCATTTCCATTATCCACACAATTGCACAATTTGACTTTTTGAAAATTAATTTGTTTATTAGAAACACAGCCATTTTGAAAAAAAAATCCTGTTTTTCAATCACACATTTTGGTGCTTGAATTAGTTTTACTTTTTGGTTGGAATTAAATTGGTTTATTTGGCAAAACACTTTTTTACACCCGAGTCATAATCAACCACCAGACGTTCTCGCTGTCGTAAACTGAGAAGAAGAAGACAGCAGGAAGTAGTCGGAGAATGATGGCGCTTCATGTTTTCAATAACTTATTGCGTGAACAAACGTCAACGCGCATGAGTCGCGTTTCTCACTTAATGGAAACACCTCGAATGTGGAATTGTTTTTTGCAAAATTTTTGCACACATTTCTAATGGAAAGGCACCTAATGAGTACCATTTACATTTCAGTTGGTCGTCTCATGTTAGTAGTTTTGGGTCAATGAGGCGTCATGAAGCGTTTCGACCCAAAGCAAAACTGTGTTGACACCGTGTCACTGAATACTGACACCTGCTGGACATTAAAAATCCCTACATGCAACGTAGTTGACAGACTGATTTGATGACCTAGTCTATACAATAAGATAAAAGTCATTGTATTTGAATATTATATATTGCATTATGTCCTATCTTCAGTGTAATTTCAAAACAGTTCCCGTATTGGTCACGTGACTTGCTGAAAGTAATACACACACAGACGCGAGGTTTTGTCTACAGGCTTGACGCACGCTCCGACGCATCAGTGTTGCCAGACCCATCACTACATGTTAGCAACGTACACCTTTAGCGCAGTATGGCCTGTGAAACGTGGACATAAATGGTTGTTGGACGCCGCATGAGACGAGAGTTCTGCCAAGATATGGAGAGCAAGCTGTGAAAACCTACATCTGCAGGGAAAGAATGACGTCATCCTTTTCCTGCAGCTCCGGGAGTTGCATGCAGATTTCACGCAGCCTTGATAGGTAGAAGCTCCGAACAAACTCAGTTCTGCACTGTGTAATTTCCACGAGAAGGTGATCGTCATGGGCCACAAACTGCCTCCGTCTTCACCGTAAATATCTATCCAATGTGGCAGTGTTACTCTTTTATGTGTTTGAGGCGCTACAACATAATTGAGATCAGCTTAAAATAAATCATCCTTTGTCCCCGACTGGCTCAGACCGTCCCCTGCTTCCCGTTCCTTTAAGGTGCGGTCACAAAGAGAGTTATCTACTGCCGATTAGGTGGAACTCTTCTTAAGCCTCTTCACAGAGACCCATTCAAAAAAATGTCTGACCTTTCCCTGTAAAGAAGTTTCTTTTTAAGTGTGAGATTCTAGAGGGGTAAAAAATTTGCTCCATATATTCCACTGACATGTCTTATTTCTGATATGAAACATACATGTCGAATGATTGATTTTTTTTCTGTAGGTTTTTAAAAATTTTGACTGGCTGTCCAAATGACCCACACACTCATTTGCAAATCAAAGAAATAATCATTGCTCTACTTTTTTGGACTCCAGAAAACCTTAAATTGAGTCTGTAAGTAGTGGTAGATGAAATGCAAAAAGATTTTTTCTTAATCTTATGCAAATTATTTTTAAGTGCAAAGTTCTGAGACTATTCTTTGAAGAATCTGTATTTAGTGTGAGACAATCCAGTTTGGAAATTTTCTGATCGATGTGGGTCCAAATGCCAAAGTAAAATGGCTCCATATCAAACCAAAAATCAAAAATATAGAAAAGTTGATATTTTTTAGTAAAATGTCAACGATGCTGTAAGAACATCCGAATAAAATTTAAACACTTCAATCCGGAAAATACAGACATTTTGAAATGTGTATGAACCCTGTTGCATTCTTTAATACGCAGCTTCTGCCTGCGTCAACTTCCTCACCGAAGAGGGTTGTTGTTTTTTTTGTTCAAGAATTGGAAAAAGATCAGCGTTGAAGATGAAAATTGACCAACGCAGCTCACCGGCTGATGCTTTGGTGCATCTCGGTGCGTGCAAAACCCAGTGTGTGTTTAACAAGCTGGGAAACATGCACAGTAAGGCTAAAATGACTGAAAATAGATTTTCCCCCTTCCTCAAATCTGGCGCAGACGTGACGGAGGTGGCCGACTAACAATAGCTTCCCTACAGAAGTGGACGCCGTTGCGTTTCAGCAAAAAGCCAGAACACTTCCCCTCGCATTATTTATGGAAGGCTTTCGCTGAAAGATTTAATAGGATTTCACTTTCATTGCCAGATTTTTCTTGTCGCTCGTGAGATGCCTTGCACGGAGATATTGAACTTCCTGCTGGTGAAATGGGCTGTTCTTGTCTCGGTTTTTAAGAGATTGGCTGAATAAAGTTTTTATGAAGCAGAGGAGATGGGGGACACTCCAGGCTGTGGGAGAGTGCGTTATCAGGCTATTGTTCAGATTGTTCCCGGCTTTTTCACGATTTTACAGAGATTTGCTCGGTTCAGCAGAGGTCTCGCAGCGCTCTCGCAAGAGCCCCGGGCCTGTAAAGAACCTTGCTTTCACGGCGAGTAATGAGCATCTGGAGACCAGACTGCTGAAGCAAGCGGTGACATCAGGTGGAGAGAGGATAATTTGTCATTAACGGAGTCGGTGGAGAATATCAACATGTGCAACCTGAAACGCTGCGTCTCACAAACGCACAGAAATGGGGCTTGTTTAGTGTTTGCGATGTTCTGAGAAAGTTAACGGATAGTCAAGGGAGTGCAGAGGCACGGATGGCTTTAAATATAATTTCATTGCAACTAAAGCATGTGAAATATGATGGAGCATTGGGGTCATGGTGAAAAAAAATACAAAATAAATCACAAGAGGAATACAATACTGTTAGAGAATTAAAATCATAATTTCGCAGTCGCCTGCTTGTGGTGCAAAATTGGTCCCAGATCAAGCAGACTGAAAAAATAAGTGGAGTATATGTTCATATTATTATGAATTTATTCTTGTAATTTTATGACTATTCTCACATTTTTATGACATTATAATAATATGGTAATATTATCTATTTATTCTTGTCATATTATGACTTTCTTATTACTTTATTTGTGTAATATTTTGACTTTATTCTCATTTTATTGCAACCTTATTCTTGTATTTTTTAGACTTTATTATCGAAATAGGATTTCTCATATTTTTCACATTTAATTCTTGTAATATAATGAGTTCACTTTGCTGAAATTGCTCATTTTCTTGCTTTCTCTCTACCATTTCAGATGCAAAGAAATAGGGGGCGATAAACTGTTTCTGATACACAACACACACACACACACGCACACACACCCACACACACACACACACACACACACACACCCACGCACACACACACACACACACACACACACACACACACACACACACACACACACACGTGCATGCACATAAAAAGAAAAAAACAAAAAAACAACACCAGTGTGGCTTGTCTTCCACCCACAGGAAGAAAAACATTAAGTTTTATGCCCCCACTACTCCACACCCTCACATTATTCTTCTGTTGTCCCGTTCCGCTTCCTCCCACACATCGGTCTCTGAATGGTCATATATCTGTTTCCAATGAGCGCCGTTGCTGCCGGGTGATAACCCACAGGACGGCAAGTCTGCCTTCAACTTCTGGAGGTAGAGAACAAAAGCCTCTGCCTGTTCATGAACAGCCTGTATCTCATAAGTTCCTGACAGACTTATGAGATACATAAACGTTTGGTAATCAGACCTATTAAATGTGGCATTGTTTTTCTAATCAATGCCGAAAATCTGAGAATTTAAAGGATGAAGTAATGAATATTTGCCACCGGATTAAACCAACCTGCATCAACAGGTGATCACGGATCATTTCTTCTCACCGAGGCAGGTGAAAGGTGAATTTGAATTACTAATTGCTTAATTGCAATTAGATTGAAAGTACCACTGATCTGAGGGGAAATGATGTATGAATTAATACATTATGGCTTAAGAAGTCTTAAAGGAAAACAATCAACAATAAAGTAGCATTAATTCAAATTGACCTTACAAAGGCAAAAGCAGTAAAATTTAAGACTTGAATACAATACCACACGGACTTTTGTTCTTTTTAAGAAGTTGGGTCATTTTCTATTTTGCCTTTCATGCTACCATATTTGAAAGGCTTGGCACATAATTGGACACAATTCTAAATGTGGTCAAGTAAAGGAGATTTTATGGAAAGTCAGGTTCTGTCATGTCCTTGAAGTACTAATGTTAATTTTGCATTTAGTCCCTCCTTCAATACTATGCATGTATAAGGATCAAAGGTGTGGAATTTACTAGGAGTTAATAATAATTTTAAAAAGTGATGGTGACTCCACATACAAAAAGTATCTTAACAATTACGTGACCATTTAAGGGTTAAATTTCAGTGCTCTATAAATGTATTCAAGTTCTCAGATTGACCAAATTAATAAAGTTGTGTCACTTTAACTCAAGAAATAATTACAATTAGCGAAAGATTACATCTGGATGGGATGGTTGGAGTGGGTATTTTCATCACATTTGCTGTATACATGGAAGTCGCATGACAAAATGGCGTTTCTCTAGTGTCAAACGCCTGGTAACCCAATATGGGAGTGTTATTTTCTTTCGACTTTTAATTTCCAAAGAGCCTCCTAGTCTTTCGAAGGTTTGTGAAAAACTGAGACGGATTAACATTCTTCCGACTTTACCGCCAATAATAGAAGCTGCCAGGGTCTCGTTTCCTTCCCACCATCTTCCTCTCGTTCACGATGGAAGATCAGTGATCGTTAAAGGTGTCTTGGTCTGCTCGGTGGTCAGGTCTCAACACACTGAACTACCTTCTGTTTGCTCAAATACACCACAGCTCAATACGGACGCCGTATCACTTTGCTCCTCTCATTCTCACCCACAGCAGAGCGAGGCCATCAACCATGCAGATGGATGTCTTCTCAGAGTGCTGGTGTCAGCGATCCCAAGGCTCGCAACCGCAAGGAAACAGTTGAAGTAGGATCAGAAAACCCAGAGAGCTTTATTTCCAGCTAAAGACTCATACCGGGCTTATTCTCTGGCAAGAAAATCTTTGAAGCTTAAAGTTATATTCTGTTTCTTGGCCTCATAATGGCCCTCGAAAGGAATCTTTGCGTGAGCCTGTCAACACTTTCCACCTTCTGAATTTGCAGAACTCTCCCGGACGCAAGTTTGCCAATTTTATTCTCGTCCAGTGATAAAATTGTGCCTCTCAGGATGACGAGAGCCCGTTGGATTGAGATGCTGTGCGTGGAACTTCGTGCCGTATTTTGTCTTTTCAAAAGGAGCGACTTGAAATCTCCGAGCCGAACTGGCAGAGCAGCTCTTTCTCCTCCTTCTCGGTGCTTTTCAGCAGACCCCAGAGCTCCCTGGCGACAATATCAAACAGCCACTGAGATGTATTCACACGTGGCACAGGCTCTTGATCTCACCGAAGCTATACAGTGCATTTGCAGCTGAGAGCTACGCTTGCGCTTGTGTGATGAGAGAGAGGGTAGAAATGATGAGATCAATGCTCTCCCGGTGGATATAACAGAGGTTATGAATTTACATGAAAGCATTTGGCCTTCAGTGGTGAATTGCTGGAAGAATATGAATGTTTGTTTGTCTGTGGCTTGAAGCAGTTGGAGATCAGTCTAACACCGTTTTGCGATGTTGTCTGATTGAATTGGATTTCGCTCTAGGAGTCTTTAGATGTGTTTCTTATGTAGCGATAGCAGCTTAATCGTCAAACCCAAACTGCTAGTATGGCGTCATATTAGTGCGGCAGCAAGTGTGACGGACGTGCTTGTGGCAAGCAGTGATGTTTTTCTGACCTGCATCTACTTTGTACAGGGTGAGGTACAAGTCAGTTGTATGGGTCGCTTATTTAATAGAAACAGACAAAATAGCCCACTAAACCACACCAGTTCTAGAGGTACTGCTGAGTGGAACAAACCATTAGAGACCTAGCAAACTGGCACTCTAGAGAGGAATCTGAAAGCACTCTGTGTGGTATCCCAATGTGCTTTTCAGTTACCACATATTCAAATGATTTGGTATGTGACAAAAGCTCACTTAATTCACCTTCAGATGTGAACACATTCTGATTAAAAATGTATTTTTCACCTAAAAAACAATTCACTGTACAGCTCCAGGCAGAAAGCGTCACCGGGCTTAAAATGGGGCCATGTTGGGCACATTGTCATTTTGTATGTTGGGAATGAATAAGGCTAGCTGAGGTAAAGGCCTGCTTGTTCCACTCTGATTTGTTTTTTGAAGCACATTACTCTGGTTGGATATGCCTGACAGTGCAGTTTATAGGAAATGTCACAAAAACCAGGATTTTTATTGTAGTATCCAGCGAATATTGGTGTGGCACATTTTTATTCGTTTAAACAAAATGGAGACTGATATTGATCTATGTTGGCAGAATTGATCTTTTATCCCTTTGCAGCCCTTGGACTGGCTGCTTCCTTTCTGTTTCTTTAAAATGAAGGAAATAAGAGTTATCTATTGCATAGCATCTCTTTGAAAGGACTCCTTTTTAGTTGTTCATAAGTTGCTGTACAATGGTACAAATCTTTCATTCCCAAAGACGCTTTGTTAGATTGAGATATGGTGACGGCGGATGAAAACAAAAATCTGTCTCAGACTTTTTGAGCTTTGCGACTTGGTCCAATATAGTGGCTATCAGATGAAGATATTAAGTTATATAAGGAAGCAACGAAACACGCACTGCTCCTTGAAATTGAGTTTATTTTTGCTGCAATGCCTGCTACTTGTTTCCTCTTACAGATCCCAAATAGCTGGCTGTAGCCCTGGCATTTGTCATTTTCATTGTTATTACTGGAATTGGCATGCTTTTTAAGACGGTTGTACTATCTCAGTAACATTACGAAAAAGAAATCAAAAATAATAAAAAGGAAAGCTCCGTCCGTCTTTTCAGGCTTCATACGTTCATACGTGTTTCTATGACAGGCAAACACAGTCTGCTGATTCAGAAGTGGAGAGCATACCATCACCAAATACTGAGAAAATAACTCAACAGGAAAAGGAGCATGTTTTCTCTTCCTTACTGTCCGCTTGTTGTTGTTTTTTTTTTTTTTTATTTCATCAACAAAGGCGCACTGCATCGATCTGTTCGGATACAATAACCTTCATCCACTCATACCTGTAGAAAGATTTGTTTTACTCTGATATTTATTCGTAATAACACCTCCAGCTCACTAGGTCAGTCATTTATCCGCTATATATTATACTGCCCTCCACTTTAAAATATAGAATCCACCGATAAGGTTCTCAGATTAATCTTCATCGGGGGACTTTTTTCCGAGTTGACTTTCCGCAAAGGTTTTTTTTTTCTTTCACACTCCGTTGCAGTCATCACCATAAAGCGTAGAAGACGCATGCCAAGCTGTTTGCAGCCCAATATTGCACCGCGACGTTCCTCTCTGTTTTTCCATCATTCAGCTATATGACCGCCTGTCTCCCACATATGACTGAGCCACAAGAGATGGAGGTCAGCTATCTGCTCGCTAAAGCCATTAACAGAGAAATAGGATTGTGTGTTGGCGTGCAGAAGAGTTGATGTGTTTGTATTTGCTCTGGGAGAGGGAAAAAAAAATTGCTTTGAATCCACTGGAAAATTGCTGTAAAAAACTGGCAGACTCCAGAAGGATGGCATGTGTGTTCGCTAGCATTCAGGCCAAATTGCAGGCTAATGTGCTACATTAAATCTAACGTAGCTGCTACGGCGTGAGCAATACTGTGAAAATGCATTCGCGGCATTCAGATATTTGCCTTTACATTACAATCAAATGTTTCTGCTTGTACGGAGTGATTAAGATTGTATCTATTTATCACTGAGAGTGAGAAAGATTTTTGTTATGTTGTAGGAACATAATGATAAATAAAAAATCTTATGTCTTACACGGCAAATGTTTCACACAGTGGTTGGTTCATTGGGGTAGCTTTTGGTTATCTTTAATTCAGTAACACTTTATTTATTCCAAAGGGAAATTAAATGTTGTCATAACTCGTGTCATCAAAGTATCTTCAAAGAGTCACTGTGGATGCTGACGCTGGTGGCAAGAAGGATCTTCAGTAGCAGTCAGTCTTGCAACAAATCCTGAGAGGCCTCTGACTGAAGACTAAGTAATGACATGCTAGCAGGTCAATTTGCTGCTCACATTTGGGGATTTGGGCCAGGAGCCTAACAAAAAAACCTTGTTGCCACTGTAACACTTTAGAAAGTAAATAGGTAGGGGTGAAAATCTGTCCCTCTACACAGCTGTGTATACTCTGGCTATAAACATTTGTATTTTTATGACAAAAACCTAGTTGAAGAAATGAATTCATTCAAACTGCCTGATAATAATGCCACTACAATTTAATAATGAGTGGCAAAAGTTCTAAAGCTCAAGAAATGAAAATTAGAGCCTTTTTCACAGCGTCGTCTTGCAAACATAAATTCAAAACTATGCTTGGACCAATGACCACCTTGTTCATTTGATGAGGCATTTTTGAGAATCCCCAAAGTTCTGCAAGATAACAGAAGCATTTCCAAAAACAATCGCAAGCTACTCCTGATTCCACCGACTGAATTTCATGTTTCTGGAGTCAACAAAAAGAAGTCTGGGAATGATCTCATCGTGTTTGTATTGAACGGCACCCACCGCTGCACGTCAAGTTCCTTCTCCTCTGAAGGGAGCTTAAAATGCTGGCAATTTTCTCACTCCGTTTACCAAAAGGGGAGGAGGAGGAAGCATAAAAAAAAAAATAAAAAATCCAACGTGACAGATATTTTAGAGTTCTTGAAATGATCAAAGATGGTAGCAGGCGACGACTAACAGACAACAACAGAGCTGTTTGCTCGCTGTTTTTATCTGACACGTCTCCGCCAAGTCAACTATGACGTTGATTTCTGTCTCAAGTCTGTTTTCACCTCTCTCTTTTTTCCCCTTGCATTTCACATAAACCTACTTGTGCTCCACTTCCTACAGTTCACTTTTCATGACACTGATTTCATATTTTCCCTGTCCTGCCCCCCCGATCCCACCGACACACACACGCGCACGCACGCAAGCATTCGGACGCAAAAAAAAACATTTGCCGCGTTTTTGTTTGGCACGTTTCCCTAATCCCACCCATGAGACGTGACAGCACCTGTGATCAGAGGCCTGCCTCGCTATCACACAAACAGATGTGGTGCTGGCATGGGGAGACGGGCTGTCACTGCATATGGTTGCACATGCGTGTTATCTTTTCATGCACCTGCTCAATACGACGCATAAAAATTAAGTATTATCTCTATTTTTTTTTTTTTATAAGGTACACCTCTTTGACCTTGCCGTGTTTACATCTACTTGCATGATTACAATTGTCTTATTGATGATAACCAGCATGTTTTGACGTTTTTCATTATTTTTATTGTTTGTGAGCTGCCTGCCACCTGCCCTGCCAGTGCCTCTGCAACGTTCATGTGCAAAATACCTGTGCTCTGGCCCTTGTAGACCCATTTTGTCTAGGTCGTGACCGGGAGTTTGGGTCGGCCAAAGAAACCTGTCTGCTTGTGATCTGAATTTCAATGCGGCAGCTTGGCTTGGTGCAGCCCCGACAACTGAGCCCCGTGGAACAGAGAGGGGGGGGGACTGTAATAGCTGCTTGCTTAGAATACAACTTTGTTTAAATATATCACCAACACGTACACAGATTTGTAGCCTTTGGGCTACATTTTCAAGAGAAACCAGTATTAATTTGTTTAATACGTTGTTTACTTTGAGATGTTTAAAGGGGAGGGTGTTGTGGTATCAAGATAAATTAAGCTTTTAAAAAGTTACTGTTTGAAAATTGCTAAAATGTTCACCTTATGGGGGAATAAGGTGAACTTTATTAAACCTTTGCTACGGTTAAAGTTTTTGGTATCACTTTATTTGATACCAAAACCTAGTGAAACCGTATAATACTCTGCCCAATTGGACACTTCAAAACTTTGACTAGGTAGATGCATGAGAAATACAATACAAAATAACCCTAACCCAGATAACATTATCAGATCTCTCTTGATTCTCTGTTTTTCTCCCAATGTGTGAAAACATGATATATGTAATAATATATATATAATATTTAATATAACTGGCTAGTTGAAACATGAGTCTGTTGTTGTCCGTAACCTATCCAGGGTGTGGCCTTTCTCTCGTTACTGAATGCTGCAGATAACCTCCATTCTGACCCTATGAACATAAGCATGCACTAAAAACAAAGGGATGGATGCACGCTTAAGAAACGTTGCCTGATTAGATAGAAAATAGTGAGTGTTTCTTCCAGGTGGTACAACTTCTACACCGAAGAGTGTTACCAGGGAAACCTAAAGTGCTTCTGCATGCTGTGTTGCCTGACCAAAAAAAGTTTGTTTTTGATAGATAATTCAACCTGTTGATACCATGCGAATGCAGTTGAGGATCTCAAACCTAACACTCCATTTCAAATCCTGTTTTGCCAACATCAATGATGCAAAATGGTGCAAAAAGCATTTTTGGTAGCTCTGTGCCATTGGCTTTGCCTAGTCATCCATGCACGTTCAGCTGTGTCTGGTACTCTAAGAGTGATGCTGAAAAATGATTTTTGTTTCTGAATAGCTCGCAGTCAGACCCACCCAGAGCCAAAGCGAGAGGAAGTCATCACTCTCCCATAACGATAATGTTTCCAGGTGGGCTTTGTCCGCTCTCATCTTTGGCAGACAGCTCGGGGCTTTATTTCTTTTTGATTGTTACATCCCATTACATAAAGACGGTTACTCAAAATGTTAGACCCCCACAAGGGGGACTTGACTGCAACAGATTATTCAGCTCGCGTTCGAGCCTTGGCTCGTGCGAGGTGATATTAATTCGAGACTACAGGGAGGTGTATTTGATGTCGTCTGTGGGAAGACGCCGTCGTCGGATTCGGTTCAACAAGCCAGTCAGTCGGTCAGCAGTGAGACAATAAGAGAAGCTTGCGCATTAGTGTTTGGATGTTTCGGAGCGGGTGTGGGAGAGTAGCTTTTAAGGGAATCGGGGTGGTGCTGACAGTTGTGCATTGCAGAGTCCTGTGTAGCTGATAAAGTAGCCCAGTTAATCAGGTAAATAGGCCTGTAATGAAGTGCGTTTGTCTGACGGCGTGCCAGCCCAGTGCCAGACGATCCCACTGAGACTCTCCTCTTTCTGGCTCGGCGCTGCACGCACGCTCACATTCACACACCCCACCCAGCATCGGCACCACCCGTACAAACACACACATTCAATCCGCCGGAGACAGATTGAATTGTGTCTAATGCATATTGCATTTTCCCTGACAAGATGCCACCGCCCACATACTGTAAGTGCCCATGTTTTCCCGGCTGTCTGTGGACAGCGGAGATAATGGCTCCAAGCCTGAGCTGATGGCTGGAAGTGTGTCCACCACAGATCTGAGATGACATCTTTTGTTACAGCTTCCTCTGTCTTGATGATTTTTTTTTCTTTCCCAGAGACAATGCTCTGTTAAAACTTTATTTAATGTTGGCTGTTTTGTATTCCATCAAAAATGTCTGATTCTAAGAGTTTTAAGGAGAACTAATACAAAGTTTTCAAAAAAATTTTGTCCAACAACATATAGTTTGGTAGGCGCAATTTGTTTGCGGCCCAAAATTGCAAAATTTGTTGCAATGTCAGCTGGTGCAGTTTGCCTCCACACTGCGCTGTGTCAAGCTTTCCAAATATTTTGGAAGACCCGTTCACCCCCTCGCCTGAGGAGGCGCAGCAGAAAGACAGGAAAACCTCTGAAGAAGACATGATCACAACTTCTTTCTTTGCAAAATGTAAACGAAAATGGAGTAGCATCAGATTTCAGCAGTTATACGGTTTTCCTTTTCTCTTTGACAAAAGATCACGACGCATAGCTCCTGCTAGCGCTAGACTAGACATTTGTTTTGGCCATGGTTACCCAGAATGCCCCACACTGTAGCCCACTTCCTGCTTTGGGAGCGACCTCCAATCCACCTGGCATTCACATACAAAATGGAACTGGACCAAAGTCAACTTTTTCTGGTCAGCATCAGGTGTTTGATTACGCATTCTCACCTCCCCATTCACTCCAGTGTTGCAGTTGCATCACACAACGACTCAAATGCAATTCACCAGCTTTCTAAACCTACACTCACTTGGCTCCATGTTCATTTATAGTGGCATTAAAATAATAGGCTGCCATCAGCTCTAACGGTTTAATCACAGACAGTAATTGTAGATCAGAGAGGCGAGGTGACTTTGAAGTTGGCACCTTATGAGCTGTAACAACCTGGAAATAGCCTAAGCTTCCCTTAGCTGCAATTGCTGGAGCAGATGGTACAGTCATCCAAAAAAGAAACTTTTATGATCTATGTAGGGGAGGTGATCTGGGGGGGAAACCCTTAGTTTTACCAACATCCTCAAAAATCCACTTCACAAGAACAATACAGAATACAGAATTAACCATGCTTTATCACCACAGCAAGACGTGAAGATCATTTAGAGGCTAATTTTAACGCTGAAACCGAGAGCTAATCACCACCTATTGTCTTTCGCTGTCTGTATATTTAAAATGTATTGAAAATGTACAGAAACGAGCGCAGAACTGATGAGCTCGGTTTCTCAGATAAGCTAGCCGCCGCCTTCCAGCAGAGGTAATGACGTGTTTCAAATGCTTGCTTAGATTCCTTTTCTACCCACAAAACGAAGTGAAAATGTGTAGCCCTTTATATTGTATGTCTTCATCGTTGCTGCATGATTGAAGCTGCCTTAGCACGAATCATTTTAATGGTTCCACGTGTCACAATATGTAGATTTGGACTCCATTTCTGCACCAGAAAAAATAGTTTGTGTGTGAAATATATAATGGGATATAATTACACTGACTTGCTTTTTTTTTTTTTTTTTTTTTTTAGGTAAATAAAACTAATGAATTATTCTTTTCGTTCTTCGTATTGTTTTGTCCTTTTAGAGACATTTGTCTCTTTTTTTTTGGTCAAAACCAAATTCCTTATCTGAATAAGAATATTTAAAATCTGAATCCATGAAGTCAAATATCCCTTTGAAATGAAGAAATGACCAGATACTGGACTCCGTTTTGTTTTTGGATTTGTTTTTTCTACAGAATCTTAATGTAAATCTGTCTGGAGAAGGAATGAAAACTCTTCCTGGCAATAACTTCACAGAAACTCATTAAAAAAAAGCATGGGATTACCCTGGAAGATTTCCCAGTTTGTTTTTCTTGGCAGAAACGCATTAGAAGCCCTGCCAAACCAAATCAACTAAAATTATGAAAAAATATTTTTTATGTTTGTTTGTTGAACCTTTCATACACAAATTTAAGGCAGTTTTTCTTACCACTGGGAAGAATTAACCTTTACTCAAGTACTTGACAATAACAGATTGCACTAGTTTGGTTTTCATTTGACAAAACGTGTCAATCCTAAAATAAAATGGTAAAAAAAAAAAAAAAAGCACACAGGGTTTTGTGTAAGGTCACATTATTGACGGGGTCATAAAGCTTCCATCTAACATCTGACAGTTTGATTTCAGTCAAAGCACATCGCCTCGAGGTCACAAGCATCCAGCTGTCTTAACACACAAACAAAACCCAACTTTCAATGTTTTCTTTTATAACAAACCCTCAGATACTTCTCCAGTAGACACGGAAACACTCAAAAGTCTGCGCACCCCACAGAAGCATACACACACACCCCCACACACACACACACACACCACACACACACACACACACACACACCCTAGCACAGTGAAGACTGTTATTAATGGCTGGGAATATAAAGAACAGGACACCCTGACCAAAAACAGAATGTTTTCCCAAAATGGATGAAGGTACAAGACAGAAACTATTTCTCTACTGTTGGGGTCTACCTAATTGTTTACAGGCAAATTCACTAAATTGGAAAAGCCTCATTCATCAGAGTGAAAGTACATTTTAGGAATAACATTCTTGAAAGCATAAATGTGTCATTGAAGGTGGACAGTGTCATTTTTTTTAAGTCTTCGATCACTGGAGCTTTAACATACATATTGTGGAAAGGAAAGACAGGAAGTCATGATTGCAGTGTAGCAAAAATAAATAAATTCTTTAGTTGTCTTCATCTCAAGTCACACTGTAGTCTTTGGCTATAGCTGCTGGAAAATGAAACAATCAGACAATAAATAAGTTCCTTTTCTTTTTCTCAAAACAAAATAAATAAATAAAACAATATCCACGAACCAAAACCGAAAGCCACCTCCCCGTCTCCGATCCATTCATTAATCTGCCACTCTGTAGTTCCCTGTTGCCTTTGCGACGCTCTTGTCCTCTACCATCCCTCCTTCTCACCTTTAACAGAAAATAACTATTCGTGCGAGGGACGTTCGTCCCAGCGGACGGGGAAAATGACACTTAAAGGACTAACTGGGCCAGCAAACTGGTACATGCTGTACACGGGACAACAAGGAGGGACGGGTGTAAAACGGAGCGTGGCAGACGCATCGGAAAGAAAAGAAAAGTGGAGAAAAGAGCGAGGCCGGGACACAAAGTGAGGTAAAGCGGCAGGGCGGAGATGGATGAGAGGAAGAGCTACAGGCTAAAAGAAAATGATGGTTGATCAATGAGTCGTGTGAAACAAGATTTGGCTCTCATACATATTTTTTAACCCTGACTTTGACAGCCGTTATGTGTTGTACCTCATGGCTTCATCTGCATGGCGGTGGCAGGATGAGAGAGACTTTGACAATGGACCAGACTGCACTTCAGCACTTTGGATGCAGTGGATGTTATGATCATCTGGGCTTTCCCTCATTACTTAAAGAGACACTTATGGAAACCCGTGACTTTTATTGACGTTGCAAAACAAAATCTAAAAAGCAAATGTTCTTGCTCAATTTTCTGGCGTTCAACAAATGGGAATAATTTTATTCTGACTGACCTAAAACAAGAGAGGTTTCGTCTGATCTAACAGCATCTTATGATGTGTGGCTAGAAATGCTAGCTGCTAGCTTTCTTGATATGAGCCCAACAGGAAGGATGACACATCAGCTCACTATTTTATTTATTTCTTTACCCAAAGAGCCTTGCCCGATGGCTGCTTCAGATAACAGCAAGGACCAAGTATAAAAGAGATAAAAGAATAGAGTTACTTGCAGGATTTAGCTACTAGCTTTTCCTCTGTGGATAAGGGAACTCAATCTCTTTCTCATGAATGTTTGGGAGAAAAAGTGTTTGGGATGTTGCAAGCAAGCAAAATTGATGACGTTGACGTAAACGGCATCTGGTGTTGTGCCACATGACTGGAGACGATCTCTCGACTGGATTGCAGATTTGCACATTTCAGTGTCGTTGAGGTGATTGGCATTGGATACCAGAAAATCCTCATCTCATGGAAGCAACTTAAAATGTCTTAAACTTGAGAGTTGGAGTTGTAGCCAATATTCAAAGTGAGTATAAGCATTCTATAAAACAAGTGCAAAACGACTAGCGTTGTGTGCAGATCTGAATCCCACCAGCAGTTTCATTAAACATCACGGTCCAACTCTCCGTATGCTTCTTCGCTATGTCCAAATATAGCCAGAAAGAGAGTATTATTGATTTGCTTAATAGTGTGACGCCTCAGCGGTGCCTCAGCGTCACCCAGCAGGTGTTACATTTAAAGCATTTGCTAATCCCTAATATCACTTAATCATGCTCACCCTACAGTCAATAATAATACCAACCTGTTGTGAGCAATGAGGACTGACACTTCATATATTATATCTATTCACCTCATGCGTTACACATGATAAATCACCCGTCTTCCTATCTCCACGTGAAATGTGTTTGTTTTTTCCTATGCTGTGCAGCTAACAAGCGCAGGGTGGGATTGACGTAAGTGTATCTGTGCGTATGTGGAGGATTGGGGGCCGGGGCAGAACACCGTCGCGACATCCAGGCACAGAGAAATAAATAATGTGCTTTCATGTCCGTGCGTCTCACAAGGTGACAGCAGTCGCTGTGATACCGCGAACCGCTCGACTAAGTTTGGAACGAACGTTCCGAGGAACTCCGACGCGGCGCTTGAAGTCTCCCGCCGCACACGAAGCCGCGACAGCAAACTTCTGATCCCGTCCTCTGGGTTCGCTCTCATGTATGTGTTGGAAAACAGGAAGACACCAAAAACCTGATTCCTTTTAATAGACATCTCTGAAGAGAATGTAAGAAGATTGAAATTGAAGTGTTGTGAGTTTGTGCTAAACGTGTAAATCCCACTAATTTATCATAGGTGCACAAAATATAATGATAACAAATTGTGCTGGATGATAAATTGTCCCAGAAGCTACTACGATAAACCGTAATATTGTCATTTTGAGACCATTTTTAACTAATATAATGCCAGTGGCAAAATAATACTGCAAGAACACATTCCAGAAGATCAACAAACTTTAAATTGTAATTAACATTTAACACTGGAACAAGAAGACATTTTAAATATCAAATATCTCAGTTTGACATTACTCAGTTTAACTGCTTGGAAAACTGAGAAAGCAACAAGGGCCGTCGTTAGAAAGCTCCTCTCTTTCCAGAAATAGAGCAGTCAAAACCAGCTTTGTTGTATCCCACAAAATTGCAAGATACGGCAAGCCATTTCCTGATGGGGAGTTTGTCAAAGACTTTTTGTCGGATTTGCCCTTGAGAAAAGCGACACATTTAGAAATGTCTCTCTCTCTGTCTCTCTTGAGGCGATTCAAAGAGATCATAGAGAAATGCAGCTGGAACAATTGAGCAGTTTTAATTTATTTTCCTTGGTTACAATTTGTATTTCTGATAGAGATCAGTTACTTTTCTTTGTCCTCGGATTGAGAAAAGACTTTGAGACGCTAAAAATGAGCCATGTTGTTGATGGAGCTGAAATAGTTCATTGGATCCGGGAAAGAGAATTGAATCACAGTTTGGGAGTGTTGTCCTGTTGGGAGGTAGAGACGTCTAAACACTGGACATTGTATGGCTATCTAAGTTTGGTCTACATATTTCTTTACTCCTGACTGTGTTTTCTAAACCACATTTAGAAAACCATCTCAATGCGGTTTGAGGCAGTCAGCCAAATAGGAAACTTCTGCTCCCAACCAATCCCTCAAACTCTGCTGAAATGCCATGGCCCTATTATGACTACATCATTAGTCTGATAAATTCATAATTGTACATTTAATCCAATGAACAGTGAAAAGAAAAACATGTTTTTTTTATTGCATAAACTTCCAAGAGAAACTGTAGTCCAACACAAATACATTGAAGCATTTCTGCAGACATTGTGTACTTCTGTTTAAGCTGTTTTGCTGTTTCAGAATCAGGGCAGCGATGCTTTTTTTTTTTCTTTTCTTTTTTTAAATTTGGAGACAAAGTGTGCTTGTTTTGAGTTGGAGCTTCAAAACGCCTGAGACAGCAGATTCAGAATCCTTTTTCAGTCCCAACAACGTCCCCTCATTTCGGCTTTTGTCTTTAAACTTTTATCTCCTGCTGAAGGTTAAATGACTTTGGAATCGTGCGCAGTAATTGGTTCGGGTATCTTCTGCATTATCGACCGTTTCATGTGCTTCGGAGAGGATGAGGCAGAACGGGTTTTTTTCTTTTCTTTTCTCAAAAATAGATTTATGATAATTACAACTGTCTACTTTCAATTTCCTGAAAAGTGTTTACGGAGGTTGGGGACGTAGACGGAATTTGAATGCTCGTCGTTTGCAGCTGTGGCGATTTGCCCTCAGAACACAGTTCGGAAATGGAGCCCGGTCCTCGTTTTCCTTTTTTCTTCTTTTTTTTTTTGTTACCTGCCAATAAAGATGAAAAGCGTCCTGCCCCCGGTGCTAAACTTGTGCTGAGTTGTGCTGAAACGCAACGCCGGCTCAGTGGTGCCTGACGCAGCACTGTACAAATTCATTCAGTACAATAAAAACAAATGAAACAGAAAAAGAATGAGGCGGCGGCTGGGAGCAGGAGGACGAAGCACAACGTCTTGGCTGCTAAATATACCGGAGACATTTACTTATTTTACAGTGTTTACCCAGGAGAGCGCTGGCTCTTCCTGCACTTTAGAACGATCTGTTCATTTAAAAAAACAGAATGATCTTTTTTTTTTCTTCCCCACCATTCGGAACGCCACGCTGTTACTCCCTAATCCCCATTTGTAATTAAATGTGTGCAGAGAAAGCGTGCCGGCCTGGTTACATAAAGCCAGGCTCTCATTGTGACACATTGTGACACATTGTGCAGCATCCATCCGTCATCCACCCATCCCTTGCTTTTTGTCATTTTTTTTTTTTATCTAAAGCTCCCTTTTGTATGTTTCTTTCTTGCTTCCTCACTCGGGGGCAGAAAGGAGAAAGTGGAGGAGCTCAAGCTTTTTGCACGTTTGGCCGTGTGAGAAATCAGGACAGTTCAAATTTCTTAACATTATCTAAACATAATGCAGCAACCATTCATGAAACAAGAAGCAAACAATACCTTTTGTCAAATTTCACAATCAAAATAGTCAAGAATAATCATCAAATATACATGAAGCGCATTAGTCAGACTGCTCAACCTGTTTGAAGGCCATCAGTGTTTCGGATGTTCTGCAGTTTTCTAAAAATTTGTTTTATATTAGTGAATGTCGCTTCTCCATGTTTGGTTTTGGTTCTGGAGATTCAGAGTAGACTTGAACCAGGAGGTCTGAGGGGTCTGGAAAGTTGATACTAAACCATTTAGTGATTTATAAACTAGCACAAGTATTTAAAGTCTATTCCCTGAGCTACGGGGAACCAGTGTAACTGGAGTGAATTGCCCTATTTTCTTGGGTTTTGGTGAGAACATGAGTAGCTGTCTGATTTTTTTACATTTTTTTAAGGCAGATCTTTGAAGAAACTATTGCATTAATCAATTCATCAAATCTCCATATCTGAGGCTGCAGGCTGTAAAAACGAGATACAGAAGACGGCATGTTGTTTTAAAGGAGTACATACATTTATTTATTTTTTTTCCTCCTTCGTATTATTAATAATTATATTTAAGGCTCCTTTCAAAATACTCAAGGACAATGTGCAGGACATTGCAGAGAGTTCAAGACCCTGAAACACTGCCAGTGTAATAACAAAGCGCTGCCATTTTTTACTGGCTAACACCTCTCACCCTGCAACACACTGGATGGGGAAAAAAAGTTTGCCAAAAAAAAAACTTTTGGAGACATTTACGTTTACACCACAGGTGAACATTATTGCGGGACGGGAAAGGCTTGCAAATTACGCGAGCCGCTATAAACTGAGAGTTTACCTCTCATCAGTCACCACGGACTCTGATTAATTACAAGTTTTAAAGCCTTCGGGGAGCGCGTTGCCACTTTGTTTGGAACAATTCATCTTTTGGTGGCACTGGTTACTCCAGGGGCTGTTCAGAAACATCCGTCCATGACTTGCTGCTCTTATGAATTTCGTCATTTTGACACTTGAGGCTCAATGAGCAGCAGCTTCATTGGTTTGTAACCTAGAAGCCATTCTTTGCTCTGTAAAGATGATAGAGATACAAAAGTTGGCAAGTAGAAATGACTTATTTATCCTCTTTCGCTTTTTTCCCTGTTCTATTGACAACTATGAGTGAAGTGTGATATTACCAAAAAATATGAATTCAAGCTCATGCGTGTGCATTTCAAATGTTCCCAATTTGTAACTGGGGAACAAAAGATTTGAAATATGCTCATCGCGTTTCAGATTTTAAAGCAGGATCGGAAACGACACTTAAAACAGTGGACGCAGTTAAAGAATCACAAGGTAAATAAAAAAAAGAATAAAAAGAGAAGTTGCGCCAAAGTGTAAGGTTAACTAATTGCATGAGATCCTATCCAAATACCTTATATTCCTCTGCGGTATTAGTGTTGAAATGAACATAATTTGGCATCTGGCGGAATGTGGCTGAATGAATGACTGTGAGAATTGAGAATTTCAAGAAAATAAATGAAGATTGAGGGTCCGTTTCTCTCCTCACTTTGACCCCCGCCATTTGTTTTAAAAGCGCAATAGTTTAGTGTGGATGAACTAAAGCTTCCCACCTTCTTGAGCCAGAAGAGAGTTGTTTACTCATGCACATTTGCAGCTAAAGTAAAAAGGAGCCTGGATAAAACAGAAGTGAATACAAAGGAAAGCAGATTGCTTGTGTGTGTGCGTGTGCGTGGGTGCGTGTGCGTGTGAGTGTGTGTGTGCCCGAGTTGAAAATAAATCGACTCGCTCACTCCCTCATCCAAACCCACAATATCTGTGAAGCTCATCACTTAATAGCGTCCCTCCTCCTCTATCTTCTCCCTGAGACGGACTGCTAATTATGTAAAGTGTGGGGTTCATTGAAAAGCGCGCACGCACACACGCAAACACTCTCAATGACAAGCGGCAGCTTAATTACCATCTGAAACGACGTCCTCTGCGCCGCTGATAACTCTCTTAAGAAATGCCAAATTATGGAGGCGCGAACACGGAGGCTGCCGTGTTCATACAAGTTTAAATGCAACCAGTCTGCCTTTCCAGGGAGTGCTGTCACCTGTTTTGTCGAGCAGATGTGTGTTATTACATTTTGTATGAACGATGCTTACCTCAGCGGCAGCCACCCGCGTCCTGCAGCACTCCCATGTTCTCTTTGCCACTGTAACATCGTGATTAGCTCGGATTTGGCAGATTTAGCTGCTTCAACTTCTTTCAAGTTCCAGTTCTGCTGAGAGACGAGTTGTTTGTCTTTGCACGGGGTTCCGGCTTTGTCTGATTTACCATTAGTCGCCTTGTAAGTTCAGGACAAGTTGTATTCATTTCCGTGGCAAACAAAAAAGGAGCAGAAATACACTGGAAGATTATTATGCACAAAGACAAACTGAGGTTTTCATGCAAATGGCTGCCTAAGATGAAAAATGTACTAATTGAACATTGTTCAGGGTGAATGTATTCATTTGACAAAGATTAATGTGAGAATTTTGTCTAGTTTTGAAGAAGTCGTCTAGAAAAATGTGAGAAATAGAAGTTTGGAGACATAACAAACTGGCATCCTACAGGGAGATTTAAAAGCTCTCAAACGTAATGTCAGTGAGCCGGTAATGTAGCACTAGCTGTGTTTACATCAGTTTTCTTCTATGCACATTTTTAAGTATCGCGTTAGAACGTATGAAACAGCAAAGTGTGAAAAGAATAAAAACTTCCCCAGTTAAAAAAATATATATATATTCTCGATCGAGGTGTTTTTCAGTGTTTCCGAGAAAGAGTTGATTGACAAAAGGGAACACCTTTGCTGAATATATTCTGACTTGCAGAGAACTTTCTCATTCTCACATCCTCACCTGAGGCACGACATTCTGAAGATGTCAAAATCCAAACCTCCAGTTTCCAGGTGAAAACTCTCCACACCACGTTCCACTCTTTGCTTCTTATTTCAGCCATGCTTGGAATAAGCAATTGGCAAAATTCTGCTTTACATGGCCTGGTTTATTAGCGCCGAACTGGAATATGGAAACGCGCCGAACACTCACTTTCTGTTTTTCACCTTTTTCGCAACATTTTCAAAGTTTGCTTGACATTGGCAAATCACAGCTACTGCTTCTGATAAAATCCCAAAAATGTAAGCTAATAGACAAAAAAAATCTGCAGAATTGTTACATTGTTACGTTCTTATCAGCACTCTTCTTATTCTTCTGCACTGCTGTGTTAGCGAAGTGCTTTACATTTGTCAGCTGTGCTGAGGTTTTGTAAAATAGTGAATGGAAGAAACTGAAAGTCCCACTTTCAGTTTTCACACCAAGTACTCCACCATGTAATTCATTTGCTTGATGTAGACATCTGAGCAATATTCTGAGGCTATCGTCTGTCCTGCCATTCAGTTTAGAAATTTATGATTTTCCCCGCAAAATTTAAAATCCATTTCCTGTATTTACATCTGTGCAATATGTAAATACAGACCAAACCATTGGAAAAAGTTAGAAGACAACACAGTCAGCTTTTTTCAGCTATAGTGAAGGAACTGCAGATGTCAAAAATCCCTTATGTTCCCCTTCTCAAAGCTTCGTTTTGTTTCTTTCACAAAATAGTTTGAAAGGATTCAAATTCTCGTTTCAAGAGAGCAATTTGGTTTGAATTTTAGATTTAGGTTCTAAATGCGTGGTGAAAAATCTCATAGGAGAAAATGCAACTGCATCAAGATTTTCTTTTCTCTCTCACATCATTATCAGAAAATCTCTTCAAACCATTGTTTTAGTTTGCTGTTCATGTTTTATTTTTATTTTTTTCCCTCCTAATGTTAGACCACTAGCCCACCATGCGGGACCTCCTCTGGCCTTTCAAATCAATCGATCAATCCCCCTGTCAGTCAGCAGAGCTGTCTGCGAACAGACTTCTCTTCATTCACATATGAATGTTTTCCTGGCTTTTTTAAAAATCTGTCCGTGCCTTTGAGGAGGGAAGAGAACAATCTAAAGCCGAGTAGAATAATGGCGAGCCGAGGTTTCATGGTCCTCTAGGCAACCGCGCTCACAGACAGCTTGTTCACGCAATGGATCCAACAAGGGCCCTAAAACGTACGCATGCGAACCTTTCCGGACCCTCGATAGCAATTTGCTGCTCGGGGTGTTTGACTTCATTTCATGATTTTTGCAGGTTGTCCTGTAAAAAATCCGACTCTCTTGCAGGTTTCGGCATCCTTTTCCGTCAGGCAGTTGGACTGACTTCCTCTTTTTAACGTATGCGTCTGGCTTTCTCGTGGAATTTCTCGTCGTCATCCTCGGCTTTGCTCCAGTCGAAAGTGTTGCCAAGGTTTATATAGGCTCTGTTTTCTTTCTAGAAGCTGCGGTGCCAAAGCCACGTATTTCACGGTTGGGTGCTTTTTTTTAATCTGTCTTTCTCTCCATGAGAGGCTCTCCAGTGCTCTGCAAGCGTTCCCCCCTTCTCACTCCGGTTCTTTCGTTCTGTTTGAACTCTAAAGCAAGAGAACAAATTAGTCTGGCTCTGCAGCCTCCATAACCCCATGACATCTCTCTCTCTCTGTGTGTTGTTTGATGATGGAGTGAATTTTTTCGCGTGCGTTACAGTGTGTTTGCTTGTGCTCCATGGATTGTACACAGCGCACAAAGGGAAGGAGGAAAGGCACCAGCTAAAAGTAGCTCGGCGATTCGCAGCCCGCTCCGTCAGACTCGTCATTCAGCAACGCGGCTGCGTAGGCATGCAGGGCATGAACGCGCGTGTGTTTCCTGTTAATAAAATATGAGAGACACGGCGGCGTTCATGTTCCAGTGGTGGAGCCTTTTCTGCTTTCTTCACTGAGCATGTTTGCAGAAGTTCCAGGGGCATAAACACAACGGCGAGAACTCTTATTTTTCTTCTGTCAGATCGGCATCTCAGGCTCTCTTGTGCTCAAATGCGTCGGATCTTACAGACCAGAGACGGATCAATGAACAGAATATTTTTGGGCGGCCCAGTCCCAGTTAAGCCTGTGGCCCACACACTTTTTTGGTGGCCTTCAAATCTGGAGTATGCAAATGTATTTTTAAAAAAAATAAAAAAAATAAAAAAATAAAAACGCTTTTTACTCAAATTGTCACCATGTTGTGACAGTATAATGTGACACAAATAATCTGAAAAAAAAAATCAGGACAAGACAAGCATCTCAGTGCTGCCTACGCGCCACTCAATGTATTAATGGTGGAAGAACGACTTACTGTCCCAGGAAAACTGTTTGTGCGTCGTCATCAATCGCCATGCTAACTAGCCTTAGCATTTATGGCAGGCTCTGCTTATGGGGAGAAGCTTCAGCTTAGCAGAGCGCAAAGGGATGAGCAGCGCATACATAAACATGATTGACGGCACTAAGATCGTCCTCCTTGCTGTGTTTGGTTGTTTCTAATGGGGCTGTACATTTCTGTAGTTAGCACTGGAAATGCAGGAAGACGGTAGAGGAGCTTGATTTTTTTCACACATTGTGTGTCTCATAGAATATTGTCAGAACACGGTGACAGTTTTAGCAAATATGTAAAAAACATATTTCATAGTTTAAAGTTAAATATCTCAACTGTAGCACTGGGCGCTTGGCGTTAGAGTTTACCAGTACGCAAACATTTATACCGACCAAATCTTACCAACATAAACTCTGTGAAGTCAGAATGACCCTCTACCATAGAATACATTTCAAATAATTTAAAAAATATCCTTAGAAAAGTTACATTTCTGTGCAAAGCATTCAAATGTGAAAGTATTCTGCAGAATGTGAAGTTTTGTGATCTGTGTCCAGTCTAGTGTCTACTTCAAATATCTATGTCCCTGAAATAAGACAAAACTAACTTACAAGTAACTTTACAGCAATAAATAGGAGGTGGTTTTAACTCAGTCAATCTTTCATATTGGTGAAAAAGTACTAGTTATGATTGAAATAATATATTTTTCCCATAATATAAATTAAAATGTCTTGTTCCTCTGGCAGATTATTTCACACATGACTAGTACTTTTTCTGCAGTATTAAGAAATGATTGACCAGCTCCGATGTCGTGTTTAAAAAGTTACTTGTCAGTTAGTTCTTCTTTTATTTCAAGTGTAAGATATTTGAGCTTAAAACGCGACCAAAAGTGTTCGGTGACATTTCGTGTTTTTGCAGTGCAGCACTGAAAATGCCACATTTTTGTCTTTCTCTCTTTGTCTCCACAGAGGCCTCCGTCTTGTCTTACGACGGCAGCATGTACATGAAAGTAGTGATCCCGAACATCATGCACACAGAGGCCGAGGACGTCTCCCTGCGCTTCATGTCCCAGCGGGCCTTCGGCCTGCTCATGGCCGCCACGTCCCGCGAGTCGGCGGACACTCTGCGGCTCGAGCTGGACAGCGGGAGGGTCAAACTGACGGTCAACCTAGGTATCGTATAAACCGTCTCTTCTGGCCCAGGCAGGAGCCCGCGCTCTTTCTTTTATTATTATTATTATTATTATTATTTGATCTAACAAGTACTAAACCAGATTTGTAGTCCGTCCTTGTAGTTGCATGTTGATGTTTTCGACTTGCCTGAAAGTGTAAGTTCTGCCTGGATTGATGTCTTTGTAAAAAAAAAAAGAGTGCATTGATCTAACACTTAACAAAGTTAGTCATGCTCTGCCACGCATCTTTTGAACTCATCACAGGTCATTTAGTCAAAGTAGTTTCACATCTTTCTTATTATTTTATACAGTTTCACCTTGAACACAGTAGTCCAGTCAGCAGCATGCAGATGGTTGTTTTGGTTGTTTTGCTGTCTTTTGAGAACTAGCTCAGCTAGCACTTTTATTTTGCCGCTTCGTTTCCAGTGCTCTTTTTCGCCTTTTATTCATTTCTTTATTTTCTTTTCCCTCATGTTAGAAGGTCCGCCGTTGGCCTAGCTGGCATCTCCTAGGCCTTGTTCAAAGATGGCACTCATCCCTTCAAAGGCCCAGAGCCTGCGGCCCATCTGGCAAACAGCCCGAAGCCACAGCGGCCGGCGCACCCGCACGCGGCAGCAGCAGAGGGACATAGCCTCTAGCCCGACGTGACGACCGTGAAAAGGATGACAAGAGTTTGATTCATCCCATAAGCTGCTACAATGAAAACCAAACAGGCAAAAGTCTGAATAAGTCAGTAATTAAGCTGGGCTAGCTGCAGAAAGCAAAAGATGACACCGGATGCCGTTCATGGGTGTCTCCAGGCCTCAGTGCGGTGTTGGTGCGAGGTGGCGCGCGGCTGTTTGCTCCCACTTTTCTGTTGCGGTTGACGGCACATGAACAAAACACGGTCACATTGGTTTCAGCCCACGTCCCGACGAACCCGCTGCTCTGATTGTTTGACCTGGCTTTTAGGAAGTAGGACTTTTATTTTCAAAGAGACACCAAGAAGGAGTCCCAACTTTTCGGGCTCCAGAAGCTGGGCTGCAAAATCAATGTGGCCTTAAAACAGCTTGTGACCATTTTGAAACGCAAACAAAAAAGGGAAAAAAGGAAATAATTCTACAAAAGTAGTCATTTGCTATAGTAGAGGTAAAGTAACTTTGGGTAGTGTCAGAGCCGGCCCAGAGCACAAGCAAGCCGTGCTGCTGCTTGGAAACCCTGAGGTCAATAAAAAGACCTTCTTTTGAATTTAAAGTTTTCTCAGTTCAATATTTAAAATACTTTAAAATTCTTTGAAAATGAAGTCTAGTTTTGGAAGTTGTATTAACAATTATAATTTGATACTACCAGTTTATTCATCTTCAAACCGGATAGATTTTGTTTCTAATCAATCCTCCTGATACAAAGACTATATATAGTGTGTTGTTTAAAACGAAACAATATCTAGACATGTAACAGAATCTGATAGCATCAGTTCTTGTGATATTGCAACAATATGATATTTCTTCTGAAACTATTAGCATGAGGCCCACATAAAGGTAAGAACTCTAAACTTATCAACCTGTGTCTTGTTTTTTTTTTTTTAAAGTAAGACAGGAAGTAGATGTTAAGTAGTTGCCTGGTACTATGATGTAATCGACTAATAATAGTCCACAATGGACAAGATGCAGTCACCTGGTTATATAACCATCTAAAAAGGCCCCATGAAGATTTAAAATGTATAATGTTAGCAACAGTGCAATGCAAACAGGCAGAATTTTTTATGCATCTTAAAGATTTAGAATCCCCTCGTAATTTGGACAAAACAAAGCCAAAAGGTATATGACTATTAATTATCCAAACCTGAGCTGAACTATTCAACCCTGACTATATGGGGTTTTTCAAACCACAGTTTTGAAATTCATGAAGCCTTTAATATTTTTGCGCAAAGATGGAAAATTGGGCTAGTTTTCCAAAAGCCTTGCTGACATTGAACCTTGTTCTCATTCGTCCGAGTTTATGTCTATTTTTAAAAAGTTACAACGACTACAGTATACCTAAGTATTAACCACAAAATCAAAATACTTCCTATAAAAACACTAATATTGACATTTGTTCTTTACGTAGTTGAAGGTAATGTGTGGCTAAGACTCCAGTAATGTACTAAAATGCTGTGCAACCCTAAAGTCAGACAAATAAACTTATATCCAAAATTTATTCACAGCAATAATTTATCTAAACTAACAAATACAAACCTATTCTGTGATCTACTTAACTTTTGGCCAATAGGCTAATGAAAAATGGGTCCCCCGTTAAAAATTCAGCTAAAGGCCTTGTAAAATCTTTGGCCGGCTCCGAACAGATTCATTGTTTTGACTTGAGCTACATCAGATTACTGCTTTAATCATATTGATCAGTTTGCAAATTGGCTAGGGGTGGGGGGGGGGGGCAAAATGGCCGCTGGCGTCATGTGTCCGTCCCCGGAAGGTGGCTTTACTTGCTTTTGGATGTCTGCAGCTGTAACCTTGAAGGATGCGATTTCATCTGTCACTTGTTCTCCCCTCCCCATCTAGACTGTGTCAGGATAAACTGTAACACCAGTAAGTCAACATTCTTCTTCTGCAGCCTTTTCTCCTTCCGTCAATATTTGATTGTGTGGTCTGTGTGCTAGGTGTGGAGGCAGGAATGTGTGAATGCAGAGGGTTCGGGGGGGGGGCTGGAGGGAGAGGGAGCAATGGGAGGTGATAAGAGGATTTCTTAGATAAAAGTGGGGGGGAAATGAGGAATAGCCAGAGATCAAAGTCATGCAAATCAGGTTTAATATACTTTCTATATTTTAAATGGCCCGTTTTCAAATTAAGTCAAGCAGCTAGCTCTGAATCTTTTTTTTTTTTTCATGCATGCCTGTAGCAACTATCTCAACATCTGCACTCTCAGCCTTTATAGGAATATTGGCTTTATATTTACTCATACATTGCATTGAAATGTCCTGCACTTGTATAGTGTTAATCCATGCTGTAGTATTTAAATCAACATGCTGATGGTGTTTTATGACCTGTTCTTACTCAGAAAAAGGAGTGCTTTTTTTGTTTGTTTTTTCCTCATCAGCCTTGTAATGACAGAAAGAGAGAGAAAAAATGAATAGACACAAGGGCATTCAGGAGAGTTTTCATTGAGACAACAGCTTGTTTATGTGGATGGATATGCATACAATAAAGCGAATGTGCACAGATTAGTCAAACGGACTTTCACATCCACTCGCCATTGACGTGAATGCCACCGACTTTGAGCGTTTAATGATTTATTTGTGCAGCGCACATTTCAGGGTCCTAATGATCACACAGCATACAACTTCAGTGATTATGGGAAGCCGTGAATTGAGTGGACTAATTTGAATTTCTCATGGCCTTTCTCTTATTAAGCCGCGCAGAGGAAAAATTACACATATAAGCTATAAGGCACGCAAAACCCAACGCTAAACCAACACGTAAGCAAGTTCGAGAAAAAGCACACAATTTTTCTTCTCAAAAATTACAGTCTTACTTAAAATTTCACATGGACTTCACAAAGTTTTAGTGCAGTTGATGTCAGGTTGGATCTAGAAGGTTAATGTTTATCTACTTTACAGGCCTGCTGAGAAGGTAGCTGAACTAGTTGAACTCGCCTTGTTTGGTTCACAGACTCATCTAAAACTGGTAGAATGGCGACACTTTGATAACCAGAGACGGACACACGTGATCTAAGAAAGTGCCGACCAACGGCGAAGCACCTTCAACAACTTGAAGGTCGACTAAAGTTTGCAGCTGCTCTGAGGCAATCCAAATGCATAGCAGAAAATAGCTTTAAGCTGCTAGATTAAACAGAGATAGAGGTAATTTAGCCGCAGTACCAAACAGTGCTTTTTGAAGCTCACAAACCTAAGAAGCCTGTCCAATTTTCCAGCGTACTGCTGTCGGACCTCGTTATGACAAATTATATTTGTGAGAGAGGTAGAATGGTGAAGTAGAACTACCTTAAAATTCTCCAATTTCACCTCAACTCAAGAAATATATGGTTGAGGTGTCTGGAAAGGCTCCAACCTCAACACCAGTGGGGTTGAAATTTAGGTCCATGGCAAGAAACCCAACAGCTTAATGAGTTTCTAACATAATTTATAACCATGCTAACAAAAAGTGAGCTGCCTCCCTACAAATAGCTATGAGACACTTATCCAGATATTTGACCCTTGCTTATTCAAGAGAATCCACAATGCATTCCGCTATGTCCATCCAACACTACATTTAGTATCGTCACTCCAACCTGGAATACAGACTGATTCCTATGCAGCTTTAAAACTCCCGAATGAGCACGACGTGTGTGAACTCCCACTGGAACTCTAAATTCTGATCATTGTTATTGGCGCAGATAGAAGCAAGCAGTTTGATTTTTCAGTACCATATCCGTAATAAATACCACTTTGAACCCGCAGACAACAACAACAAAGTGCATAATTACACAGAGCAAATTAAAGTCTTAAATTCTGGTGAAGGAATCTCTCTAGCCATCATTGCTGATAAAGATTTAAGAACTGGTTTCATTTTAATGCATCACCTCCAATAATCTGAGGGGAAAATGCCACAGCTGCTAGATGGAGCTGCATTGCCCCCTAGTGGCTTTAAGAGTTATCACTACACACCGTGAAAGGCCACTTTCTGTGAAGGTCTGGTATCTATAACTTTGGAAAATGCTAGTATAAAGGATAGAAACAAACAAACAAAAAATTGTTAGAATTCTTATAGTTGAGTGTTTGTGTGAGTAACATCAAATATTATTTTTCCTCTGTTGTCAAAAACAAAACCAAATCTTTGTTTTATGCCTGCAGTTGAAATCTAAAGTAGGAACAGCACTTGATGCGATTAGAAGAGGGAAAAAAATAAAATCTTAGACCCTGAAAGCCAGAACGCTCTATTAGTGAGTGATCTGTACTTCACATTTCTAAATGAAATATTTGGTTTTGCTTTTGCTTGTGCCATCCTCGTCCCTCCACTAACTGACCCTCATCTTCAGGCAAGGGCCCTGAGGTTCTTTATGCCGGACAAAAGCTCAACGACAATGAGTGGCACTCAGTGCGAGTGGTCCGCCGCGGTAAAAACTTCAAACTCATTGTGGACGACGACATGGCCGAAGGTATTGACGTTTCTCATGCTGTTCCTGATGTGCACGCTTCTGTGTGTGGTTTCCATTGTTTGAATATGTATTCTGTGGATGTGTAAAATTTGATCAGTTGCTGTTGGGAAACACATTTCTTCAAAAAATTTTTTTTTTTTTTTTTTTTTGCTACCGAAAAGTAACATTGCACAAATAAGACCAATGGAATGCCAGAACTCTACATTTCTCGTTTGCTTACTGCATGTTGTGGTTCACGGTAGAGTTAAAATACCGAGGAGTGAAACGTTGTCGGTGCAGAACAATATAGACATCAGCATCATAATCTCACTCACGGAATTTCAAGAAACCGTAAGAAAAATAATAAATTCATTGGTTTTATGTAAAATAAATAAAAGATGTGTGCACTACATCGTAATAAATGGTGACTATGGAAAAAATAAATATGATGGGATGATTAAGTTAAAGGTACAAGCCAGACTTACTTTGTAAAATCTGTGAAACACTGCAACACTGCTGCAAAGTGACCTTGGAAGTTTAAACAAAAGTCAGGCGATGCCAAGATCTAACAGTCAACTTGAAGGGTTTTTTTTTTCTCATCCCAGTTGATGTCCATCTTGCGCTGCGTTTTGGCAAAACAAACTGGGGTCTTCGTCCACCCTGGTTTATAAAAGTTGCAGGCGTTTAAATTCAAACATCTTTGGTTTATTGTTTTGTCTTCACAAGATGTCCTTAAAACTCTGGAGAGTGTTGTATGTTTATTTGAAGGTTAATTTCAGTATTTTTTTCTTCTGCATCCTGTTGATACAATGCTATAAGAAAAACAGAAAAATGGCTGACTTAGTTCGATGAAGCTTGCTTACTAATTGCTTGGTTGCTCTTTAATGTTTTTTGATTTATTAATTTTTTTTTACACATAAAATTTACAAAACATTTTCAGCATTCTTCATTTACAGATATAGATCGAAGAAATAAAGTGTATGTCGTCCTTTTCTCCCGCAGTTGACTCTTACTCAGATTCTGTTTTTCGCCGCCCTTCCTCAGGTCAGATGGCAGGTGACCACACCCGTCTGGAATTCAGCAACGTGGAAACGGGCATCTTGACCGAGAAACGTTTTGTTTCGTCGTCACCTTCCCCTTATATTGGCCACCTGCAGGTAATGAGGGTGAAACATTTGCGATCAGTTTTGTGTTTTTTTCCCCCTCATCGTATTCGAAACCTTCTCATTTATTGAAAATTCGGTGCGACCTCTCCCCAGAGCCTCAAGTTCAATGGTATGCAGTACATCGACATGTGCAAGAACGGCGACATCGATTTCTGCGAGCTCAACGCCCGCTTCGGCATGCGCTTCATCGTCGCCGATCCCGTCACTTTCAAGACCAAAGGCAGCTACCTGGGCTTGGCCACCCTGCAGGCGTACACCACCATGCACCTGTTCTTCCAGTTCAAAACCACCTCGCCCGACGGCTTCATCCTCTTCAACAGCGGAGATGGGAACGACTTTATCGCCGTGGAGCTGGTCAAAGGGTGAGTGGGATGGAAGTTTTATTGAGAAGCAACAGTACAGAAATAATAAACTGATTTTTAAAAAAAAAATCTTCATAGCTGTTGGTGGAGTCAGTTGAAATTTGACAGGGTTTGTCAGATCTTTGATCCTGAATTTCAAATGTTGAAGCGTCTAGATATCAACCAGCTACAATTAACTAGTTCTTATGTTCACATTAGTTTTACTAATAAGCAAACTTTAAAATATTAAAAATGTGCAAGTATACAGTGACTTGCAAAAATTGTTTTTCCAACTACAAACGTCAATCTTTTTAATTGAACAATGTAATGGATTAAGGACAAAGAACCTTTGGTCTTTACCATCCTTTATAATCCTAATTCTTGGAAATTGGAGCCTGTCTTTACAGTGATGACGTTGAACAATTTCACGTTTTCTGATGTCGCATCATAAACCCGCTTGAGCATGTCCGCGTGTTCAAGTGTAAAATTTCACATGCACATGTTGCCGGTTGCCTGGCTAGAAGATGGTAAGCATTCATCATGCAACTTTTATTCGAAATTAATGGAGAGGGAGCAATGCTGTAACGGGTGTTCTTCCAAAATTGTCTTTTTACTTCCATCCATCTTTTCATCAACTGTGATACACTTCACTGTTACTAATAGCTTAGGGGAATGTCTGTTGTCTTTCTAGGTTTGCATTTGTGCTCTTCCCATTCTGAGATGATGGATTGATTAAAGCCCTGTGACATATTTAAAGCTTGGATGTTGTTTTATAACCAAACTCTAATTTACACTTCAATGAAACTCTCTGTCTGTTGTGCTCATTAGTCCTTGTGATGATGTTTGTTCTCTGACAATCCTCTAAATGAATAATGTCTTCAAAGATTGACTTCCTAAGGCAATTGGTTGCAAAGGATTTTCTTTAGACCTATCACATGAAATGGTAACTATGCATACCCCTTTTCAGACTTTTATCAGTTAAAATAAAGCTTCAAACTGATATTTTTGCCACTTTACAATCATGCGTTACATCGTGTTGATCTATGACATGAACTGGGAATAAAATGCATTGAAGTTGTTGCTTATGACTTAAAGAAATTTCAAAAAGTTAAATACCACCTCAGTGGGTAATCCCTGATTTCTTTGTATTTTGCATCCAGAGAGCCAGGATTCCTTGTACTCTTTCAAAGTGGCCTTGATCAGCAGTTCTGCAGGCTTTCTGAAGTCCTTTCAAAGCTTGGCTGCTTTTCCACTCATTTTCCGCCCATCTGCTGCCGCCTCTCTCCTGCCAGGTTCATCCACTATGTGTTCGACCTGGGGAACGGGCCCAGCCTGCTGAAGGGAAACAGCGACAACCCGCTGAACGACAACCAGTGGCACAACGTGGTCATCACGCGCGATGCCTCCAACACACACACTCTCAAAGTAGACACCAAGTCAGTCACGCAGAATGTCAACGGGGCCAAAAACCTCGACCTTAAAGGTACAACATGGAGAAGCTGTGTCTCCCATCTCTTTGGTGACCATCCAGAATATGAAAAGTTAACCATGTGGTTCCATTTTGTGTCCCGTCAGGCGACCTGTTTGTTGGAGGCCTGGGACCCAACATGTATCAGAACCTCCCTAAGCTGGTGGTTTCCCGGGAAGGCTTCCAGGGCTGCTTGGCATCCGTAGATCTCAACGGGCGCCTGCCAGACCTCATCAACGACGCCCTGTTCCGCAGCGGGCATGTAGAGCGTGGCTGCGAAGGTACAAATTGTGTAATGTGCTAGTTTTCTTTTTTTTGATAGAGCAACATCCAGGCAAAATACTTGCTGGATATTTGACAACTCCTTAATCCTCTAGTTTCCCAGCACAGACTCAAGTTTTAGATATAGGTCATACATTTGAAATCGGCATTAGGTAGCTTTAGTTTTTGAAGCTTAATGTTAGTCTTAATGTTAGCCATATGGATGTGTTTAGGATAACTGTCTTGTTGAAACACCCAGTGATATCCAGACTACAACCATTTGACAGTGAGATGAAAGAAAAATTGGTCAGGATGTTCAGGAACAACCCAGAAACCGTCAAGGCTCAAGCTTAAAGGGGCAGTATTATGGAATCGACTTTGAGCTTGTCATACCATAATCAAAAAGTTGCTTTGATTCTTTTATGGATGTTTAAGGACTCATTTAATCTCCCATGGCAACCATTCTGGGTTATAAAACTGTCCAGCTGCAGTCTAACCCGAGCTTCCACCTCAACAACTCCCCCACTCAGCTCCTTCAGACTAGCCAGTAGTAATTAGCAAACACCTGGTGGAACTGCACCTCTAGTAAACTCATTATAACCCTCTGACGATGCTAGTAAAACCAGAGTTAACAGGAATGTTGTGATGACTTCCTGAAGGCCGAAAAGAGCTTGACTTTCTTAAAAAGACAAAGGCCCAATTTCAAGGCATTGAATTACAAAGTCAAATTTCTTTTTAAGTCATGTTTGATATGACCTATATAAAGCTGTAAAAAAAAAATTATTTGGCTGGAAAATGCATAACATTGCGCCCTTAACTTCAGCATTGACTAAGTTTGCACCAATCAGGAAATAAGCTCCAAAATCTGCACATTGTAGCACAGCTGTGATTTGCAAGTCTCTACACAAACTAAATGACCTCTGGGGAGATGTTCATAACCAATTGGGACAAAAATGAAGCTTTTTGTTTATTACGACAGGGATGATTTGTGATCAAATAGCCAACCAGAATATTATCAGGACCTTCCCCATGACTATAAAACATGCTGTTTCCTTTATCTTTATAAGAAATGCTTAACCAAATATTAAGAATTCAAACCGTTTAAATGGGGAGAATTTTAAACCTGAATTCAAACTACAATTCTTATCGTATAATTCATAAAAGTTGTGGTATGTAACTTTCTACAGCGGCATCTTCCACCAGAGTATTTGGTGGCTGTAGTGCCTTCTATTTTCTCTAGAGGGCAGTAGCAGGTTTTCATTAGGTCAGAGGAGCTTGCATTCAGAGATGCACACACATTTTCACATCTAACAGCAAAGCTCCTCTCCCGTTCTGCAAGGTTCCCCATGTTGTCTGAGGGGCAGGCGTGAGCAAGTTTTCTGACCTCTAACGATGCCGCTGCCTCACTAATCTTTTGCTCTTGTTTCCTGCTCTGCTCTGTTCTGTTTTGTTGTTTTTGTTCTTTCTGCGCCAACAAAGTTGGTTTCACCAAAGCCGACCTGCAAGGTAGAGGGTTCAACTCCGCCTCTCGAAGGCCAGCTCGCCTGAAAGGTTGCTGTGTGCAATGCATCGTGGGTGTCACCATGGCAATAACGTCTTCCAGGTGCTGCGGTGGGGGAACTTGCTCTCTGATGCGGAAAAATATAAATAAGCAGCGGATGGGGAAAAAAAATAGCAGGGGGGAAAAAGATAAAACTGCTAAATGAACGTTTTGCAGCATCTTGAAAAAGTATTTGGACCCCTGGAACTTTTGCACGTGTTACGTTGCGACCATCTTAATGCGTTTTATTCTGATTTTATATGATAAAGTAATACATATGCACAGTGGTAAAAAGAGACACGCTTTTTAACTGTGGCTGGCAAACATATACCTCCTCATTTACTCTGATGACTCCAAATAAAATCCTGCACAGCAATCCACTTCAGGAGTCGCTTTTGTGAGCAGACGTCATGAAGACCAAGAAACACAGCAGACACGTCAGGAAAAAAGCTTAAACAAGGGCGAGCTTGTACTAATATTTCAGATTCAAATTTCAAAAAATACTTTTTTGATTCCAAATGTAAATTAAATGTCGCTGCGACTCATTTAATTAAAGAGATATTGTTGCTGGTGATAGCCCCACAAACACAAATACAGTTTTGCACGTTTTAAACATCAATAATTGGAAATTATAGTTATTGTGGCAATGTAAGAAATATGTCAAGATAAATGATAAACTGTACAATGAATGCCCAACAGTAAGAGTTCAATCTAAATGAAAGTATTTCGAGATCTCCAATCAAAGTGGGAGAAAGTGTTGACAAGTAATTCTCAAGTGTTCCACGGTTCTAGCCTTTGGAGAAGAGTGACAAAAAGAAGTTGATTTCGATTGATGCATGCAGGCCAAAATCTGGAGTAAAACCTTCCTGCAAGAGGACCACAAAACTATGATGCCACAGCTATGATGGGATGATTTAATTCGGCACCTATTTGGGTGTTAGAATAGCCTAGTTCAAGTCCATGACAATATTTTAAACATGATTTTCTGGTGGGAGTAAATTTACAGAGAAAAAAAGTGACAAGAATATGACTCAACATTTCCAGCTTCAATAACAGCGAAAGGTTCCATAAGGAATGTGAAATATGTATTTATATTGTGACAAACATGCGGAAACCCTCAGAGTGTGAATACTTTTTGGCACTGTAGATACACGTTAATCGCAGCCAAACGCCACGCCGCAGAGGCTGCAGACCAGAACCCCCACTGTGCCGCTGCAGCGTCAAGCTTCTGGCTTTAAAAATCAATCACGTCTCCTACGCGAAAGCTTTTTTGTTTTTTTTTCCGTTCTCAAGAGAGCGAGTCTCCTCCTACTCCACCACTGGAATGCACACATTCCATTTGCCTTGATATGAACACTGTACATAAATGTGCACAGCGCTCGGGATGCCTGGTTGACCACCATTACAGTACATTACACAGTAAATGCACTTTCAGCTGGCGAACTTGCTCTGTTTATTTATTTATTTTTTTGCCACTTAAAATGTCCTTTTCTCTTCACGTCGTCTCGCACAAGACAACTGCTCTTAAACAAAGTTTACTTGCATTTGTCTGTTATCTCTTTATTTACTTATCTGTAGTTTGTTTTGTTTACTTGAGCTTGTTTCCTCCTGTATCTTGTTATTAAAGGGGATTACTGTCGAGGTTTCTTCTCCTTTGTCTGTGCAGACTCTTAATGCCGGATTGTTTATCTCGTTATCTATGCAGTGCACTCGTCCTTATCTGCATTCCCTCGCTCTATAGAAGTATTCAAAAGTGAGAGCTATGTGTGGTGTGAGGAATAGCAAACACACATCCAGTTTGACTTTGAATACCCTCCTCGATTCTCGTCTGGCTCTGGTGCATACTTCTTCCAGATATGCGCCATGTGTTATTAAGTGCTTCATGTTCGTTTCTTTCCTCCTCATGACTTCCGTCTGTCTGGTGGATCTAGTGCTCATCTTGTACTCTGACACTGATGTTTAGAAATGTAACCCACGGCCTGTTTTTGGCTGGGTTTTCTATATGGCTATTGTTAACATTATTTTTTTTTTTTAACCTGTTTGAGTCTTGTCTTGCTTGTTCGCAGAGGGAATGCAGCGTTTAGAAGTTTTACCCTGATAAAACTTTCCCGAACCATGTCGGAATGTTGAAAACGTTGCATGCGGGGGTCTCTGGCTCACTTGCTGTTTCAAAAGGAAAAGAGAGAATGAAACCGGAGGACGTCGACAGTGCCGTCACACCGGCCGGCCGACCCGTCTGCAGCGGCAACTCTTCAGTGCAACCCTTCTTTGCTCGCTCTCAAGTCCGGATTCGCTATAGTCACGTCGCAGTGTACGCTTCAGCTCGTTCTGCTTAAAGAGCATGCTGCGGTGCAACCTGGCGCCTTTCCATTGACGTGCCAGCACGATTGCAGCAGCTTCGTCCGGCATGAGGCGGGATTCCTGAGACAGCCTTTAACCGATCTATACTCGGGTCAGGCTTCCTGTGGCGGCACTGTCTGCTCCTCCTGAGTAGTGTAGCTGTCTCTCTTGAGTGCATATCTTCTGCATGGGTCCTTCTCTCTTTAGGCTCAATAGCTGCCTTCACCGTTGCCTGACTGCACACCGGTGGTATCTATTTTCTTTCTCTCTCTCTTTGTCTCTCGCCTCTTTAGGTCCGAGTACGACCTGCCAGGATGATTCGTGCGCCAACATGGGCGTGTGCATCCAGCAGTGGGAGAACTTCACCTGCGACTGCTCCATGACGTCGTACACAGGCACCCACTGCAACGACCGTGAGTGCTGTTCGCTCTCCCAGTTCGGCTTTTAATTTCTTTTGCAGAGAAAACCTTTGGCAAGATGACTAATGCTCCACTTATTAACCCTCCTGCGGCCTTAGCGCAACTCTCAGGAGGAGCGCGGTAAATGTCACGGTCTGGCCATGGGGAAGCCGTGGAGGTGTCCCATTGGACCGTCAGTTCCCGAAGCCACACATTTAAAAGAATGGACAAAACCCAAGAAAAGCGCACAAGTGAAAAACTTGTGGGGTTCACGTGACCCCATCTCTTTATTCCGCAGAAGAATTTTAACCAGCAAACGGTGGACCAGATTAGTAATTTCATAAAGTTTCATAAAGTTATTCATAGTGCAACGCACAGGCTTGCACGCAGGCAACTACTGTATATAATAACTGCTGAGCAGGGTTTATGATGTCTGCTACTGAACCCTGGTTGGGAAAAATCTCCCAAAAGTTTTTTTTCATATTTATCCCAAATTTATTTCGCAACGTCCAGAGAAAGATTGGTAACTTTTGCTCAAGCCCATCATATTTTGGAGCATTAGAGCACATTAATTAGGAGAAATGTCACAAAAACTTTGCAAGATCCTTCCAATATGTTGTGGTAAGGGAAAATTCAGCCATCATTCGCAAACTATGCACGGACTTTTGCTAATCCTCTCAACTTTTCCATAAATCTGACCAATTACTTTAGTTTTTTTCTGTGCTTCTTTCTTTTCTAACTCGGCTGAGTTTTGACCAATCCTCTTATCCCCAATTGTTAATTTACCCTCCTGTTTCATGTCTCTTGAAAGCCAATCTGTCTACATGGTTACTATTTCGAGATGTGCTGTAGGATGAGCCCACGCCCGTTGTGTTCCCTGCTCTTCTTTCCTCCATAAAAACTGTCTAACCGGTTGTTCAGATTGTTTAGATGCATTATTGTGATTTCGTGAGCTGTCTTTAAACGCACCGTGAGTGTGTACATGCTGTGTTGCACCGCAGGAGAGACCTGCTGCTGAGCCGAACTGAACTGGCCCGAGTCACGCTCAACAACTAGCCAGAGCCGAAAGGCAAACGAAACTATACTGAGTTTTCTTCCAAACAAGCTGTGCAAGTTGAGTAATGCTGCTGAATGTAGATAATACTGGCTAAATGATGATTAGTTAGTCAGTTCCACTGTACTCTATCATATTAGGCTTGTTAAGAAGACTGATGTTGTTGTTACCTATTTCAGATCCCTTGTTAGTGAGTTATTGCCAGGAATAAACAATCCTCTTTCATTTCTGTACAGAAGTTGTGCTCACTGCTCGGCTTTCCGCGTATTTAAAAGAAATCTTTATAGTCACACTAGAAAGAGCAAATAGTCAGGTCAGAGACATTAGACCAGAGGGCAGAAGCAGGATGAGGATGCCGGGTTTCATCAGGCATGGAGGGATCATTACTGATGAGAAAAAGAGAAGGAAGAGGAAGGTAGCGTGCAGCAATTTCAACTTTTATGTAAAAACCCATTAAGACAACAATAAAGCATTAAAAAATTGCAACTTTGACCGCAGTGTTGCAATTTGCGATCAATATCAGCAGGGAATATTATTCGACAATTCTGTCAGAAGCACAAGACCGCCATTACTGTAAGGTTCAAGGGAGAGTTTTGCATCTCGAGAATCTTTTAAACAGCAAAGTTAGACAAAACACACACAGTCACTGGTTGAGATCAACCGTGTCTGCAGCTAGATGCAGGTTTTTCTGGCGCTTGTGGCTAAGACGGGTAGATCAGACAGGAAGTGGGCAGAGATAAAATGGGTGAAGACGTGCAACAAAGGACTTGATAGGTAATCAAACCCCAGACGACAACTAATATGTGGGAGCTGCTCAACGTCTGCACAATGCGCCTCCCCAGATGCTGGGCTCTCCTGCAGAATCCTACAAAACTTTTGAGAGAACAAGCAAATGTTCCTTTGACTTTTTTTCCCCCCCTCCGATATCGCTTGTGGGGCTTCAGCCCTCCTAAGTGGTAAGAGCCACATTTTCATCTCCATAACCCGCTCCAAGGCTTGCTCACTAACACTTATTGGTCTCATTTGTCATATTTTTTTCATATTTAAAAGAAAATGCCTCGTATTTCTGTTCCCCGGGGTGTCAAGCGTCAAAGCTTCACGTTTCAGAGTGGCATTCGGTGCTCGATGATGCTCAGCCGTCTTCTACTAAATGTCTATCACAGCAGATGCAAAAGTGTGACCGTGGGTGTCTGAGCGCGCGCGTGTATGTGTGGGTGAGCTCGGCTCTCTTATCCCCTTGACGACTGGGGACTCCCCCTCGGTAATCACGCTTGGCGGTCTTTCATTTAGAGTTTAATAGAGGGGGCACGGTGCTGCCGGGCCCCGACTAATGAGGTGGTAGAGGCTGTTAGCGGAGCTGCTATCTGTGAGCGCCGGCCTCCGCTAATCATCCAGACCTTTCTTGTGTCAGGGACGGCTGCTGGGTGCGACTTTATATCGCTTAAATATTTTTTTTTTCTCTGTCTCTCTCTCTCTCCCTCTTTCTAGTCATCTTCACTTTACCCTCTTTATCTGATGTTGTTTTTATTGGACTTCCACACAGACAGAGTAAGTGACTGCAGCTCTAGCATGATGTTCGGAACAGAATGTTAATTACTGGTGAAGCCTTCATTAATTCATTAATCAGTGGTGGCATAGAAAGTGGTTTCATTGATTTCAAACCAACACAAACAAACACATCTCTTCTTGAAATGCAGAAGCTGAGACTTGTTAATTTCCCCTCTTTGTGACACTGCAGCTATACATCTTACTTCTCGCTTTTTTGCTACTAGAAAAGGATGGTACAGCATAGAGTCAACATAAATCTCATGCATGCCGGAGCTGAGTTACCCTGGATTCAAGCAAACCTCCTGAGCCGACTCGGCTCTCGAGCTTGCAATGTTCTTTCTTTTGCCACCAGATGGCAGTAAAGGCACAAGCAAGACCACACACTGGTCTGCTGGGAGAAAATGAGATGCAATTCCCCAAGCATGAAATCAGCTTCCCGGTTCTTCTCCTGCTTTTTGCCTCTTGTTGCTCCCTCATTGTTTTACATCCCTCCCCTCCTCATCCCTCCATTCTATATAAACCAATTGCATTTTCAACAACTACACTTGATGATCATTTGAAAAAAAAAAAAGATGGCAATTTCCTGAGTGATGCAAACTTCAGTGTCGGCTTTATTTGCCATCAGTTTTACTGCTCGGTTGAAGTTGCTTGATTAAAAAGAAAAAGAAAAGAAAAAAAAAAGGTGTGTGCACTCAGTGCGACTGTGTGACTTCTTTCATTCGGCGAGGACATCTGCTGAGGGAGAGTTTCTAATTAACAATGTGGAAATGGAGCTTCTGCCGCTGTATCTCTCGGCCTTTCTCCCTCTGATGGCTGGCAGCAAATATCAGTAATTGTCTCCCTCTCTGACTCCGACATTGTCCACAACGAAAGGAACTCAGTTAAAGGGAAAGTGAACTCTTCTGCCAGTTATGCCGCTCCGAGTTTGATTGGTTTGAGCGGTTGAGCCTTTGCAGCGAGGAGGGAATGTAAAAAGCATCTCGGCAGGAAAAAATCATATATTCACCCCCGGTTCGTTCTCGCGCACCTCACTGAAACGCAAAGAGCATTCACTGGGATCTCTGCAGCAAACGGCAGGGAAGTGGGGGGGCATTTTTTGGCGTTGCCGCAATGAAACAAGCGGGAGAGTACTTGCCGTTTCTATCCCATTTTGGTTCTGGCACAGCGTTGTGCTCGTTTCTGCCTCCTTTTCCCCTCCTCTTCTTTATGACAGCATTCATTAATGCCACCGAGTTTTCGTTTTTGACTGCGAGGCCATCAAAGCTTTGGGCCACTTGGATGCTCCGAAGCTACAACAATTACCCGGCTTATGTAACGGAATTATCTACGCAAAGGTCACCGAGTCATGTGTGTGGTAAACAGAACGAAGACAGAGGGGAAGGGGCGGGCGGCGCGAGACAGAACCCTGCTCTCCTCTCGGTTTGATGCTGACATCAGTAATTGCACAGATAGATTTTTTTGGAAGTGAATGAATTTCTCTGTCAGCACGATTCCAGCAGCAACCCTCTGCTCCTGCTTAACCCAACGGCCGTGATTTATTTTCCAAGGCGTGCTCAGAGGGCTGTAACCATATCTGGCTAACTGCTTACATAAATGACAACACAGCAGTGGCAGCATTGCTCCTTTCACTGCTGGGCAGCAAGGAGGGAAATATCCATGGTGTACTCATCTCTTGTTATGCAGCAAAAAAAAAAAGGAGAAAGAACTGGAAAAGGGAGAAACAGAAATGGTCAGGCTGTGTTGTTCAGAGCAGACAGTCCAAGATAATTCCACTGACATCCAAGCCCCCAATTTTTTATTTTTTTATTTTTATACCAAAGTGGCTGCTTCACCCCATTGAACCAGGAGGATATACACACACGCGCGCACACACACCCACACACACGTGCACAAACACCCCCCCCCACACACACACACGCATACACACACACACCCCAACACACACCCACACACACAGACGCACACCCACACACACGCGCGCACATCCACACACACACACGCATACACACACATACCCCAACACACACACACACACACACACAGACAGGTGAACATACCCTCCTGTGCAGTTTGCGGTGATAAAATGGTGATAAAAAAAACAAAAAGAATATATATATATATATATATATATATATATATATATATATATATATATATATATATATATATATATATATATATATATATATATATATATTATATGTGACAGCTTCCCCTTTATGCCCGTCCCATCATACACACAGAGGAGGCCAGTTGGTTGAATTTTCTGTAATAACTGTAATAAATGGTCAACACAAATTAGCACAGTGAGCTCCACTACTGGTCCATCAGCTCTCCGCATACATAGTAGAGCGCTGAACAGACTGCCTCACAAACAATCATTACAATCTGGCTTAACAACATATTTTTCTAACAAATGATCGTATAGTGATATTTGATTATTAATACTTCTTTAAAATTAATTTAACACAATCTGGTCTATCTCCTATAAATAAATAAATAAAAAATAGACAGACAACAGTCAAATTTAACTAATAAACTAACAGTAACTTCTAACTGAAACAGGGAACAAACAAACTGACAAGCTGGTAAATACAGCAAACCGACAATACAACAGACAAACCGACAACTCAACTGAAGAAAAACTGACAAACATAACTGACAAAATAAATTACTAATAAATAATATAACATAATTACCTGTAATAAATGGTCAACACAAATTAGCACAGTGAGCTCCACTACTGGTCCACGTCAGTCTTTGAGCACATCTACTATGACTGTTCAGAAAAGAACTGGATTTAGTGACTTACCATAGTAGAGCGCTGAACAGACTGCGTGGAATTTACGGTTTAGCTTTCTATTTATAGGCAACCAGTAGGGGGCGCCAAAAATCATTCATCACATGGTAATTACAAAACATATTTTAGCAAGAATTTCATCTTAATACCCGTTACACACACACACACATATATATATATATATATATATATATATATATATATATATAATATATATATATATATATATATATATATATATATATATATATATATATATACATTGTTGAAATAGAATTTCAAAAGTAGCACAATAGTACACAAGCTAACTTTTACGTTAAGATAAACTTAGATACAAATCCAAACTATATATATATATATATATATATATATATATATATTATATATATATATATATATATATATATATATATATATATATATTATTTCTGTAGGATTTTGTTTTGTTATTTAATGCAACCAGCAAATTAGTTTATATTTTAATTTTGAGTTTTCTTGTGATACCAGAAAACGCCAGCAGGTGGCTTGTGAGTTACACTCTGGTTTAGACAGCAGAAAAATTAGAAGAGGAAGATAAATCGTAGCTGGCTGTAGGACGTTGTGCTGAATTATTGTATGCTAAAAGATAAATCTTGATAAATTCCGACAACGGTTAATAGAAAAAGAATATACGTGACCTGATCCCTGGCAGTAAAAAACATTTTTACTGTGATTTTCTCTGGTGAGTGTTGTAATGTATTTTTGCAACCGAAGTTAAGATAATGCTAACTGGCGTCACAGGCATTACTGTTCATATGTTCCGACCAGGAAGAAAAGAGAAACATAAAAAACCAATCGGAGAAACGGGAGATTAAAATGATTTTCACTGTATTGCATTTTTGTTATGTACAAATTTATAATGGGTCGCATACAGTGTGATGTTTGTTTGGCAAGCTTGCCATTGTTGAAATAGAATTTCAAAAGTAGCACAATAGTACACAAGCTAACTTTTACGTTAAGATAAACTTAGATACAAATCCAAACTAAGACAACTAACTGGTGACTCTCTGAACTTACATAAATTTCTAATCAGAAAGCAGTCTTATACTCCCTAAGGAGCATTTCAGACAGGGAGTGTATTGGCTATCAGGGCAATAAATTCTTTACTCAGGGTTGAATAGTTCAGGCAAACATTAAAAACTATAGAAGTCCTTTACAACATATAATCAAACATATTGGTATATTTCTTGAAGCATTAAAAAGCATGTTTTAAATTAGTTAGTTTTAGATCCAAACTTCTAGTTAGTATTAAGCAATAGATTTTGTGCGAATTTGTTTTAAATACCAACTGGTTTCTTGTTGAAGCATTTTGAGGCAGAGATAACGTTCCAGAGGCACGCCGTAAATCAGTCTGGCCAGGAGGCTGGTACGAGAAGAGCTGGGTGTTTCAGTAGGTCTCAGAGGTAATAAAATTAACATTTAAGACAGCCCACACAAAGGAAAAATCACACCTCCTAAAGGATATATTTAAATGAGGGGAATACACATTCTTATAAAATGTTTTGTTTTACAGCAGAAGTTCAAATCTCTTTGTGCTGAGTGAGAGATTCCCAAAGGGTGCATCTTTTGTTTGTTTTCATTTCCCTTTCAACTCAGTTTCTGTTTTGTCATGTCTTGGACTTGTGATAATCTAGGTGAGATGCTTATTGTAACATTCTTCTTGCATTGATTTTCTCTGATAAAACTCTGGATATCTGAAGTCAGCTGTCGTACGATTGCTCTTTCTCACTGCACAGACACAGGAATTCGGGATCAGAGGAATGAATTAACGAGCTAAATCAAGTTATTCCTCTTTTTAATTCTTAACACCATTAGTTGAATATTATTTTTGTGATAAACGGAATTTATTGCTTCCTGCATACTTTTGTATTTTAATAGTTAATTAAGATCTATATATATGCAGGTTGGGTTTTTTTTTTAGAACCACATTCAAGTTGGAAGATTGTCCAGCTGTACAGCATCGCAGGCCTGGATTGGATTGCTGAGCTCCAGGTTTCAACCCAAGACCTCGGACTGCTGGATCCGCTGCCTACTTTGCACTGGATAAGATAAAATTTTGGATCCAAAGAAACACATGGCTGTTTAACTAAGACTTGACTGACTGACCTAAATTGCAATTTCTGAACTAAAAAAGCTTCTAAAGGAAGGAACTGAACAATAAGGAATCTGAACTAAAAGAAACTACACTACCTGTTATAACAAGGGTGGACACTTTATGTTGAAACATAAATTGTACAATAATATTCTCCTTAATTTTGTATTAAACAGTCTGTTCATTATTCTTGATATGGTTGTTTGTGCTCATTGTCCTCCTTTTTGAACTTAGAAAGATAGACTAACTGTAACTTCAACATTGAAATCTAAGTTTTCTCAACTTATCTATTCGTAAGTTACACTAGTTGGTTACATAATCGAGATGGAGGCTCCGTTTAGATTCATTTTCCAAACGCTTTCCAAATGTAAATTCCCCCCGCTATTAGCAAGCCTGCCCCTAAAGCTGCTCCAATTCCTAATGTTACCTGCTTTAGAAATTGGCTCTCTTCTTTTTTCTTATCCTTCTGTTGGGCCGTCTCTGAGTCTTTCGGGATTTTCTTCACCTCCTTCTGTTGGGCTGTCTCTGAGTTTTTTGGGATTTTCTTCACCTCCTTCTGTTGGGCCGTCTCTGACGTTTTCGGGATTTCCTTCACCTCCTTTGGTTTTCCCGTCTGTGCCTCTTTCTTGAGTTTCATCACTTCTCTATATAAGTTGTCTAGCTGGTTTTCCAGCTGCTGCATTGTGCCCATAATGTCCACTGCTCTATCAACTCTACGTATTAATTGGAAATTGGCCTCTTCCAATAGTAGGTGAAGTAAATTAATTTTCTTAACTTTGTATTTGTCGGCACATAGCAACCTGATGTCCAGTTGTTGAAAGTTGTGTACGTCTTCTGCTGCTTTCCAAAGTCTTGTTCTCACACATTCCATGTAAAAATGGTCTTCTGAAAGGGGATTCTCAGGGCCTTGTGCTAAACTGTCAGGGGACATTTTGTCTTGATCTTTCAAAATAAATTTTATTTCAAAGACATTATCAATTAACCTATCCAACTGTCTATATATTTCCATGTCCGTTCTTCTCTCGTCCTCTGACATGTTGAAATGTTGAAATGTCTCCTCCATTTCTCTTTCTGTCTCTATATCGCTCCTGAGTTTCATCACTTCCCTCCTAACGTATTTGATCTCGTTGTCGAGATTTTCCAATTTCCGCACGGTCTTCACCGCTCTATTAAGTCTGGAATTTAAACTTAACTTGCCCTCTTCAAGTGATTCCTGAATTGTTTCAATCTTTCTAATTGAATATTTATCCATTGAGCTGATGTCCAGCTGTTGCAGTTTGTTTGTGTATTCTGCTGCTCTCCAAAGTCTTGCTTCTAAAGCGATGATATCAAAATGGTCATGTGGAACAAGATCCTCTACTCCTTGAACTGTATCATCAGCAGCACGCACTTTGTTTTGATTCAAAATTAATCTAATTTCACTGACATTATGACTTAACTTGTCCAACTCAGTGTTAATTTCACTCAAGTTTTTCTCCATTTCCGTCATAGTTTGTCTGTTTGAACACACGCCTGGAATGTTTGAACTCTTCACTGACTCAATGTGTCTTGTGATGAACTTATATTCAAGAATGCAGAGTTGTGATGTAAAGCAGAAAAGCGTGATGTCACAAATTGATGTCAGAGCCTCAGTAGATCAAAGGGCAAACTCATTAAGTTTGAATGAAAACATATTTATTTTTACATATTTTTTAGTGAACCCAAATTTATCTACAGCAACTTAGACCAGCTGTAAAGTTGTTTATGCGTGGTTTTGGTCACGGCTTTAAGGAAATGTTAACAGATGTATCAATATTGCATTGAAGAAATCTCAAAACTTAACACATGATCCGTTTTTCCGAGAGCTCCATCTTTTCTGTCCTCTTTCGTTTCTCCGCTCTCTGAAAAATATCTGGTTGATTCTCATTAGCGTCTCATTACTACGCTCTGCTGAAGCAGACGTCAGCAGCCGGCCAGAAGGTGGCGCTGGTCCATGTGGAGGAACTGCCTCCGTTTCCTGTCGAGCCTCTGCAGCAGGAGCTCAGAAAGTATCTGAACGCTAAAGGTAGAGAGAGCCACTGCACGCTGACACACACACGCACACACACCCACACGCAGGCAGCAGGCGGTTTGGCATGACGTCAGGGTTGAGTGAGGGTTTCTGAGGATAAACAAACCGTATACTCACCCATCCAAACATGTACACACTCCCTTTGTGGCGATGGAGAGGATAGCTTATGAATATTGAAGGAATTTTCATTGAAGCGGTGAATAATTTACCCGGCTGTCTCTGTAAAAAGGGATTAAGTAGCTGGAGCTGGCTGGAACTGGCCAGCCAGGTGTTGAGTCCAGGCTCGCTTGGCTGCAGAGCGACCCTGGACATCTATGAATCTGGCTCGTTGTCAGCTGGACACAGATGTTGGCGGGTTTTTTTTTTAGACGATAGTTTTACCAACAAAAAAACAAAACTGCCTTCTCAAGTAGCAGATGCAATTACAAGGTCAAGCGTTTGAGAGGAAAATAAGCAGTGGTTGTCTTCAGCTTTTTGGAGAATCTGAAAGGAGCAGTGTTATGTAAAACTGACTTTTTTAACTTCATATTTTGTTGTAATGTTATTCCCTCACGAAAAAAAATACATGCCAGGGGTGTTGCCCCGATTCTTTCACGCATGTTTGAGAAATCCTTTTATTTCCCATGACAACCACTCAGGTGCGCAAAATGCCAGGCTGGACCTAAAGGATGAAGCTCCTCCTCTGAGTTGGAGGTTTCCAATCTAACAAGCTTCTGCGTCACAGAGCAACCCTCCTTTCACCTCCGCTACTGAGCTCCTTCAGACTAGCCAACAGCAATTAGCAAACATCTGGTGCAACTGAATATTTGCTAAAATAATGATATGAGCTACGTAATGAGTGCAAAGCTGGTTAAAAAGGTTTCTAAAGGGATAATAGATGTTATGACTTAGTGTCAGAAAGAGCAGGAGTTTATTAAAAGATCAGAGGCCCACTTTGAGTTCTTTTAAGTTGTATTTTGATATCATCTGAAGGTAACGTAGTTTCTTATTGCGCCATAAAATGGCTCTACATGCCTGGAAAATACATAACAGTGCCCCTTAAGTAACCTTTTCCAAAAGGCCCTTTTAAGTAACCTTTTCCAAAAGCACACTTATAAGTAGAGCAAGTCCCTATAGATACCACAGGTTGATCAAAAAGTGTTCCATAGAGGATGATATATCCTCAGGGCATAGCTTATCCCAAAAGAACACTTGGAAACAGTCATGCTCCCTTTTGGCACAATACTTCTTATGATGTATTGAGCAGTGCAAATGATGTGCGCCGTCTCCCCATCACTACCCACCAAATCTCCACTCAAAACCACATGATATTCTCAATTATTGTTACCGTACAGCTCTTCCCCTGCTGTCTTTATAGCTGAACGCAATTTGACTGCTGTTTGCCTCTCGGCAGAATGTGAGTCTCTAGGTGGCGGAGACCCTCTGGAAAGGACGATGGCGTCGGGCGCGGCAGGAGATCTGTGGTCACGGAACGACAGATGGCGAAATCGTATTTGAGGATAAGCTTTCAAAGTTTATTGTCTCTGAAATGAGAACACTGGCCAATGGTGAAATTGTTTTGCTGGGCATGTGGGTCAGACGACGGATGAGTGTTTAAAATATGCGAGCAAGAAGACCATGCCCTCTGCTTGCCACATTATAGCTGTTCCAGTTCCAACTGTGGAAGATAAATCCGGTCAAATTAAACGGAGATAATAGCTTTGGCCAACACTTCTCTAAAGCACTTGAGAAGGGCTATTTTGAACAAATTGGAAAGGTTCTTGCTTACCTCTGGCAACCAGTGTGGTTGTAGATGTAAACATGAAATATTTTTTTGCTTTGAAAGAAACTTTAGCTCTGCAAAACAGACACAGCACACGTGTTTTATTGATACCTCAAAGACCTCGGATTATGTAAACCACGACAAGTTATTTCCAAAGTTGAATAGCAGGGGATGTCCCCAAATGTTTAGTTAGGATTCCTTTTTTCTTGGTATGCTAATAATCAGTCAATGTATGTAAAATAGCTAAACTCCTAACATCTGTTGAGATTGAAGTCGCCGCTAGTGAGGGGACCTAGACTGACTAGTCAAATGTTTGTAGACGCAGGTGAGTGTCTTGGTTGCAGCTTCACCCATTCAAGGCCTTAGAAAAGGATGGAAGTCGAACGTCCAAGTGATTTTGTCCACTCTGCCTTCCTGGAATTTTCCTTTACGGACCGCTTCTTATTTTAGCCGTGAACAATAACAAATTTTACAGAATGGAACAAAACCGTGGCTTGCATCAGCTCAGACAATAAAAACAAAGTACAGTCAAATGAAATGAGATCTAGTTTGTGCATGATTGGTCCATGTGGTCCAGATCCTCTTAAATGTTCTTTTTTTTTCAGCCTTTTCCATAACGTGATAAACTTCAATCCATTCATCAAGAGCAGGTGGTTTTGCTTTTGTGACAGAATTCTTGTCCTTGTTGGTCCATGTTTCAAACATGAAATTGTCCAAATACAAAGTTTCACATTTTGATGACATTTCCATAAAATATACTTTTCAATGTTAGTGGATCTGTTCCCACAAACATACGACCTCAAATGTTCGTATGGCAATCCCATATTTATTGGGATTGTCATATTTTCTGGCAATCCCAGAAATTATCGAAGCGATTGGCTTCCTTCAACCCACAGTCTCCAACAATCGCCCCAGTCACCTTGATGTCGCTTCTGAATTGATGTAACGCAAAATGAAATCCTGCAATATTTTTCCGCCATGTGTTTGACCAGTTCAGATCTGCAGTAGTTGGGATATTTTTGGAATATATTTGTTATTTATCATATTAATGCCTCCATTCCTGGGACTCTGTCGCCACCCTTTGGCAACCTTCAGTTCCTGTTCATTCATCTCTGTAGCTTTTCTATTTTATTATTCATGAACCCAGTGCTCTACCCGTTCAACAATTTTCAGATGAACACACCATACCCAGTGCAGGTAGTGGATCTGGAATTTTAGCATGCCTGCTCCGTAATCACTCCAGATCATTTTGCTGCCTGATGTGGCATCCACCCAGTGGAGCTACATACAAATGCAGGCGCTTCTTTTCTGCCTTCGTCTTTCATCTTCTTGTGTCTGTGACGTCTCCAATATTTTATCCGCGTTTCAAAAAAGGAAAAACGAGGCCGACCTGCATTCCCGGTTCGTTTGGGGCGAGGACGCGGAGGTGTGCCGGCGAGGCTAATGATGCTTGTCCAGCACTGCGCCGTGTCCCGGTGATGAGATGGGGCATTGCTTGTGTCAATCGATGTGTCACCATGGCGCTCAAAGCCTGGGTCTAATTGGATGTACGCAGCGCTGTGGTGTGAAGTTCCCCACTCAGAATAAAGGGAATGTAAAAAAAAGAAAAAAAAAAGGGAATTAAAAAGATGGAGGAGATGTAGTGGTTTGCCTTTGGATCATTTCTATTTATTATGGACCACGTATTTCTAAGCCATTAGACTTCCTACAGGACCAACATTGAATCGAACAGATCTAAATCTTATGTGAAAGTTGCTGCTCAAATTGATAACCCGGCGCAGCGTTTTCTTCACTTTCTCCTTGCCGCCTTCTCTTTCTCTCACTCATGAGCCTGAACTGATTAAAGTTCCTGACAGAAGTTCCTTGTGAACCATCAAAAGCTTCCCGAGCTTCCTCTCCGGTTCGCTCACATTTATGCATTCTTTGCACAGCTCACAGTGACCTTCGCTGTTTTTCTGTTGCTGTATCAGCGATACATCGTGAAACCAAACGCGCTCCGCTGTGATTGCGAGACACGGAGTGCGACTGGTTCAAAGCGGGATCGGCTCACACTGGAACGCATCATGCAGCCTCCTACAGTAATGTATATGATGGCTATCGGGTGGCCACAGAACAGGAAAGGTTTGCCAACATGTCATAACAACCTCAGATTAAGTATTTCAAATTTGGCCTTGCTGAACATCTAGCACAATGTAACTTTTTTTTTTTTTTGGTCCACAGTTTTATGATCCTGGCTCTATAGATCTTGAAACTAAGTGGGCTAATGTTACAAATTTAGTTCCATTCATGCAGCATTGACGCCAGTGTCATATTGACACTCTGTATCGATTTTTGTTGGACCATGACCACCCACAAGAAGCTGATACCTAACACTAAAACAAAATATACTTTCAGGTGCATTAATAGTGCCCTATGTTAAAAATCACTGTGGCATTATCACAGAAGCTAATTGTCCTCATCGCCACTCTTGGGGCTACAGCCAATCAGCACCAAGTGAAATAAAGGCGTTGCTGAATTGGCTGGTTTGGAAACGACAGCCAATAGCATTGTTCCGAGGAACCTCAGCTTCCGAAATAATTTCTTTCACACATGAATAAGTTTAACACAATAAGTCAGTAAAAAACAATCCTCCAACCACTTTCTGTGATCTTCTTCAACATCCTGTTGTCGATCACGTGGCTCACGCGAAGCGCTTTGCCGTGTCTCTGTCCAAACTGTGCGATTATCTGATCGACGGAAAGGTGGCTACTGTTTGTTCCCCAAATTAGACCGCCTCATTTTATTCTTCACAAAGTTCTCCTTCAGTCACTTAAAATATGAAAAAACACACACATCTTAACACCTCGCAGTGTAGACGTTCCAGCCAAGAAAACGTGTGGAAGCCTTCCCAGTGTGATAAATAAAATTATACCTTGGACCGCTGTCTCTGCGTACACAGTCCTGCGCCGACAACTCTGCAGGCTGCCTCCACGGGCCAACGAGAGAGAGAGAGAGAGACGTAGAGCGGGAGGGGAGGGGATGATTGAGCTGCACACATTACAGACAGTTACGATGAGGGGCATCCATCTGTTTTGGTGCCAGGCGGGTAACCTTGAGGCTGTCTGAGCGTTCCCAGCACCCACACCGGCCCCTCTCGAAGGCGCGGCGCCTGGCCACAGACACATCCATCAACGCGTGTTCTCAGACACATTTCAGGAGCCCCAGCAACACATACAAATCACCCAATCAATACCTCCGACACCTCGCCTGAACTCCAGGATTTTTGTTGTGAAACAGTAGCGCGCGGGTTTCTGGCACACAAGTTTTATGTATTTGTTTTCTGTTTTTTTTTTTTTTTTTTTTTGTATCAATGAGATTATTGGCAAACACATCTCTGATAATTTCATTTAAAAAGAAATTGGGCAGGAAGAGTAAAGTGGAAGAAAATAACATCTTAACAAGGAATACACTTATTCAAGTGGCTTTTGCGGCGACTTTTATGATATCCTTGTAATTTCCAACACCTTTCAGTCTTGCCTTCGTGGCTCCTCATCCTCATTCGCCAGGATTTTTCTTTAATTTCTTTCTCTCTCATATTCATTTTTTCAATGCCTGCAGACTCCGTTTTGGCCTTGAGCCGTCATTTTATGCGCGTCCTCTTTTGCACAAGTAGCTGCTCGTGATGTAATGCTGTGAATGTTTTCGTTGTGTTTATTGTCGCCATCAATATTTCTGCTTCTGCTTAAATGCAAAAAGTGCTTCAACCAACTGAAGTTGCTGTAGTAAGAGCAAAGGCAACAGCAAAAATATGATCATTTTTAGTAGTATTTGTATTTCATAATACATATTTTACATCATAGCACATTTGACATATTTCCTGTGTTGAATGATGTCAGAGATTATTCAGCCTTCAGTCCATACACGATGCATCCAGTATCCACTTTGACCAAGCATAAAGAATGCTGGCAACATCAAAATTTGGCGTTTGCAGTTAGAAGGTGGTCAATTTCAGCTTCTGGCTCTTATTGTGAGAGTTTTGCAATAAGCTCTGTTTTAGTTTATCTGCTGCATTGATACTACTAACAAAGTGGAAACTCACCCAGCTGCTTCAGGCAATAACTGTTTCCTTTTTTAACTTTTGATTGTACTGGTGGGTGTAAGCAGACCTTCGGCTACAATTCTGACCAAGACACAATCCAGACGCCTCTACAGATTGTAAACAGTGGGCTAAAACTTGTTTGGTTTTTCTTTTATCGGCTGGGCTGCTGGAGGGAGATGGCTATTTGTGAAGAATCCTAAATGCCTTTCTTATTCAATTAAAGGATAGAAGTACGGCAGAACGTAACACTTTCTATTTCAGGTGTCTGGAGTAGTTGTTGGAGGCGCCTTGTGCAGCAGTGAAGCTCAAAGTTTTTATTACAGATGATTTTGACTAAAATCCCATCTTAAATTGGTGAGGCCAGCCGTTTGAAATCCTTTCAGGATCATAAAATTGTATTTGTCTCCAAAACACGTTCTTTGACAGTTCAAAACTCTGGACGAATATTTTTTGTTAAGGCTCATATTGGGAATGTTTGCAGTAGTTTTTGTCTTAGGTCAGCTCTTCCGGTGACACTTCTAATAAGGTAGATGCTCCTGCAAGTGCTTCAACTATGACATTTTCCATTTTTCTAGCTGTTCTAGAAACTTTAAGGAGATCCCTGGCTAGAATGCTGACAGCCAGAAATCTGTGGACTTGACAACAATGTAATAGACCTCAAAAAAACCTAGTGAGAGTTACGTTTGAGGCTTTTCTTTCTGCAGCCTCAAATACTGAGGACAAAACCCATCCATATGCATTTTTATAATAGAATAGAACTAAAAATACTCTTGACTGTCCCTCAATGGGTAGATCCAGGCAGCAAAGTAACAGGCTAGTCCAAGCATGTAGATTTACACCAAAATAAAAATACTTGTAACATCTCTGTTTTGCATCGTTCAAATAAAAGCTGCCTTTTTTCATCATTTGTAGTTTAAGCTATTATATTCAAATGCTGTTTCAGCTAGTAAGCAACCATGATGAAATGAAGGGGGTTTTCTGGTGAATGAAATCCTCTCACATCGCTGAGGTTTTGCTGTTGTTTGCGATGTGCGCCCGTTTTGAGTGGCACCTTGGCTGGAATTCACAGGATCCAGCTGCATCATGACCAGGTGAATCATTTCTCCATGATGGATTACATAGCTGAGTTCAAGCATCCTGCATGCCGAAGTGAGTGAGACTTTTCCTTGGTGCTCTATAAGACTAGATCACTGCTAGTAATATGTGAGTGCTTAGTCATCATGTGTTATTGAAGCAAAAGCTAGAAAGTACTTTGATGGGGGTGTAACCTTAGGTCTATCCAAGTTCCCACACATCGTCTTCATGACATATTTGTTAACCTGCTGTGATCAATAGATGTCTTCTCATTGGTTCGGTTCACCATTACTCCCACCTATGCACTTTGTAGAGTGCGGTGGACAGTTTTTGAAATGCCACACAAATAAAAGCAATTTGTCATTGGCGAACAGCATTCCTGCCCGGCTCTCAATTGCGCTCCCAAGTACATACAATAACTCTCCAAGTGTTTACAGCAGCAGTTTCGATGTGTGTGTGTGTGTGTGCTTCTCAGAGTGAGGTGACTTGGTCTCATTTCATTGCATCATTGTTCTTGCACTCCTATTTACTCCCTGCTTTTTCTATTTTGTCCCTCGGCTGTGAAGCTGATAGGCAGTCATCAGCGGCAGGGCGCTAAACTGCTCCAAACGCGCCTGAAAGAATATAGTTCTCCGCTGTACAGCACTTAAAGCGTGGTGCTTCATCAGCAACAAGGAGCTCTGTGTGCATTGGCCTGTTTGTGCTCACCTCATGTGAGAACTGCCTTCCCGACTGGACTTGCACAAGCTGGAAGCTCAGAAACACCTGATGAAAAACTGCAGAGCGTCTGATGCCTTCTGTCAGGCAACATTTAGCTCACGGCCTCGCACACAGGCTTCGGTTCTCCCCCGGTCTCTTTCAGCTCATTCCTGGCTAGCGCTTGCAGTTCGAAAGGTGTGGGTTTCCCAACAGGGCAGTCATGTCATTCACTAAATTCAATTGTCACAGTGAGGCTTGTTACATTTTAGAAGGATGCAGGAGGAAGCAGTTTGGCCCTTCGAGCAATAAAAAAAGATGAAATTGCAGCGGGTTGATAGCTTGCAGCCATTAATTTTAGTCATTAAAGGCTCTCAGTTGAAGAACCCTGTGGTGTATCTGAGGAGCACAGCAAGAAGCAGGCAGAAAGGTCCATTCTCCCTTGGACAAAAGTGATGGTTTTCATCATTTTTACAAGCAATTACCTCTGACATTTATTTCCAGCAGGAGCCGACTGTCCTCTCTGGCTTTTTTACGCCGACGTGGATCGGACTTTAAGATGTTCTCAAGTTTGATGCCACCTTCTCTCATTAGTTGTCCTATTTTCTTTGGTTTGTCAAAAGCTTTTTGACAATTTCGGTGAACAACTCGCATCTCACTGGCTCAGGTGCATGAGGGTTGAGTTGCTCTTTTTTGTTTTCAAAATTACATACTGATAAAACATAATGTGTTGTCCATGCTGTGTCCTTTTCCTCTTTGCTCTCTGTGGTTCAAAGGAGGTACTCAGGGATGTGTATTTGGACCCCTGCTTTTTATTTTCTACAAAAATTATTTTTGTGAACATTTGACAGAATTTTTTCAGCTAAAAGAAAATGTTTGGTTAACACCACAAACGCAACTCAGCTTTTGGAAACAGAATGGCCTCCTATGGAAAAAATTTGGATTCTGAAGTCATTCAGATTGGAAAATGTTTTTGTTTTTAGGCTTGAAAGATTTTCTGTATGCACTGCAGTTTGCAACATTTGAGATAAAAGAACTTTATAAAGATTCAGACTCTTAACATTTGTAGCCTCCAAATTTGTCTTGAGGAATCAATGTATATCCCCCCCCCAAAAAAAAAAAAAAAACTAAGGAAAGATTTGAGTACTAGATTGAAATCTAATTACATGTTCACTTGTTTTTTAAGGTACACTAACTTTTGCAACAGTAATTTATAATGCTTGGATTTATTCAGACGTTTAGCTGTGAAATCCCTCTGCATTGCTCTGAAATTCTGCCCAGGAATCACCAAAAGTGCCAATTTATTCCTTTGAGGTGCATGCTACACATCTTTCAGCTAGAAGTAAATCTATTCAGTCCTTTTTTTGTATTGATTCAATCTTGAGCTCATTTAAAAAAAGAAAAAATATATTGTCAAAATGGATGAATAGATGAAACCGAAGACCTGGCCTCCAAAATGGTGTTACTTTAAGTCTAATGTAGATTTCCACCTCTATAGATAAAAAAAAACCCATATATATATAAAGATATATATTTTGTCATGTTTATGTCATATTGATCTTATGAACACCCCTTCAAATAAAGTGTTGCCCATCTAGCTGTGTGTAATTGTAACAGATTTATTTTAGCACTGTACACTGCCTTCTGTACAAAAAAAAACGAATTCCCCCAAAACCGATGAGAAGGCAGATGCTATTTAATCATTTCGAGCAACGCTGAAATCTTCTGTGAAGGTGCAGAAACATCACACACTCTCTCTCTCGCCGACAGTGACTCACGTCCTGATTGTCACCGAGTACAGTGTTTAAAGCTGAGAAAGACCACACGCTCAGTGCTTAATGTTCACCTCCCGCTAATTATCAACCTTTCACTCCGCTTGTTGCTCTCTCTGCCCATGCTGTCTCTTTCAACCACTTTACTTCCCACTCCTTTTTTTTTTTTTTTTTCCCTGCCGTTCCGTTTTCTTAGACTCCTTTCCTAAATGTCTACAATTATTGTGTCAGCGGCTTCCCAGTTCATCGTTTTGCCACCCCACGCCGCCCCTTTCCCCCCTCCGCAGATGGCTGCCGCAGACTTTCACGGCCCGAATGTAATAACTCGTTTTTCGGAATTCGCTGTCACAACGTACAGACTTTCCCCACCTGGCTTCATTGTTGCCATCCAGGCCGAGGCGCCGACGCCTGATGGCTCCCGTTCAAAGCTGAATGTGTTTCCAAGCGCCTGTGAGGTCGTCCTTCAGAGGAGTTTTCTGAAATCGCTCCTTGCTGACTTGGTTTGCTTGATTTCATTGTTCTTATAAAATCCAGAAACTCCAGCAGAGATGGAGCTTTTAAAACACGTGTCCTCGTGAATCTCCAGTATGCCTCTTACATACTCATCGGTACAAAAGACAGGTCCTTTATTTTATTTTATTTTATTTTAATTCTTCTATTTTCGCCAAAGTGATTCTTCTTGGATTTATTTAAGGAAACACGACATGGAAAGAAAAAAAAAATCCTGTCATGGAAAGGTCATCATTTATATTCATTATACAATAGCCCACATGAATGTGTAATTCCGATTTGCTCAAGGGCTGTTGATTAATTTCACATAGCAGCACTTCTACATTCAGAGAATCCTTGTCCTGTCTTGTCTAATCCTTCTGGGATGTTTTCAGGAATGATTTTTGTGAAGTAGGAGGGAATAAATTTGACATCACCAGATGTAAATTTTTCAGGAGACCAAGAAATTATCTGTGTTTGTTTCTTTTGGAGAACAGGACATGTCGAATATCTCCTGCGCTGTGTTGATTTTTGCCATACTTTATTTCAAAGAGTCAGAATTTTGTGTTATCTTCTGAGGCAGTCTCGATTAGTAGTTCTACAGCGTCTACGTGGGTTTATTTCAAACCTTGCCCTTTGGCTGCTTTTTAATTAATTTATTTTCCTGTCCTTGTACCTGACCATGACAGGATGTTGTGCAAAGTGCGCCCCCAAAGGTTTCTGGACGAGTTATAAAAATCGGCCACATTTTTTAGATTTAAGAATGAGGCTTTTTGTTGCTGAAAACGTGTCAGATTCGAGCAAGGAAACAGGAATGAATTGTCTTTTTTGACTAATTTCTCACTGCAAAGTGCCAGAAGATATAATTGCCTTGCTAGGTTGTCTGTGCAGACAAGATACTGCTTCCTTCAAGTTTAGGCGTCTTGATGCATGAATGATTCTGAAATCACAGCTAAGCGGCAAACAACAGTGAACAAATGACACAAAACAACATTCACATGGAAACAGTCACGCATTGCACAAAAATTTTTTTTAAAAAGCATCAATGATTGAAAGAAGGAAAAAAAAACTCTAAAGCAGTGGTATTTTTCTTTTCTTGCCATTTTATAAATATGTATTATAAAAATAAAAAACATCACATCAGAATCAGTGTGTCCTAACATCTTTCCACTTCTTATAGTTGGTGTGCTTGGTGAAGGGTACAAGATGTAAAATGTCTTGTTTTATTTTTTATTCATCGTTAGAAAGTAATTATGTAAACTATGGAATATGTGGAAGCTTAATACTCTTCACACCAACTTATAGTCAAAGCACCCATGTAGTCGAAGTATATTTAGCTGAATCAATCTTAGACACACTGCTGAAACCATGGAATCTTCAGTGGCGCAGACAAAGCCTCTGCATATCGCAGCATGAGTTTTTGGAATTTCTTTTCCAGTTATTGCTGTAATTTTTAATGCTTGTCAACTCCCTAAATGGCATATTTAGAAGAAGATGCTCATCCCGTAGGACTTTTCACCTTTAAAATCATTGGCAGCCTGCATTAGCTGGACAATAACTTGTGACTGAACCAGCCAGACGGCAGGCGAGGTTGCAGCAGTATTTACCTGAATCATGTTTTCTTAATTGAAGAACCAAGTGTGTATTCATAAAGTGACACATTGCTATTGCACACCACAAAAAAAAAAAACTAAAAAAATCCCTATAAATTATTTTCAAGTGAATATTAAAGAGCTGTTGTCTAACTCACTGACTGCTTCCATAAAAAAACTGAAAAGTTTTTTTCTTGTCTGAGGTTACATTTTTATGGAAAGCTATTAACCAAAATAATTTTTTAAAATTAAAACCTTTATGTAGATCTCTAGAAAGAGTTTGGCCAGCGTACCTTTCACCCCTCCCTTGGAAGCTCCACACATCATTCCCAAACTGACCTCAAATCCAATTTCATTTAATCGTTTTCTCTCTCTCCGATTTTGCTGTCGTTATTCCTTTTCAAAGTCTTGAAACTTTATCGAAAAAGGTGCACTAAATCAGTGGCGAAATGGTAATATTTCTGTCCTCCGCAGGCTAATTGAAGCACACTGTAAATGCGCCTGTCACATCGGCTGCTCAAATGGCAGCGACACTGCAAAAGCAGCCAGGTGACGAGCTCCACACTTCATTTTCAGGCAGCCTCTCACTTGCGCTCTGAAAGTTTCGACACCTCGCCTGCTCCCTCCAAAGTTCCCCTTTTTCCTGCGTACACAAAGTAGGACACTGATGCCATTTAGATTAGTATCCCATGTGACCGATGCTGACATGAATTTGCTGGGTGACAGGGGACCCAATTACAGCGGAGGGCTGATCGTCCACAGACCGCTCCGTTTCAAATCGTCTCCCAAGCGTCAAGCATGGAATAGGAAAATCTGTAATCGTGGATGTGTTTGCATTAGTGTGATGGGTAATATGTGTGAGTGACTGTAAAGTGTGTCACTGTGGGTTCGAGTGGTTGAGAGTGGGGCTAGGAGACGCACTGGGGTCAAACACATCACTGCTCCGGAGAACGTGATGCAAACTGACTCATGTCAGTCTGAAGAGTCAAGCTTCAAAAGCTGACACACGTGCACGCATTAGCGTTTGTCTAGCTTTGTGTTAACCACTGTGAACTAAGCTTCCCTTTGTATACATAATAGTAAACTAATTCTGCAATACCTCAACCTTAGGGTAAACATGGTGACTTCAAAGCCCATTTTTAGGTATTTAAACTCCTTAAAGTTGTGAGGATCACCATTTGGTCTCCATGAACTGTACAATCTTCTTTTCTAAGATCTGCAGCAGCTTTGGTCCATTAAAGACAGTGCAAGTTCATCCAAGTGGCCAAATAGGATATTGATAAGCAGAGTTGGAATGTGCGATATCTGAAATGTTGTATACAAGGCAGTATGAAGCAGTATAGGAAAAATTCCTTCAAAGCAGTCGCTTATATCGCAATAATGCACTTATTGAAATTGTAATGACCATGACACTTCAGCACATCATGTGTTCCTGGTTAGTAGTAATGGAGGCCACTTAACTTACAATTTGTGTATTGAACTGGGGGAAGGAAAACAAAAACATAAACATACATGGTGAGAACATAAATACCCCAAGGGAAGGATTAGTTCCATTGGCAGATTATTTCACTTATAGGTAAAATGTCATGTTATAATTGAAATAATCAATTGAACAGGTAGTTTTCCATCACTATTAAGGAATTATTTACTTCGAAGAAGCTCCTGTATTTTGCAAAAGTTATTTATAAGTTAGTTTTGTGTTTTTTCAAGTGTACAAAGATATTTCCACTGAAAAGTAGGCAAACATTACTGAGTAAGATTTTGTGTTTTTCCAATGCAGGTCGTGTTATTGCTTATCCTGCTTATCCTGACAGAATATGGAAAAAGACATCTCACATCAAAAGTGAAATGTTATGCAGTTTTACCAACATTGCACAATAAAATTGATTTTATTGGTTATATTTTATTCAAATGGCCTAGTAAGTTATTTATTGACTTTCTCAAAAAACAATTAGATTGAAATAACGAGCTTCTTTTAATTGCTGGCCCCATTTTTGTATTATTTTCAGGAACTGAATACGCAGATTCAATCAGGACTCTAATTGGGCCTCTTCAAATATTGGTAAAAGATGCATTTAAATTCATATTGGACAGAAATATGGATATCTTTTTGGCTTAAGTGTGGTTTTCTGTACATCCACTTTTGAGGTATACAAATAAATCAACATTGCATTCTATCTGATTTTCTCTTCCGTGTTGTTCTTTAGTATTTTAATCTTTCTTTTGCCATCATTTTTAGAAGCGTTCCTAATGTTTTTAGTAACTTAAACGGCCATCACCAAAGACAACTTTAAGCTGACTCTAAGGAATGCAGTTTTCCCGTCTGGTCATCTTACGTTGTTCTCTAAATCTTTCCTCTGACTGACTTCTGTCTTAACTAAATCTGGCGCAGCAGATTGATCAGCATGCCTTAAAAAAGACATACCACTTCCTGTGGTGGCGTGATCGATTGTAATCAATCCTCCTCGGCCTGCGCTGCGGCGCATTCTGCAGCTTAGGATTTCGACTGCATTCCGTTTGGGCAAATTGAGTATGTGTCACGCCTGCTTGTGTCCGTGCTTCTTTGTTTATGCACGCTTGCTTTTTTTTTTTTTTTGTACAGCACCATTTGCACTTTTCCTCTTCTCTCTTTATTCTTCTTCCTCTTTTATTTATTTTTCTTACCCTTTTGCTCTGCATCGTGGCTGACCGCATTAGCAGCTGTGCCGTCTCTGTTTTATCTTGGGCTATTTTCAAACCTCGTTCACTTCACTGTGCACCCTTTCCTCTGCCCCACTTCTCGGAGCGCCTTTGCGGCAGCGTGAACCCTCCCCGCCAACGCACGGCGTGCACCGTTTGTCCGCCCCGCCCCCTCTCATCCCAAGCACCCCTTGCTCTGGTGTAGCGGACGACCCTCCACCTTTCCTCCCCCTCTCACGGAAATGTCTGCCACGATATAAACGTCTCCCGTCGACGGGGTAATGTTTTTGAAAGGCCTTGCGTGTGTATTAGAGGGCGGGCTCCGGGAGCACTCTGGGATGTCATATGTGTCGTCCCGGCATGAGACGGAGCAGTGGCGAGTGCCAGCCTTTTTCCCCGATTCCCCCGGATACAGGATGGGGTGTTTGTTTTTTAAGCAAGTGTTTCACAGAGAGCGTACCTCTGGTGGTTTTATTTTTGGCCGGTTTTCATTTGCTCTACACGTTACTGACAATGATGGTAGTCTTTACTCATTTTCAATCGGGAGTGTCATGAATGTGAGGCTGGCCTCGGGCCTTTGTCGGCTTGTTACTCGCTCTCTGTTCTGCAGACATGTGCATAAGTGGGCCGTGTACTCTTTGTGTTACCGATTGCAAATCTGTCGTATTAACTCTCATTTCTCCTCCTACGTTGTCGCAGAAAGCATCTGCCTTCCCCGCCCCTGTCTTTCAGCATAGAAGCACTCGCATTGCTTGAAACAGAAATGTTCACATAATTTATTAGAATGCTTTTTTGTTGGTTCGTTTTTCAGCTGTGTGGTGTGAAAACTTTACAGCCTTCTCGCTGAATTATCTGTTTGCAGCTCTCACACTACAGCTTAGCAAAATAACCGAACCTCATCAAACTGAACGGAGAACAAACTCTGGGATTCTCATCTGGATTTATGTATGAAAATACTTTGATGTAAACCATATTAAGGAATTATTAACTTGTAAAAAGATCTTATATCTCGCTGAAAAGTCACTCATAAGTTAGTTTTGTCCTTTTTCAAGCATGCCAAGATATATGCACTAGACTTTTGATCATAAATACTTGGTAACATTTTGTGATTTGCAGTGTAGGCATGTTCAGGGATGTTTTAAATATCGGGATATTGTTGTACAAACCGGTCCCTGCTTGCAACTTGCTTCCAAAATTGTTGCTCTCGGTTGTATTTAGTAGTGTCAGAGTAAATGGGACAGACCAATAGTGCACGCCTGACTTTTCACACCAACTCGTACAGAAATGTTACGGCCGCGTAATATTTTGTCCTTCGGCATCACAGTGATGCCCTTTGCTTGATCGCCCAAAAATCTGTGAAGTTATGAATAAGAGTAGAGAGGCTTAGTAAAGTCAGGATTCGCTGTATTAGTCTGATATTGACACAACTTTTTCGAAATTGCCTAAATTGAAGAGACGCTAATTAAATTAGAGAACAAAAACGTTAGTCGGCGCTGTCAAGTTCAGTCTAGCGCTTCTAACATTTCGAGTCTTTACCAAGAGATGGGTCCACAACCCGAGTTTGACCCTTACATCACCTCTGGCACCCCCACCCTTAAGAGGTTGGCAGCTTCAGCGGTGATGTATTAGACGGTGCGGTGCTCAGCATCAAGGGAAGGAGGGAGGTCAGGGCTTAAAACGGGGAGCAGGTTTTTCTTGTTTCAGTTGGAAAAAGAAGGAAGACGGAGAAAATGAGAGAGAAGGAATAATGAGCGCGAGAAGGAATAACGTGTCAAAATTAGCCTGGCTCACCAAGAGAAAACAGCAGCAGGTTTAGCTAATGATTTGCTCAAGTAAAGCTCAGGGAGTAGAGGGGGCGCTAACAAAACCAAAGCACACAAAAGACTTCTTACTAACCAAATAAGAAATGGCAATTAAAAAAAACATGTATATATTTATATATATATATTTCCTAAAAGAGATTTGGTGCAATTTTTTACAATTATGCGTTTGAAAAATGGCGGCACTGCGACACACGTCCACTGTTCCTGTTTGAAACGTCCCGGCGTCTTACTGATAAAACAATAAATCAGTCTTTGCTCCAGATTGTGAAACGCTCATATTTTAGAAAAAAGAAAAAGAAGAAAAAAACAAGACCGGCTTAATGTTCCACTCAGAACCAGAGCCGTCAAACCTCAGACGAGATAATTATTTTAAGGACCTAGAAGATAAAGCCATCCACATAATCCCATCTCAGGGAGCGCATCACTCTCTGCCTCCCTTTGTGGAAGCACTGGTCTGTTTCACCTGGTCCAAATTCTTTCGAGACGCAAAGTGAACGTGATTATACTTCCCTCGAGACACTGTTGTTGTTTTTTTTTGGGGGGGGGAGGTTCTAGTGCATATCCCCTCCACCCCCCCAACTCTCATTTGCAAATATTGAAGCCCTTCAGCTCTCTCCGCATGTATTTTATTTATTTTTTTCCATTGACATCTCTGCATGCTCTAGCACCCTCTGAATCTGAGAAGGAATAATTGATAAGGTGGAGATTTTACCACTTTATCTTTTGCATCGCTTTTTATTAAAACATTCGCTCTCTACTCGCTAATTATGTCGTGCTTATGGATCTCAGGGTAGAAACGTGTTTCTGTCGTTCATGCATGAGCTTCATAACCAGTCGCAGGCCAAATCTCGGAGAAATGCGACACATTTGCAAAACGTACAATAAGCTAACCTTTCTGTACATCAAAGGCAGGAGATCGATGCTTTATCGCCTCTGTGTTAGACGCTCTCTGGTGCTGGTAATCCGATGTGCGTTTGAGGTGATATTGCTTGTCAGCGTTCCATTGATTTGCTCATCTGCGGCTCTAGAGGAGGAGGCTGGAGTATGGCAGCCATTAGCAATGATTCCCTTCGTTAAAGAGCGACCGAAAACCTACGAAGGAGACCTGGTGGCACGGCGAAGATGATATACAACCAGACCGTGGTCAGAGATTGGGAATGATGTAATCGAGGTATCCTGAAATGCGTCAAGTGTCGAACCTTAATGGCCTTAAAATGTGTCTAGAGCTCAAGTTTATACATCTGTTAAAAGCAGAACAAGGGAAGAGTTATATGTCCAGATCAAAGTGTAAGTGGTTCGGTTATTCAAATCATTTTTATCGGTAAAAAATAAATCCACTGTTAGTTCACTTTAGGACAGTAAAACTCACTAAAAGAGTTATGAGACAGAATAGGTGATGTCCATTAATGATGAAAGCGTGTGTGTGTGTGTGTGTGTGTGTGTGTGTGTGTGTGTGTGTGTGTGTGTGTGTGTGTGTGTGTGTGTGTCAGCAAGAAAAGGAAGAAAGTTCTCCTGAGGCTGCAGTCATTGCAACTTAACTTAAAAATTTACACATGCAGCAGTAACCATGTTTTTTTTTTTGTTATGGAAGAGAACATTATTAAAGCTCTTCTTACTGAATATTTCCACTATTTTTTGGCGTTTATGTACCAATTGGAGTTTGTACTGCAGCACAGCTGACTCCTACAAGAAGTTAGAAAACTAATTAAAAAATGTCATAAAATGTCATTGTGCATTTACATCTATCATAGCGGCAGATAGTTGTTTGAGACAATGCTTAAATTTTTGATTACTAGCCATCAGCATAAAAACCTTTTTTTTTTCAGGTAGAATTCTGTATATCTGTCAAATCTTTGTCCCTAAATACATAACTAAGCTCAGTGAGACTCACCAAAACTGAATGTTCTGTTGCCGCTGGTGGAAGATTGGCTCCCTGGGCTGCAGTCATGGCAAATTAACTTGACAGGAAAAAAAAATGCAAACAAAGCAGCAAGAGCCAAGTTTTTTTGGGGTTTTTTTTCCCCCTCCATACGTCAGAGAGGTTAGTTTGCTCTAGATTTGCGATGCGGGAGCGCGTTCTGAAAAAGATGATGGAGATTGCGACAAATATCTAGAGCACATTCTAAAGTCGGCGCCGCTGCACAGCTGGATCCCGCGGGAGGTGTGACGTTCACAACTCAAATTAGCCATTGCTGTGATATATTGGCAACCGCTTTTTATTTCTTTTTGTTGTTGTCGTTGTTAAGGATATTACGTTCGTTTTGGAAAAATGTCATATATGTTCACCATGTAATCCTAAGAATTTTTGTTTTTTTGAAACAATGAAATTTGGTAGGCATTTGTACATTCTTCCAGTGACATAATGGCACTCGCACGGTTTGTGTGACATCATAAATCTTCTTTATTAGCGGAGCGGCTCTTCAGGCTTGTTGCCATGGCAAAGTGTTGGCTGTCAGTTCAAAGTGGAGGACAGATGGAAAACAAAACAACAGCAGCTGCCGTGAAATCTGGATTACTGTAATTGTTAACCTTTAAGCCAAAGCTACCACTGCTGCACAGCTGGGCGCCACAGGAAGTTTGAAAAGGATCAGTTTAAAATGTCCGTATTTTAAAGTTGAGATTGTTTCGTGTTTTTTACCGCAACTGTAAGGTAATAACTGTAGTGATGCATATTTGCGTGAAAAATAGTTACAATTGATGTTTTAAGTAGCATCCAGGTTCCTACAAAAACTAGAACATTGACATTACAATTAAACACCTCTACAGTCACGCAGTGATGGTGTTTATATTTTATACCCTGCAAACTGGTGAATCTTTCATCTCGCTGCCAGTTTATGTTTCTTCTGACACTTTGCAGCAGTTTAGTTTGATTCACCAATAAGCGGCCGCCATCTCATCTCTGACAGGTTTGTCGATAGCGCCGCGTGAATACCTCATGCATTTTATCTTCATCCGCGACTACGGCGACCGGTGCTAAGAATACTCCCCGGCGTCGGTAGCGTAAGTCGTTCTGAATGCACTCAGTCGGTGAATAGCACCGAAAAAGTGATGATTTAGTATCTCCTGTTTGGCAGCGCGGCAACCTAAGCTCCCCTAATCACGGAGAACATCCCTGGCTGGTGGAGCGTTCCAAGCGATTCCTAATCTGCACTTCCATGATCCTCCAGTTAGAGCAAAGCCACCTGGCTTCTCCGAACATGTGCCAGAAAACACAGAGAGGCAGCACAAGGTGTCCTATCTGACAGCTGACTGTGCTCTTTTTTTTTTCCTCACGAAAGTTTATTCTACTTACTCTCCACTTTCGTCTCTACTTTCTTTTTTTTCGTAAAATTTTTATCTTTTTTCTTTTATTTATTTTTTTACATTTCCTAGCTCATTTTCACCTCACAAGGGAGAGACACCAGAGGCTCCACTGTACATATATTTGGCCTATCACCATAAAGTGTTGCGCGTGCTAGATTGCCGAAAGGGGATAATTCTCACTTTGCTTTGTCTGAAAAGGCGATCGAGCGCGTAAACACTGGGATTTTTTTCCACCGTCGTCTCCTTTTTCTGCGGCGGGCAAAATTATTCCACTGTTCTGGGTGCTGGGATGTGTCTTTCAATCACATTTTTTACTACCGTGTTTCCCCCCCCAAAGGTAACTGAAAAGAAGAAACGCTCTTTTGCTTTCTTGGTGTCGCAGTGCCGACCCCGAGAGCTTAACGACGCTGACCTTCTGCTGACTGCCTTATTGTACGTGTGAGAGGAGATGGGGGGAGGGGGTTTGGGGGTGGTAGGGAGGGACACAACTTGCGGGACCCTCAGCAGAGTCAATATGCTGTTTTTCTGCTCCATTTCTGCTCCCCCTCTGTCCCTCTGTGAATCACCGGCGCCGTTATATAAATGACTTTAAAACACGTTGAGACACCATCAAGAGAAATTACGCAGTCACGCCTCATTTAACGGTTCGGGGGCTGGGGAGGGGGGCCTGCTGATTTTGTTTGGGCTCAGCAGAGTTGCTGCCCGTCTGATGCGTCGGTATCCCCGGGACACGCCGGCCCGACACGTGCGTGCTCTCGGTGCAGCTGATTGTGCAGAAGGGGAGCCTTTGAAAAAATCTGTTCGAATGGGTGGCTGTGGAGGGGGGAGATCTGATCTTTGGGGGGGGCAGCACCCAAAGGTTAATTTGCTCGTATTGCTAGAGAATACTTTTGCACAAGTGAGTACTCTTGACCTCTTTATCCAGAAATAAATACCGATGCCGCAGCTTTGCTAAGAAGCGATTTTTTTTTTTTTCTTTCTCTGGATTTCATGGCCGCATAAATGAATCCGGTGGCGCTAATCGGGTGTATAAAAAGTTCATGTCTCGGCCAAGTGGGGATTTCGTGATATTTCTGCTCCAGGTGGAAATGCTGAGATGTCATTAGCTCAGATGTCACTTTCTTTTTTTTTTCTTTTTGCCAATTAAGCTTTTTCATTTGCAAAAGAAATTGCAAAAACCAAGCCCGTCTGTTTCTCAGCGCAACGGAAATGACAACATGACTGTTGAAGTTGGATGCTGCAGAAAGAAATCAAAGGGTTTACTGGCTGTGGAAAAAGCCAGAGGGTACAGTAGATAAAGCCGTATAGAAGATTGCTCAGCGATAGCAGCTGATATGTCACATAAAAGTGGGCTGTGGGGTGTGAACAAGAGTACTTTATATAATAGCAGACAATGAAATGTAGTTACGTTGTTACTGGATACGTTTCTCCACATTTTGTCTAAAATATTCACCATGCATCTTTTAGACGTGAAAAGTGAAGATGCACACAGACGGATTTGTATTTTAGATGTGTGTTTTCAGAGGGCTCCGTAAATCCGTGAATTTCATTTGAACTTGGAGCCCAAACTCATAAATTCCTCTGTGTCAGTCTGCAAAGAAATGATTAGCTGGATGTACGCTGCCAGGATGGATTGATGAAGACTCTAGATGGAGAAAATAAATGGGACAAAAAGCCCAACTCTTTCTTCTATACAGTGTAATGACTGTATGAAAGATGAAAATTTCAGGGTCTACCAAAGAAAACTGGATGAACGATGTCTGAAGCTACATCTTGAATTTGAGTTTTTGTTTCGCAATTTCTCTATTTTTTGCGATTCCGTCTTCTGCCCCACGCGTTATCTGGGGATGCCACATAAGAAATCAACTATTCCCCAGCGTTTGCCTTTCATGTGAAATTTACAAACGTCTCCATAAATTTGATGTTAACGTGCCGTTTTTGCCCGACTCGAGGAACGACGCAGGTCACCGTCGAAACTACATTCAAGGCTACGGTGATGTCCAATCAGAGTTGGTGACATTTGCACTCCAAACATGCAATGGTGTCCAGTCTTAGTATTTAACTTGCTGCCCTGCTTTACATCACCACGACTCATTAGCCTTCACAGCAAGGTGTCCAGACACGGTTGAACGGGCGGACGATTGTGAATAAAATCCCCAGTTCTTCATAAATTCTCTCCAGCTGATTTGATTGCTCACATGGCACACTAGATCTTTAGATTTGCTGAGCTCAACTCAATGGAGCCCGTCAAGCTTCTGCTTTACTGTTAATTTCAATTTTACTATTGTGCTTCAGAATCATGCCGCTACCCTGATACACATCCCCCACTGAGATGTGTTGCGATGGCAGATGAAAGAAATAATTCTTGCTTTTCTCTCTCTCTCTCTCTTTCACTGCTGATCTCGAAGCTTCTTATAATTTAGCTTTCTGGAGAAACCATATCAGTTTCGTTCGTGTGTACATGCGGATGCGCTCAGCGTTCCTGAGACGACGCGTCCTCACGGAATCTCCAGTCGTGCAGATTGGCGGCCGAGATAGATGTTTTTTTTCCGGCGGGGCGTGGGAGGGGGGAGAGAAAGTCAGAGTGGGGCCATAAGGAGGGAAATGATATGTTTAATACATGGGGGATCTGACAGATTCAAAGTGTAGACACACATTATCTGGCATCTCTGTTTCACTGTATAATGACGCCAGCAGAATGCGTTGCGCTCCGGCTTCGTATAGCCGCAGTTTAATTCTAATGGATCGTCCTGACATTAACACAACGTTCCATTAGTCACAATACATTTGCTTTAGAACGGCCGCAACACAATGCTGTGATAAGTTCACAGTGGTTGTTAGTCTACCGTCTTATGTCTATAGAAGCGTCCTTTCAGGGAATGGGATTGCTTTTTTTTTTTTTTTTTTTTTTTTTTTTTTGCCCCCCAGCAAATGAGTGTCTTCTCCAAAGGAGTCTGTTGTGGTGGCTGGAAGGATTTACCAAAAATATTGTGCCGATGGAAAAATGTTCCTGTTATTTGAATCTTTTTGCCAGCAGAGGTTGGAAGACATTTTTTTCTTATTTTATTGTGCTTCAGTTTTAAGCTTTGTGTTATTTAATTGAGGAATTTTCTATTTCTGAGCGAGAAATTCATGATAATCTTGAGCCTGCAAAACATAAGATAAAACCCAATTTACTGCTGGAAAAATAGTAAAAAAAAAACCACACAAATAATATGCTAAATGAAAAAGAAAAAGAAACTCTTTCATGAAAGTCAGTTTTGTTGTATCAAAGGGGAGTGTTTTTATTTTATTCTTTATTATTTTTTTTTAAATAAGAAGCACTGGCACTTTTGTGTGCCGGAGTAAGAATTCTGGTCAAAAATGGAGGATTCTTCCTGAATGCTTCACCGTCCTCTCAGACTTTTGTTTTCATCACAAGCAGTTATTCACCACTGAGGCAAATCACAGGAGTGCTTTCAGTCGCCAGGTATGGTGCCGGTCTTTTAAGTCTCCCAGCTGCTGTTCTCAGTCAAACCTTCTCATAAGTTATTCTTTCTTTTGGTTATTTTTTCGCAGTACTTTAAACTTCATTTTACTACAGACATAAACCAGACTATGTAGAAGATTGATTACAAGCTTTTATTATAAAGCTTAACTATTAATCTTGCTTAATAGAAACAAAGAACTCTGAATAAAAACACTTTTTTCATTAAAAAAATGGTGCTACGTTGTTTTGTTTTGTGGAATTGAGTGTAATGAAAAAAAAAACTGCAACTCAAACATTTTTTTTCATATCACATGAGACATGATCAAATACCGATGGTTACTACAGATGGAGAAGCTGAAGAAGACAACAGGAAGTAGGGTAATTTTTCAATGCCATTGCGTGAACAAACGTAGCCTTAATGTTTTGCACACATTTGTAAGGGAAACACAGCTAATCTGGACTTTTTGTCTGTCTCTGATTTGCAGAAGAAAAACAAACTGTGTGTGTCGGTGAAAGTTTCAGCAAAATACTGTCCCTGTTCTGGTGACACAAACCTTTAAGGGATTGGAACGTGGTAGGTTGTTAGGTCTAGAAGCGAACACTCGCTCTTCAGTAGCACTTCAAACTGGATTTCACTGCTTTCTTAACTTGCAAAAAATACGCCCGGCGATCCAAAACGGGGACTTTTACAGCCTTCTTGCAGAGCTAAGCTCTCAACAATCAAGGCCACGTGCCAATCACATTCATGCATAAGTCAACATGATCAAGTCAAAGCAAGAGACTTTTATTCCTGGTTTCTATTTTCAGATGAAAACAGGTGGAGTGGCTATTTTTCCTTCCTTTTTCCTCCAACGTGGTTATTAGCCTCTGCAGCCCCTTTGCACCTGCTCGGATCCTTTTTTCCAAATGCAGAGGTGTGCTGATTGGGCCTGTGCAGCATGTAATGAGTCTTTGTGTACCTGCACGGAGCTGACAGAGCCTGCACGCTCCGAGGGGTCCGCAATCAGAGGGGAGAACCTGTAATTCCAACTTCTGACTTCTTCAGGCCGCAGTGGGTGCTGCGCAGCTTATGTGCCCGCTCGTGTGTTCATGCGGCTGCCTGTAAGTGGCAGTTATTACAGGCTGTGTCCTCGCTATTCAGCGCAAGGATAGGAGGGCGTCCACCATCTCATTTTGGTCAGCACCCCAATCAGACCTAGCCGACCACCCTCTGCAGGGTTAGCCGTGTCTTCGGATCGGGTGTGCGTGTGTGGCGCCGTGTTCGTGTTTGAATGTACACTCCCGAGTTGGCAGATTGGGCGGGTTTTCACCCTATTGGGCTGCTTTTGGCTGGAAAACAAACAGGTTTTGGGCGGGTTGTTAAACCTGTTGCCTTCCCCAATGTTTGATGGGGATTCTAGAAAGCATTCAGAGGAAAGTACTGTAGTTGTCATTGTATGGCAGAAGAGCACAAAACTCATTTAAATGAAATGCCATGTTATCTTAGTAGTCATATTTAATCAGATTAATCACAAGTTACCGCTGTGATTAATTGCGCTTAATCACCATGCTTGAAATGCAAAAAATGCACCGACTCCTAGTCCTTTTATTGTGTCAAACATGCCAGTTTTCTAGGTTTTTATATTCTGTTAAGTTTAAAAGACTTCATTTTGTTTCAATTTATAAATGCTAACTTTAAACTGCTTTGTGCTTCAGTGGAAGGATAATTAATCATTTCTATAAGTACGCGACGCTCTATCTTGGCTTTTCCATCACGTTGTTTTCTGAAGCAAAATTTGCCATTGAGCACACAAGTCTGACTCAACTCGCTCTTCTTTTCACTCGAGTTTGCTGTTGACCGCAGTACAAGACCGCTCTGCTGTGAACCAGCCGACCCCCTGCTGGAGGGAGGACCATAAGCCAACCACTTCCTGGAGTGGTGGTCCAATCCAGAAAGCGGCTGGGCACCAAAGAAGTAGAAATTACTATATACGTTTATTTTATTTTACTTTTTTTGTTGGTCTGTTGTTCCCTGAATAAGTTTTCTTCTACTTGAATGCTTGTTTAGTGGAGAAGGTGTCCCTTAGTTGATGCTGAGTTCTGGGAGACCACATTACCTGTTTCTGCTGCAAAGCCAAGAAAAAAGAATCAGATAATGCCTTGCATTTTTTAATTGGCTGTAAGGGGTGAAATAATTCCTACAAGAACCACAACTGCATGCATATTTATATTTCAGGTTTTACAAAGTCAGGCAAAGTGTTTAATCGTGATTAATCACAGCCCTGGAGTGTGATTAATCTCATTAAACTTCCTAATCAATAGTATTTACATAAGACTATATCAGGAGCAAGAATTTCATTAGCGGTTGAGATTCAGGCTGAAGTTGTGTGGTTTACGTTGTTATTGTTTTTGGGGGGCCTGCAAACTGTCAGTCAGATCTGGCACCCCAGCCTCCCTCCGTATCACAGTTCACCTCTAAGAGGCCAATCTGGGCAAGCGTTCCTCATTTTACATGTTGCTGGCCTTGACGAGGAGAGGCTTGACGACGTGTGCCAGGAGATAAAAATCAACAGACAGAACATTAATATTCTCCGGGCTCGTCGGCTCATTTAGGCACGTGGCGCGCTTCATTGTGTGGCCTCTGACACAGATGATTGCGTGGGCAGCTATGCAGTTTTTCCTCATAATTACTTTTTGCCATGCTACTCTTGTCCATTGTCAGCCTCAATAAGGCGCAGGTTTAGAGGTTTGCGGGGGAGAGAAAAAAGAGAGAGGAAGGGAAAGTGAGACGGCAAGGTGGAGATTTAAGTTTCTTGTTTTTCTTCCCTTTTAAGCCCCCGTGAACGATCCTCAAATCCCGGCGCCGCGTTGGGGCCCGCCGGTGACGACGGCTTCATCTGCTGAAATTTTACTGCTAATTACACCCAGTTCAGATTTACCGAACGAATCAAGCGAGAGCAGAGGAACCAGGCACGACTGGGATGCTCCATAAAACCCATTAATTAACACGTTTAAATAACATACACAATCAATTTTTTTTTCCGTCATAGCAGATTCCAAATGTTGAAAAAAATAAAAAATTCACATTTCGCCCGTTCCCATCGCACGCCGGCGCACCGGCTTCTCAGCGGATGGCCGCGGTGGTTCATCGCCGGCACTCCTCCCCATCCACGAGTTCATAAATATGCAATGCTTCCATGAATTTATGAGCGCGTGGCGGATAAATATATATTAAAAATGCCCGGGTGCCATCGCACGTCCGCTCTCGATTTGCCTCGTGCACACTGATCAACTACCCCTGGAAAATAAAGGAACAATAATTCAACTCCATCCCTGACAAACGCTCACATTTTCACTTTAATCTATTTGTCTTTATCTCTCTCCTTGTTTTGGTGCAGAGAGAGGGAGGAAAAGAAAAACAGCAAAGTTGACTCAGGAAGAGCATCTGCGCATGAGGCGATGTTATTTTAAGTGAGTGTGCTGAGAGACGAGCCCACTTGGAGGTGCTTTAATTTGCAGGCATGGCTAAACATATGTAGGATCATAAAGTGACGTAATGGTCTGTCCAACCGGCCAAGCGAATATTCCTGGCAACTCGACGGGGATGACTTGAAGAGTAAATCTAAGGAGTATTTTTTAGGTGATCAACTTTAGTTTGTCCAATGCCTTCACAGCGAGGCTGGTGTTTTTCCTCTTCTTTTTTTTTTTCTATGCGTTTATTCCTTTGAACGTTTTGAGTTTTTGCAGCCCACTGTACTCTGATGCCCCTAAATAAAAGCCAGTGCAATCAAGGTCAAGTGTAATTTGTTGGGTACCTTGCATTGAGGCACGACATTTAGATGAGGCCTGGTTTTCATATGAAAAGTATGTGTAAGCAGCTATCGATATGTTTCATGAAGCACATTTTTCTGTCTTAAAATAATGCTGTTTTTTTTATCGATTTAATTTGAACTGCAATGTGTTCTATGCCTGCAAGTGCAAAATTGTCATCATTAACAGGAAAAAGGCTGGATTCTAATTTATTGAAGTGCAACACTGACATAAATGTAGTAAACTACACAGTTATGTGCTAACTGCACCAGCACAGCGCTCTTAAGTAACTTCACAAGCTCGGTCAAACGTGTAAAAACAACTTTTAATCCGTTCATTTGGTTCAATTATGAGTAAAACCGCCAATAGAAAATAAATAATGAAACTTAAACTGACAAAAACAAGAGGTTGACTGGTGCAGTAAATAATTGTAAACATAATGTGAGATAAATGCTAAAGCATGACATCACCGAGCACAAAGCATAGAATTAGACTGAACAGATCTGCCCTATAGAATTAGGCACATTGTCATTGATAAGCCATCTAGAATTGTTTCAGTAGTTGGACTGATAGATATTCATATTGGATTAGTGCAGGTCATATACTGTTTTAATTTTTGTTTAGTTTTACACTAAATTATCCAGATTTCCATTGAATTAAAGTAAAGACAGGAGAAATTTCAGGGCCTAGTTCTCTTTCCTAAGAACTTTTATATGTGGGGAGAATTTTTTTATTACCTGTGCATGTTCTGCATAATTCATGATGCTTCCACAGTAAAGAGTAAACCCCTTATTTTCAAAGTTCTGATTGCTCCAAATTTAGAAGTGCTGCAAAATGTGTCGCTTTAGTCTTCCTGTAACCGTGTGTGTTTCTGTGTTTGTGAACCAAGGAGTGAGCCAGATAAATCCAAGGTTAACTGTTGTCAAACCAGCCTCCAGGCCACGGCTGTGTGGTCGACGCAGGAGCCATGAAGTGCTCCCATAAGAGAGGGCACTGAGCCCAGCTCCAGCTGTCGACCCGCTCACACACTCACACACACACGCACGTCCCCCTGACAACACAGACATATGTCACGATCCACGTCCGAGGCGCGACGGGGCGGCGTGGGGGCGAACGGCGGCGCAGAGGCGGCGGCACGCTTTCGCTCGGCCGTAAACCCTCTTCCGGATGAGTTCAGATTAGGGGGCGTGTCTTACACCGCTGTTGTGACAGCGGTGTGCAGGGTAAGGTCGAACCCCGTCCCCTTCGTGTCGGCAAACGGGAGCTGGCAAGGTGAGCGCTGCGTCTCTTTTTCTGCACTGGCACGCAAATGACAGATGGAACCCAGGTGCCATTAGGCAGACAAATGACGACTTCATTAGGACGTGCCACGGGCAAATGATGAATGCTGCCCTCCCCGAGCCATATTTGGAACGAGATAAGAACTGGAAGCGAAGATGGGAGCTGCTATGTAGGTTGTTTCAGGAGAGCTGCCATGTTTGTGGTTTCAGATTTGAGCGTTTGGGCCATCGTGACGTAAATAAGAGCCATGTAACATTCAAGAGAAAGCCATCTTGATGTGTGTATTTGTTCATATGTCCATCGTTCAGATCTCTAACATGGATATTTTCTGTTACTGATGAGGTACAAGGGTTTTTTTGTTGTTATTATTGGAGTATTAAAGCTGCACTATGCAACTTTGATGATTTATTTATTTATTGTTAAAACTAGCTCTGATCAAAACAGAAAACCTGTTAAATAATCAACCTCCCCCTCTTTGCCCAGTGCTCACTAGGAACAACCAATGAGAGCCAGGAGGCGGGTCTTAGTGCCGTCAGTCATGCTATTTCCATGACTGACGGAAACACTCTCCCCCTTGCTCTCTGCTACGTTTTTCACAGTATAGCCTACTATAATGGTAAGGCTAGTTAGCATGCCGAATAAACAGCTTTCCTATGACGCTGAATTGTTTCTCCTCCGTTGACACATTTAGCAGCGCATACACAAGCTTGACGGACAGCGCCAAGACCCTCCAATGGCTCTGAGTGGTTTTTGTGACCAGCAGTTCATTTCTACAGATGCAAAAAGCAACTCAGAGAGGAGGCGGAGGAGCTCGATCTTTCCGTGGATTATCCGTCTCATACTATACTGTCATAACATGATGACACTCATAGCAAACATGCAACAACAACAAAAAAAAAAAAAATCATTTAAGTTACACACTCCAATCTGAAAATGCTTTCCGATGTTGCCATTTATGTAAATTCAGATTCATCACAGTGCTGCAACAGTGGTTGTTCAGTGGTTGTTTTCCCATTCTTACCCGCCGTCTTGTTGCCTCTGACAGCTTACATGAGCTGCATACACCATCAGAGTTTCTCGCAGCGCCTCCTGCCTTTCTCATGCAAAAAAAAAAAAAATGGGACAAGCTGAAACGAGGGGTGGAGGCGTAGGGAAGCCGAGGGGGTGGGGGGATGACAGAGGTGGAGGGAAGTTAAAGGGGAGGAATGCAGGATGAGAGAGATCACAAGAGACAGAAGCGAAGGGAGAGTCTGAGGGAGGAATCAGGGGGGCGGGAGCCACACCATGCCCCCGCCCCCCTTCCTCGCTGACACACACCTCACCGTGTTGCAAAATAGGCTACACATGCTCTCTGGAGACGTCAGAGCAGATATCATGATGGTTGACGTGGATTTCCATAGGTGTTCTGGGGTCATTTGGGAGGCATCAAAACTATTTTATTGTTCTAAACATCTGGTATTAATTATCAACAAATAGTGGAGCAGATATTGAAAAGCTCATCTACTTACAAATGTCACTGTTCGTATAGATGAGAAAACTGAGATTTGACAATATAAACTAAGGGATTCATGGGTTCTACACGTCTCTGAACTCTTTTTTTTTAAATTTTTTTTTACATAAAGCCATTATTGCTGTGCATTGACCGGACAACACGGCTCAGATGTGTGTCGCGCTGAAACGAGACGAGCATGTTGCGTGGTTCGACCTGGTGAAGCTGCTGTCAAAAATATTTTGGGGAAAACAGCAGAAGAGAGGGACGGACTCATACACAACATGGTGACTCGCCAGCAAGATTAACAGATTAAGAAGCACAATGGTTTGGAAGATTTTGGCCATTTAAGAGGAAAAAATGAGCTCCGCTTTTGTTATTGATCTGGCCTGGCTGAATAACGAAACGACGAAAACACAACTTTTGGCCTTTCGATACAGAATAAAACCACACCAGGCGCGACATCCCCGTGGAATGTGAATCTTAATTTGAAGGACAGACTTTTACACCAGTCAGAAATGTTCGTAATGGTATATAAGCACAGCTGTCACAATAATGAAACAAAAATATTTGTATTCCTTGTATTTTTTTTCCACCTCTTAGCATGTTAAAACCATAAATTTCAAAGTTTTTTTTATTAGGATTACATGTTATACTCCAACTCAATGTCAAGACAGACCAGGGTAAATGGCATGAATGACAATTAAATTACAAAAAGTTACAAATTAACCGACTTTGAAATTTGCTTATGCTGGTTATATACCAAAAATAAAATCTGGATCGGCAGGTCAGGCTTTTTTAACAATCAGTAATTGACCAGAAAATGGCAATCGGTGCAAAGCGAGTGCTACTACGGTTGTCTAGCCAAAACAAATAAACAAATTGCATTAAAGTTTGAGGTTGACAGTATATAATTAAGATAAATTGGTGTGAGTACTTCTGCTACTTCCTGCATAGACTTCTGTTGCCGCACAAATGTAATTTTACAGGGAATCGTCAAACTAGCGTCACGCTAACAGCTTTTCACAGCCAATATCTACCGAATGCTAATGACTTTAAATAAGTGCTTAACACAACCCTGTTTTTTCGGCGGGGGGGTTAAAGTACTTCTCTCTGCACTTTTTCCACCTTTACTGCTTTCATATTGTTCCCTAGCAACAGGTCCCATAGAAAAAAGTAAAGGCATCTGTCATCACGTCAAACCGTGTCATTACTTTACCTTTTTCCAGTCGGCTATTATGCAGATTGGGTGTTAGGTGTCTGTTCTGCTACATTTAATTAGCCTCGCTCATGCATTTTAAATGTGATGTTAAGGTGAAAGTCACAAAACCGAACCGGTTATTTACCCCCTGCTGCTCAAGAGAACCCCGCTCTTTGTTTCTGGTAGCGCTCTGTTCCAGGCGTGAACTGCGTCTGGAAACTTTACAGCGGTGCCTTTTGTTGGCGCTCATCGACGCGACCGGCTCGGAGACCCCCAGTTAGAGGGAAGAGACTCAAAGATGGCGGTGTGCTGTGCTTTCTTTTAGTTTTTACGAACCGCTTTCAGAAGGATGGATGAAGCCTCGGCGCATCTTAATGGCCCCCTAATATGATATTCAGAGCTTTCTTAGCTAGCAACAGCTACTTGTGATAAACACATTATTCAGCCTCTGTCTCCTGTTCTTCCAGTTATAAATGATGTTTCAAGGCAGCGCTTTTCCCTTCGGAAGCCCCACCGTAATTTGACTTCATTAAAGACTGTAATGTTAAGGGAGAGCTCATGAAAGCGCACCAGCGCTTGCCGCACGCGATTTCAGCCCCCTGCTGCTCGAGCGAAAAGGCGTCCTTTGATGTGCATGAAAGAAGCGGGAATCCACATTTTTCTTTATGAATTCTTTCATTTGTTATCTGTCTCGCTTTAACAATTTGAAACCGAAGTCACCCCGAGCCCCGTCGGGGGGTGGGGGGATGACGAGCGCAACGCTTTGCAATTTCTAATTGTTTGTTTTCTTACCCCCCCTCCACCACAAAGCCCCTTGTCTCTTCCCGCCGCTTTGCCTCTTTGTGTCATCGTGTCTCCCGACTCTCCTCTGGCACGCCGGTCTGTCTCGGGAGGCAGGTGCTTGGGCTGTGGTTAGCGTTCTGCATTGCAGGCTCTGATGGGACCGGCGATGCATTATATTGCGAGCCAGATATTGCCTTCTCATGGCTGGAGTCAGATGTGCAATTGGATGCTGCCCATGAACCTTGTGCAGGGGATATAGAGGGAGGGAAAAAAAAAAAAACTAATGGAAAAAATAAAAAAAATACTGGCAGAGGGCCTCAGCCAAGATGTTCTTATTGTGTTTCAACTTCCTGGAAATGTCCAGGAAAACATAATTGCCGCTATCAACACAATAAGTGCTCATTACAGAAAAACCATGCGCAAACATTCATTCGTTTATTGCAGTTTGACTGAATCGTCTTTCTGGACCAGCCTTGAAAACGGATTGATCGTTAGTATTTTTTTTTTTTTCCCATCACACAGAGCCATCACATCTGTCAGGCATTCTGCTCGGATGGCTGGTTTTATCTCATTTTATTTAACACTGTAAGCATATTTGGGTTAAAAATACTCACTGACGCCTTGCAAAGCAAAAGAAACGAAATAGACTGGCGCTTCACCTACATTGCTGTACACAGGACTGCGAGGAGTGAGACCTCTGTTCCTCCCAGTGCAGTGGAGCATCGAGATACAAGTTCAGTTTGTTTCATAATGAGGCTCATAAGCAAATCTGCTCGTATTTCAAACAATTTTTCCCCATTTAAAATAGCTCAAATAATTTCAATTTGTTCCAGTCTTGTAAAACATCCCCAACTGACACTAAGGTACCAAAATATACAGACACGTATACTTTATCCATGCATAATGAAATGTATAAAACAAAGGAAAATGTTTTCTTAAGGTTTCTTACCTTGGAAACAGACCAGAGATGAGAGGGAGGAAGGCTTTCCTGCACACATTGAAATGCACACTGCCTTGCCAGTTCAATAACTCGCTCTCATCTTTTTTGATCACCTCCTGCTTCAGTTCTTCTTCTTTTTCCTTCTTCTTTTAGGGGTTTTTTGTCGGTTGGTTGGACCGTCACCAACCGAATTCCTGTTGCAGTTCAATGAACACCATCCTTTTCTTTACGTGGCTTGAACGAGACGGCAACTCGCACCGATGTCCCAAAGCACAATTCGCAATTCGGATTTCCGCTCGTATTCCAGACAAAAATATGGACCAAAACCGTGGCTCATATGCTGAGGTTCCACCGAAGTGCCAAAGCAACCCAACAGCATAAAGGCTTGAGGACTAAGCTGTGCCTTCATCGGATCTAAAAAAAATTTAAAAAAACTCTTGCATTGGACAACAAAGCACCTGAGCAACACAGCAAGAGTAAAGTCACTGGTTCACACCCAGGGTGAAAACCACACTAGATCTGACAGGATGTTCTGTTTTGTGAGATAATTCTGGGAGTTCCAGCATCTGGATTTTTCCCAGAATGAACTAGAGAATAGACCATCTGCGTTTCCCTCCTGACATTTAGAGCAGTTTTTTTTTTTTTTTTTTTTTTTACCATTATTATAACAATAAGCATAATTAGCATTACAGATAATGAAAATAATTAACTTCCAGACCTCTTAGAAAATCCAGCCAGAGCTTAGACTGACCACAAGTTTGGACTGGGGCTGATAGATATAGCTGGAAAACAGTATATTATCGTTTTATATCAGTCAATATCAATAATTAATTGCTTTTTTTGTTTTAAACGTTTGAAATAACGCCAACCTGGTGGAATGAACTGGTTTTATCCGGAGCTATGAGGCGCGGTCGCAAAACATTTTACTGCTGCTGAGCAAGTTATGTTTGCTAGGCAACCAAAGAGCGATGCCAAACTAGCTTAGCTGACTGTGAGAGACTGAGTGGCTAAAGTTTTTCCTTTGCCTACATCGTCCAGAATGCAGAGCAGTTCAAGATCACGGTTCAGTGAAATTATTCTACCAGATCGTATTTATCTATTGTCTCGATTGATCGCGCGTCTGTTGCTATTGATTGGGTTAGATTTTGCGTTTCCTACAGACTGGTCGCCAGTCATGGTTCGTTCAAGCCGCTGGTCGCCAGCCCATTTCTCGCCGCAGAAAGAACAAAACGATATTATTTCGAACCCTGAAATGATCTCTGCTCTTCCAGCTGGAATCAGTCGAGCCGAGCGACACAAACGTCAACCCTGACACGTGCGACCTTCCTTTACGTTCAACTTCGCGGGATGCGATCGTGTCGCCAGTTGGCAGCGATTTTCCAGCGTGTGTCCAAATCGTCTCCACTTCTACAGCCGGCGGCGGAACCCGCCGGGGGGCCCCGTCGCACCGTGTGTAACAATCAACAGATCTGTCGGCCACCCACATCATCACCACTTAGATTACAAAGCCAAAGGTCGCCGCCGGCACGTGCGTGCGTGTGTTTGCGTGCTCCGGTGCGTGTGGGTGGCTGCACACGTGTTGCTCTCCGAAAAGGAAGCAGCCAAGGAGTGTCAGGCCTGGCCAGGTGTTGCGCGGTGACGGCAGACCTATTTTCCAGCTGGCTGCTCCTGTTAGAAGCCTGTCGGGCACACAAATCGCGGCGGATTGATTTTGCTCAGCCACAGTAAAGAAAGGAGACCTGTGATTACAATGCAGGCGTCAGCCAAACTTTAACAACTTTCAAAGCATCCTCTCTTCTCCCATCGTGTTCATTTTGTCTCCCCTCCTTCCGCCGCCTCCCTCCGCTGTCCTAAATAAGCGTTTTTTTCATTTTCAGGTTGTTTTCCCGCCGCCGGAAAAGCTTTTTCAGGGGGTCAATTGTGTCGCGCTCGAAGCAATTCTGAGCGCCGCACTCATTTGTTTGTGGCTGCTTAAGGTTAGCAGTCCCAGTTCATTTAGAGGGACGCATTTAGAGGAAAATGAGGCGCATATTGAGCTTTTTAAAATGTAAACTATATATTCATGGAAGGCACAAAACATCCCGCCTTATCGAGGATATGCCTCCATTTGGGGTTTCAGGTTCCGCGCGGCACAATTGAATTTGGCAGCCGCTCAAAGGCTGTCGAGCCTGCTGTCTAATACGGCTCAGCGAGCAGATGCCGGTACACTCAATGCAACTGTTCATTTAATGGTCTGTTCATTTAATGGCATCCACACCAGATAGAGCTCAGATGTTGCCAGCCGAAGGAGACGCAGTCAAAGACAGCTCCCCGGAGAGAAAACACATCTTTCTCTGCTGTTTGCTACTGAAAAAGGAGAGGTCAACCTCGACGTTTTTGTTTTTTCTCTCCTTTTGCAGAGGTTTAGAGGCAACGTGCGATGAAACACGCAGGCCGTTTGTGAGAAATCAATGTACGGACACGTTTTGTAGGTAAAAAGCAGGGTTGATTCGAATTGGATGCTAATGGCGGCTTTGATGTGCTTCTTCTCTGTCTGTTGTTGATCATTCTTTTAAAGAAAAGATTTCACTTGAAGTACTGCTTCACCGAGCGAACACCGAGCCTTTATACCCGACTACCAAAGCAGTAGCACTCACATCGGCTCTCGGTAACCCTTCCCTTTGTCATGTTGGCAGTTGGACCAGCGTGATTCCTTACCCACCTACTGGTGAACAGGTGGCTTGAAAAGAAACTGCTTAATGATCCTTCTCCGGAATACCTGCTCATTTAAAGTTCTCGTGGCATTCACGCCATGCCCAGAAAGACTGTTTATCTCTCTCTGACTTTCCCACAGTTTGTCCCTTTGCAACCGCAGACTTCGTTGTACTTTTTAGGGTTTTGTGCGAGCGAGAAACGGAAAGCAGCTCACAGTCACGAAGCGGGAGGAAAAAGATGCGAGGCTTTTGAGAATTTTCATAAAACGTTTTCATCTAGATGCAGCTTAGATTTACACCAGTTTTGAGGTCTTGCTACATTTGGATTTTTCCATTTCATTTTCCATTTAAAGTTCATGACAGATTGCCAGTATTTTAAACCAGGTTTATTTATTTTCATTTGGCTTAACTATTTTCCTAATCATCAGTTTTTTGACTTATGTAATTTTTTCCAAATTTCTTTCAAATTAAACATATGAGTTATTTGCTTTTATGTCTTATTGATTGTTTTCTTCTGGTTTTTCTGCCGATTCTGAGAAATGCATGACAGAAGTTTGGCATTCGAAAGAATTGTACCTCATTTACATATATATATATATTTGTCAGTGTTGACTTAATTAGACTCTTGCGGCATATAAAAGCCAGTCCCTTGTCGCCCCTCAAATAGCAAATATGTATGCATCTCCTTGGCTTTCTGCCAGAACTGTGCTATTTAGTCTTCAAAGTGAGGCAGCGTTGGTGTTACAATAACTGTTATCAATATGCTCAGCACATCTGTTTCTACAGTTCCTCTCCTTTGTGTACAGGTTTTTTATTCTTCCTTCACTCATGTTGGCACGAAGCAACAGTGTAGCAATGGCATAAGAGCTCATAATTAATCCAGCACCTATAATTGCGCTTCAGTCCATCTGGGGTGCTCTCATGGCGGCACAGCCAGATGTGTTGGTTCCATCACAGCCCAATTACCTCCTGCAACGCTCCTCTGAAATGCAAACTGCAGAGGAGAGCGGCTGCCTTCAAAAGGCTGAGGCTTTGTAAGGCCGTGCTGCTAAGTGGCTGTTTGACCAAGACTTTTCATGCCGTTGCTGCAAACGTCGCCCATTTGCATCCACGCTTTCGAAAAGCCGGACCCCATTAAAGGCCGACCCTCGACCGGCGCGGCGGCCGCCACTCAACACCTCGCGCGGCGACGCAGGCCGGCCGGCGAGTGGGTCAGAGGGGTCGCGTACCGCTGGATGGCGGTAGGAGGGAAGCGGAGAGCTAGAAGATGCAGAGGGCGGAGGTGTTCTGCCGGGTAGCACTTTATCAGCCGAGTACAGCCTTCCCCACACCAACCGCGGCTTGTATGTTAATGTGCGCGACGAGTGGCTATCTCAGGGCCACAGCTGGAGCTCTGGGGTCCCTCAGCACGAAGTTGAAGAGTTCACCCAATGGGCTGAGAGTTGGCTCTGATTCAGTAATACTCAGAGACAACCCCAGGCAGGTCCGCAGAGAGCTCTGCAGCAAACAGTGCTGAGCCAAACATGCCTCTGTTGCCCCAAATCCCCATCCCCTGCCACACAGAAGCACACGTCTAATAACAAAGGTGTTTGGCAATCTGCCCCTTTTTTACTGCCTTCCTGGAAGGTGGAAAAACTTGCAGCTTTTAAACTGGTGGAAGTGAACATGAAATAAGTGATTGATTGATTATTTATGGGGCTTTGAGGTAATGAAAGCCCCATAAAAAAATGGGGCTTTCTCGGTTCAAAACTTGGTATAGACTCATCTTAAGTCTGAAAGTCATATTAAGCTTTAGAAGATTTATTTTATCAGTTCTTTCTTTGGGGGCAGAATGATAATACATTATTTACCAGCAATAATAAAAAAAAACAAGAAAGAAAAAAAGAATAGGATTCACAAGAATATCTCCAATCCGCACTGGGCCAACACTTACAATACAACGGACTCTTGTGTATCAGCGATTCGAAATTCACAGAGTTCTGTGGAATATAAATCTGAATTATTCACAAAAAAAATGTGCTTATTTGTGGATTTTTTTTCTTAGCGCATATCTAAAATATTTGAAAGACAAATGCATCTTTGGAGGCTGAAATACTGAGGCACAGTGCTACTCGACATGCTATTAACTGAGATTTGCAAAAGAGCAATTCATATACAAGAGGCAATCTTCAGAGCTCTTCCTTGAACAACTGTCTTCACTTTGTGCATTAATTCACATTAGCGTGCATCTGGTGCTTGAGTTGTTAAACTAGGCAGTGATAAACATTTTTAGAAGGGACCTCAACGATTCGCAGAAAGATCGAATGTATGTATATATGCTGATTTCCGTATTTAACATTTTGGTACATTTGACAGTCTTTTAAAATAAAATTGAGGTCAATTTCATTTCAAACTTTTTTAATAAATTTGGGGGTGCTGGTCTGAAAAAGTCAATCCAGTTAGCAGTATCCATTGACAGAAACCGAACTCTGCATCACGATGTTGCCGCCAGTGTGTGGTGTAGGTGGCACAGTGTTCTTATGGGTTAAAATGCTCCTCATTTGTCGCAGTTAACTGACAAAACGATGACACTGAAAGGAAGTCACAGGGTGGGCCGATAAGGTTAGACCACGGTTATTTTGTAATACAAGCTTATTTCATACATTGGGCTTAGTGATACCGTACAAAGAAAAGATGGCGATAGCAGCAGCACAAGACTACATGTGCCTTTGCTCTGACTGTGCAGACACACTTCTTAATGCACCACTGTCCATCTGACCGTAGAAATGCATTGTTCAGCAGAATCCGAAGCAGGTGACAGCATGTTGAGGACGGTTGCTGCAACCACTTTGCTTGTATTTTAAATCTCTTTGACACGATGCCGTGACACAAAGCTGAGCCTTGAGGCAAGTACAAGTTGGAAGTCACACTCCAATGCATCTGCGATACCCACTGCATATTCTGCAAAGGTCACCTGGCCTGTGATCCCAGTGAATTCATTTGCGTGATATGAAAAAACGAAATTGTCAGTAATTAACTCGGATCTGAAAGGGACTTTTGACTTGTCCGAGCTTTTGTTCTTGCTGTTTTGACAATTTGGCTCAAACTTCATCACCTCTGAACAAAAAATTTCTATTTCTGCAGCTGAAATTTTGGAGTGCAAGTGTCAGCTTTGAAGTACTTTGTGCTTAGCGCAGTCTCACCGAGTGTTCACCTGGATTCACAGTGGACAATAATACGGGTGTTCTAGCATTTACCATCTTAGGAGTGGCTTGAGTCTCGAGCATACCAGTGTTGTTCCTAAACGTCTATTCATGCGAGAGTGACTGTTTGGGTTCAGATAGTTGAAACTTTGACACAGTTGTGTTTTTCAACTGGAAAACAGGCTTTGAAAGGCTCACATTTAGCTTCCTGAATGGTCTGCAAAAGGCCCAGGCCTCAACCTCATTGAGTTTCCAGAAAACCTACAGGTATAAAAGATACTTTTGACCTTATGTGGAAAGTCCACATAAATGAATTAAACAAACAGGAATAACCTTAGCTTATATAGTAAACAGTGTTAAGAGGAGACCAACACAGTGCAAAAAAAAGCATGAACGGTCATAACCTCTGCTACAGCAGTGCCGTCTCATTCTGTTTTTACACTCATAATAACACGTCAGAGACTGATCGCATGCTTGAGCAGATGAGCTATGAGCCTAAATATGTGTGCGTGTGTGTGTGTGTCTGTTTATGTGGACAAAAAAAGAGGCAATTTTCCAACTCAAGAGACACTGGTTTCTGTTTTGACAGGAAAACTTGTGCAGAGATGCTTGCTGAGACATAATAAAATAAAATAAAAACAAGAGGATATACAAAAATAGAGGTGTGTATGTGTGTTTCTCTGCTCAACTTTGCTGTCATCTGTTAATAGACACCACAGCATCCCTAATGTGTGTGTTTGCCTCTGTTAGCCGGTGTGTCAGAACACATGCCGCTGCTGTCCTTACGACCTCACTGAAGCGAAACAGGCTTTATTGGCAGGCTAAGGGAATGATGGCTGCCATCTTTGCTCTGCCTGATGGATCTGCAGCAGCCTCTATGAGAGGGACGCGTGCATTGATGGATGCAGATGGCCTAATAATAGGAGACGAGGACGAATGGACACAGTCACCGGTAAATAAAAGGCAAGTCGCGGTGAATACCGCGACTTGCCTTTTATTTACGGGACATAACGGTGGTGCTTTCCTAACAAAAGATGGGCAGGAAAAAAATCTCATTATTGTCAGCGTTATACACCTCTCCAATGTAGGGTGCCATAACTTTTACCTGTCAGCTCCACAAGGACAAGCTCTGGGCAGGCATCAGTCCTGGCCCTGAAGGAGTTGCGAGTTGGGTATGCGGAGTGGAGCACAGGGTTGCACAGCTGCTCGACACGGTCCACTCTAATTGGTCCTTTTTCATTCCGCTGGCGGAAAAGACGAACTCGCTGCCGCCTTTTGTCCCGTTCGCCATCAGTCTCCAAGCCCTGCCCGGTGGAAAATCAATAGCCGATCAGCTACCCAGGTGGCAGTCTCAGCGGTGGCACATTTAGGTTTAATCTTCTCCAGCATTATGAGTCATTGGCCCGTTGGGAGGAAATGAAAAGCTCTGTAGCCCAAAGAGCAGAAGTGTGAAGGGGAGGAAACTTCTCATGCGTCTGAACGGTCGGTTCAGTTTTTACTTCAATTAATTCAAACGAGCATTAACCAGAGCCATTAAGCATATTTAAATGAGTAACTGCTAAATATTTTATGCGCTTACATTATTAAGGGAGACTTTTAAGTATCTACCATGCTGTTTAAATAATCTGAGTCATGCAGACATCACGGTCTGGTCTGTGCTGGACTATACGTGTTAGAGCTTCACGAAAGAATTCACACTTTTTCCAACATCTTGTCACGAGCGTCCATAAGCTTTGATGTATTTTCAAATTATGGTAAATGCACTACAGTCTTCCTTACTAAGATGCTCCTTGATGAACTTCCTGTAAAAGTTACCCAATTAATAGGCTCAACCTGGATGACTTAAAATAAATTAAGAATATAAGGCAGGACTTGCAAATTGTTGTGTATTGACTTTCTGTCCAGTAGCTCAGCTTGAGCTACTTTGTAAAAGAACAAAGAAAAAAAAAAACTTCAGTCTTTAGTTGGGCAAAAGTGCAAAGGCAAAATTCAAATTCTAATATACTTTATTGATCCCAAAGGGAAATTAAATACGCCCCAGGAAGCATTCCTGTAGCTTCACAAATGTATAATAGTTTGTGTTGATGAAGCAGAAACTTCCATTCAACTTTTTTGGCTGTAATGTGTCAAAATTTGAGGAAATTCAAGGGATCTGAGTGACTTTGCACGGCAAGGTGTACGGGGCTGACCTGGGAAATGAAGTGCTTGATATGGTAAAGCGTTGTCATACGCGTGTGTCTTGTTCGTGGGTTCTGTCATATGTCTGGTAGCCTTTGCTCGTCTGGTTATCGGCCGCCCTCACATCTCCCTTCCTTCTCCGGCGAGATTAAAAGCGCGTGTGAGGTAGAGGCAAGAGTTGCGCGGACGGAGGCACACACCGCCGAAGCGAGTGAAGCGGAGAGCGAGAGTTCAAGGAGGCTGACCTCACTCGATGCGCTATTGATTTGCTCATTTGAGTTCACAGCAAGGGTCTGACACTGGAACCTGACGGCTGAAGGCTCCATCTTGAGATGCCAGCGTGAATGAGATCATCTCCCCCAAAAAAAGAAAGAGAAAAAGTAAGGAATCTAAGTTGGATGAGAGAATGATCACAACTCAGTAAAAAAATATTTGAGTTATTTTCTATGTTTCTGCATCAATAGCAACAACTTGTTTCTGCAGATAATTGTTAAATTATGTCTGCTGTTTGATCGTATGAAGGATGAAGGTTCAGCTGAGCAGCAAATTCTAACAATTGCATGAAAAATCAACCAGTCCTGGTTTTAAAGCTCAATATTTCCTCAGAACTTCTTTTTTATTTGTCTTATTTCTTTCTTTGCCGTGTCATTTCTCGCATGTAAGGGCGACATTTAAGATTTATGATCTACAGAGGCTGGCATGTATAATTCAGGCACGCAAACTTTTCTGATGAGTTGACCGAGAGGCGAACCGAGGCTTTGGGTTACAGTTCAGTAGCCCGACGCTGAAGCTGCTGGAAGGTATCGCGTGGGCCGCTCAGTGGATGTGGGTCTCGCTTTCTACTCTATTGCAGATGATGTATGCGCAGGAAGATGCGCATGGACACAACCTCGATGTGCATTCAGCATTTCGCATTTAGAGGAAGCCCTCGCTGTATTTTTATCCAAGGAAGGATCAAATGCAGAAGTATAAAATATGTACTACTTTTATGGATTAGATGAGAGAATGGTGAAGTAAGGCTTTTGTAAATGAATGATTTAAGGTGTGACAGGACTGCAAATGGCTGACTTTAAAGGAGTTTGCTTATGTCGGGTTTTTTTTTTCCCCCCCTCAGCTTAGGAATTTCTCCTTGGGCATTTCTCTTTGGAGGACTTTAAGGCATGCTCCACTTTGAGTAGTTTTGGGTCAGAACTTGCTAAGGGCACTGCATTTCCTTATTGGCGTGGGAAACCTTAAGATCCCCAAGAAAAGATTGAAAAGAAGCGTCACTGCTTAAGAGGGATGTCTGTGTTTGGGTTTCCCTCTTTGACTTATGAGCTGTCCAACCCGACGTTGGGGATGGATGGAGGTATACAGGAATGGGACTTTGGTATATTGTGGTTACTGCTACTTTCCAACAGTTTTAATCATAGCGCTTAGCTAGATTATTTTGACTTTTTCTGAAATTCTTGTCTGAACCATATAAGCTTTCTTCTTTTGGAAATATGGTTGAATCACTCATATAAAAGTTACATTCTGCAGATAATGTCAAAATTAGTTGCTCTCCATTGAAAGAAAAACTCACCATAAAGCTACTATCAAGTTGTTTTCCAACTTACAACATATGATACTATATTGAAAAACATATTTTAAGTGTATCTAGAGAGATATAGATGAAATGTGTTTTATTGAACATTAACTTTTATCATATCTTTGAATTATGTGTGCGGCTTTTGATGCCCTCCTGTTCTAAATGGTGCATTCTGGGATCAAAAACGCAGACGATCTTTGCCTTGTTGTTTCTGGATATGATGCTTAACTTTTTCCTGGAGTGTTATCATCTCAATTGTTTCCATGACTAATTAAGAGTTACTCTGTATTACTGTCTTTCCCTGAATGGTCAAGTAATTATCTGAATGAGAAAATAAGTTTTACTTCCATCATTTGGAGTGAATTCATGTTCATTGGTGCAGACTGAGAATCTGCATAGCAAAGCATGAGATAAATAAAATAGGTTTATTGTTGGGACATTGGTATAATTTTATGAGTAGGAACGTGTTGAAGACTTTTGTCTTTGTTGTTGCAGAATTGTTTGAAATGTTGCTTATGTCATGACATCATATGAGTTAGACAATGCTATACCGATATTATCCCAAGGCAGTGTATCTTCTCAAGCCAAGGTAGATACATAATACCTTGGTGGGGGTGTTCTAGTCCTTTAGGAGAGTTATCTAAAAAACGCCTCAATATCCTCAAACAGCATTAAAAAAATGGCAAGTTATATTGTGTAAGTTGTGTAGAAAATCTTCTATGTCACTAATGTTTGTACTGGTTTCTGACTGATTTAGACAGAGCTTCCCTTCTTGGATTTTGGTTTGGTTTTGAGCTTCTAAATCAGCTGACTTAAGCGTGCACATTCTTTGAAAATCACATTTTATTTTAGTTGTTTTATTGGCAAAATTCAACATCAAATAATAACCTTAAACTAATCTTAAACATGCTTGAATCGGCAACTATTTTTGATCGTTTGAAAGCATGCCCCTGTGTTATGACTGGATTTCCACCAAAATGTCCTAGTTCCATTATCCTTATCAGTTCTCATTACAGATGCTGCTACGCTGATGGCTCAGGGCAGAGTGTTTGCTATTTACTTAAATATTTTTTTTTCTTCCCCCCATTTACACCTCCACACTCCCACCCCACAATGCAGAACTTGAACAAATCATCAATGGCAGCTATACCTTGAAATTGGAACTTGCTTCCAGAACTCCCCAGGCCTCAGTTCCCAGACCTCCTCTGCATAGGTGTATTTTTACCAGACTTTCAGCCTTTATAATAAATCAAAGCCACAAACAGGAGTCATACTCTTTACGGCTGTGCTCAGGCTTCCCTAATGGCATTTGATTCCTCCTCACAGCTCCTGAAATACAGAGCAGATTTATCTTTGAGGCCGCAACGGCACATCAAACGCTGTGCGGTAGTTTGTTACGCCTGCTGCACATGTGCAAACATCTGCATATCATCGTTGTAGCTCCATTTATCCTCGCAACATTAAATCCATTTACCTCTTGCACGCCAGGAGTCTAAATCTGGGGCCGAGTAATTAAATGCCATTCTCTTTCTTCATTAGAGAGATAATTAAGTAGAAAACCGGCACTTGTCTCGTTGCTCTTTTCCGCAGATGTAAGTAGGACTCGAATGAGGTAAACTAGATGTTACCTTGACTGAAAATCTCCTGATCAGTGGAGCCACCTGAAATTTCTTCAAGTCATTCGGCGTTTGTTTACTTGTCTTTGTCACTCCCTTCACCTACGGTTGTCTCCGCCTTATTTTTGCAAGACTGACAGATGACGCAAGCATGCGATTTATGAACCACATGTGAAGGATTTTAAAGAATTATTGCACAATTGTGCACTTAAATACATTCAGCTGTCTTTGGGTGTCTGCTGTTGACAAAAGAAGGAATATCTGCTTAGAGATCTAAATCTGACAACAGCACTTTGCAGCTACTCAAAGTCTTAGCCGCTCTTACAAATGGGCGCCTGCCAAGGTATCCCTTTTTTCAGAGGTAGCTGCAAGTCAGCGATAGCAACGGGAGATGCTGTGATGAATTTGAGAAAACTCTCACCATTGGTGTGAGATCTGGATAAACCTCCTTATTTTAGAACAAGTACGCCGCTTCGTTTGGGGATTATTGGAGATTAGGAAAGCAATAAATACAGCTAAACATACCCTTAAATCCTGTTAGCTTCCTAAAGATGCATGAAGATGGTGGTGAGATGAGACGGCGGTTACTTATTATCTGCTTAGTCGCTGCATTGGCGAACTTAACAAGAACAGCAAAATGATCTTAAAATACTTCTTTGGTTGGCTACCAGTCCAGAACAAAACCCTTGAGAAAATCTGATCAACCTCAAAACCCGAGCTGAGTTTCACTGGCCCCACCATAGCCTAATGGATGTTGGATCTGCGGAATCATAGAAATTCTTGTCACACAATAACAAGTAGGCTAAACATTTGTTTGCCTTTTTTTAAGCAACAGATGGTTCCTTGGTGCCTATGAGAGCATCAAGGAACCAAACCCAGAAAATCTGCAGGCCTTATTCACCTCACTTATAATTAGTGTTCATAATCCAACTAATTTGGCATTCTTACAAGATGCCTCTATTCCCTTCAGAAATGAAGTCATAATTTGGGTTATCATACAGAGATAACCACAAAATTCAACAGTGCTGCACAGAAAATCAAGAGGGGAAATACCTCTTTGCAGCACTGTAATTAACTAGTAAAAACCAAAAATAAAACCCAAAAGCTTTCTTTCCGAACGCAACCGTTCGAGATTTCCATTTGTCAGATGCAGTAAAGGGAACAAACCAATCCCTTCATGTTTTCATAAATGATTCGGCAGTTACGCGATGGCAGCCAGCGCTCCTTTTCTCCCTTAAAAGGTGAGAGAATGCCGTGACGGGGCATAAACTGAGCATGAGACAAAGCGTTCATGGAAGCTAGCGTGTTCTTAAAAGCCCGGAGCTATCGTCAGCGTACACAATGTTTCAGAGACATCCAGGCAGATGTTCCTGCTCAAGCTTGATTGCCTTCACCACGGCCCATCAGGGATTGCTTTTACCCTGCCGAAAGCTGACAAAAAAAGACATACAAGCCGGAGTTATTTTAGCTGCGCTCAGCTCCTCCATTAGGAGGAGCTAAATAATTGACGCTGCTCTCTCGGTTCAGGCCAAGAATTAGTTGGACTAGATTATGCGCCTGATAATGTTTTTTGTTATTTTCGACGAGATGACGCCACTTGATTGCCAACGAGCAACTTAAAAATAACCAAACTATTTGCTTTTCACACACAAACCTTAACATGACGCCGACCTGTAACCAGCAAGTGTTGCCATGTAAAGATTCAAAGTGTAGGAAATATGTGAGGTGAGTAGGCAAGTCTATTAAAAATTGTCAAAGCGATGTAAAGAAAAATTGGCTGCATGGGGAAAAAAAATCTTAGAAAATGTAGCTGCACTCCTACATCTCTGTTTTTGGTGTCTTTACCCATCAGTGTTAGAGCACCATATACAGGCCTGGCATAGGTATTGCAGCCTTTGAATTTTAATGCATCATTAAATAAACATTAGAGTGATTTTGGGCAACATACCTCTTTGATTGCTCAATTTGAAAGCTAACTCAGCAAATATTTAACTTTTGAAAACCATTTTTCAATGGTTTTCCAATGTTTTTTTTTTTTATAAGTGAAGAAAAAAATAATAAAACTTAACCGCTGGTAATAATGAAATAAATAGGACTGAGGTCACTTTGTAGAGCATAACGTTTGTGAAATGTATTCAGTTGTTGTTTCATACAGTATGTGCAGTCTGATAAAGTTACTTACTAAAGACGGAAAGTTTTCTGCAATAACAGCTATGAAACAATTTTTTCCATATTTAAGGCATTGTTTTTCAGCATTTTCTTTTTGGGGTTTGATGGGGTTTTTTTTGGCTCATCCATGCTGAGGTTCTGCTGATCTTCGAAGGCCTTCACTGCAGAACATGTGGCGGGAGTGATGAGCCTGACATTTCTCACACTCAGCAAACAAAGAGCTGGCAGTAACAGCGTTGTATGTGACCCGGTCCTCTGAACAAACAACATCGGAGCAGAGCGTTCAACTTTGTTGTTGCGGTGAGAGAGGCAGTCCTGTGACGATGCGAAATGGGCAGATTTGATCTGCCTATTTCATTATAATTGCCGGGCAATTATAATGCAGGTACTTTGGCCGAATTTATAAAGCAGCTTTTGTTTTCTGATCATAAAAGCCAGACGGTAAGTTGTTGTTTGCAGCAAATTAAGCTTTTCCATAATCTTTGCCTAATTTTAAATGGTAACGAGTTCTGCAAACCTTTAACAGCCGATTGAAGTGTACTTTCTCCAATGTGTGAAAGAACAAAATGAGTCAAGATCTGCTTTTTCAGATAAATAAAATCTTTCTATTCTCTCAGTGAGATGTCACTTCTCCTACAGCGTATTTATGCTTCGCCCCGCCATCGACCGGCTCCACATGCGCCGTCGCAGTTGCGCTGGGGTGTGGAAGCCAGGCTGGCGTTTGGTCAGAGAGGCCTGTGGCTGAAATTTATCACCCCGCCACAGTATCAGCGCCGCGTCTAACCAGGACAGGGGTGGCCAATATTCAGCTCCCCTGAGGTGATTAAAATGGTCCTCTGTTTAATTTACGCCTGCCTGGTGAAGCATGATATCATTATTAGAAAGCATTATAATTCAAGGTTATTATGGACATTATCTGCTGTGTTTTAGAACAGCCAACTGTAAGTCGGTGAAAACCTATTACCCTTTGTAGGCACCATTTTTTTTTCCTCCCCCAATAGTCAGAAAAAAAAAAAGAAAAAAAAGATCTGTTGTTCTGTATCAACCTTTTCGGTCCTCGGGGATACGACCGCAAAAACATTTCTACATATCCACTGTGCTGGCCAGTTTCTGCAGTGACTGCAGTGTTGTGGAAATGCACCTGGCAGAGGAGTCCGGATGCGCACTGAGCACCTGGATCTGCTTTAGTTTCTGTTCCACACGCACGGAGCAAAGAGACGCTCCGGCAGCCGAGTGTCGACCATTCTTGTCGGTTTGACGAGTGAATAAAGCCGAGGAGAGAGACATTTGAGCTTCTGCGGCGTGTGCAGTACGGTACGTAAGAGTCGAGCCGGGCAGGTGATTGTTCTTCAAATGATCGGCTCCTCTTCCATCCTCGCCCCCCGCTCCCCCACCTCCAGAGCCCACCCTGTGGGGGTGACACACGTGGGCCGAGTGGCAGGTGTGAGCGGTTTGAGAGCGATGATGGCGCTCCATATTGCTTTTGTCAAAATAAAAAAAACAGACAAAATTGAGCTGTTGTTGGCAGCAGAGGCGTACGAGGATGTCGTTGAATAGTTTCTCTTTGTGACACTTGTGACACATTTTAAAACCACGCCATCCACATTGTGTGTCCAACACAAGTGGGGAAATGTGACCATCGAGTTCCTGAATGGCCATTTTCCAAACAAGGAGAAGAATGATTTTCAATTGAGATGTCTCTCTTGGTCTTTGGACATTATGCTTTATGTTAAATATTAAGAGCCAGAGAGGCTTTTCATATGAACTTTGAAGAGATATTTTTAGGCCTATCACAGCAACAGGTTTTGCTGGACGATAAATTGTCCTAAAAGTTACTATAATGTTGTTGTTTTTATGCATCAAAGACCAATAAACTGTATATTCTAAAGGACATTTAACACTGGAAGTGGAAGACAATTTAAATAGCCAAAAATAAATAAATAAACGAAACATTGAGGACAACAAACAAAACTCAATTATGAAGACTCGCAAAAACAAAATTGTCCTTGAAAAGAAGGGGCTCGTTGAGACCAGAGCACCAGGTTCAACAATTTTGTCATCTAGTTGTTGGTAGAAAGAGAGAGAGAAAAGAAAAAAAAAAAGCTAAATCATACAAATGGAAATTATTTCATCATGATTGATTTATAGTGTGTTGCACCAGGCCTAATATGTAATAATGTGGGGGTCTAAAAATGATTGAGCCATTTGTGTTGCCTTAATTTGCACTCACTCTGAATAGCATTTGTATTTGGATCAATGATATGAAATTCAGAGTGGTTCTTATTTGATTTCAATTTTTCTTTATTTGGTGGTTATTTTTTGCATTTTCAAGTACTGTAGGGTTTTTTTCATGTAGCATTGTGTCTATGCTATTAAAATGAAAGGCAGATAAAAAAAAAATATTACTGATTTAAATTTAAATAATTCCAACATACAATATTTAATATGCTAAAATTCCTTTTTTTTTGAGAGAGAGAGAGAGCTAGAGCACAAGTTCCAACCTCTGCATCAGTTTCTGTCCTGGAAATTGGGGCTATCTGTGCTTAAGTGTGTGCGCGTGTGCAGATGAGCGAACATATTGCACTGGTAATGGTTTCTCATTCCTTTTGCCATCCCATAAGCAATCATCTGTCTCTCAGCCTCCACGTTTATCACACACAGCAGAAAATCTCGGGGCACTTTCTCCCTCAACGAGGTGTGATCCATATTTCATATATTGCCTGTAAATCGCTTTGGCCAGGACTGTTATGACAAAGGCCTGGATGTGGTGGGGATGTGTGTGTGTGTGGGGAGGGGGGGGAGGGGGTGAAGGTGGGGGGTAGATTGGCTTGCGTGGCTGACTCCTACTGTACCAAGAATACAAACAAGGCTTCCTGTAAAACTGTAAAAACGCTGTATATGGGTGTCAGCCTTCAAGGTTGAACTATTTCTTCACAATTGCGCTGGTTTATACTTGGCAAACTGGGGCGCATTCATCGGAACCAATTTGTAGAGTGCATTAAGATGGAGGGGGATTAAAATGTTGGGAAAAGGCATCATGAGGCTTCGTGAAATAGAGCAATCAAAGTCCCATTTTGCCAGAAAGTAGTGCTAATTCCCCGGACCCCCTCCCCCTTTCATTTTCACATCAAATATTGTAGAAGCTGCGTATAGTTTGTTCATACGGGGCGTGATTTTTTTTTTTTTTTTTGCATATAACCATTATGTCAAGTCATCCGAGTCCTCTGAGCTCCTCAAGTGTAACACTTTGATCCCCTGGTGTCAAAATTTATCACTTCTCCTTTGATGGAGGGCCTCAGCTGTATGTTTGTGCGTGTGCGAGGGTCCCGGCTCTTTGAATTTCCACATGCTCAGCCCTTTGATCCCGGATCAGCTCGGGGACAGTGGCTCTGTCGCCGTTTTCATAGGAAAGGGGGGTGCGCAGATAGCAGACGCACCCGAGCCTGTAACGTGTGCGTGCTGTGGGCTAATGCTCGGGGAGATCAGCTCGCTTAAAAACAAGATTTTTATATTAGTTTCAACCTCTCACAGTTAAAGGAATAATCCCACTCCTCTCCATCCCCCCGGCAGCCCGACACAACTGCCGTTCAATACGGAGCTGCGCTTCATGTATTTTACAGTTTCTAATGTGTAAACAAACGTTACATAAACTATGATGAGTGAACTCTGAAAATGTCAATTGGGCAGTTTTTCTCCCCTCGATTTCAGGTCTACACACTGAACAATGCTGAATGGTTACTGGCCATTCAGTACCATTCAATTCCTGCTACATATTGAATGGACGCATATCAAAAGCTGATCAGATTCCATCATTGTCACATTTTGGCTAAATTTGGCATTTTGTCACATTTTGGCTAAATTTGGCATTTACATTCATTAACACAAATGAATGCATTTACCAAAATACAAAAGTGTGTTAATATATGTATTGATTGCCATAGGAAGCACCCATAACCTACTCAAATCCAGTTAGAAACCTGTTTTCTTTTATTCATAAATCTGATACAATGCCTTGCAAAGTATTCATACTACATTTCTTGTCTTAACATAGTCACAAACTTCATTGGTATTAAATATTTTTGGCTTATGGACTAAAAACAAAATGTAAAATGTATCAAGCTACAGGAAAACTCTACATGATTTACAGCCCTTTTGACAAGTAAATAAACTCCACATGGTTTTGGAAAGAGTCATGTGGGGGACACAACTCGTCTGAGAACGTTCTGCTGTCAGATGTTCCCACATTTGAACAAGTATGCTTCTCATAATCAGCAAAAAACACAATTTATTGCACGCTCAATTTACATTCTGATAATTGATATTTTAAATTTGGTTGCGTTTTGATTTTCTTTCCTTCATATTCATTGTTTTGTTTGGTTGTGTTTAACATTAACACATCTCCCGGTTCCAGTGTTAAAGTTCATCAGCCTTCAAGAGTGAGAGCCTGCATTATTATCCCACGAGCAACACATCACTTGAAAATTGTCTCAGAACAACAATTATATCTATAGATGGATAGCTATGGTCTTAGTGCTGTAGTTTGTTCTTATAGATTATTTTAATTTGAAAGGCAATCCATATTTATTGAATTCTATTGCCACATTTGGATGGTGTTAACTCTGTTTTATTGTTGTTTGGGTTTTTTATACTTCCGAAATGTTTTGTTTGAAGTCAAGATGAGAATTGTCACACAACCATCTTTATAATCTGCTATACTATACTATGCTATTTTGTACCATTCTATGCTATGCTATTGTATAATATGCTATGCTGCGCTTTGTTATGCTGTACTATAAGTGAAGCCAGGGGAACTGCAAAGACAGTATGTGTGATAAATGCTTAATAGGTTACTGTATTTTCTTTATTTTTATGCTATTGTTTCTCTCTCCTAATGGTTAAATATCACTGAACTTAATGTCACTGTTTTATCTCCCTTTTTTAAATATCATGTATTTATATCCTGGACCTTTATGAGGACAACTTGCTGATGTGACATCCCATTATGCAAAACGCTGCTTGATATTATCAGCTTGTGTCTGTGTCTGGTGCAAGGCATGATGGTCTGCGGGAGCAATATCAGGATCTGTGTGCCCTTAAAGTAGCACAGCTGCTGAGTGTATTATAAACCCCACACCCTATAGGTCGCCATTCATTCATTGTGGAAGATTGTCGTCGTACATTTTGACAGAAACACCACCTTGTTGTTTTGATTGAACTCAAATTGTGGGTTGCGGGTTAAAGCGGCGTGACTCTAACACGGAACAGTTAGCCGGTCTTTAAGTGAGCGGCTGTAGTTTCACTTTAGAGCTCTTTGTGATAACTGCAAGGCCGGGGGTAAAAAAGAGATAGCCTCCCTCTTGAGGTAATTTATTCCTTTCTTTTGCCAAGGCGGGCCAAATCAATTCACATCTGCTATTTCTCAAAGTAATATCTACAGGCGAGGCTGTGTGTTTGTGCAGAGCATGGACTGTGCTTGCAAAGTGGCGCCTGCTTACTCGGGCAGATTGATTGCGGAGAGCTGTTATCAAAGCTCATGTCAAAAAAAAAAACTTCCTTTAGTCTGCAGCCGGTTCTGTACGGCGGTAGCTGCTTGGTGTTTGTCTCCGCCAACCGCAGCAGTTTCACACCGAGTAAAACCCTTTTGTGTGAGTGTGTTAACTTCATCGGTCACTCCTTCTGGTATCCTAAGCCCTTTTCGCACAGCCATTACACCGCAATGCAACAACAACAACAAAAAAGGAGTCCCTGGTTCCAGCCGGCATTGCTTATCTTTGCTTGTTTGTGCCGGCCAGAGGAGGAGGCGTCATTCCGTCCGACTTGTGGGCTTTCAAGTAACATCCCAGAGGTATGACTAGGAGTCCGAGGTGTGAAAACGGTGCCGGTGTCCATTGCACGCTGGCTGTTACTTGCACTGACTTCATCCGCTGGCAAAAGAGCAAGACTCCTGTGTGAAATGGGACTTTGAATTTCTCAAAATCTCTACAGTTTTGTACATTCTCGCCGACTTGAGAGTTGAATTCAGGTTTCGAGGACGAATGGTCTTTTACCAAAGAGACAGCCTTACTTTGTTTTTACTGGTATCTGACTTTTTGTGTTGGTGGTAAGAAAAAAAAATGGATCCAGTGCCTATGGTGTGTCTTTGAGTCAGAACTAAGAAGTATCGGCATGTGACGGTTCTGATTTTTGTGTTTGGTTTTGAGAGCGCACACATTTCCCACACGTGACTCTACTTGCGTAATTTCTCCGCACTTTCTCCAATAAACTTTGATGTTTCTCTTTTGAAGCCGCCATAAGCATTTGGAGTACGATGAAAGACGAGAAAACGGGTCAGCAGCTTCAATGCTTGGGATTCCTCAAACGTTTTCAATGAGACGTGACATTATTGAAGCAGAAGAAGCTGGAAGCACACCTTCGCCAAAAGCAAAAGCAATAATTGTGAGGGGTACTGTACCTCACATCTACAAGAGCAAAAATATACTGGTGGCGGATCGTCATTCATTTTTAATCGATTCCTTCATCTCCAGTGTTGTCTGGCGCACAAAAGCATGCTCGCTCTTTGAAAGCTGGCAACTCCATGCGGTCATTCTCAGTGCAAATGTTCGGTGATGCATTTGTCTGCTTGTTTATATTGTTTTCTGGCTCACCCTCGAGCCGCTGCCGTCTGGCTGAGGTTTTGGGCTTCATGTATAAGTAAAACATTGGTTTGCTGCGTTTTGAATCTTTGAAAACAAATGGCAACGTTTCATTTGCTGCCTGTCAGTTTTGATTCTGTCGTTCATTCATTATTAAGCGTGTGAGGCTTCGGTGCAGTGCAATGACTGGATCACTGCTCTTTAGCCATAGGTGAGGTATAGCAGCACTGAGTGTTGGCGTAGGCGGCCTGAAGAGATGGAAAAATTGCTTTAAGATAGATTAGGGTTAGGCTTGCACTTTTTGCATCACTGATGGCTTTTAGGTTTATGCTAGTCAAAATATTTAAAGCCTAAATATTCATATTAATGAGTATTTATCCTGAATAATGTATTTTTATACCCACTGTCAATTTCTTTCTTCAGAAAACCTGTCAATTTCTTTCTTCAGAAAACCTTCAGAGAAAAATTTATGCATATGTGGAATGACGAGAAAAACCCCTCTAGTTGGTCAAACAATTATGAGCTGAATAAATCAGAAAAAAGGGCCAGCTACTCTTTTGTTGGAGCCACTTCAAGTTCTTACGATGCTGAGGTGAGTGAATCCTGAATGATGTATCTTTAAACTCCAGACTACGCGTGGGGAAACCAGTCCGTTGATGAATTTCTCCGTACACCGGATCAAAGATATTTGATGGAAAATAAGACTTAAGAAGCCGAAATAACAAAGGGGAACACCGACTGACATGCTATTGGCTAGCATTTGTAGCGCAGCCAAATCAGGCGCAGCATTTATTTTCTTTGGTATCCCAAGAGATAAAGAAGACTGTAGATGTCAGCCTCTGCGGTTGTTCTAAGAAGATTTCTACTGTATGTTTTAATCCATATTAAGGTATATTTGGTGTTTATCAAAAAAAGGAAGTTCTGAGCGATTTATAAAGAGTCTAGGCTATTTGTGGAGTTCAGTTATTTGCGGGCTGCGCTGGTCCAATGATGCTGGTCTGATTTGGCGCTGATGCCTGTTTGACTTTTATTTGACCTTTCCCCTGAATATAAACCAGACAGAGTTTGCGACCAATCTGTGGCGGGTACTTTGAACACATTGCAGTTTGTAATTAATGTCCCTCCAGGAAGTCTCTGGGCTGGTATTGTTCGTTCTGCACCTCCTGCCCCAGCTTCGGTAAATAGTCAGTTATTTTGCTTGAAACGCAAAAGCAGCTTATCGTCTCCTGACTTGAACGTAGAAAAGATTAGCGACGCCAAAAGGATGCAAACCGCTGAGTAGCAGATAAAACGGCTTCACACACACAAACGCGCGCGCGTGCCCGCACCCGCCGCCACATTCACTTCAGACTGGAAGTTTCCTTAAAAAGCTTGCTTCAAATGCTGTTTACTGCACCGCCGTTGACATCGGCTTCTTCTTGTTGTTTCATTTCACTTGAGAGTTCGTCATGTGTCAGACTGTGATGCTCCGATTACCAGGCGACGGGCTTTGTCCTCTGCCAATCCTCCTTTAATGCCTGTCACTTGCCGGGATCAGAGGTTTGGAGCTGTTTGTATGTGGAGGGGGGGGGGCTAAATCCTGAAACATCCCACTACAACAGTTATTTTAGACTTACTGGAGGAAACTACAGGAGGAAACACCAAGACCGTGACAGTGTCATTAATATTTACAAATATGGGATGTCGGGGACTGGACTTAAAGTTTTATTGCAATATTTTGCTGTGCTATTGTGATAAAAGTGAGGGTCCATCTTTGTAGGGTGACTACATGACTGTGAAAGCATGTTGCAGCAATTAAAGTCCCACAAACACAAACAATGTTCCTGAACAACGTTACTTTTCGTAATTCTCTTCTTTAGGACGTTTGTCGCATAAAGAAGGGGGATTTGTATCACTAACCTGCACATGGTGACTGTATTTTTGAGTTTGTTGGTGCCTTTTGGTGCTTTCGTTGAACACGCAGTGCCGAGAATAATAAAGCTTTCAATCCTTACTCATCATGACGATAAATCAAAGGAAAAAGTATCACGATAAATGATAAACGGTACAATAAATGCTCACCCCTAACTCCAGAAAACGTTTCGGGCGCGAGGCGGGTGCACCCTGGACAAGTCGCCAGTCGGTCTCACGGCTAATGAACAAATCACTAAAGTAATTTTAATATCAAACAAAAATAAGAAATCTATATTTAGTTGATGATCTGAACCAATTAAGTGTGACGTAATAATCAAAAACAGAAGGGGAAAAATAGCGGCTCCCATCACTACCTTTTTATTCCGTCTTATAGAAAGTGCTGCCTGTTCTGTTCTGCAGGGTTGTTTTTAGTTATGAATCACTCTCTGATGTTAATAGAGTTCCTCTCTCCTCAATTCCCACTCTTCTGTAACATTAAGATGTTTTGCGCTCCATTTGCCTGCACGCAGGGCAAAGCGGAGCAGACTTCATCTGTCACACACAGACGCCGCCGAGGAATCATAATGTAAAACACTAATTAGCTCCGATCCTGACGAGACTTCATTACTGAGTCAGCATGAGACGGCGCGCTCCCAACGATTTTTTTCCTTTTTTTTTTTGTGGCGGTTGACTTCAGAAGGGGAGGAAAAGGAGAAAGCAGGAGGAGCGGAGGAGAGGGGGGGGGGGTAAAAAAAATTAAAAACTAGCGGAAGATTTCAGATTCAGGTATTTCAGGTGTGGCTCTGCAACAGGAGATCAAGTCATGAGTCACAGTATAATCCGCTCCCCCTGTGCCTGTTTGTTTGCCTATGCCTCAGTGAACGTCTATGCAAATATATTAAAAAAATAAAATGGTGGGCCGCAGAGCTACTCCTGCGGCTGGCATGCAGGCGACCAAGCGTGTCCATTTCATGTCCAGATATTTGAATCTGTTGAAAGCTAGAGCGCACAGCCATTGTTATTTCAAGAAGATTGTACACTGTGCTGTAAAGACGGTAGCTGCCTTTTAGATTGTTCGTTTTAGCCGCAGGGGGACGGAGGGTTATGATCTCACACTTCTGTTCTCGACAATAACACTCTCATTTGGTCTTAAAGTAAAGAGAATTTTAGTGCTGAGATGTTTTTATGCACTGTAATGCATTTTAAACATAAAGTTTCCATATTTCCCAGCCGCGCCAATTATCCGAAGCGCTCCTGCAGGCGGCGGCCGGCATGTGGCTGTCGCTGCTGAGTGGTTTTGTGATCGACTTGACATAGCGAAAAAGAGCTTCCCATTGATGCACATTTTGATGTTAGCTTACATGGCAGTGGAACCATTATCCTGTGGGGTTGCTTTGCTTCAGGGACGGTTCTTTGCTTCAGAACCGTCAGAAAAAAATGATGGCTTTATATGCAGGGAAATACTAGAAAATAAAACCTCGTCAAGGCTGGAAAGCAGACGAAAGCATCTGGATCGCAGTACGTGCTAAAATAGGCCAATCAAAGTCCACATCTCAAACTGACTGGGCATCTTTCAAGTCTGACTGAGGAGGAGATTCTTTGTGATTTAAGAAGACCTTCAAAAAAGAAGGCAAACATTTCAGTTCTAGGATTTTCAGAAACTTGCAGACGTAGAGGCAGAGAAAGAGAGGTGCTTCTTCAAAGCAAGCGTTGCCATTTGTATCTTATGTGTTTTTATCGTTTGAACCCAACATCTTTGGGTAGATCTGTCTGCTGCCGGGTATTTCATACAATTTTAAAAGCGGTGACATGACTCCAATGAATACTTTCCCCCACCAGGAGGTCACTTAGTTATTGTGGTTGGATCAGGGATTGTGAGTTGTGATCTTATTAAAGTTGAATAGTCTGGACAGAGGTCAGAAATAGGATATATAAAATAGACATAAGGGGTAATATAAAGCATTTTGAGACAGAGATGTACAACTGAATGAAAATACACTGATTTGAGCATTTTTTTTTTATTTCTCACGACAATACATAAAAATACACATTTTTATTTTCACCTAAAAATAAAAATAAAAGGAAGATGCATCCTTTTCCTTTCATTTCAGAATTATGTTATATTCTCTGCTTGTGGGTATCTAATTTTTTTTTTTTTTTAGAAAGCACTAAGTCACTTATTGCATGTAAGTCGACTTATTGCCTGATCTAGAAATAAAAAAAACGCAATTTCAGTTTTAATTAAGATGTAGTCATATCTCTTTTTAATCAAACAAATCTATACGTACGGACAGAATATGCATATAGGCGGCAGGTGTTGACTTCATTGACTTCATAGATTTTTTTTCTCTATGAAAGATTTCAATCAACAGCATGACACACGCGGTCTGAGAGTTGCAGCTTTGCCCCAGCGCCGACTTCATTGTTTGTTGTTTCTTCACCAAATTGTGCTCAGATTAATCTGAGAATATCCACATTCAGATTCAATCTTCACTGCAATATATTTAGCTCAGTCTGTGCTCTCTCTGAGATGTTTAACAAAGACTCTGCGCACAGCTTCGCACCACTCGCTGACATTTAACTGAATCTTGCACATGGAAAAGTACAACAATGCCCTCCAGTAAAAACTGGCTTTGATGATTAAAAACACATTAGAAACTTTATATGGACAGTAAAATCTGATGTTTAGGAGCTGAAACATCAAAAATAGCCAAACCTGTCCTTGTTTAGAGCAAGGGAAGAGCGTAGGAGTCAGGTTGTTTGTCTATGAATAGCAGTAGGTGGGGGAGGGGAAGCGCTGTTACTCTGTACAGCTAGATAATGCTTTGCTCACTTGAGCGCTTTGTTATTACTGGATTTAAACTTGGGACAAAACTTCCATAAAACAGCTGAAACACCGAGTTCCTTTAAAATGAGACTGAAACTCACTTGTTCAAAGTTGTAGAGGTAAGTGGAACATTCGTCAACATGTTTGATTTTACCATTTTGATGCTGATATTTGACAATTACCGGTTCCATAATTATTTTTATGATCTAAAGCACTGTGAGCTGCTGTGTCGCTGACCTGACCTGAAGTACAAGCACGTAAACACGCTTTCTTGATGTAGACCTCAAGGGCACATGATTTTGCCCCTTATTTGTGTGCAATAACTTTAGCTTAGCTGAACATTTAGCGCCTTTGAGGCTTTTCTCCTCTGTGGATCAGCGAGTTGCAGATTGTTCCCTCTCCGCTGGCATTTATTTGCCTTTGAAATGTTTGTGTGCTCACGAGCGCCAAAAGGACCGTGCCACCAGGTGCGTCAGATAAAGCACTCCTTCCAAACGTGAAATCACAGACAGACAGGCGAACGCAACAAAAAGCAAACCGATGCCGGAGCCGTCGGTTTCCCGGCCGCGCTCCGCCGCTCCACAAAGCTCCTTTTGCCTCGATTGCAGAACAACAATGAGCCCGCCGCCGCGCCGTAGCAGCTTCTGTCGTCTTGGAATTTCGACAATTTAATCCAAAAGGTCAGCAGCAAACAGAGAGCGCTGGAGTCAGATCAAATTAAAGTTTGAAAGCGAACATGATTAAACTGCTATTTGACTTTTCAGTGTGAATTTCTCCCAAGGCCTGGAGACAGTTTCCCCCGCGCCCCACTCTCCCTTTCTACAACAGGAGAAAAGATTGACAGAGGAGGGGAGCGCCAGCCTTTCTTTTCTGTCATCGCTGCAGAGAGGAGAGAGATTTTTCTCTTTTGAAATTCGCCAAATCTTTTACTGTGTGCATTATGCATGGGTTTTCTTCTTCTTCGTCGTCGACTTCTCCTCGTTCAGTGATGGGGCTTCAATAGACTTTGACAATCATCAAAACATAGAGGGAGAAGAAGTCACAAAGCATTGCGGGGGGAAAGTGGCTTTGCGTTGCCGGCTCTAAAAATGGAATTCCGGGAATACCATATAGAAGGAGTGCAATCACAAATCTTCCTCTCATACCTCTTTCCCTCCACCATTCAATCCCTGGATCCTCTCTTACCTCTTCCCTCCCTGTGACTAAAGGCAGCCCACTCCTCTGCAGTGGCTGTCTGGCTCCCTGATTTGCTCGCTGCTCAGGGAGGATTTGCATAGACTGGCCCACTTGGTGCTTCTGCCCTTCCCCTTTCCGTCCCCTACCCTGCCCTCCCTTCCTCTGTCCCATCATCTTCGCTTAGTTTCACCTGAGCTCGCTCCCGTCCTCCTCTTTCTCTCCCTTTCCGTCATTCTTGCATCCTCCCAATCCCTTCTCCTCACTTTTTTTGCCCCCACTCCTTCATCTCACCCTCCCAACTCTCCTTACTAGCCCCTTCATTTTCTCATCTTCTCCTTTTTCCTCCTCTTTCGTTATCAAGTCTGAAAATCTCTCTTGTTCTCTTGTGGAGTAATACAAAGAGCTATCAGTCTTGGTCTCCCTGGGTTAACAAGCCAGACTGCCTCACGTCTTTGGGGGGCGAAATAACGCAAGAGCTAGAGAAAGAGATTGGAGAAGTCAGGCAAATGTTGGATCCAAACTCTAGGAAGAGAAAAGGTCTCAACCTCGCGTTGAGAGTCTGTGGCTGAGCTATAAGGATGTGGAAAGTGCGCCTCCGCTGAGACGGTAGAAAAACAGAAAACTGACAGTTCGTGCCGGAGTGCGCGGAGCTCCGCATCTTCCCCGTCGTTCCCTCCCTCCGCCTCTCCCTCCTCCTCAGGCTCATAGCTGAGCCTTGTGTGTTATCTGTGGCTTGACAAGCGGAGCTGTGCAGAGCACAGCACAGCGAAGCGGCGCAAGCGAGGCGGAGAGGCTGCAGCAGCGGGTTCTTCACTTTCACCGTCGCTCTCTCATACACCCAAAGGGACGCGTTCAAGGTGTCGTCCACAGGCGCGTGCGTGTACGCGCACCAGAAGGGTTACGTGGTCATCAAAGGAACTGCCACGGGGCAATCCTGCCGAGAAAAGAAAGTAAAGACATATTGGATTCTGGTTCAAAGAGGCAGCGAGCAAACTGAGAGCAACGGGATATCTGGAAAATTCCAATGAGTGGAGTCCTCGAGACCTGGCTCGGCTGCGTCTTGTTTGGAGGGATCTTTCCCTATTGGGGATCTTGTCTCGATTTCTCTCTTGTTATGGAGTTTGCTGCTTTTCACCAGCAACCAGAAAGTCACTTTTTCTGAGAACCGATCACGCCTGCTTCTTCACTTTCTTTTAAATATCCTGTGAGAGGGGGAGGAGGGCATGATGCTCCCCAAAGGAAAGCCCCATGAGGGCCAACTGTTCTGGATGTTGCTTCTGGCCGTGGGATGGATGACGCTGGGTTCTGCATGGGGTTCCTTATCTCCAGACCTCCACCTGTTGTCCCCTACCTCTGGCGCCCCTGTGGCCCCCGCGCTACCCCGGCCTGATCACCCGCGCGGCCCTCAGGGGCCAAGGCACCATCAGCTGCCTGTGCCAATACACCGCTCCCCAATGGGACTACGAGCCGGCCACGGTGAGTCCCTGCCAAACATCTCTTCTTTGTCACCATGCTGTCTGGCTCTTCTCCCTCTGTCCATTTATCATCATGACTTATCACAGCAAAAGGAGCCATCTGTAGATACCTCTCTATCATTTTTTGCACCCTTCCTTATAACTCGCTCAGTTCCTCCCTCCCTCTGTCCCTCAATCTTTGTCTCTTCTGCCTCGCTCTCCCTCTCATTCCCGCTCGGACAGCTAACGATAGCTGACAGCTGCTCTGCATCACGGAGCCGTATATCGTCTATGAAATTATAGGTTTAATTGTCAGTGAAGAGCGTTGACAAGCCAAACACCCACAGCGACTCTGTCAGGCGAGGATCAAGCGGTGACTCTGAATCACCAAGGTCCCCAAACGGGTTAATGCAGCTGTAATTGATGATTGATGGACACTCAAGAACTGAAAGATGGTTCTGCTCATCTTTAATAACTGTGCCACTAATGATGCTTTTTCTTTCCCCCCCTCCCCCCGGTTTTGCCATGAGCCTTGTCCTTTTCCGTGTTAGGGCTCTGTAAGACAAGATGCACCATGCATTTGGAGGAAGGCTTAAAATTTAACAGCCCCGTTTAAAAAGGCTCATTTATAATTTTAAGCGTCTGTTATGTCATCTGGCGGATGTGTGAGCTTTTCGAGCTGAATGAAAATGGGTGGTCGAGCACTTTGTCATGGCTTCACACGCTTCACAGGGCTTTTTTATTATCTGTTTGCAGCCAAATTCAATTACTGAGCAGGCCTTTTCGTACCACTGTCATGTTATCTCTTTGGCTTCAGATTTCTGAGTTACTGGAGAAAAGAGTCGACGGATCAAAAACAAGTGCAAGGTTTAAAAAACGAATTACTGCTGAAATGACACAGTCATCAGCATAACGTTTGACTTCTAGGACAACAATATGACAAAATGACAAATCTAAACTTTCAAACCATTTCTATCTGTGTTTTTATTCATATCATACTTTACAGTAGCATCTCGAAGCTTCTTTGCTTCTTGTTGCATAAGAACCAATGAATAGCATTTCTCTTTTAGAACTTGGTTTGATCCTGCGCTCCGTCTGACTCCCACTAATGACGTAGGGTGATTTTTAGCTAGTCGAGGACTCTCAGCACAGATTAGGTTGACAGACAGAGACAGAGGAAGGGAGAGTTCTGCATCGCTAATGTGTCATGTGCAGGACAGACAAAAATCTGAGATGGGCCAGAAATGTGCTGTGGCTTATAAAAAAAAAAACTGATAATATAATGGCCTAGAAAAATACGTTCAATTCTTTATTTCAACCTTAACTGCATGTGCAGATAAGTTGGAAAAGTCTACTTTACTATCTTTTTGTTTTCAAATGTTTTTTCCAGCGAATAAGAAGCACCGATCAACCCTTTTCTGGCCAATCCCAATCTTCAGGTTTCTGAGATTTGACAGATTCAGATTTTGACCTATTCTGTTTTTGTTCTTTGTTGTTTTTTTATTTATAGGACTATAATACGAACAACAGAAAATGTTTTGTAGTTTGAACTAAAAATATTGAAATTACAAGATGATTCAATAGCTAAAAATAAAGCCAATCAAAGCATGTGCTATTGGTTGATACTTTTATGTGAGTTCTTAGTTCTGATTCATTTAACATAGAATCTGATTTTTATGGTCTTGATGAACTAATCAAGGGATGATTAGCCAGTTCCGATTACTGACTGACTGATTGGTGCATCTCTGCTAAAAAAATCTAAAACATTTTTCAAGGCCTTCACATGTAAAAGTTCCCTATCCACACTGTTTGCTCATAAGTACTGCGAGCAAACGGGGCTTCAGTTGTCCAGCACATTGCTCCATGTCTGTGCTACAAAGTTTTATAACTGGATATTTCTTGGCTGGACTTGGTTCTGGTTGACTTTGTGTGAATTTGCATACAGAATGTGGTGACTCAGTGCAGAGTGAGATAAGAGAGAGGATAAAATCAGGAGATTAGGATGTGTGTGTGTGTACGTGCAGCCTATTAGCAATTCATCTGCAACAGACTGACCCTGCTTTTTTGTGTGTGTGCGATTAATTAGATTCAGAACAAACTTTGGTAGAAGGCGAAGAGAGAGTAGCCGGACGGTAAAGTTCATTTGTTGAAGCACTTGGAAAAAATGAGAACTCGCACACCCAAGGAGAGGGATTTATCGCGTGTGATATTGGCATGCACAGATCATCACTGTATGATAACCTTGAAGCTGCTGTCAGATGATTTCTTACGTTGCTGGCCGTATCGGCACATTGAATAAAACATGTCAAGCGGGTCTGAACGTTGGGAAAATGAGTGAATTTTGTAGAAGTTGTGGTCCTGTTACTTTTCTGTACCGCAAAAACGCTAAATCTCAGTCTAAGACTAATTTTGGTCTAGTTTCTAGTGGAAATACCTCAGAACACTTAAAACAAAACCAACTTACAATTGGTTCAGCATAATATAGGTGGTTCTTTTAATTTAAAAATTCCTTAATGTTGCTGAAGACTGTTTCACTTATAATAAGACTTTTTTATATAAGTACTTTTTCATCAATATTAATGAATCATCGACTCAAAACGGGAGCCTATATCTTGCAGAAAAAAGTACTTATATTAGCTTTGTTTCATTTAAAGTGTACTAAGGTATTTGCATTGGAAACTGGATTTAGCTTCTTTAGCATGTGACATTTTTAACGTGATTGAAATTGTGAATAGTTGACGTGTGCTGGGATCCAGGGTGCAGAATGTAGGTCATGTCTGCACTGGTATTTTTTTTTTATTTTTATTTTCCTAAAACAGATGACGTGTTCAAACACATCTACATGGGACTGATCTCTGAATATTGTTTTCATGCAACACGGAAGCACATTTTGCAGCTGCTGCAGAATCCTCAATTAGGTCCGACGGCAGCTGCAGCACCACAGCAGACGTTGTTGTTGTTTTCGTGTGGCGCGTTTGGGGTAAGAAGTCAGGTTAGAGGTTGGGCTAATACACGAGCGCATTCATAAAAATGTCCCCTAAAATGCCATATGCATTAGGAAGTGGGGCAAAAGCAGTTATAGACATTCCTGTTTATAATAACATCCAAAAAAAAACGTACGTGGTTGAGGCCTCAGTCTGACAGTGTGATAATGGATGGAGTTTATTTTGGGAATGAAGTCTCAGCAATCTCAATAACCCCAGTTGGTCAGATCATTTTCACTTGAATTAATCAGAAAATAGGTCAAGCCGTCGGTTTTACTTGTAGTTTCTTGCAGGCTTAGTGACTCTTCATCAGTGCAGAGAGCATTGGATTAGTAATTAATCATAGTTGCATTGAAACACTTAAAGTGGTGTGTGCAGTACAGACTGAAATGCGGTGTTGGTGCAGAAAAATGTTTCTAAAATGCCGGTCGAATAGAGGTACTCTAGGGTGTCCGATGTGCGAAAGGACAAAGTTGGGTACTCAGTCATGTGATGGAGGTTCGGTTAAAGATGCATTGATTTCTTTGAACAAAAAATGTATACCATAATCAAACACCTATTATTTAAAATGGATTCACAACTATTCCCACTACCTCTAAAAGAAGAAGAAATAATATTTGTGATATTTTTACTTGACTAATACATTTTGAAATTGTTTCTTAAAAAAAAACAACAAAAAAAAACAATTGAAAAAGAAAGTTGTTGAAGTTTATATTGGCCAGGAGTTATACCTTCTTGAATTTTTGTTTCGGCTAATTGAGTAATACTAGCACAGCATTGGTTTGTTAGTTATTCAGGGTATAGCTTATACTTTGAAGGAGCGCTACCATCATTAAATCGGTTGTAATCAAAGTCTAAAATGACTTAAGTTCTTAATTAGTCTTGTTTTAGCCAGCTGTCAGGCAGGGTGCAGCAACAGGTGGAGGATTTTCTTATGAGAGACGGTAGGAGAGCACTTTAGTCCCTTGGGAACACTCTGGCATCTAATTATTACCTTGGGGTAGCTTGATAGAAATAACCTGCCCTACTCCCAGCATGTTGTAGTAGCAGACAAAAAAAAACAAAAAAAACAAGAGGTGCTCAGACATCATTAGCATTATAAGGCTGCATGGTATTTGTCATTTTAATAAAAGTGAACCAGCAACGTCTACTGTAAAAACACAAAATCTTACCTACTATACTGGATATACTATACAATTTGTTTTTGGTCTAGTTTCTTGTGCAAATGTCTTAGTACATTTGAAATGAGAGCGAACTTCCAAGTAACCATTCAGAAAGGAATAGGAATTTAAGTCCCAGTTCCAATGGCAGATCATTTCACTCAGAACAAGATATTTTCCCCATATTATAAGTGAAATAATTTCCTGGTGGAACTAGAACTTTTTCATCAACATTAAGGAATTATTGGTTCAGAAAAAGTTCTTGTTTTTTTGCCAAAAAGTCTTTACTTGAAGTGTGCCAGGATATCTGTACTAGAAAACTAGACCAAAAGCACTTGCTAAGAATTTTTGTTGGACTGTTTTAGGAATAGAGTAAACAAACTGAAAAAAAAAAGAGTCCATTTTCACATTTCCCTTTGTGCTGGAAAGCGCAGGTGCCACCGTGTGCGGCATTTTCCCTTCACCCATATTGTCCCCATCAGCTCATTGGGGTTTGTGCATTTTTAGCCATGTGGCTGTGAATTAAACTGAGCTGACACAAACAGTATTCAGAACATCGCATGTTCCCTGCAGCAGCTTAAAGTCAGTGTTTTGAGGCCCATAAGTGACCTGGCTCATGAATTATTCAGGCTCGAAGTTGAACAAAAGCGTCCCCGTTACATTGCTTATGCTATTATACGTAATCACTCCAGCCGAGGAGTGTATTCTTTATGGACCTCTGCTGCAGCACAAACAGATGTAGGTGACTAATCATATAGGTCCGTAAAAGTGATATGAAAGCATCGCCGCTTCCCCATAAGTCGAGCAGACAATGTCTGGGAGCGAACGAGCCGACTGAATAACAATTGTGAGAGTGTTTTGACCCGCTTTGAAGCTTTGCCCTCAGCACTTAGGGGGGGAATAAAAGCGAGGCCGAGGGCAGAGTGTGTGTTGTTCGCCCGTGCGGGCATGTGCACCGGTCGTTTGATGTGGGATCACCTTGAAGAGAGTGACTTTGGCAGCGCCCGCTTCCACGCCGAACGGACCTGCGCGGGACCGAGAAGTCCCGAGAAGGTCAAAGTGGAGGCGGGGCGGCGGGAGGCAGAGATACAGCCGCTTAGCTTCCAGAGGTGATCGCCGTCTGCGTCAGATCCTCCCTTTTCTTTCGCAAACAATCGAAAGCACTGACAGTTCGGGCTGTCTGTGCTTTGGAGGAAAAGTGGGAGTTTAGTTTGACTGAAAGGCAGATTAGTTTTGCTGTGGGAACAGTAATGTGGGAACAGTAATTCAGGAGAGAAGCCAAAAGCAATTTGATATTTTGTTCTTAGCTGTTGGTTGGTTAGAGGGCTGTTTTGAACTTTAGCTCACACGCTACCATGACTTAACAGTCTTCTTACAGGGGCAATAACTTTTCAGCAAAATAAAGGTTATTGAGTCAATAACTCCTTAATATTGATGAAATACTCCCATTGGTAAATTATTTTACTTATAACTCATTTTCCTTTTGGGCCAAGTCAAGATCGTGACCTCAAGAGCCGGTTGTGCCAGAGTGCATTTATAAAACCTGTTAAACAGTTAACATATACAGTGAAAGAAACTGATTATATAATATTGAACATCTTTTCAGTCTATCCATGATTTTGCGATTGTCTTTGCGATTTTTTGTTTTTGTTTTTGCAATAAAAAGTGTTTGTGTAGTAATTTAGAAATATTTGCACTTATCTTGTCCCTTAAAAGTTTAAAGGGCCACATAAAAAGTTTGGGCCCCGGACACGTGACTTATGACGAGACATTTTTCTCTTTATAAGTGAAATAATCTACCAATTTATTCAAAACAACTTGCTGAAAAAGTTACTTGTAAATCTTACCAAAATTTCTCGGTAAGATTCTGTGGTTTTCTGTGCAGACAAAAGATTTGCACACATTTGTAATGGAAACGCAGCTACTGCTGGAAAACAGAGCTAACTTGCTAACTAGCCGCCACACACGCACATTTCCTGTTTTCCTGGGGCAAACGCCCAAATCGTTGTCATTTTAGTTATACTTTGGTACTTTGTGATTCTCGATTGCTTTTGAAGGAATCTGAGGAAATATTCCAAGTAGCAGGAGCATGTATGCGGGCATCACGCAGCGTTTCAGTAGGAATAAAATGATATCGCCCTCCGGCAAGTCACTGGAGGGGGGCGGGAGAGGTTAGAATTTAAAGATGGAGTGAAGAAAAAGAGGGCATGACAGGTGAAGGATGGGAGAAGAAACCGGCGGTTTCTGTTTTCCTCGGTGTCTCAGAAAAGGAGGCACGACAAGCTGTGTTCTCATTTAAAAACATCCCTCGCTCGCCTCTCTCCCATCTTCATTCTGCTCTTCGAATCTAAACTTCCTGTCCTCTTTTTTCTTTATTTACTTTTTTTTTTTTTCGCAGCCCCGTTCGAGGTCCGGACAGAAAATCGATAGAAAAACCTGTTTAGGAGGCTCAATTGTGTAGTTATTTTAGGGAGGATTTCTTTTCTTTTTTTTTTTTTTTGTTAAGTATTTTTTTTCTCTCCGTCTCTTGTATTTTTTATTTATTTATTTTTTCGCTTTGCCCTCGCACGCTCAGGCGTTTTATCTCCGAGCAGACAAAAGACGTTTTTCATCCTCTCCGGAGATGGAGGGAGAGAAGGGAGGACGGCGGCGGTGGGGAGGAGTGGAAAGGTTAAGCGACGAAACGAAACAAGACGAAATTAAAGAAAAAGTGCGAAAGAGGAGTTTGGGGGGTGAGAGGGGAGAGGCTGACATTGACGCTGTAGTGGCTGCCCTCTTGCATTTCCTGTTTATTCTGACCTTTTTCTTTATAATGCCTGCTCAGCTTACAGCCTCCATTTTTCACCCCGTGCTTCTCTTTTCCTATATGTCTTTTCTTTCACAACATAAAGACGAGGATCTCTGTTTTCTCCAGAGCCGTGTGCTCTTTGATGTCTTTCCCCCCCTGAATCTGCTTGCTCTGCAAATGACACAGAAAGTCGATCCTCAAAATTTCACCTTGGGAAAAATAAATAAATAAAAAAAGGCTTGCTTCCTCTCTACCCTTTAGTTCTTGACTTATTGATTGTAAATCGTTGCCTCTCACACTTTGCTATTGTTTTTGCTTCTTTTTTTTTTTACCACTTGAATGTTGTAAATCAATCTGCTGATAAGTCTCCTACATTTACGTTTACTTAGTCATTTTCATTCAGTCTTATTTTTCTAGGTTTACTTTATTGTTATTGTACATCAGCAAGGTCAAGAAGCGGCAAAACAGTCCCGGATCACCATGCCGCCACCACCACCATGTTTGACTGTTGAAATTAGTTTGTCTGTGAAGTGCTGTCGGTTTTATGCAAAATGTAACCAGATGCACACTTTTGAAATTTTGTCTTGTCAGGCCACAAACCTTTTTTTTGTTGTTGTTGTGCCAAATGTCTCAAACGGTAGTCAGTGCATCTTTTCTTCAGCTCCTTCAGACTAGCCAGCAGCAATTAGTAAACACCTGGCGGAACGGTGCCCCAGCTGGGTTCATTATAGGAGCTGGTTCTCAGTGAAATGCTGGTGAAAATGTTGCTAAAAGATGAATAGAGGAGTCATGTTGTGATGACTTCCTTAAGCCGGAGTTTCACAAAGAGCTGGAGGTTCTTAAAGGGACAGGGCCTCAATTTTACGATGTTAAATCACAAAGTGAAATGTTTAAGTCATAATTGATGCACATATAGCATATTTTTAACAACTGAAGTCAACATCATTTCTTGATTGTGCTATAAATTGGCAGTATGTGTCTGAAAAACTCGTAATTCAGCTCCTATAAGCAATTCCTCCAGCCTATTGATTACAAACCCCAACATGTAACTGTGTCGTTACATGTATAGAAAGTGAACCCACTGATTGAAATCTGCAAAGCTCTTCTTATGTTGCTTTTTTTTTTTTATCATCTTGAAAGATTTTTCTCGCTGATCTTCTCGGTCCATGATTGTGAAGAGGAATACTTACTTTACCTCCTTCCAAAGCCAATTACTTCAAATGGTTTTGTTCTCATGTCGAGTCTGTCTCCATGGAGACCGCAACACAGCCCTCCACACTGAACCGAATGGAAAATTTCCCTCAGAGGTCACCAATCATGTAGAGTGCGACCGGCGCTGACATCATAAGGGGAACCGACGGCTCGTTCCGTCGTACCCCTGCGCCTTCTCCGCCGACTTCCCTCCCGCGCTCATTAGGGTCTTCCGTCACAACTCCCGGCGGGAACGCGGCGCTTGTGGCTTTTGAAGCGCTCGCTTTGCTCGTTCGGATCCGCCGCGGCGGGCTCGTCCACCTGCCGCCGGGCGTTTCATCGAAGCACCGCGAGACGATTAGGTGCGTTTGCACAGCAGACGGTGACCTTGAGGGAGCCAGATGAATGATTCACTGCAGACCACCATTCCTTGAGCTCAGACGTCGCCTCAGGATGTCTGTCCCTGGGCAGTAATTAGCACTTCACTGGTGGTTTTTTTAATATATATATATATTTCTTTAAAACTCTGAGAGTTACATTTCTCAAAGGTGTCATAGAGTCATATCTTAAAGGTGGAATGTGGAAAAATGCAGCTTTGGCGTTATGTATGGAGAAACGGAGACTATTTGTTGGTCTGTCGGTGTAGCATGTTTCAGTCCAGCCTCGACTGTTTTTATGATTAATGACTTGTGTCTGAGTCTAAATCAAAGTATTTAAATTTTGAAGTGCAGTTAAGTAAATTCGGTAGTTAAAACCTCCAAAATAGACGCCAGTTGTAATCTGATGACTCAACTTTCCTGTCCAGGGATACAATGGCAAGAATTAGACCAGTGGCGGTATTTTTACAGTTGCTGTCCTAAAAGCCACTAAATGACTTTATAATAGTCATTTATTTAATTTGCTTAAATGTCCATAAGCGTCTCGGCGTAGCAGATACTATTGAGAAGAATATTAATGTTATGGGAAACCTTCCAAAAAAATTCACCCAGAAAAGAAACGCCGGTGAAATGACTCTGGGTTTCCCTGTGTATTTTTTTTTTTTTGTCTGTTGGCTTTTCTGGTTTGGCTTTAGGATGTTATAGCTCACTTAGGAGCCTGCTAAGTCAATACATTAGTTGATAATTGCTTTTTGAGAAAAAAAAAGAAGTCATCAGAGACGTTTTAGTACTTTCGAAAGGTTGCCAACAGTGGCACTTTATTCTTCTGTGCTGCCATGCACACTTTAAAAAAAGTAGTGGTGTATTCTCTGATTATTTTGCAAGCAAAGATGTATTCTAAGCTTAGAAGGGAGCTAGCTCCTGAGGCGCCATGTTGTGTGCACAGATTCTGTTTATGAATACGGGTCTTTAACACAAATGTGACAATGTAGCGTTGTAGTCAGAACTGGACCCGTCACGACAACAAATCTTTCTGGACGATAAATTATCGCAGAAGTTATTGTGATAGACGGTATTGTTGTTTTGAGACCATTTCCTTAGTATTTATGTTTGACATAAATATGCATCTTCTGACACTGACTACGTAGTTATGAATGACCAGGAATTTAATTCCTGACTAAACGAATTGTTGAAACTGCTGAGCTGCCGACAAAGTAGAACTGAACTGAAATCTGAACTTTGAAGCTGCGACTGAATGTCCGTCCAGGCAGACGTGCACACAGCCCTCTGCTAATCCTCCCTCTGACGTTATGTTTGCAGCCAAGCTAAATGTGATATTTGTAATCCCCTCCATCTTGTCCAGTGAGGCCCTGGATAAATATCTCTGGCCCCACGATGTTTCCAGAGCGCTGTTTCTCTCTCATTGTGCTTCATCATGCCAGAAATAAGAGGAGAGGGTCAGGGGGTGGGGGGGACGAAGAAAACTGTAGAGAGAGAACAAAGCATGGTGACGCAAACTGTAAATAAACAGGAGAGATTGAGAGCTATTTGGAGAGGAGAAATAGCAAAGCGGCGGTGGGTGAAAGAAAGGGGAAGATGGAGAGCGTGGTACGCGTGAAGAAGCAGAGGTCTAACAGAGAGGCAAGGCAGCGAGAGAAAAAAAAGAGAGCGAGAGAGAGATTGGGATAGCCTCTCCAACCCACTCCAGTCCAGTCTAAAGTAGCTAATGGGCTTGCCCAGACGCACTGAGTGGATATTGCGTTGGGACTTCCTGCAGTCCCTGAGCAAACAGACAGCCGGTGTTGGCAGAGAGGCTCGCTGGCTAGCCTGAAACATGATATCATCTCGCTAGCACCTCCGATGTGGACAGAGAGCCAGGGCTCGAGAAAAGCCAGGCGAAATCCCACTTCTGACAGACCCTGTAATACGCCAGCAACGGGACTTTGTCGAGCAAACCTCTGGTTTATTGGAAGTGTTCTGACACGTGTGCTCTCCCGTCCTGATGTGCATTCAGACTCGTGGGAGGATGGGCAACCTTCTGAAGCACGACAACTTTACAGGCCCACGCATTGCACAGAGACAATACAAACCGCTTCCTCTTCTGACACTTTACCTTCATACGTTGGAATAAGTGTCACAGAGCTCGCGGTGGTGCAGCGGGCTTTGGATTCGCGGTCATGGAAATGTCTTTGACACTGCAAAGCCTCTGTGGACTGTCAAATCCTAAAACGTTTGTACCAGCGGCTTTGAGTGCAGGGACACAGACAGCCAAACATCCAATTGTTCTGACTGCAACAACAGATTCATGGCTCATTCCTGCGTGTCCTAATGTGGATAAAATGTGGAGGAAATGTGTAGCAGAGAAAATACACCAGTGTTTGCTGTGTCCCTCGTGCTTTTTAGTGTTGCATTTTATCTTTTTTTTTTAATGTTTCTGTTGCCTGAACTACCTGCCTACTAAACGCTGCCTACAAAAGGTATGACTGTTATTATATTTTGTTCCAACACAGCAAAGGGTTTCACTGTATTTTCTTGGCATTTAATATGATAAGTGACAAATAAGCACTTTGTCGATAAGCACACCTTAAACGATTGGTGTGGTTTTCACGGCCCCGGAATAAAATCTGGCGAAACCCAGTTTCCGGAACTCACCTATTTGGGAAGCAGAGGAGGCAAAGAGGCTTGTAGTAGCTCTGAAGTCTTATAATAAATACACTTGGGGAATCCTTGGAGTATGAACATTTTTGGAAGACTCTATCAATAAAAAATCTAAGAAGAACACAAAGAGCCATTCCGTCGGACTGAACGGTCATCTCGACGCAACAGTTTGCAGTGCTTGACATCAAACCCAGCTCTAGCAGCAACCCGGGAACGGTTAGCACCTCCTGTGGGGCAATATGTCCAATCTTAAGTCACCAGTACAAGTCAAAAGGGTCAGACTTGTTAACCCACTCCTCAACTGCTATTGCTCAGAGTCATGGCGAAAGTGTTGTACATGCAGGGGACAAATCACCCTTCTTTATTTTGCACCAGCTCTGACAGTGGTCTGAACTAGAAGAATAACACAGGAAGGATAAAAGAGACAGAGGGTAAGGCAGACTTCCCATCACCCGAGTCTCGCATAACCAACTCCAGATCTCTCTCCCTATGATTCATCTTATTTTACAAGGCACTTAGTGGATATGGATAATTCATATGGATCCGAAAAGCCCCCCAGGGCGCTTTTGACGTAAACAATGTATGTCCCATATTCGTCAGAACGAGGAGTGCAAGGAGCAATTTTGCCAAGCTAGCAGGATGAAACTGCAGCCACCCCTCCAGAAGAAGATTGATTAGATGCTCATTACTCCGAGTGTTCTTGTGCTGGTGTGTGTGTGTGTGTGCGTGCATTTGCGTGGGTGAGCAGAGGGCGCTGCGAATGGGTGTTTCCTTGATTCATCAAGTGCTCAAAAGCAGGCCAGAAGCTTAATCACTGCAAGGATAGCATGCCAAGCTATTATCAGCTGTTGTATTTTAAAGATGCTGACTCCGGCTTGGTACTGACTTTGTGTCAGAAAGCGCTGTTAGACGAAGTTCGAGTTTTGCCCACGTTCGGTGCAGAACTTTTCCCGTCTGTGTTTCAACTCTCTCTCCGTTTCTCTCTCTCTCTCTCTCTCGTGGCGAACAGCTTAAATTATAGGCACATCAAAAGGATTTTACAAACATAGGGTCCGCTGTGAGGTGCACACGCGGACTGCGGTGCTAATGAAGTCCCCTGCACCCCCTTCCCGTTCCTGTTCTTTATCATTCACATTCAATTACTCAACTCCATATTCGGTGCCGTGAACTTGATGATGCTATCCGACGCAGACGCATATGGAAAGAAAAGAAAAAAACTCTCAACCCCCCTCCCAGCTCTCTCATTTCGCTCTTTAATTGATTTTCTCCTCTTTACGACTGTCCTCTAGCCACCGCATTTGATCCTCGCTCTACCCTTACCTCTGCCTGCCCTTATCAAATCTGGATGTAGACCAAGGAGACGTTGTTTCCTAACAAAATCTCCCATTAAGCCATTTTTCCTCAATGCACTTTGTTAACTTTGATTTAGAAATGACAATGAGCTGCTTAGATGAGTCTAATGAGCGAAGCAAAGGCCTTATTGTGAATTTATCCTGTGGCGTTTCAGCTAATTGCATCAGTACCGGCACATCGTGATCCCACAGCCAACCCTATATAAAAACATTTCTTTTGCACTCACACCGATCACAATTGCTCCTACTTTGCTTGTTTTTGATCCTCCAGTCACTGTCAGAGAAGCACCTAGAACAGCGAGCCGCTTGAATATTTTTAATGTGAAGCTCGGCATGAAACCCGGAGATTAATTATCCATATGATGTTGCGGCATTTAAACGAAATCCAAACATCGAACTGACAAGAAATGGCTGCTTAATGGAAATGTTGCTCTTAGTAGCGTAAATTAATCACCTGCTGTGTGCAGCATAAACCTTTTAGAAGGCTTTTCTTCACTGTTATGACTGCAGAGTCGCACGTTGTTTTAGAAACTACTCTGAAAGAGCTAAGTTTTTAATTGCCTCACACTTCCACGCTGAAAGAAGTTGAGCAGCCAATAAAGTTGCCAGGGAAAGAAGTTTACTTTGGACAATAAAGCCGACTTAAAAACAGGAACTTCTGCAAGTCGAGCAGCAATTTTGAAATACCGCATTTGTGTTTCAAAACTAGTTGGGGTTTGCTGACCCGGATGAGGAGTTTCAAGAAATTCCTGCGAATCACAGTTGAATATACACAGCTTGAAATATAATTACAGGCCTCACTTTTTATGTTTATCCAGCCAGCTTATTAGATTTTCTTTGCTAGCTAGGGTTTCTTGCTAGCTAGAAGCTAACAGAGTTAAGAGATATTTCAGATTTCTTTTAGAACATAGTAGTCCAGTATTATACTATTTTGAAGTCGATTACAGTGAGAAAGGGAGGTCGAGATTGTATTTCTGGAAAACAAGATTTTTGTCTTTTTTTTTTGTAGAACAGAATTGATCTAGTTGAAGAATTAAAACCCTGAGTTTGTAAGAAACCTTTTGAGAATGTGGGTTGATGGAGATGCTGTTTGAGCTAAATATTGTGATCTGATATCCTCCAATAAAATCAAAAGCAATTTAAACACCGTAATATAATTGAGAGAATATCACGAAGCAATATTGATTGATGTCAAAGTGTCAGGCAAGGTTGAAATCAGTACAGAAGTGAAAGACTCCACCTTATTTCCTCAGCATGGTTCTATGCTGAGGCGTTGAGAAGAAGAAGAAAAAAGAAGAGGGTGTACAATTGTGCCATGAGGAACACCAAATCAAGAAATTCTCAAGTAGAGTCAAAAGAATCAAATGCAGTCGCTGGAAAGATGTCCTTAAAAACATTTAAAAGTTCAATATAAACTAGACTGGAGAACCTCTAGAATAGAATCATCCTCCAAAAACAGGAGTAAGGGATGAAAAAGAAGTTGGTGCTAAACGGGGACCAAAGTAGCAAATCGGCAAATTGCGCTGGAGCCATGATCACACTTTGGCACGCGTTGCTAACAAATGTTTGAATCGTCTCTGGTTTTGTGACTGAAGGAGTGAAGGCTCTGTTTCACATTGTTGATCGGGTGAGTATAGGCGGTATACGGCGCGTGTTGCAAATCTTTAAACGCAGCGAAGAGGAAAAGGCTTATCCCACAGCAGTATTACCCCTTGCAGATCCATAGAAAACAAGCAGTGTGTCGTCTGAATGGAATTTAACATTGATGCCCACGCATGATTTGTCACCAGCATTAATTCCTCCAGCCCACATCTCGAGCCACTCATTTTCTTGAATAGCCCCTGTTGACTATGTCTATATATATATATATAAGTATATGTATCGTCTTCCAATCCATGGTGGTTTTCTTCATCGTGTGTCTAATTCTCGTTTTATCTGTGCTTTTCATTCATTCCTTCCTCTGCATCGCAGTACGCTTCTTTTTTCTTATTTTTGCCCTTTTCTCCATCTCTCTTTCTCTCCCACACTCCGTCTTTCTCTCTCTCCATTTTTAACCATCGTGCCAAGTGGCAGACTCAGGATACGTTGATCCGCATTTGTGACAGTGTCTGAGTGAATTAGCGCAATGGTGCCACTGCGCGCAGACATCTAGGACATGCAGCAGAGGACAAAAAAAAAAGAGAAAATCCAGTCCCCGTCCTGTCTATTGGTTATCACACTCTGCTAAAAGAGAGCAAAGAAAGGTGGTACTGTACGCCCCTCTGCAGTAACATGGAGTGCATGCGGGCGTGAATACGAGGACATATTTTCAAGCCTGAAACTCTGAGAACGCTTCAGGCTACATTAATTCATTATGAAATGAATTAATGGCCCCTGGTACCTTTTTGTTCTCAATGTTGCCAACTCACTGACCGAAAGTCACATTCTTGGCAAATCTTCAAAAGCAAAGTTCTCTGACTTCAATTCTTATACTTTTCTCAGTCTGATTAGTTCTTCGCTGGCTGGAGTAAGAAAAAAAAAAAAAACACACAACAACTAGCTCTTAGCTAACATCTACCTGTGGAACAGGCAGAATTGATGTGCAAACCGAGGTGATTATTGAAGTTGGCATTGAACACAGCATGCAGGATCAATACTGAAGTGCTGTATTGATCCATATGGTAGTTGGTGATGAAGTGAAAAAGGCTTATTGTGCCAATTGGGAGATGAGCACAGGACAACAGTCCAGTGAGCAGATGGCTCTTTGCTCTGAGGTTGGGACTCCTGTGCAGTGAACATTGGGAAAACTTCAAACCTTCGGCGCTTATTTGAAACGTAGCGTCGGCTTTGCTGTGTTGTTATTATTTACCTTTGTATGCATCATTGTTATGGGTGTCATATCGTTTATAGTGATCATTTTCCTTTAATGATGAGAATTTAGATTTATCATTGTCACACTAATTCCCAATTAATGTTTTACAACCATCATTATTGTTGGGTTTGATAGTTTTACTATTTTCTCTATTGTCTGTTCAATGAAAGTATCAACAATTACCAATACCATTTTTTTTACACACAGTTACTGTGACACAAATCACACCTCTGTATGAATTGGGAATGTTTTTCAGAATCAGTGTTTATGTTTGTGGGGTTGTAATTGCTGTGACACACAGTTACAGTCACATAGTTACCTGAGAAAGAGGCAATAAATACTTCTCGTTTTTACAGTGGTACTACAAAATATTGAACTAAAAGTCCATATCACCGAAAGCTCATTTGAAAAACTCATTCTTGAGCTTTACTCGCTCAATTTTTAAGAACTTCTATTAGCAGAAGTCAATATCTCTGCGGAAAACAGTTTTTCTTTGACCAATATTTAAAAAAAAAAAAATGAATACAATATGCACACTTTATGGTTTGTTTTAAGACCACATTTAAACAGTCTTGTTTTTTTCCCATGTCTTTTCATACATAATTTATACTTTTTAGACAGTTTTTTTTTCTTTTTTCTATTATGTTCAAGTGTACCAACTAAAGCGGTTTGCTTTCCTCATTAATATTCTGCAATTTTGTTTGCAGCTTCTGTCTTGGTGTATTTTCCTGACAAAGAAGACAAGGCAAGCCCACCGCTGGGTGCTTTTCTTTCTTTTTTTTTATTTTGTTCTTTCTCAAAATCTCAAAAGAAAGTAAAACTACAAAGAAACTCCAACACTTGGCAAATCTGCTCAGGTTCTGGTTTCGAGCATTCGCCCACGTATACAGGAAGTGGCAGGTATGTGCCTGCAGCCTGCTCTCCTGTCCTATGATATGCTGTCACTCCACAGTTTTGGACTGCCTCGAACTTTTTTCTGTCCACGTGTATAATGCATGCGTGTGAATGCGCCTTGTCTTCACTGCGCTGGTTTTACCAGGAGCGCTTCTTCCCCCAGCGCAGCGCTTACACTTCAGGTCTCCTCCACATCTGCACAACGGGTAAACATCTCCAGGTGACATTTCCTTCAAAATCAACAAGCAAGGATAACAGACTTGGATGTATATGTACACCACGCATATATAACGATCATGAAGAAAACGACGTACAGTTAAAGTTTGTGTTTTGTAAAAAAAAAACACAAACTTTTACAGGGTTTTTTTTCCGTAATAATTGCTTTCTAAGATCAGTGAGGTTTGGCCAAATATTTTTGATTTATTATTAATAAAAAAGTTTTAGATAAGTTTTTTTTTTTTTTTAATTTTTTTTTTTACAACATTTTCGTAGTATTTAGTTAATTTTCTCCTTCCATGTGGTCAAAAGGTTTCATTTCTGTTTCATTAGACCATAGAACATGTCTTGAAAAGCTAAGATTTCCTGTCTGAATGCAGATCCAAGCTTCTGGAGTCATGGCCTCTTCCGGCTTGTGTCGACATAGGACTCATCCCACGAGGTCCAATCCATCATCTTCACAGGGCCTTTTTTGCTCTCGGTTGATACGCAGATTTTATTTGAAAGCGCATCGACAACGATACAGTTTATGTAAATGCCTGGTTTCAACTGCGTGCCTTCCCCCTGATTATCGGCGGCAAAATCAACAAAACACACACGTGGCCTTCTCTGCTCCGGACTCCTCTTTGCGCGACGGAATCAAGCCTCGCTAATCAGCGGCGAGCGGTCGGCGCGCCGCCTGCGCTTTGATGCTGCGCTGAGCTGAAGTGTGTGGGTGAACAAATTGATATGTTTATGTGTGCATTTGCGTGGAGTGGCGCTGTATGCGTCTGTGTTTTCACCTCGAGCTGAGGGATACATCAAAGCCCGCGCACTTTACTCAAGCCCATTTAGTGTGCAATCGTGGCAGAAAGAGCCTTTTAGAGGTGTGCAAATATAGACGTAATTATGGAAATTACATGTGGTAAAAGATACGTCCCCCATCGTTAGCGCTCAGGATTCATTCCAGGCTCCTAATGAGGAGTCAGCACAAAGTGTAGCAGACAGCGAGGAAGCGCCTGGCAGCTCGCTGTCTTAGCCCCTGTAAGCTTTGATGGCGGCACATAGTGATAGGAAAAAAGAAAACTTTAAATGTTGACGTTACATAAAAATAAAAAAGACACACCAAAGACATTTCTGCCCCAGTTCAGAGAATGTCCCACTCCTTTCAACCGTAAGGACGTCACTTCTCCCCTTTTTATTTTTCGTTGCCAGGCTTGAACGGTCTGAAAGCTTTGAATGAGAAACGCAAAGACAAAACAGAACAGCAGGCCATTCGGATTGATTTTTTTTTTCCTTTTTTTTTATGTTTGGAAACCTGAAAGCGCTCTGATTTGCAAAGGGACCGTTTGCTCCGTCTTATTAGCGTCCAAACATTAAAGCGTACATGTCAAACCACTCGTTGGCAGTAACCCTTTTCATTGACGCTCATATTTCCTGGGATATTCATTTGTCGCAAACACCGACGCAGAGGAGCGGCCATTAAAATGTCTCCAGTTTTCTAGTTAGCGTCTCCTGAGCAGGAAGCAAAGAGCCTATCACTTTGCCCTTTTATCTACGAACAGCTCTCAAATGGAGTGGAGACATTCAATTTAAACTCTGGGGTCTGGTGGAAGCCAGTGACTTCTATTAACTCCGTCCCTCTGAAGTAGCTGGCGAGGTGCGGCATCAAAGAACTTTAATTATCCCGCACTGCAATGACGGAGACAAAGTGATGCGTCTTAGGCAGGGGAGGGGGGGAAAAAAACCTAAACTAAAGACAAACGAAGCCATAAAGTCTGAAATGTGGAAAAAATGGAGGACAGGTATGAAATCGAAGGGAGGGAAATGTGAGAACGCTCTAATGATGGCAGGTTTGCTTTATGTTTCTCCTTTTAGTGGGATCTTCAGGTTTTAAATTGGTATCCTGTTTCCATTATCTGCTTTTTGATTGGATTGTGGAGCCTTGCTGAGGTGTAGCCACTAAAAATCATGGACAGATCTGGTCATTTAATTTGTTTTGTCCTTACCACAAGAAGCATTCACGTGCACAAACGGGAACACATCAAAGTAAAAGGGTCGACTGTCGGGCGGGTGTGCCCTGGAAAACGATTATTATTCCATTACACTTGTCCTCTTTATTAGATACTCCTTCCTGGTGGTGGATTATAACTCCTTTTTGGTACATAACTGCTTTAATTCTTCATGGCTTTGACTCAACATGGTGTTCGAAAAGTTCCCAAGAGATTTTGGCCAGCTTGGAAACGATGGCATCACCTTGTTTCTGCTGGTTTGGTGGCGGCATTTTCATCACCCCTGAAACCCCATTCCTTTCAGAAGTGATCTAAAGAAAATAGAGATTTGTTGACTGAGTCAGGTGTTGGAGAACTGAAATTCAAGAAACCAGTTTCAGACATTTTGAGCTTTCTTACAAAATGCAATATCCTGCTGGGATTAGCCAATCGAAGATGATGCTCTTTGAATATCAAGCGACGGACATGAATAGCGAACTTGAGCAAATCATAGCCACAGTTTCCTCTTTGTAGTTCTCTGAACTGAACTGCTCAATGGAAGCTGAGAGCGGATATTTTCCACGCATACTTTTTGTCGTCATAAGGAGTTAATTTCCCATTTTCCACAAATTCTTTTTCGTTTTGATTTTCTCAAGATCTTAGTTGATCTCTTGAGGGTTTTCTGGAGAAAACGTTTGGCAAGTTGAGTGTCCGGAGATGGTGAATCTGTATACCTTGGCCATAGGTGTTGCTATTGATCTACTATTACTTTTCTATAATCTCAAACCAATCTGCCTATGGACTCTGACATCAGAAAGAAGTGTTTGCCTTCCATCTGGGTATTTTCTCTTTTTTGATCATTCCAAATCCAAGAAATCGATATTTCACTAGATCTGTACCTTACAAATGATGACAATATTTTAAAACATCTTACACCAAACAACCACATCGAGTTAAACGTCACTTACCCCCTTTTTGTTTCTATTCTGACGCCGATTTGAACAACAACCTGATGGTATGTCTAGAGGCCAAAATGCATTGAGTTCAGGTGATTTTGGGTGTTGCAAGCAGTGGAAGAGTATACCTAAAAAAGTGGCCGGTGAGAGTAAATGAAGAAAGAAAATGGCCCTCTTTTCTATTCTGCTCTTTTAGTGGGCCAGCCAAGAATGATAGTGGTACTGTCATTCAAACGGAAAGGTGGAGTGCAAGGCGGTCCTGTGGGAGCTTGCCGGTAAAGGTCAGGGACAGGGAGATGGCTCTGACTCAAGGACATAATTGGCAAGGTAGAGAGCCTGTTCAGCTCACAACCCGGCACACAAAGGTATCAGACGGTTTGCCGCATACAGGGAATTTGAGCCGGCCGTGACAAATCAGCCCCCGTCTAAATGAAACCAAAAAGTTTACCATCGCTCACAATTTTTGCTCTGCATTTTCTCGTTCTTTCTACAACTCCCAAAGATCCCTACTGCAGCAATTTTGGTAGTTTCCCTCTCTCTCTTTTTTTTTTTTTTTTTGTCCTTCTCGTCACATTTTTTTCCCGTCTTCTCTCCCCCACTCCTCACTGCTTTTCGTATCCAAATCAGTTTTTGTGCTTCCTGTCAGCAACATTTCTCTGTTGTCATCAAAACCTTATGGAAAGCGATTCTCCTCTTTCTTTCTCTCACTTGCTGGAGTTTCTGCAGACACTCGGCGACCTGAGGGTCTGTCTAAATACGGTCGGTTTTTGTGCGGTAGCTTCAAACTAGTGAACACTATTGAGGATTGCTACCCAAGTACCCAAAGGGTGGTTTATAGGCGGGTGGGTAACATTAACGCTCATGCTTGATTAAATAATTTGTCTGCAAACAAACTCTATGCTGTTGTTTTTTTTTTTTTTTCTGGTTCCTCCGAAGTGACGTAGCAGTGGAAAGCTTCAGAAAAGCCTTCATGCAGTAATACTATCAAACTACAAAACTGAAAATACTCCAGGTTCAAGGACGATACATCTCCTTAACGCTTGTAGTGCTGCATGTGATACATAGGAGGGCTTGTATTAGAAGCCTTATAATTAGCCCTAATGCCTACTGTAGTGTGTCTCCTCAATGCCAGAGCATAGAAAAAGGGAGGAGGAAGAGAGTGATTAGGGTTAAGGGCACTGTGTTAGATGCCTATCATTAAAGGGTATTAAAATCTTCTAATAGAATTATAAAGCGCCCTCGGGCAGCGGACATGGTTGGGTGGGAGGCAGCGCAGAGGAAAAAAAGCGATGCAAGCTAGGAGGCCGGGTTTGCTTTGTCGAGACGTGGAGTATTGCTCAGTCAAACAATCGCCAGCCATTCATTCAATGTGACGGCTGTAAGTGGTCGTAAGTGAGGCAATAGCCAGACCCTCATTGGCCAGTACTTAGAGATTGCTCACTTAGTCTTTGCACAAGTTTGCACACTGTCAGCAGCGTGGATCAGTATAGGCTGTTTTGGGGGGGAGGTTCGCTCCCAAAGGGTGTGTTAATGGGTCCCTCCTTCTGTGGAGTGTTGTTTAACCAATATATTGATCTGCCGTATCATTATGAGCACCTAGAGGTAAGTACGGCAGAGTAAAATCTGTCAAATCTGCTTTCATGTGATATATATTTTTTACTACCTGAGGCGACTGTGAGTCTGCAGGTAGAGTTCGATTCCAGCTTCCCTTCGACACACATTGATGCGACTCCAGGCAACTCACTAGCAGTCGGTGCATGAGTGTGTGCGCATTAGTGAGTGCGATTGGATGAATGTGGCTATAGTGCGTAATGCTGTGGAAAGCGCTAAGTAAATTTAGTCCATTTACAGTTTATATTTTCATAGATCCATCAAATTTTTCCTATGCAGCAGCTTCACCGAAATTTCTGGGAATCTGGGGAATTGTTTCCAGAATCTCCTGAAGAGTCTCGACATGCTTTCTGTCCAAATCGCTCGGTTCTATGAAGCTGATGAGAAGTAAGCGAAGTTTAAAGAGATGCACACTTCCATTGTAGAGGTTTAATGAATCCATGTGGGCTCTGGATACCACAGGCCACCATCTTCTACTTAATATTCGGTGGTTGGTCATTAGGCTTTGGTTTATTGATGTAAGGTCGAGTTTCTTTTGCTGTGAGGAAATATGACTCAATCTGTCCATTCATTTTTTTTGAGCACATGGAGGACCTGACAAACAAAATCAACATGCAGCTCGGACTTCGTATCGAGCACATGAGGAGATTCGAGAGTGGCGACATACCATGGGAGATTAATCCGGTGGAGTCCTTTTGCATCAACGCCCTCCATATGTTGCTCATGGAGAACGCCTTAGTTGTTCCATTTAAGGACACGGGTGTGGAAAATGGGTTAATGTCAACTCTGCAAAAGGTGCTGTGCCACTTTGTGAAGGAGCTGCACAGCATCCTTGGAAACAACAAGGAAGTGGCCAGATATGATCCGAGTTGGAGGTCATTTCAGCTCGAACTGGCGCTGGAGGGGAGCTCTTTTATGGCCATCCTCTTTCCCCATCGGACTTCAAGCTAAGTGTGAGCCTGGGGACCAACACCGTTAACCCCAACAGCCTTACCCACACCCGAGGCTTTATCGGGTTGGCTCCGCACTCAGCTGGAAGGGCCGGTGAGGTCCCGCCCCCCCTGCACCATTGCACGAGAAATGACCTCCAAACCAAGAGGTTAGAGCGCATATTTCCTGTCTGCCAGGCTCTGGATGCTGTGCCGGCTCTTTTGGGTGTTAGGGTCATTCACCTCCTCCTACGCGATGTCTTCAGGAGAAATGACCACATTCCTTTTGCTGCCCTGAAAGCCGAGAGACCACCAGGTCGTCTCTCTGGAAGCATCGACTTAGAGGTCTTCTGTGAAGACCTCAGCAAAAAGAACAGCTTCCCAGCACCAATCACATTTGGGAGGGCGCGTGAGATGATGGTTGAAAAGGGAGTCGATGTTAAGAAATGCCTGATTGAGGGCTTTGTGGCCGAAAAGTTGCGTTTCTTCCCACACATCAAGTTCCGTGATGTGCTTCATTGTTTTTAGGAAATCGTTTACATATAGAAGTGAGATTTCTACCATTGATCTGCACACAGTAACTGTATTTTCCAATTTATAAGTATTTCTTAATGCTTTCAATGAACAAACTGTGGAGAAAACAAGAACACTAACATCAATTAAATTGTATTGCTAGAACAATACACCAGAATTATCATAAGAAGTTTATCACGATAAATGATAAACGATTCAATAAATACCCACCATTAGTGGTAAATAGACACGAATCAGAATCTATCATGCACAGGCACGGACACGCAGACGCACTTTCTCACCTAAGATCAATTGAAATTGGACATTTCACCTGGCACCCATGTTTTGTGTTGGGGCGATGAGAGAATTGACTCAGTCCCCATAGTTGAGGCCTAAACTGGAATATCGCGTCTCATTCTTGTCTTTGCATCTTCCATTTCCTTGTCTGTCTCTCCCACCGTCTCCAGCATAAACAAGAAATATGGAAAAGCAGAAATCAGCCGGTGTTTCAGTCGGCCCCTCCCTGGCTGTCACCTTTCCCGTGGGAACTCTTTGGGTATTCTTTGCGAGAGCAAAAATGTTTTATTGATTTATTGGCGGTGTGAGAACGGTCTATTTATCCCGCGTCTCTGGGAGAAATATGAGTGTCGTTGAAGTGTTCTGGCTGAATAATCCCGGTATTAGTCGAAGTCAAGGAGTGTCAGGATGAAGTGATTGGACTGTTTTGGGCCAGGGAGGGGGCGTCTGTTATCGAAGTGGCATCTAAATGAGGCACCAGGAATCTAAAAATATATGGTTTTACCATGAGTTATCCATAAACCCTAACCGTTTTCGAGATTAATTGAATTTTAAGAACCTCCTTATGGCGCTTCTTTAATGAAAACAGCAGTAGCAGATTAGTGCCAACATATACGATTAAAGAGTCGGCGATGAGAGAAGCAGTCCATAACGTTTCCGTTTCCTCCCTGATAAGTGCGATAGCTTTGCATGGTAAGAGAAATGACCCTGAGCGCTACAGTCAAGACGCTGATATCGACTTTGCTTCGGCCTCCGTCCTCAAATATCAGCCCAGACGCGTTCCCCGAGACCTCGCAGCACAAACACAGCAAGTCTGTAAGAAGTAAAAAGAAAGAAATTAGGAAAAATTATTGCATCACCTTCTTTTTTTTTTGTTGTTGTTGATTGAAATCATATTTTGTGGAAAGTTGCTTGGAAAGAGCACGAGATAAGGGCAGAAAATAGTCCTCTTTAGAGTTTGTTTGTTAGTCTAATCTCTCCCGCTTGGTTTCTCGAGCTCAGATAGCTAATAAATCTTTCATTAGAATTCAAGCGGCTGGAACAACCCACAGAGTAGACGGGCTAAAACCGGGGATATTTCAAATTTGACTAAAGCTTTTTTGTGCGTGTGTGTGCGCGCGCGCCACTAATTCTGGAACAAATTACTCCTCGTGAGTAATATATCCGGATTTTCTTTCTGAATTATTATTATTATTTTTACTCGTTCTTACATGCAAACACAGCTGGCCAGAATGAGCAGGGCGGTTAGTCACGGGAGCCACGTGCAGAGAGCATTTGCACTGGAGAAAGTGGCTGTGCTTAATGGGATGTGGGGCTTCCTACATTCCCATCCCTCTTCTACTGCCAGATGAGCACATTAACAGTTTATTCCCAGACATTAGCCCTCTCACTCCTGCCCCCTTTAGTCACTGCATTAATGGGACGTCGCCACTCAGGACCCCATGTCTCGCCACAATAGAGCACTCTAAACTACTCATTAGTGCAGTAATCTGCATAGCACAGAGTAAATATTTGCCTGGGGATGTTTGAGAAAGACCCTCAGCCAATAGGAAAGAAAAAAAAATTGCGCTTTTACGGCTTAAATCTGTTCTGAAAACCCAATATGCAATCAGGCTCATGTATACACGAGCCCCTGCACGCATGACGAGGTCTTTATCTTAACTGCAACGTTTGTTTATGAGGGCGGTAGAGTTGAGTGTCAGGATAAAGAAGTTTAGTCGTGCTTGCTGACAGGCTCCTTCTGGCACACTTGATGGAACAAATTGAAATTTTAACCTGATGAAGGTAACGTGAAATTTGGCGGAGCAAAACACAAGCCCACTCTCAGCCCGGCTTTGATGTTCCCGCTTTTTTCCGAGGCTGGATGTCGGGGCGGCTTGTCGGGCGTCGCAACGCACGTGTTGCGTTGCAACGCGAAGAAAATAAAATCCCTCCCAGTCTGATCTTTGATCTGCATTCCTGTGTTTGACGCCTTCTCATATCAAAGTGAAATTGCAGTACTGTACGGTTTCGTTTTGTTGTATTTTTGCTTTGTGAAAGCAGAATCCAGTTTGCGGTGATCGGTCTCATCTGAGCTTTTTTCTTTGTGGTGATTTTACAGCAGCAGTCACACTGCTAGCCTTCTACTTACATGGCCTACATACTCTGCTGTACACTTTCTACAAGTTAATGGTGTCACTATAAATTAAGTTGCAGTTAAAAATGCTGACAAATGAGAGAAATTAAATTACATTGAAGAAGCTGAAAGAGTGGGCTGTTGTAAAAGATTTTTTTTTATTTTTGAAGGGGTGGGGTTCAATAGATTGAATATCTAATTAAATTGAATTTAAAAATAAACCTACTTGTAACAGTGATTATTTCATCTTTTTTTTATATTTGAAGTAACTTGAGCAGGTTAGCAAGCTGATGTTGAGTAATGCTGGCTAACGGCTTGCAAAACATAAATGGCCTGATCCAGTATTTGCTCAGACTCTTAACAATAAAATAAAGTCCAGAAATTGCTAAACTGATATTGTGAAATTGTACATTTATAAAAGTATGGAATAGACACTTTGCATATTGCATATTTGTTCATTCTGTTAATTTCCATGCGTATGAACTGCTCTGATTGGTAGAAACCGAGAGAAGACAGTGAGATGTGTGAATATATAGTGTTTATGAATTATTCAAACTAAAGTGCTGAGAATATGCTCCCATGAAGTGGATAAATACTTTGAACCTGACATTTCACAGTCAACCTATTGTTTTGGTCAGTTTCATTGTCTTTATTTATTTTATATTTTGTGTTTTTACACGTTTGGCCAAGCGTTTGGCGCTATTGGTGTATTTAAATGTTCTGTGCTAGTGCACCGTTGTCAAATAGCAAGTGGCTCAGGTGGTAGAGCAAGTGGCCCTGAACCCCAGAGGTTCCTGGTTTGAATCCCATTCCTTCTTGCATTCATGGTAAAACATCTGCCAAGTTTGTGGACTGGCACTGTCAACCCCATGGAGGGAAGTGCCAACAGGACAACATCATCGTATCAATTAACAACTCACACTTTATCCCCCCCCCCCCTCCAATCTACTCTGCTCAGTGGCGCCGGTTCACTGAGCAGCCAAGGGGCTGGACAGGAGGATGAGCTCCAGATTGGAGCATGCAAGTGTTACATAATGACTGCTACTACTGTAGTGCACAGATTATTCATAATGTTTAGCGATTAAGCAAAACTATTGAAGTAAAAAATAACAGTACATCTGTAGGAAAATCTGACGCTTTTTCTTTTCACCAATCTAGTGTGAGTTAAATTTCTTAGGAAATAAATCTTGATCGACCTTGGTCTGTATCCATGGACATTTAAACTAAATCTTCATATCTAAAATTTTGTAAATGTTTTATTTATATGTACTTTTCTTAGGAAAGTGTACACTTTTAATAGCATCATTGATTCACAAGGTAATTTGAAATGCTGGAAAAGTTTATAAAAAATGAAGTAGGCATGAAATATCCTGCAAACAAATATATTTTTTAGTCCTGATTTAAAGGGAACACCAGTTTCTGAACAGTTTGGGCTTTCAATCCACCAAATCCTAATCCAAGCCTGTTTTTCATCTCCTTCCCTGTTTGGACAGTACGCATTAAGCCCAAAATTGTTGACACCCTGAGAAAATTCAGATTTCAAAATTGATCCTTTGATTTGACCAACTTTTTTTTCTGAGAAGAATTGATATTAACACTTTGGAGTGACCCAGTGTCTCGCCTAAGCACACAAAGACTTAGACGAACGGAGTTGGGGTTCAAACTGGCAACCTATCGTTTACAGGACAAACTTCTCTTCCCTGTCGCCCCAGAACGCGTACGATGCTCTCGGTCGAGTGATGGGTTTCAGAGAGCTGCAGGGCAAGTTCCAATCACTTTCTTTGCGCATTCTTCAAGCAAATCATTAAGTTGCAGATCACACTGTATCTTAGTAACCTACCCGTGCAGCATGTGACTTCATCTCAAGGTGAGCAGCGTTTCTGCATATAATGCAAGACACATTTGTTTACAGTTCTAAACGGGAGACAGTAGATGTGTTCTTGAACCTCCTTTTATTAAGTCCGATGACCAACATGCAATGTAATAATAGCGGCCCCACGTATTGGAAGGTGAGCCTCGGGCAAGATCCCAGGCATATTTATTGCCACGCTGGTGTGACGTGTGTAGCTGTTCAGCTATTCAGGTCCCCATTTGCCAAAGTGAAACATCTCCCTATCAGTATTCACATCCAACGCCACCGTAAGATGAAGTCGGGTCTTGAAAGCCATTGTATGACTGAGCCACCCATTGCATTATTGGCGTGGCCCGATTGATGTTTTCTCTTTGATAAAGCTAGCGGTTCTGCCTGGCCTTCACAATGGGACAGATCCCCTTATCTCTCCGTTGCACTTCATATGAAGTGTGTAGGTCATGATACAGCTTAGCATTTTTTTTTAAAAGTTGATGGCGTTTCTACAGTAAGGTCTGTACAGGGAAAGTAAAGTAAGGGTTGAAAACGAATAAAAATGGAATACGATCTAATTTTATCTTTTATGACAAGTTTTAACGCTAATTTCTTGTGTTTATTTGCGCCGTCTGAGCCGAGGTTTGTGTGAGCCCTTCAATTTGCCGACGTTCACTTTCAATTTCTTATCAGTGCCGTCAAGTGCATCTTCAAAAAACATCAACTTGAGAATTGCTGGGGATGTTGGATGAAGGTGAAAGGGGTTAGAGATAAAAACTGGGGACGTCTTAGTTTTTAGTCTGAAGTAGATCAGATGTTGAAAATGTTATTTTACATCTTTTAATTTTAGATTATATTAGTTTTCATCTGGGTGGATGGGCTGAAAAAGGAAATTGCAAATGTTTCTTTTTGCTTGGGAATGAATATTTTCCAGCAACTTTTAAACTGACCGACTTATTATTTTAGCTTGTCCAGGGAAGATTGAGTTGCTTTGATTTAACTAGTTTTACCCATTGCATTCTGGATTCGAAAGGTTAAAATTTTTATCCAGAATTATTACTTGCACTCTATTTCAGTGGCCACTGTTAGCCATTTATAGAAATGGCCAACATTTCTATAAATGTTAGCCTGGAGCTAACATTGCACCTCTTTTTTCTTCATGCTTGCATAGCAGTGCTACGATTCTCAAATATCCTCCCTGTGAATTGTTTTAAAACCGAATTTTGCAGAAAATATGACTTCTTCATAACTCAGTTTTCACTTCAGCTGTGTAGACTTAAAGAGGAAAGATCTTCACTTTTTTTGCATCTTGTATGTCAAACACATATTTTATTCTCTAGTTAAATAAGGCTAAATACATTTCACACTACACTGTGCAGACTCTCTGTTTGCACTTATGAGAATTTGTCATGATCCATGCTTGAGGAAACTTCAGTGGTAAGACCATTATTTAACCAAACTATCATTTGACTGTTTAGGGGAAACTTGCAACACAGAAAGAGTCAGCCAATCATTTAGTATGAAAATGTATCAAAAAAGTTTTAAGTGCATTTGCAAAACAATGTTTTTCAATGCATACTTTATGCAATGTTTATCCACTTGGACCTGTATTTAAATCTCCCCATTTATGTATCATATCATTCATATTCAAAGAAAGAGCGCTTCAGTAAGCCATCTCAATTAGTCTGTTCATTTTACTGATCAAATTTCTCTGTCATCTCTGCCTATGGGTCAGAGCAAGTTTAAGAAAAGAGAGAAGAAGAAAAAATGGATAGGAGCACGTCACTCGTTAAACTCTTACACATCAACAGGAATTTAAATTGCATTCATTTTCACGCTTAAACACAACAGAAGCAACAACATGGAGGACCTACTGGCTTAGCTTTTAATTAGGCCAGCACTTAGAAGCACTGAGGGGCCGGCATGTTCCATCCGGCTGCCCTCCAAAACTCCCTCAGGCCCTCTCTAGCTCACTCTAGGCAAATTCAGCTAAGCCTTGGCCTCTGATCAGGGTAAACATGCACACACTTCCCCGCCCGCTCGTCCCATATCCTCTGTGGATGCACACTGGCTCCCAGCATGTGCTCACTTGGCGCCTTTGTCTCATCTTCAGTCAGGCTGGCATATGCCGTCCTGCCTATTAGCAATCCATGGCGCTTGCTAGTGGATTCTGTTAATTACTGCTTTCTGGAAGGACCCTTTACCCTCTGCTTGTCCCTTTCCTCCTGTTTTTATTGACCACATCTTCTCCAGGTTTGTTTGTAGTGAGCCCTTTTGGGGGCAGTAGCCTTTTAAGCATGTGTCTATATTGTTTTTCTCCCCTCTCCTCTAGCACTTCCTCCAAAGCCATTCTCCCCCCCGTTTCTGATAAGGGATTGGAAACAGATAACAAAAGGGGTTGCGCTGCGGCGACCTCTCTGTGGCTTTTGTGGCTGAATCACTGCCAGGAGATGGATTGCGCCCCTGCACAATTTTCCTCCTCCGGGTTTAGGTCACCGTCGGGTATTGTTTCAGCCTCAGTGTCCTTGGGGCGTCGGGGAAGAACGACCCAACACGAGTCTGCCAGAGACTCCGGTCAATGGTGGATGAAGAGCGGTTTGGAGGAGAAGAATGGAGAGGACGCAACGGAGGTGAATTGAAGAGAGGAAGGACATTAATTATAAGGTTGACACCATCAATAGAGGGGTGAAGTCAAACCACCTGCCAGAGGGAATTGGAGAAGAGCAGCTATAAAGGCGCCATTCCAATATCGGAGCGCAGCTGCAGTGATAAAGACTCGGTCGGTGAATGTGCCATTTGTATTCTGCCATGTCTGCAGCTCTAAGGTATCGACACAAAGAGATCTAAAGGGGAAAAGTCATCGTCATCCTTTAATATTTAGTCGTTTCGCCTGACACACTTGTTTGTTTTTTGAATTCCAAAGTACGGAGCCTTGCAAAGCTCTGCGCACTTTGTCACATTTACAAACGCAGCCTCCAGTGGATTTCGCTGACATTTCATGAGACCGACAGACACGACGTGCCACAATTTTTAAAGAAAAATAAATATATATTAAAAAAATACCTGGTTGACACTCAACATGACTCTGACCTACAGAGTGGGTTAAGAGGTCAGATCGTTTGACATCCTCTTGTTATTGCCCCGCAGGAAGCCGCTAACCGCTTCAGAGAGCAGTGCTGGTTGTTGGGTGTGATGTGAAGTACTGCAGATCAGAGCTGAGCGGACCCTTCAATAAACTCGAGCGTAGTGGTTCTTCACATTCTTCCTGCCTTTTCATTGATTTACAGCAGCATTCGGAAAGTATTTGTGACCCTCGGGCTAGTTTGCCGTTTCACATTGTATCACTTTACACCCGCAAACATTATTGGGATTTTGTGTAATAAACCGACATAAAACTGTTAGGTGGGAAAAAAATATTACATTTTTTCACAAATAAAAATCTCAAAAGTGTGGCATGGGTTATAAGTATTTCTTGCAGCTACATGTCTTTTTATTATTTCCACAATACGATTTAGGTGTGGACTTTGACTGAGCCGTTATAATGCCGAACATGCTTTGATCTAAACTAATTAATTGTAGCTTCAGTTATATGTTTTAGGTTGTTTTCTGGCTGAAACTAGGAGCCTCCTTCGTCTTTTCGTTGGCCGACCTATAAAGGTAGCGTAACTCATGAATTTTGTCTGCGTCTTCTCGGAAACTTTCACAACTTCTCCAGGGTTTTCTTTGAATGTCCCAGAACCTATTGCGATAAACGATAATATTGTTGTTTTGAGACCATTTTCAAGTAATACAATAGTAATAATGGCTTAATAATGCAAGAACACATTCTCAAAGATAAATAACCTTGAAATTATGATGACATTTAAGGACCAGAACTGGGAAGAAATTTTAAATATACAAAATAATAACGAAAACAACATAAACAACAAATAGAATGAATTAAACACCAAACTGGTGACTTTGATTATTCAATTTTTGGTAAAAAAAAAAAAAGAGAAAGAAAAGAGAAAATTGATAAACTAATTTGGAGTTTCTTTAAATTTATCATGCAATTAATAGATTTATTGTTTATTGTGACAGGCCTAGCCAGAAACCTTTGCGTGAACACGCTCACCTCCCGCCTAATGAAATAACGCCTGAGTTTGAGTGCAGAGGTAAGTGAGGCAATCGGCCAAGTCGAGCCAAGAGACGGGTGTCGATTCACGGGGATTAACATGCTGATTGCGCCCATAAAAAGAACGTCAGTCCTCCGCACTTAGCTGTGACCTAAGTGTATCTTACAGGCCTCAGAGCCGGTCATGGCGGAGTCGGAGCTGCACATCAAAACCAATCACTTCATCAAGGTTGGTGCTGATGACAGGCCTCAGCTCGAATTGGAAAGTTGTTTAGAGAGAACAGCAGGGCCGCAGCGAGCGCCGGCTTAAATGTTACTGTGGAATTGAAGTCCTTGACTCAGAGGGAGGCAGCTGAGTAAACTTCTCTAAAGTACAAAGTTGATTGAATTTTTGTTTTTATTTATTTATTTTTTTTCCGGCCTCGCGTAGCAGCTTGCGCGCTAAGCTATGCTGGAGACACGCGAGACATGGGCGGCGCCTGGCGATGCACTTTTCATCAGCGCCGGGGATTCACGAGTAATCAATGCGACATGCAGGTGTTTGATGTAGGTTGGGGCCGGAAAAGCGTGCGCCGTGTGTCGCGTAGGCCGGTGGCCAGGATGTGAGGGTTGCCATGCCAACCGAAACACATCTGCTCTATCTTTAGAAAACACAATGGGGCTGTGTTTCAATGGGCAATCATCAAATTCAGACAAAGGGACAGCACCGAGCAAACAAACCTGAAAAAAAATAAAAAGAAACAGTAAAGAGGTCATCAGACAAGTTTATTCACGGCTTGATTTCAATCTCGCAAACAGAGGTCCGCATTGTTGGTTTGATTGTGTTGTTTGTTTTCCCACTCGAGGAAGAACCAGCTCTGTGCACCGCATTTAAGGCTAAAGTGTTTTTCTTTTTTTTTTTTTTTTTTCTATTTGATGTTGTCAATATCAAAGAGAAGATTAGCCCCGCTTTCACGGGAGACACTGATTCCTTTTAGCGTCTGTCCGTCCAGCTCTCCAATCTATATTCCTCGAAGGCACAAGGGCATCTGAGCCCAGGCAGTTTATTTTATATAAATACAATTTACCTGCCACAGAAATCCACTGCTCGCAGGTCAGAAGAATGAATGAATTGACAGGGATGAAATTGAAAATCTTAGCCCGTTTTCTCCTCGAGTTTTCGAGATATGTTTTTTTTTTTTTTTTTTTTTTTTTTATGAAAATTGCCACAAACAAGGGCAAGTCAAAGAAAAGCGCATACAGATGTGCGACTGGAACTGCCACATGTTCTAATTCAAGTCAAATTATGCAGATATCTTTAACCTATTTCATAGACGACGTGCAAATAACTGCTGTGGTTTGATGCAAATATTTCCCATTGACACAACATCCTGGTAAAACCTTAAGCAAGCTGACATTTTTAAGAGTGACGCCAATTTCTATCGTTTCATTCCTTCAGAGATGCTTGTTTTCAATTGTTTATTTTTCTATCGTTTTACTTTTCCATACACAAGTCAAAGCTGGTCAGTCAAAAGCGAAATAAACATTAAATCTGCAACAGTTATGGTTTAACTTTGGCAAATAAAAAAAAAAGGTTCTTAATACCACAGACCAGGTCATTCCTGTGGTAGTCACCTCTAATGCTGAGGCAGTTTTCTGGATGGAGCACCATTGTCAGCCAGTCGGACAGACACCCAATCCATCTCGACTTATTACATCCTGTACACTACTAGAGGCAAACAAACACAACAGGCAAAATCAATTTGTTGCAGTGGTTTGTTGACATGGTGTGAAAAATAACTCCGCTATCCCATCTTCCTCTCAGTGAGGGTCTGGTCTTTATTCCGCCAGTGTCCAACAAGAAAGGGCCTTTATCAACCCATAAAGTGGGAAAAAAATACTCCTATCTGTTTAGTAAAAAGCTGACCAGGCAACAAAACTTGAGGAAATAAACAATAGAAACTTGATAAATAACACTTAGAAGTTACCAGATGTGAGAATTTCAACATTTAATGGATTGAGTTGCAGGGTGAATGAGTCCAGGAGGGAATCCCAGACATCACCCTCCCCTATAGCACGTCCTGTGTCTGTGTTCCAGGTCCGATGCCAGGTCCTAGCATCGGTCCAATCAGCTTCCAAGTGAAGATGGCTCCCAGATATTCTGATCAGATGCACAAGCCACGTTGAGGAAATCCTTTCTGTTATGGAGGAGCAGCAATTCTGCTCCAAGTTCACCCCCGGATGACTGAGGTCATTGGCCCATCTCTAAGGCAGAGCTCAGTCACCTTCTAATGTGGCTCTTGGTTATTTTTTCATCATGATCCATATTTCATGGTTGAAATCTAGAGCTTTACATTTTGACCTCAGATGTTTCTTCACAACAAAACAAGAGTGGAGGCCCCAGATGATTTATTAATCTCCTTTTTGGTTCTCCCATTACCTGTGAACAAGATGCTAAGGTACAGGAATTCCTCTTCCTGTGGCAGACACTGATACCTAATCTGTACATCATACTACATTCATTCACACATGCTGATGGTGACAAGCTACTTGATAGTAACAACAGCTGCCCAAGGCTGACCACCAGCAGCAGGCAAGGCAGGTGAAGCATCTTGGCGAAGGACACAGCCATAGAGACAGAGAGAGCAGGGATTGAACCGACAACCCACTAATTGTGGGACAGACTGTTATTGTACTGGAAAGCCTTTGAGTATTCCTCTGATCCTGGGGCTCTGTCCTCTAGTTGGGTCTTCCAATGCAAAGTGAAGATCCAGTTCCTGGCATCATATTCCGGCTCCAACTCTGACTCTGGTCTTAATGATGTCAGAGAAGAAATCTGCAACATTGACCTTCAAGGCAGACGTAATGGGAATTAGACAGTTTGCTTAGATAGACATTGTTGGATTAAGCCACTAATGTGATGATGCATCATCTCAACCACCAATTTTCTTTGTCTGCTGGATCTTGTGTCCAGCAGTCAGTGGCGCAAGAGGCTGATTCACCCCGGATGGATTGTTTCCTCTAGCATAAAATTGCCCGAGCCAAGAACTGCGGACTACCAAGCACTTCTTCTGATCAAACATATGCAGAATTTGAGGAAGCAGAAATGCAACTTATTGGACACATTTTGTTCCATTTCACATTGAAACAAAGCGGAAAGATGTTGTGATAGACGGCTGCTTTGTGCAAGGTGTATTCCGCCTCTTTGCCTGATGACTTTTGGGATTTGCTCTTGTTCCCACAGCCTCCTGCTGGACAAAAGTGGTTAGGGAAACTGAATGAATAAGTAAGTAGGGAAAATCAAATAAAGCAATGTTTACATCTACATTTGCTTGTTTGGAGTTGTCGTATAGCCCGCTTCAAATACCGCTGCCAATTCTTTGTTAGAGGAATTTGCATTGCTATTTGTGTGCGCTTGGTACAAAGAAGAAAAAATACGGTTGGCTCACTCAGAAATCGCTGACAAAGTGCAATGGCGTGTTTTGTTTTGTCTTTTTTTATTATTAAATAACTCTACGGGATGCAAGCGCCTGAGATCGTGAATCCAGAAAACCTGTTTTCTCAGCTGCGGCATAATCTTATCAATCCCAATGAAAAGCGAGTTCATTGTGGAATATTTCACCACTAAAAAGTGTTTACACTGTGCATTCTGTGCAATATCTTCTCCTGTAATGCTGCTGGCCTTTTCATTCTTTTGTGATTGCATCTTTGCATCGACTCAATTTCAGCAAAGACGAAGATTTTGCTTGTGCCTCTTCGTGTAGTTGGGGCACGTTTGCTGACATCACCCAACTCATTATCGCCTGGCGCTGTGGAGAATAGCGCAAACACGCAATCGCTCTGTTGCAGCCTTTGTCATTTCCAATCTTTGCCCGCTCCTCAAACTGAAAAAAAAAAAAAGCCAAGTTTAAAGAAGTTCAGAATGAGTAAATTTGTCCAACTGAGCTTTGAGTCACATCTGCCCAGGGATAAGATCGTGGTCGAGGTTGCTGTGCTGTGCTTGAAGGCCTTTCAGGAGCCGGGGGCAGAAAGGGTGGAGAGAGAGAGGCAGGGTGATACTAGGGAAAAAGAGCTGGAGAAGGCAAGTGAAATTCTGTTCTCTCCTCAAAGCTTTGCAAAAAAAAAGCCAGGCACTCTGTGCGGTCCTATCGGAGAGTTTCGATTATGAACGATGCTCCCACCCGGAGCCATCTTGGAATCCCTCGCTCTTGAGATCTTCTTCATGTAATCCTCGGCGAGATTTGCCTCTGAAGTGACAACACGCCTCACGTGCTTTGCCCGTCATGCATTATGAATGACGAGACGGGGACACTCCTGTCCTAATTCTGCTTACAGCGGCATAAATGTCAACAGCGTTGGAGCTGACTAAATGCTAATTGTCATCACAAAGGACGAGTGAGATTGAGTCAGAAATCTGGTGTGGAAGTGCCCCCATCAGTTCATTTAGAAATCCTAGGGAGATTTTCAACCCCCGCTCTACCTTCGCTGGCCTTCTTTCTCCTGTCTGTCTTTTCTTCTTTTACTTCGCTTTCCTTCTGCCTTGTAACTCCCTTCCTTTCATCTCTCGGTTGCGTCGCTCTCCCCTCTCGGAAGATTCTACTTGTGGCACCGAGCGGCATTAAAGTCAACAGACAGGTCTTCTTTGTACCCGAGAGTGCTGTGTCGATCTCAGCTGCTGTCCCCCCCCCCCCCCCACACACACACACACCTCCTCTCCCCTGCTCTCCAAGCCTCAGAAAACCTCCTCAGGAACCCCCTCCACCCCCTTTCCCTCTGCTTCTTCCCCCTTCCTTTTTCCAAGCGCAGAGAATAGGAGCTGACATCTCCACAGAACCGAGAAAAAAAATCATTTAAAGCCCTTCCTCTCTGTCCGGTTGCTGCTACAACAGAGAGGAGTGTCAGTAATGCAGCAGGAGGAGAGACTGGGAGGTGTGTGTGTGTGTGTGTGTGTGTGGTAGAGGGGGGAGTTGAGGCTGGCTGTAATGAGCTGAGAGTTGTTAAGGCTCACCTTCTGCTGCTCTTTGTACGCGTGGCTCCTCCATGTACTCATGTTGGCGCCTTCGCGGTGCTGCACGAAGCCGAAGTTGAGATACGCGAATACTTCGTTAAAAGTGTGGGATGGAGAGGGATAGAGGAGTGGCACTTCCTGTTCATCTGCAAAGATCTGAGAGATGAGTAAGAACCCCCTCTCCCCACCCCTCCCTCATCCCCCTGCTGTTCGGAAAGAGTTGGGCCGAGGATCCGAGGACATCACACATCAACTGCAGCTCTCTCTATTCCTTCACGTCTTCTCACTCCCCTCCTGCAAGAAGTGACTCTTTCTCGGGTCGCGTCTCCACAGTCCCCCAGCTCGTCTGTGTGCAACGCGACACAGATGACAAATCAAGCTGTTCTTCCTCAAAACACAACATGTCAAGTACTGTACGTTCCCTGTCGATGAGGGGTGATGCGAGGAACTCTCTGGCTGAGCCCCCTCGCTGTGTGTTGTGTCATTGAGCTTGTTTGTCACAGTGGACATATTTTGTCTGGGTAATAGTGTCCCAAAGTGGGCAGATAGTGTTCTTTTGGCCAAATTGCATGGATTAAAGAAGTTTCCGCAGTCTTAACTGTGTTTACTGAACTTTAGTCCGAAATATGTAGACGGTTTCTGAAATGCAAATGGAAAAAGAAAAAGTTTGTGGTGCGTTCAGAAAACACTTTAGAACTGTTTCTAAACATACGTCATTGGTAGTAATGCCTTTTAAAAAAGTTATTTGCGTCCTCTTTAATTAAAGCAAGAGCTGTATCAGTATTGCCAGTATTGCTCCATGTGGGACGTGGACATTGTCAGGAGAAAACAATGTTCAGTTTGGGAACCTTTTGGGTTTATTTACAGATAAAGGGTTTCTCCTAGGATGGTCATGCAGCAGCCTTCACTGTGTACTGGAACAGTTTGCAGTGTAAAACTTGCTTTACCCATAGCGCATATTTATTCTTTGCGGGAAATAAACACGCAAAACAAGACGGACACAAGTTTTGCAGCATTTTTGCGTTGGCTTGTCCCCACTTCAACCAATATTCTGTTAGACTCTGGGGGCAGAATTGTACGGCAAGCGTAGTTTACTACGCAACACGTTGAATCGTAGGAGTCTGCTAGGAGGAGCTCTTGCATGTCCACCATTTTCCATTTGAATCATTCTACATAGTATCACATTTTCAGAGGTGAACGATGTGGAAAATTTGGTGTGTACGGACGCCAGGTGGAGGGACCCGCTTCCTGACATTATGTCATTTGATTGTGCAACGCTGCACTGGTAGAAGGATTTCTACATCCATAAGAGATGATCGCTTTGTACGTAGCAGTCGGGTTTTCTAAGATTCCTGTTAACAAAACGATACATTTAGAATTTTATTTGACTATAGTTAGAGTTAGTTTCCTTTGTGGCTGGTATAGCTTCAAAGTATATAGGATATAGTGAAAGTTGCCTTTCCCTCTCTGCAGTTTGTATCTCTTTAAACCAGTGGCAACCTGTGCTGAAAATTAATCGGTTTGCAAAAGATCTTCCTTTACTTGTTTCATGCATACAAATAAAATAAAAATGTCATAAGCTTTTATGGCTACTAATATGAACACTGTTTTTTGGGCATATCATTAGAAGCACTCTAAACTCTGATGTATTATCCTTCCTATATCAAAGCTCTAATTTTCAAGGTGCGTTGATTCCAAGATGACAGCATCAAGCGTAGGAGTGTCTTGATAGTGTTTTCAGGGGTTGTGGTAGGACGGAGCAGCAGACCGAAGCATTCGGGCCTCCTCTGCAGCACCGTTTGTGCTGTCTTTCATGATGAAGAAATAGCAGAACCAAAAGGACAAGCTCTCAATTTGTTGGTCTCTTAAAATCGCGATACACGCAGCTGTAATTTGCTCTCCGATTGATGTGACTTCGATTCGCTTTTGAGAAAAGGGTAGGTTTTCGTCATGCTTTCCAGTGAAATGTGAACTTGGGACAGACCAAAAAGACACTGGAGGAACTATGTTTCCCTTCCACCATGGCAACACCTTAAGGTTGTAGAGTGTTACCCTCTATACCCAATCTCGGATAGGCAGAAGAAAACCCGTGACTGGCTGGTCAATTAGTATTTTCCAAATACTTGACTAATGGTCAGTATTGAAAACTAATGCCGTGAAGTAAACCACTTTTGTCTTCTTTTTCTTTTGGAGTTTCTAATAAGACAAATGATGAGGCGTTTGACACCCACTATGTGGGTCATTTTGTACCCACTTAGAGAACCAGCGATTTAAAGTAATTTTCTGTAATCAACATGGGCTATCACAAAGAAATGTGGTTACATAACTCCATTAAATAACATCCAGAAAGAAGGGGGTTCATATTTATTTTGGTTTGATCAAGGGTCATAATTTCACAGCCAGTCAAAAAGGGATCAGGACCACAATGAATGGTAATAGAGTGGGAAGTAAAATTAGTGCGAAATATAACACCATTAAAGTTGACTTAGATGGTATTTAAGCAGCTTAATGACAAATTATCTCCATAATTCCTAGGAATAAGAAAAAAAATGCACTCATGAGCAAGAGTCGTAGGTCCCTTCACTCACCTCCTATCCCAGCCCAGTGGCGCCGATAACCAACTCTGACAAACCTGTCAGCGCTAAACCTTGCAGGAGCAAGAGAGGCCAGAACTACAATGGGCCTTGTTGTTGCAATGGTAGCACACACACTAACAATGTGGTGTTTGACTTCTCATTTCCAGCGAATGGAGCGACTGCCCACGGGCTTAGACTTTATTATCTCTGCTGATGGTGACACTTTGCCGTCCGGGCTGCAAAAGCAAAGCCTGTCTGTGTTTCTGTGTCACTGTGATGCAATTCTTAAAGCGCCCTGGGTCATAAAATTTTATTATTCCAACTAAATGTTGTCAGATGTGAGCTTAAGCCGGGTAGTTTTCAGTAGCCTCTCTATGTCATTACATTGTTTTTCTCCCACATTCGGACATTTACATACACAAAGCTTTGAATACTTAAACAGTGCACAGAGGTTGTAGTATAGAAGACAGCTTGCTTAAAACCACAGCAGAAAACTGAACTGTATTTTATTGGGTGCCTGAGAAATTGAATTTTCCAAAAACAAAACCCTATGAAGTTCACCTGACGTTGTGGTTGTAAAATCAAAGCCTGAAAGCACCCAACAGGACGTTAATAGTTTCATCACGCACTACGGAAAGCAATTAGTGTGAGCACGATCGGTCGTCCTCCGGCCAAATCTTGAAGAAAAACTCACAAATCCTGGTTGTACTCCCCAAATTTGATCATTTTCACAGTTCGGTGTTTGCACATATATCATGGCACGGCTCCGGCTGCCAAAGACAAAACCCCTCCACTTTTCTTTTTGGCATGCTCTGTCCATTCCGTCTTTCGTTTCAATGTTCCTGCCACTTCCATTACTCCTGCTTCTCAGTGCGTAAACCCATACAGTGCGGTAATGCTATAGCTTATTATAATGGGAGAAACAAACAGCGTAAATCATTCAAGACTGGCTGTTCTCTCTGCGTAGCTATTCTTCACGACACACTGCCCTTCATCAATCATATTCCGCTCTTTTCGTTCAGTTTAGCCGCTGAGCGACAGGGACGCGCGACCGCGACGTGGGAAGGAAACTTGGGGATGAACGCGAGCGCCATGCGTCTTCTGTCCACGTTTCCGAAAGAATGCGCACAGTGTTGCAGACATTCCTTTAAAGATTTGCTGCTGGAGGCTGATTGAACATAATGCTGGAGAGAAAGCACGAGGGCAAGCAATCCCAATCATCAGTTATTTTCTCTCCTTTTCCCAGAGGAGAGAGGCAACAGTTGGAGATGCGAATTATGAATTGATAAAAGCTTGCAAAATGGAGATAAATCCCAGCGATTACACAGCTCAGTATCTCACAATTTGATTCCTCTGTCAATGAATCTTCGTTGGACTCGTGTGAAGGACGGCACGCCTAATAATCCCCCATGTATAAAGCGTGGCGAAGGGAAGGGTTGTAATGACAAAGTCCTTTCGAAAAATGATTGAGGAGGCAATTACATTGTGCATCTCACTCTCGGGATGCATTTCTTCTTTTTTTTTTGTACTACTCTCCCCCATCCCCCAGTCTCCGATGGCTGGAAATTTGACCACATCAAACCATGTTTGTCTTCTTTTTGCGTCCCCTGGGGTGCAAGCTGCAGAAAACCCAAGAGATAACAAGAGGAAAGACATAAAAGCACACAAACAGCACACAAAACCAGCAAGGAGGAAGGAGGGGGCAGGGTGTGCGCTTGAGGATGTGAGAGATGCGGTACAAACCTCGTGGATGTCTGTCTGATGGCTTCAAGATGTCGTTTGTGCATAGACGATGAGCTTGGCTTCACCTAGAGGGCAGTTCAAGGCAATGGTGATTCTTTAAAGCCCTTCCTTCCACACCATATCTAAACTCACCATCTACTTTATTAGATACACCTTCTAATACAACTCTTTTACCTTCAGACCAGCTTTAATTCTTGACGGGATGAGCATTTCCTCCAAGATTTGGTCCATATTCCCATGATGTCATTTGCTACTGATTTGTTGACTGAACATCTGTGATCCAAGACTTTAGTTTCACCACAGGCCGTAGGTGTCCTTTTGATATACAGTAGATGTGAGAGCAACTTCTTTCTTAACAAAATGTACACGAAAATGGTGTGGCGTCAAATTTGAGTGGTTTTATCATTTCTCTTCAATCGTTGATGAAAGACCACGAGCCACAGTGTTGGACTCTTTAGATTTAAATTTCTTTAAAATAGTCCTTTTCAACAGACCTTCCAATCAGATGATCTTAATGGTAAATAGCATTCTTGGTCCTTATTCTGCAAATGGCACAGGAGAACACCTGCTCCCCATTGCTGGACATGCAAATCAGCAATAGAGAACTTATTGGGGTTGCAACTGACCGGTGCCTTCTGACGACCCAAGCCACCTCAACACAGATTGGTGCCCTGTGCAGTGAGCTACATGTCAAAATGTGCCAAAGGCTTGAATGAGTTATGCATGTACTTTTTGGTTTTTCAAAACTTCTGCATGCATATATGTGAGCAAAACGCTAAAGCGACACCTGCTAAAACGCTGACGGATGAACACCGAGAGTTTAGACGGTCTGCCTTGGCGCTGTGGCGTTTAATGAGTTAACAACCATTTCTTTTACAGTGAGACAGGCAGCCCCAGTCTTTTCCTGTAAGTCTGCTACATCTAAACAGAGGCTTTTATCGCAGCGTGGCGCTGAAGTCTGACTACAACCAATTACCCAGTTATAACACAACCGCAGCACGGCAGCCCGCTCTGCTTCCTTTTTTTTGTTTCTTCTTCCTTCTTCTTCTCCTCTCTGCTCCCGTTAGCGGGTAGCATCCTAACCTTGCGATGTTGAAACGCTTAGAGGATAGAGACTGAGTGAGTGCACAATACATTAAACAATGAATGTGAAACATTTTCTCCAAGGTGAGAGCTGACATTTTGCTTGGTTCTCCAATTTTTTTTTTATCTATTCATTTTTTTAGATTTTTGCTGGTTAAGCTCATCGAAAGCCGTAAACCTTCAGAGTTTTTTTTCTGCATAAATGTTTTTTTTTTTCCTTCTTCTTCTCCTTCAGTTTTCATCTGGTTCGGTTGATGTCATGTTGTGGCCTGAAGGACATATCTGTCCAAAGACAGGTGTCCTGACCTTCTGCCTGCGCTGCCACGCCTCAGGGGACCTCTGTGAAATAGAGGCTACGGCTTTGACCCACTCTCTCATCCACTGCTCACGTCTAAACGGAGTCATGCTGCAGATGCAATGAATCATAACACGAGGAGCTGGGGCGGGGAGGAAGTAATGCATTTATGCATTTAGCTTTAGTTTAAAAAACAACCTGAGTGGTTTTGGTTTGTTTGTTTGTTTGTTTGTTTGTTTCTCTGGAATATTTTATCTCACGATTTCCTTCCAGGTCCCAAACGGAATATAAAATCTCTCTCTATGTTGGCCAGTTTGCTTTAAATCTTCCTCTCTCCAGCGCTACAGCAGCATTTCAGATGGCCACTCTTTTGTGCCCAGTGGCCGTAGCACAATTGCATTATTCAAAGGCGCAGATGAAAGCCGCTTCTTATTCACCAAAAATATACATCCTTTGCGGTACTATGATGAGTACCGCAAAGGATTTAATTTCTTTTGACGGTACTTTTCTGGCTGCTGGCTTCTCACCAGGCCTCTCAGCTACAATGCCGACACTGAATCAGTCGTTCCTGCTGCTCCGTGCGACAAAATCTCTGTTTTGCCAGAGCTTGATCACGTTAATTCTCATCTGAAATCATTCCAGCGTATTCTGCGCTAACTGCGACAAAGACTTTTTTTTATATATATATAACTGCCTTTACTCTGTTTTCAGAAATCAATCTGCGAACTGGAGCGATCTCAAAACATTTTATTAAAGCCTTTGTTGCACTCTTAGCCAAGGAAATCACAATGAAACACTGCGCCGCACAGTGTGCTCTCGCCAATCACCACGTACTAAATTGGTAATTGAGCCGAGATTATAAAAAGGAACATTGATTCCAAAGAGCCTTGAGGACGAGCTGGAAGAGGAAAAGTTGAGCTGCATTTTTCGTTTTTCATATTTTATGTAATGGATCGATCTGAAATGACAGATTTAATGAAATGAAAAAGAAAATAGATGATTTCTGTGATATCTTTTAACATGCATCCAAAAATGTGTTCCATGTTCGCACTAATACAAGAAAACATCCCCAGAGCAAGACGCCGCCACCACCGTGTTTCATCATCAGACGACTTAAAAACTGAAAGCAAGATCTTAAAATCAGTTTTCAGGTGTGCCATAATCCCCTCTTCCTTTTCAGATTAGGGGCTGGACCAATTTCCATGAAAGGTTTAAAGAGTTTTGTAGCTTTTAGACCATTTTGCACCATCCCTGGCCTTCCTGCTGTGTTTTTCGGTCTCCATGATGCCGGTTGGTCCCTTCTGTTCTCCAACAAACCTCAGCGAACTTCACAGAACGTCTGCGGCTACAACGGCATTAAGCTGCACCCACGTTGACTCTGTTGGCTAATTGGGTGACTTCTGAAGGCAATTGATTTCTCTGGATCTTGTTGTATTTTTTTACGGGACAAATCTAAGCTGCATATAAATGCAAGCTACACGTAATGTGTCGTTTTTGTTGGATTCGGTCTCTTTCATAAGAGGTTTTGTAGGGTCTACACCCAGCAACAACCTGGATTTCCATCATTAACAACATTCATCATACAGAAGAAATCATTGAAACGTGATAGATTTGAAATACGTAGCAATAAGAATCAATTATAGTTCATGCAAATGTTGATGAATGTTGAAAATATTCAGTAATTAAACATTTCAGCTCCTAAAATCCCCTTCTGACTTCTGTTCAGCTGTTATGGGAGTTAATGGTCAAGTGTTCTGTTCTTTCATTGCTCTGCAAGTAAAAAGTGAATTTGAGACAATAATTTGTTTGCCTAAAGATTTTGAAAATGTCTTAACTGGATTGTATGGCGACATGCACATACTAATTTTAAATTGTTCTTGAACTGAGAAAAGAAGAAACATTTTGAATTTTAAAATTTAGTAGTAGAACGGTATTGAAGCTGTAGGGTTTTAGCCAGTCAAAACCTCGCTTGCTTGGCCGGGCTGCCACGCCGGCAGCTTTGCACACTACGTGTCATTGCCACACTACGTGTCATTGCCTTTTGAATCTTGATGCGGATGTCAGCGACGGCGCCTTGCTCTGGTGTGTTTTTAGGCAAAAGCTGCACAAATTGACATGCAGCGCATTTCCTCCTGGAGCGGTCTGGGCCCCGGCAGGTTGTCAGTGGAAAGGCGCTACATCCAGGCGATCTCAGGTTCTCCACCTTCTCTTTGCACTTGTGCCGATAATCACCCACTTGCATGACGGCGCGCGAGGAGGCTCCGTCGATATGCACGCGTGTTTGCACACATTCCTACTCGAGCGTCACGATGTACATTTGTGCCTCCGTCACCCCGCCTGTTGGCGTGTGTGTGTTTCATGGGGAACATTCTCTTCTTGAAACACTAAGCAAATCTCTTCAATGTGATAATTGGCTCCCTGGGGTGCTTGTATCTTTGCTGCTCATCATCGTTATCCCCTGAAGGAAAAAACAAGAGTGTTTGAGAGATGAGATGGGCGAAGTTTGCACAGATGTCTGGGAAATGCATTCTAACTCGAGCTTGCGAGGAAAAACTTGGGAGGCAACATGGTGGGCCTGCTCTTGTGCAAGCAGGTCTGCTGAACGCCGTCTGCTGCCATCAGGGAGACAAGTGCTTGTATTCTGACAGTTTAGGTCGATGAATGATTTCTGGGGCTGGTTTTATACCCCAATCCACTGTAGGAGACGGTGGTCCTCCCATTTTAAACTCCTTTACTGTTCATATGTTTGGAGATGACTTTATTAGAGTTTTTGCAGGTTGTGCTGTTAATGTTATTTAGTTAAATGAAGTATGAACTTCCTCTTTGAATTGTCCCTGGTGACTGCTGGAATAAAACTCTTAAGATCAGATGCAGTCTTTGTGCAGACATGCAAGCCAAGCCGCAATGTATTTTCTAAGACAAATTGAAACAACTGGTTTACAGGAATGGTGCATCAGTAAGTGATTTCAAGAGCGTGTGTGTTGTAGTCATAGATTTTATGTCTGCAGGGTTGAGCTTCATCCCATGCTTCCTCACTTCGTATGTGTGATCGAACTGTTTGTGAAAACAGTTCCCAACTTGGGACGTTGCAGCGTTTACTAAAGTGAAACCAGGGACATTGTTCTCTTTGAAGGGAAAATGAAGAGCAGCCATCAGTTTAGAATAATTAGGTCTAAGCAGCTGTTTGACGCCTGGAATGCTTTACTGGTTTGGATATTTCTGCTGCGCCACATAGACGACAGAAGTTGGTGGTTTGTGGTGCTGACACCTGAGCTGTGTGAAAAGCAGACCGTTTTTGTTTTTTTTTATGCTTCAAGGCAAATAGAGATGCTCATCTCGCCAACAGTGTCTCTCCTGCGTCCGTAGACTTTCCCGTCCATATGTTCTCCCGGTCCCCCGGGTATAACGGACCATGGAGCAGATTGTTGGCCGCTTCATAGGGGAAACAGAGAGACAGCTGGTCACCCATCACACGGCCAAACAGATGTTCAGGTGACTCGGAGAGGAAGTGAATGGTAATGGCAGTGGGTGGGAGGTGATGCGAAAGACGGAGAGTGTTGATGGAAGCAGAAAAAATGAATTAATACAGCGATGCAAGGACTCGGAGGCTTCATTAGCAATCCCCCCGTCAGCCTGCAAGGCGGGCCAAATGCTTTCCACCCTCCCACGGCCTACGACGTCGGTTTTGCCTGGCATGTGGATTCGCATACTATCTTCTCTGAGGTCGAATGCCTTTGATCTCTTGATTATTTCTTTGCCTAAACATGAACTGGATGGCTGAGCGGCGCATTGATTCAGCGCCTTAATTCCGACCCACCTTAGGGAACATTCAGAAGCTGAAACGGAATCCGGCCCTGCAACCAGGCAGTGAAATGCTACCAGGCTGTGGCAGAAACTAAAAATGGAAACGCGCGAGCGGTTTTCACAGCCCCCGTGGCTTCGGGTCAGGTTTGATTAAGTCAGAGGCGCACATCTGACACACATCTATGTGATGCAAAAGCTACATTTTTTGGCAAAGTCTTCCCTCCCTACTGTTAGTGAGACCCATTTATCAAATTAAGCTCAATGAAAGTTCTTCTATCTCTGATCCAAGACCTCCTGCACAAGCCCTTCTCTATTTTCCTCTGCCAAGCCTTGTTCTTTGGTTACAGGTCTCATATATAATACATGAGGATTGGGAGACTTATCCCATTCGGTCCATACTGGCTCCTATTCCCAAGAAAGGGGCTATATTTAAGAGCTGGAGAGGCCAGAGGTTTGATTCAGTGGAGATGCTGACTTCTGCCTAAAAATGTGGCAGTGTTTCAACAAAGTCCTGAGACAGAAATGAACACACTTGCATTTAATACTTCTATAGATCTAACCTTCTTTTTTCATTGTTGGTTGATTTAAAAAGCCTTAGCAATGTTTTGTGAATTAAAAACATCTTTGTTTTTCTTGTCTTTTGCTACAATAGCTGGCACCACCTACATCTTTGGCAAAGGAGGAGGCCTGATCACCTACACATGGCCCAACAACGAGAGGCCGAGCACGCGGACGGACCGGCTGGCGGTGGGCTTCAGCACCACCATCAGGGACGCCATCCTTGTTCGCATCGACAGTGCCCCACGCCTGGGCGACTACATCATGCTCCACATTGTATGTATCATTCTTATCTTTTTGTAGTTTCCGTGCGTTTTTTGTGTTTGCGCTATTTTTAAGCCTTTATACAATATTCATATTGGCCAATAGGTGGGATTTAGACACCCTTAAGTCAGCAATTGGTTGACTTGAGGCCCCTCATGATCGGACCAAAGTCGAATTGTCGAGGTGCGGTCACGTGGTTTTCGGATCTTTGTTTTTGCACAAACAAGACACTGAGCAGAATCCCCAGTGTACGTCAAGGTGTTTTGCCGTATGTGTGGTTTACTTCAGTACAGTAAACACGCCGCTCATGACGGAAAGGAACAACTATTACGAGCTCACAAGGAGGAAATAAAAGCTGGAAAATTCTCTTTTATTTTCCATGTTATCAGAAAATTAGAATGAAAAACCTCAGTGAGACGTTCTGCCGCTGCATTGGATCAGAACCGAGCATGAAGGCTTTAATGTTTCAGCACGTTTTTCCTCACAGGCTCGAACGATTGCTCCTCAAAACTGTCCATCCTACTCTATGGCTGAAAAACCGACATCAGGAAGTTGAGTATTTGGGGTCGTTTTCCACAAAAACAAACACCCACAAAAATCAGACCAATCACACAAAACCTTCTCATGCAGAACAGGGCGAAAAGTTCATCAGGGGAGTTTTAGGTGCTGATGACGCGAGGCTGGCAACAAAATGGCGCGACTTTCTTTACGCAAGTGAGACAATGAGCACCGATTTCTCCCCAACACATAGTGGGAGATCAATACACATTAATACGAGAAGGTTGACAGATTCGATACGTTTAGGAGTCCAAAGTTGAAGCCTTGTAATGTAACAAGATGTAAAAACAAAAACAAAAAAGTCACGGAGTTTGAATGCACCGTATGTCGCGCACAGACACTCAAAACAAGTCAAATTTAACAAACAGGCTTGCATGATTTAAATTCTCATGGAAGGCCTCAGGGCAAACACAGCCTGCGTTTCTCAAGCTGATCTATGATTAAGATGCTAAGAGAAAGAAAAGTACTGTACTCTCTCACCACCACCCCACCTTCCCTATAATCCCACTTCTCCAGCGCATTCAAACCAACTCTCAGCATGAATAATTAATGCGAGTCTCCATATATATGGACTCTTCTACCTCACGTTGGAGAAACTCGACGGAAAACTCACGAAGGAGTTCACGGCCGGCAGACCGGGCAGACCCGGGCACAGCATCTTAATAACCTCTCGTCACGACTCGACTCGCGCGTGTAAGCATCAGCTGTTAACATAACAATCAACTCCAGCCGGGGCGTCAAAATCGCTGCCGTGGCGGTACAACAGGGTGGCGTTCGCTGGAGGAAAGTCACTGCCGACGGGGAAAAAAGATGACGTGATGACGGGGCTGGGGTGCTACAGTTGCTAAAGCAGACTGAAAGTCTTTTTTCTTTTTTTTCTTAAAGAGCACTCGGCGTCTCCTGAGTGCGAGCCATGTGGCGCAGAAAAGCAGCCATCTGCTCTGCAGAGATGAAGGCCAACAGCAAGAAAGTTCTGAGCCTGCTTTACAGTGCAGAACAGAAAGAAGAGGGGGAAAAAGAGAAGTGTATGGACGTGTGTGGGCTTGCGTGTATGATTGGGTGGAAAAAGGAAGTGAAGTGGCGTGGATGTAGGGAAAAGCGATAAAGATGTACAGTAAATTGTGTGGGTGATGTGGGAAAACGCCGCCCGACGTGGTTCTACCTGAACGGATAATTGGAGTAACCTCCTAAGGAAGTGAAATGACTGCATTTTTAATCCCGCATTTGAGATAGTATAGCAGAGCTAGCCAAGCATAATATCTCCTGTAAATTGGCTTCAATTCATTAGATATGGAACGTCTTCATTCACCCACTCTAGTAAATGTATTAATAGCAAAGAGGCATATGGTGATTTCACAAGCTAGGCGTGAACTTGGCTTCTTTTTGCAGTGTGAGCAGTGTTATACTGCTGGTATTTTAAAATGAGTTATTTATTGACATCCGAGGATGGGTAAACCAAGACAGGGGCTTTGATTTAATTTCAACAGTGATTGTTGAATCAAGTGGCCAAAGCCCGGTGCTCTATGCTTCCTTTATTCTGCAATTGAAATTAAATGAGGGAGGCCGATTTTGTATTTTATTTTATTTTTTCACACTGGTATTAAGTTGCATTGAACCTTGGTGTGAATATTTAGCTTTGAATATTTTAGAGGGAAACCCTCTCTACCTCCTGTCATTTCTCCTGAAACACAGGAAAGAGGAAACGATGGCAACGTTCCGAGAATGGCGTAAGTCGCTCCTAAAACATTTTTATACAGAGACTGCTTTACAATCAGACTATAATAAACTGCAATGTTGTCATCGTTCCTAACGGCACACATTCGGTCCTCGCTCTCGGCGGCGTGAGCTCCGTGATGAATCCCAGGCGAAAGGTTAAAGGCATTACGCCTGCCGATTGAGGACGTACGTCCAACCAAAGGTCTCGTCACTCTCTGGGCTATCACCTTAACTGTTACAATCATTGGGTCGTCTTTGATAGCTGAGCGTGTGGCAGGGACATGTCAACAGGAAAAAAAATAGAAAACACCTCAAGCATATTTGTAGATAACAGTGGATTATCGGGGCATACACGGCACTTTGTTTAACATGCAAAGCCCTTAGCTGTGAAGAAAAGAAAAACAGAATTCCGAGGGATGAGCTAATCACAGACTCTCTCGCTCTCTCTCCAGCCTCCCTCGCTCTTTCTTTTGCTTCCCTCATTATCTCTTCCCCGTGATTAGCTTACAGCTTGTTTGGCAATCACAAATTAAAATGCTGATTGTAGTGTTTGCATTTTAACTGCTAAGAACAACTGCACGCTTGGGTTGAAATCGCGGGGGCAATTTGCGAAGGTGAGCGGGACATTTTGCCCCTGCTGGCATCTTATTTGCGAGTTCAGTTGATCTGAATGTGGAGCGTGCAACGGATAAAGGACTTTGTCAGCTTCTAAGGGGGGGAGGAAAAAAAAGCTGCCCTGAAGAAAATGCAAAGATGAAACCCTGAACAATGTTTTTGCTTGAGACCACTTTTGCTTTCATTTTGTGATGCCTCGCTGCCCAGGGCGCCATTCCACCAGAGTACGGCATGACAACTTAGGAAAAAAAAAGACTTGACTTAGAAACAAAAAGAAAATTAATGAGACATGAGTTCCAGACCATGTTTAAGTCAAGTTGGAGTCACTAGTTGCAACCATAGCACTAATCCGACCAACCATTTAAAGGACAATGAGCAGATTGTTTAAATTGTTTTTGCCGAGCATTTCTCACATGGTGTGCTTTGGACTGTGAATACTGACTGAAAATATGTTTCAAAGTTGGCTGGCAAATAATGTTCAAAACTAAGGATGTTCACAGTTCTTGTAATCATTTGGAACCTCTGCCATGCTTCACAAATATGATGGGAAAATGAAGGCACTTGTGTATATGCAATGTTTTCTCTTATTGACTGAAGTCATCCATACAACCTCTCCTTGCACCATCACATTTAAATTGATAGAATGGAGCGCTGTAGATTGTTAATGGCTGGCGTAGCTAATAGTGATTAGCATTGCTGAAAAGCTAGCTTCCCACTAGCAAAAGGAGCTGACAGGTCTGATCTGTTATTTCTCTCAGCTGCACATAGAGCTATCGGTTTTCTATAACGTAATTTAAACTTCAAAGAACTTTCACGTTTGTACACAGTCTGTTCTGATTTCAGCTGGGACGTCTGTGGGTATAATTTAGATGTCGCCGAAATGTATTTTAAACTAAGATTGCTCAGCGGGACGCCTCGTTCCCTCACCTTCAGTCACGCTCAAAAAAACACGACGATCAGCCCGGGCTCTTTACTTTCTAATCGGGCTCGCCCACGCCGAATCTCATTATCCATTTGAGGTTGTTCTCCCAAACCCTCTCGCGCTAATTCTCCGCTAGAAAGGTGCGACCGCCGGATAATTGAAAACCTTCACACAGAAATGGAAAAAACGAGACGGCGAACGAGCCGAGGCGGCGTGCCGCGACGCGTGGCACATGCACGTCTGCACACGTGCGAAACTGTACGTGGGGTTTAATGAATTGTTGTGGAAGCTTGCTTGTTTTTCCTCGTTCCTGTCAGGATCCATCCATCACCGGGCCGTCTCTGTCACTGTGTTTATGTCAAGCGGTGTCTGTTTCCCCATCTGGCTCCCCTCCCTGCCCTTCTCCTCCTGACAGACCTAATATAAGATGTTTGATGTGTACCTGTGTGCATCAGTGTGTATATGGCCAGCGATGTATTGCTTCTATCAAGTTACCCCACCCTCTGCAAGAGAAAGATAGATATCATCATGGCCTCTGATAACATTACAGCTTTTGTATTATTTATTTTTTTTTTCTTCTTTTGTTTTGTTGTTCCTTACCTCGCTCATTTGATTCTGCCGTCATAGATATAAGTAACTGGGAGAAAATGTCTCCCATTTGCAGTACATTCATTCAGCATTTATAGCTGAACAACTGATTCATTTTCATCTCTGCAACATGAAGATTTGGACATTTGTGTCAGCAAATAAGCTGTGGATTTCAAAGTGTAACAGACAGACCGCTGTTAATTTCCCAAATATTTTTAAACATTTACACCTTTAATATCAATGAATGTGTAATTTGACTCAAATACAAATTACACAGTAATTTAAATGGAAAAATTAAGAGAAAGTGCAATTACTTGGTTGCAAAAGCATTGATACTTTTAAATTGGAACAACTTTTAGGTCAAGTTTAGTTGTCTTTGTCTCTCAGCAACCAACATCTCGACTTGTTGATATTTGTTCACTCCGCATTACAAAACCTTTTGGTCTGTCAGATTTTGAGGAGCCATCTTGTCCAAAATCCTTTTTCAGGAGACCAAAACTCTACCTAATTAAGATATTCTCTTGTTTCTTGATTGGTCTGGAATGTTTTGTAACCTTTTCTGATTTTAGGTTGTCTTTAAAATAGTAATTGCTCAAACATAGCTCAAAGCAATCAAACCACATGGCATCTTTTGCTAAAGAAACAAAACCAGTCATATTGCATCCCAGGTCCAGACTAATATAAGCTTTGGTGCACAACCTGAATCCTTGTGTGGGATTTCATTATATCTTACAATCCAGACCGATAAATCCTGCAATTTGCCTCAGATTGCCCACACAGACCATTTTTTCCCCCCTCCTGTTCTGGGCATGTTTAATAAATGAGGGCCTCTAGGGGGTCTAGACGTGCTGCTCACTGGCTGAATGTAAAGTGTTTTTACTGCAACACTGAAATAGGACACTTGTAAAGTAAAATTTAAGTATCTGACTGGGAATTTGTTGGTTGTTAGTTAAATGACTGACGAAAGCCACCGATGGAAAAGTGGTCTGAGCTGTCGGATGACGGGGAATTACGATATCGAGTAAAATCTAAATGTTTTCTGATTTTTCACAAGCGACTTGGATTATTTGGTGATGGAAGCAGTGAAGTGAATTTAAAAAAATGTTTGAGGAATTTGCAGAACACACAAAAAAAACAAGGAATCACCAAAATAAAAGAACAGAAAACAAACTGCACAGCATCCAGCTGTTTAATATTTAGATTTGACGAAGAAAAGTTTATGAACTAATTAGAAGAAGTCATGTAACCCAACCTGGGACATGCCAGGGCTTCAGGGAGTCTGCGGCCCTCCAGGCAAGTGTCGGCCCTGCCTGCTTTGGTAATTAACTTCTAAGTAAAGAGTCGACTCATTTGGAAAGCAGAGAAGAAGGAAAAGGAAACGAAACGCACACTAAAATAAATATGAACCGTTCTTTAAAGAAAGAAAGATTAGAGGCATTGTTGTGGAAATTGGCCAGCACTCCGATGGAGCAGTCTTCAGAAAATGATTAGTGTAAGGAACAGTTTTTATGTCTTTCATGAATGACTGCAGCTTTTTAACCAAAACGGCCCCCAAGGGTATTTTTATTTTTTTTCTCCACTTGTGTGTAGTGCTTCACTCAGCAACAGTCGCTCAATAACAGTTAGATATAAATGATCACCCGCAACCACCTTGATAGACACTGTAGTAAGTCTCCCTATCATTATCATCAGGCCACAGAGTTTCCTTAAGATTAATGCATTTCACGTTTCCTTCTCCCAAACTAACACTGAAAATTAGTAAAAGGAATGGCTGCCTCACTAAAAGCTCTAGTGTTACAGAGCCAGTAAATCTGATAGTTCTGAGTAATTTCAATTGTTCATCAAGCTAAAATGGAACTAATTTGAGTGGTGGCTCCATCCCTATCATTTTCTTTCATATTTTAATAAATTTGCATCTCCACTGATTGAAAAACCGTTTTTTTTTTTTTGTTGTTGTTCTTTTATTCTTCCTTATTAGCCCAGAACTTTGGGTGCTAATTGGTTTCGAACACTGTGAGTAAGTTGACAAGGGTGCTGGCGCTGCGTCCTTTCTGACGATGTTTACAGAACCTTTTTATGATGTTTCCATCACTGAAATATGAATAAACCGAGAAGAGCGGCTGAATATTCCTTTCTATAAGTTGGTGGTTTACCATCGGCGAGCCTGCAGCGGCTTTTGTGCTGCAAACATAGACCGGGGATTATACTTCCTGCTGCGCCTTTGCCTCTAAAGCTGCTTTCTCTGTGGGTTTCCAGAATTTAAAAATAATAGTAATAAACAGACCACATTTTTGAAGGGTTTTATTTTTATTCCTGTGAATGACAGTCAGATTTTTACTGCTAAAACCATGTTTATGCTTACACAAATTATATCTCTAGGGATTGATATATGTTTCATGTAGGAGAGGGAGAAGTTGCTGAATATCTTTTGAATCTTTGAGAGGCTGACGATTCTCGATTGTTGTGTTTCAGGCTCACAAAGGTCAGGCGGCTTTGGAACGTGAAGAAAACTCGAACTGCTCTGTTCTGAGCACAAGAAAGGCGAAACCTAGTTATTTTTGAAAGCGATCGACTTTTGGGGATTTTCAGTCACAAAGTTTTTTTTTTTTTTCAACATAATTTCATCCCGAATTGCAATTTCTAGCACTCCGTTCTTGAAGGTGCTTCTTATTCCATCTTTGTGCACTTTGAAATTCATTTAAAGGCTCTCAGATGAATTGTATATATTTTTAAGTTTAGAAAACCTGAAACATTTTTACAGGTGTGCAGTAAAAAAAAACAAAGAGAACAAATACATCCAACAACACTTTTAATGGCAAACAATTGAATTCTTGACAACAAAATCTTCTTTTGTCTGTAGCCGCCTAACTAACCTGGAGGCAGGTTGCATCCTTGGACAAGCAGAACACACTCCTAACTATGTGGACACTTTAGAGAGACCAGTTGACTTAAGTCGTGTTTTTGGAAGGTTGGAAAAAGAAACAAGCGTCTGCAGGGAGAACATGCCAAGTCCACGTAAGTAGACATCAGGATGGGATTCAAACCTACGACCTCACTGGCTGAAAACCTGCCATCTGTACCACTGTGCAGCACACAGCAGTAGAACAATGTTTACTCTCAACATATAAAAAATATTCTGTTTTTATGTTGACTTTATGGCCAGTTCTTTGGCCAAATTGTGAAGGTTTTTCACCTAAGCTAGCCTTAACTCATGCTAGCATTTAGCAGCCAGGAGGCTAATGCCGCCGTGAGGCAAAAACTTTGTTCCACAGTGTGAACTACAGTCATTAACATAATCCAGGGACATTAACAGGATTACACAGCATTATTAAACCGGCTTGCTTGCTTTGTTTTGTTTTTCTTATTCTACAGAAGTTTAATTCAGAATGTTGTGTTAGCAACTACGAAGCTCCTGCTAGCCCCTGACAAACCGCTTCACAAAAAAACACAAACCCCCCTCATTTTGGATTAAAGAGAAAAAAATAAATAAATCCTGCAGTTTCTGGGTGTACTCGTTCCACCTCGTTTGATCTGGCTTCTGAATTTATCAAGCCTTTATTCCTAAAACATGTCTGCCTATTAATGCTTCAGAACGCTACAGAAAAAAACAACAACCCCAAAACAAAGAAACGTCTCTTTGCTTACAGACTGTTTGTGCTCGGCCCTGTCGCCGACGTTCAAAAAGTTGAAACGGAATCGGCGAAGAGCTCAGGAGAGTTTGGTGCGAGTCCGTCTTAATAATTTAAGGAGAGTTTCTTACTCTGACTGAAATTGGAAGGAAGAAAACAGTGCAGAAGTCGTCGCATTGACATGTACATTACAACAAAACCCTTTCTCGAGCCTTGTAGCTTCCCGAACGCGACATGCTCCAGTGCACGTAAACATCTGTAAAACATTCTTTTTCTTCTTTTTACCTTCCCCTCCATGGCTCCATGCTAGCCTCTCTCCGGTGCACCGTTGCGCATTTCCATAGGCCCCTTCAACAAATTTTCACCCCCGTGGAGTTGCCGCCACGAGCGCTTCAGACATGATACAAAAGCTCTTCGGGGAAATCTGCCTGTCACGTCAGCCAGAGGCGTCGCGGGGGCAACATGGCGGCACGCGCAAACGTGCACGCATTGGGCCTTCACCCATCCCAACCAACAGCAAGTAATAATAAGCGGCATCGTTACGCTCACCATGCGATCTTGCGGCTTACGCCCCCCGGCTCCGCAGATCTATTTTTCATAGATTTAGATGAAAAATTCAATGAGACACAACCAACAAAAAAACATAAAGATAACCCAGCACGGCCCGCCTCTATCTCCTCTCCGTTTCTGACAGCCGAATCCCAGAGGGACGCCCGTGTTTTCGCAGCTTCATGGTAGGACATGAATCCCATTCACACAGTGATGAAGAGATGGAAAGGAAGGATGAAAGAGACAAGAGAGCCAAGCGTCATGTACATCCAAAAGTAGAACAAATACATAGCTCTGATGGTGGATGGGGGGGGGGCGGCACGTTGGAGGGGAAGAACAAGGAAGGGTGGGAGGAAAGGAGATGTAGAGAGATGTGGGTATTTTAGAATTCAGAGCAGGATCTGAGGCAAACTTGGCTCAGATAGGTCTCAGCACACAGGCACATTGGCTCTGAATTCCAAATTACATGTTGCCTTTCTGCCTCGCTCCGACGCCCCAGCAGCCACGCTCTTTCCCTCTCTTTCTCTCCGCGCTATCTCTTACTTCTTCTTATCTCTCCATCCTTCTTTTTCTGCACTAGAGCCACGGCGCTATTGTTTTCACACTAAAGCCTGGATTGAACTCTGGGAGCGGGTCGGTCAATCAGTTTGGATTCTGCTGCGGCGGCAGGCTGTGATACGGGTCAAACTCACCCAGGTGTGGATCAGATGGTGTTATTAGGCCAGCTGTTTTATCGCCAAACCACAAGTTAGTTACATTACACTGAACTCTGAAAATGGTCAATCTTTTCATATCTACTGTCTTCATAAACCTATTCTCCTTTTGTATAGTACAGTTAAAGGGGATGTATTATGTAAGATTGACTTTGCATCATGTTATAATGGTGTTCGATCATCAAAAACGTATGTGGAGTGTTACCTTGTTTCTTTCATGGGTGTTTGAGAAATCATTTAATCACTTGTGAGAATCATTCAGTTGTGCAAAACACCTGGCTGGACCGAGCCCCGCCTTCGAGGACGAAGCTCCTCCTCTGAGCTGTAGCTTCCCGGCTTTGGTCTCACAAAGCAGCCCTCCCTTGCAATTCCCCCCACTCAGCTCCTTCAGACTAGCCAGCAGCAATTAGCAAGCACCTGGTAGAACTGCGTATCTGCTGAGCTCATTAGAGGAGCCACTTTTCAGTGCAATGCTGGCAAAAACGTTTTAAAGGGTTAATAGTGGAGTTATGTTGTGGTGAGTTCCTGAAGGTAGACTTTCAGAAAGAACAGGAGTTTGTTTTTTTTAAAGAGACAGAGGCCCAATTTTAAGGGGTTAAATTGCAAAGTTAACTTTCTTTTGTCATGTCTGATATGAATATAGCATTTTTAGAACAACTGAAACTGCCATTTTATATCACCTTATTGTGCTATAAAATGACACTATGTGAATGAAAAACGTAATATTCTCTCTTTAAGAATCCAAAAATACAATTGGAATTTTAAAATAAATTCTTCTTTGTTGAACAATGTCAAAGCCTCAGTCCTCTAACAAATATTTCTCAACTCAACTGCTCATAAAGCTGAGTTGAGTTCAAAATACCGCTTCACACCAGAGAGAGACTATGTAAAAATCTCTGAAACTGTTGCAACAGTTATATTGCATCATCCATCCAGTATGCGCAATGTGGAGGCGTGTGCACATCTCCAATTCTTTCATTGGGAGTTCTACCTCAAGAATAGTACAACATAACAATCTTGCTTTGAGAAATCATAGCTAGTGTTTTTTTTTTCCCACATCTTTTTTGTTGTTGTTGTTGTTTGTTTGTTTTTGAATGTGGATTGTTAAAATTCTATCAGTGAGAAGCGCAAGCGAGATGCCGTGAGCATTTACTTTGAGCACTGCATGTTGGTACCTGGGGTTGAGACATGCCCGAGGCTGATCTTCCAACGCTCTAATGACCGATCCACATTTGTGTGAGCAGGCTGCAGATTCTTCCATCCAACATCCAGGAACCATATTTGCTGCTGTTGTAATAATGCCACGGATGTTGTGCATTTGTTCGAAATGGTCCAGAAATTCTCATCCTTCTAGAGACACAATGGGGACCAATCCAATCCATCGATGTTCTTCCTAACTTTTAATGTCACGGTTCTTTCTCAACCCAGTTTGAGTGGGACCTAGTGCAGCAGTGGGCTAAATATTATCTCAAAATACCTTTTTCTTTCTTCCATAAGGTAAAGAAGGTAATTACTAAGGAATCAGGGCAAATGTGTTCAGAAAACCATCAAAATGGCAGAGCTGATGTGGAGAATGTTATTGTTTTTTTCTAATAAAACTATGAGATGCTGCCAAACAGTTAAAATATTTAAAGCTACTGAGTTTCACTGTAAATATTTTAGTTTTAGGCAACAAAAGAAAAAGTATGCATGAGACACGTTAGATGATTTATCCATGAAAACAGAAGATTGGTAAAGCTGAATCTACTCCAGAGGCCTTTGTCCTGTTACAGCCGCCTGCAAATTCACACAGTATGATGACGCTCTATTTTCTTCTTCACTTGCTAGGGATGAAATGGTCAGCCAAACCAGTACAGCATCATAAAAGCGGACACACAAAGGGACGCTTGCCAGGCAGGTCGCCACCAAAGAGAAGCGGCGCAGAGTAGAAATGTGTAATGTCATTACAAAGTATCAAACGCAGTGTAAATATAGTTCTACCCATCTTATCCTACGTAATGTTGCCGTAGAAGTTTTTGCCTTCAGGCCGCTTGGAGCTGCAGTAAAGTGATTTGTTTTGGTTGGGGTTTTTTTTGTTGTTGTTGTTTTTTAACTCCCTACCATGCAGTTCAGATATTTCCTTTTCTGACCATTTCTGTGACCATTTATGTGACATGACTACATGTTAAATAGTTTGCACCTAATCAGACATATCTAATCTCACATGTGATGAAAATCAGGGGATTTTTTTTTTTTAGGAGAATTCAATTTATCGATGAATTCAAAATAAAGTTTAAAATTCCCCGGAGCTCTCCGTTTTGTCGGGTTTGTTAGCGCTGCTATATGACATAAAATATAATCAAATGCAGTCACGGCGTTCGTTTCATTGATGAAAAATCTCTCTTTGTGTGACTGGCGTCCTAAAGACGCGCGCTGCAAATCAAGTATGTGTGTTTGTGAGAAACAGAAAATTCCCTAAAAAAAAAAACATTTGTCGAAAAAAAAAAAGTTTATATCACAACGGTGTTGCAATAACACACTTTTGACATTTTTATTTGTAAGACAGAGATAAGCAGATAAAAACCATCTATATTATTGCTTTCACTTCACATTAATGCACTCATTTGTGTTGGTCTATGATGATGAAATACCATACAGGTTTGTGGATGTGACTGGAGAAAGTGTGACTGCTCACACTCGCCTGTGTCCGTCCCATGTTGGTCATTGCGGGACACTTTCTGAGCAGAGCCTAATGAAGGATCAGAGGGATCTGCAAGCCTCAAACATGAGGCCGGCTGCCAAATCAGCGCCACAGACTTCCCTAAGGCCCAGCTTTGCCCCCAGCTTTGCCCCCGCCCCGTATCAGAGCTGCGACCTGCTCCCCCTGCCAGCTCTTACCTTAACCGCCAAGTAGTTAGATGGAGGACAGACGAAAGAAAAGACAGGGAGCGAGGGGGGAGAAGAAGAAGCTAAACGTGAGAAAGAGATTCGCATTTTAGCAAATCGACTGCCTTTCGGATTATCGACGAGAAGGCGAAAAAGCGGGGGGAGAGCGATGGCGGGTGACGAATCGCAGGTCTGCTCAAGTGATAAACGTCAACATTAGAAAATAAATCTCGCAGAAAAATAAAAAGTCCCTCATCGGTGTCGCTCACAGATGCGGGCACGCAGTTTGTGTGCGAACGCCACCGCCACGCGCGCTCCGCAGATGCGTTAGGTGAGGATTAAGCACCTGCTGGTTTAAAAAAAAAAAAAAGAAGAAGAAAAAAAGAAGGAGCAGCAAGAAGTTGTTTTTCTTTCGCGCTGATAGAAAATGAGGGGATCAAATTGTGAGCGCGAAGCTCCTTCACAGATGGAGTGACTGTGAAAGAAAGCTATTTTTCCAAGAGCATGTTGGTGTTTATTTAATCCCCCCACTATTGACTCTCTCCATGACAAAGCTCTATTGACAAGGAGACAAAAAAGCAACATCACTTTTTCTTTTCTTTTCTGTTCTTTTGTTTTTTTGGGGGGGTTTTTTACTGTGAAAATCACCAGCAACACCAGTCTATATCCATAAAAGATATTTCCGATTAGGCTGTTCTTCTAAAAAAGAAGTAAAAGATTCTCAGCACTGAAGGTTATGAAGAGGATGTCATCGTTTTTATTGATCCCCAAACGTTTTTTGGCCGGGCGGCGAGGCACGGAGCCAAGGACGTCGACAGCCAGCTATTCCTTTCCCGACGTCTCGTTTTCTGCCTCTCTGTTGCTCCCGGCCATTTTCCATGTCCCTTTATTGTGCTGGGAAAGGGAAGAGAAGAAGAAATGCAGACGATATTGTCTATTTTTAGTGAAAGATCTAGTTTTCCAGAGCAACTCTTGTCTGTCTCTCGGCAAACAGGCGCACGCGGAGAAGCGGGCGCGTTTCCGTTTCAGGTCAGAGGATTCTCAGAAGAGATTACACCCGCGCCCCGAAACAATCCGATTTGACCGAATGTCCAGAGGAATCAATAGGATTCTGACCTTTTTATCGTAATGACATTCAGGGACCCAGTTAGTGCATTTCCTGCCTCGTTAGGCTCTGAAGTTTGCTGTTATGATGAGCTGCTGATTGTAAAAAAATAAATAAATAAGTGCAATTATTTTAGTCAAAATTTAAATATTGACATTAATGTCCAAAATATACATATTTTACTTGGAATTCAAAAATCATGGCTTAATTATGACTCTATAACACCTTATGTAATTGATTGGAAAAATAAAAGATTTAGGTTTTATAAGATCTATATTGTTGAAAATGTTTTCTATTTTCATTTAAAGGGGCGGTTTTATTTATTCTCCAGTCATAGTATTTCATTTTAATAAAATAATCAAGTAATTATGTCACTTTCAGTTGTTATAAAAACAATGTAATGTCTTTTTGTTTTTTGTCCTGTCCAACTCGCTAAAGGAAAGGAAAGTCGTTACGCTGCATTTTATTTAGGGTCTTCAGAGTAAAGAGGGTTGCAAGGGTTAGTTAGTTACTTTTCAGATTTTTATTTGTAAAATAAAAATTGATTGAAGCGTTGCGTTAATCAATTTGTATAGAAAATGTCAGCGACAAGGCAGTTCAGTACAACAAACATTAGATTTTGTCAAATGCCATCATCAGAATCATAATGTTCCTCCCACTTTACTGTTAAATGTTGTTTTATTATGTAAAATTCCCCCCAAAAAACATTAAAATTTGTAGTTATAACATGATAAAATGTGAAAAAGTTATCATCATCATACGGCTCACCAATATTTGCATATTTCTCAGAATGTTGAAATGTTTTGGGGGGTTTTCTTTTTGTTTCTGCTCCCCCACAAACTTAAATTACAAACATGCTGCTTTTTCCTAATTAATTGGTTGCTGAGCCACAGAACTTAAAAGCGAGTAGTGACACAATAACGCTCAATCAGCAATTACAACATGGGGTATTTGTGCACGTTAAAACTACCTGACATGTTAATTAGCGTTCTCCAAGATAATAAAGAGCGCTTGAAGCATGCCGAGTTAATTCGCCGCCTCTATGTGCAAACAGACCAAATAGCAGTACGTCTTCATACACAGCCGAGGTCCTCAAGTCTTTTTGTTTCATTTTTTTTTTTTTTTTTGTTCTGGGCAATCAAAAGCCGTCTGAATACATCAACGTGCTTTTATTCTCTGGGATGTCGGCGTCCTGAAGCCGGAAGGCATCCGCCGCCGTGTGACAGAGCTGCTGCTCCTCAGCCTGTCTGCGAGCGAGCTACGCTCAGGTTTTATAGCGCTTTGTGTTTTCAGCCCGAATATTCTCCACAAGATGTGGATGCCATCGTCCTAAACATGCCAGCTTTTTGCGAGATCATAAATAATTTCAAAACTTTTCTGTACGTTTTTAATGCGATGCATATCTTGTGCAGTTCAGCCAAAAGACAAATATCCTAGAGGGCAAAACATGAAAGGATGGAACGCAGCAATGGCCAAGTTTCACATCCACAAGTTGTAATTCAACGAAGCATCTTTTGACTCGGTTCCTCTTGTTACTATTTCTCTGGCCCTTCTGCAGCCAAACTTTTGACCCATCCTCAGTCTTCCAAAAGTTCTTCAAGTTTCTATCACTGTCTTACAAATTATCCATCACATTTATTCTTCGGATTCCGGCTAAGTAACTCCAGAACTTAGATTTTCTTTTGGTAATGTCCTACATTTTCCATTTGAATCAATGGAACGGATTCACTACGATGCTGAAAAGACACTTCAGGCACTAAAAGAACTTTCATAAAATAAAAAGAAATTCGAAATTATTTGTGGTCTAATCTGACTTGACAAGAAATGACTGCAGAACATGATGCCGCCACCACCATGTCTCACTATGGGCGTGGTGTTTCTGTGCGTAAATATACCTTTTGGATCGATGGCCGCTTAAAACTTCAAGTTTGTTTCCCTTAGGTTTTTGGGAGGTTTTTGAAAATGTTTGTGTCTGATTCTACACATGAGAAAAATACAAAAAATAACCAGAAGTTTCTGCTGTTCCTTCATCGTTGCTCTGTGGCTCTTTGCATTTTCTCTACTTTTTATTCAAATCTGCTTTGGAGAGATTTTGGTTTTCATGATTTCACTGGCATTCCATATTTTTCAGTAGAATTATGTAAGATGTGCTATAAAAAGGTTCAAAAGTGACTTTCTTCCTCTGAGTATTTTAAACCCTGGCCTCTTAACCGGGGTTGTGTTGTTTTTACAGCCACCTCAGCTGTAAGCACTTGATCTTTTGTAACATTTAATACTTTAAACACCTCTTTATGACTCTGTATTCACTCTATGAACGTTTGATCTTCCATTTGCTCCCACTCCAAGAAACATTGAAGAAGAATAAATGATTCATCGATTTTGACTTTTAACTCCACTCCGCCTATTCACGGCGAAAAGTCGGGCGACTTCAGGCCGAGCTCCGCTGATTTCTCCTGTTTATGAAATATAGAAGCCGACATCCTGAAAGCAGGAAGAGAAAGAAAACGCGGAGGAAATTTTAAAGTCAGATTTCCTTTAAGATTATGGTAATGTGTGCACATATGAAGCGAAACAGGGCCAAGGCTCATCAAGCAACCCCCAGTGGGTCGCCAGTTGTGTGCGTAGAACTGGTTCACCCACACCCTCCGGTCTCCTCCTCACGGCCGTGACAGGAAGTCAGCACAAAGATGACAGATGTTAAGGACGGCTCCCGTGACCCTTCCGCTCCCCTCGCTCCGGATTTCACCAGACCTCTTTGATAAAGTCGATTTGACATGCTTAATTCATCCCGCGCTATCTTTAATTCATTCCCATCTCGTCGGGACATGCCAGACGACGCAAGAGGAGAGAAAAGGGAGACATACTTTTCAGGAGTCCTTTGACGGCTCAGACCAACGCTTCCTCTCGACGTCTTCACTCAGAAACACTTTACTCGTCTCTTCTTGCCTGCTTTACGAGAAGAGTTGTCTTCTTGTACAAAAAAGTGCAACAATGCCGGATGCATTTCCGCACAACTTGCTAAAGGAGCCACTATGCTTCCCAGTTCAGCTAGCCTAGCTTGCGCATGTGTTGGTTAGTTTCCAGCAGGTTTCTGCCTGGACAGCAATTAACATCATTCGGAGTGAAGAGGGACCTCATGACTCATTACATATGCTTTTTTGCTCCTAAAAGCCTCACGGGGCCCCCTCTCCTCTTGTGTGTCAAATGCAGCTAGTGGGAGCAGCACGGCTCAAGTTGGATAACATTCTAATTATAAAATCCCCATTAAAGAAATGCTTCCTGCAGAGCTGGCAGGGATGAGATTAATCCCTTTTGTGGCCTAAATTCATTTTCGGTATTAACCGTGCAGTATTTGGACTTTATTGCTGTCATGCAGACACAGTGGGGTCTTGGTTTCCTTAGTCATTTTTGGGTGGCAGCAGAGCCCGTCTGAGTTCTAAGCAAACCAAGGCCCAGTTTGCCCAGTTTAGAGCTCCATAAGCTCCAAAATCCATTGGATTTGGTTGTTGCACAACCAACAATTCATCAGCAACACTGAGGACGGTGTAGTTTCCTACGGCATCAAAAGGCAAGGCAGATAAACATTAATGTGACCGAACGTACTCACGGTTTTGAAAAGAAATGGCGCCATTTTCAGGGATTTTTCAGTGTATTTTTGCCATTACACGCAGCATTATCTGCCTTATCTACAAAATAATGGCCAAATTGGGGCTTTCTGGACAATTTTATTCCATAACCTGTACCGACAGACCCGCTGAATGGATATGGAAGCCTGTCTCGGCTCCGCACGGCTGATTCTGGCGCTAGCCGTCTTACCGTCGTCCTCTCACTGCTGCAACTTGTTCACAGTCCTGGCTCAGTGGAGCACAAGCTGACAAATAGCAGGAGGGAGGAGTATGGCGCATGAGATAGGGGGCAGAGACAGAGAGGGCAAGTGAGAAATAATGTTGATAGGAAAGAGCAGCAGACAAAGGCTGGAGATATGGAGAGAGAGGGTGGAGGGGAAACCGAGATAGAGGTAGAGCGAGTCGGTGCAGTGTGTCTAATCTCCCTTCGGGGGCGCCGAGCCGTCCGTGACAGATAAACCCGCCCGACAGCGAGCCCCGAACTGACAGCGCCTGATTTGGCGCCTCTTGCATCTGGCGAGAGGAGGGAGGAGGACGAGGAGGCTGCACCTGGTTACCATCCAGCTCCGGTGGGAAGGGCAGGAGCGTCGGAGATGGCAGAGGGGTGGGGGGCCGGGTGTCATTAGCAAAGCAGCAAAACCGTGAGGCGAACACAAAAAAAAAAACAGAAGTGTGGGCAGAGAAATGTTCCCCACAGATGCAACAGAAGCAGCAGGAAGCCTTGTTCTCGGTTTGGCTTTTCCGGATCGCTCTCTTCTATGGAAGCAACTCGGCCAGACAAGGTGGATAATAACCATGAGTAGTTTTTTTTTTTTTTTTTTGTGGGGGACTTTCGTAGAGATTGAACTCAAGAGTCTGATTTCGGGCGCAAAGGACAAATCAAGAGATAAAATGTTCTTTTTTTTTTTACTGCTTTCTTGTCACATTGTGAAGAATTTCTGGCTACTAGAAGAATCTTTTGTAGATCGAGGTTTTCTCACCATGACGGCCCTTCTGTAGACTGGGGTCAGAGAAAAGATGGCCAACATTTAATATTTGACTTTTTGTGAGTATGTGCCTTTTTTAATTTAATTTTTTAAAATTCCTGTTGTCTGAAAGACCTCCAGGATGACCGTGACATTTAGACAGAAACTCTCACTTTCTTGTAAGCAAGAGAATATATTCTTCACTGTCTGTTTTGTTCAATTTAATACCGCCTGTAAATCTTGAAGTGGAAGAAGTCAGATTGAAAAGGTTGTTCATTAAAATAAATAAATAAATAAAAAACCTCATTAAGCGATTACCAGCAGTAGTGTCTGCCTCTTTAAAGGTGACGAGACACTTTCAGATAGCTGGGCGGAAAAAAAAAAAAAAGTGTTGCAAATCGCCAATCTTTAAAGGGTTCCAGGGCAATTTCCAAACAATTTACTGCCAATCATCCCCCAATGTGGAAAAGGAAAACCACTTGAGACAGCCACCAATCTTCCTACTGCTGGACATCCCTGTAAATCACCCCAGGCTGAGATCAGGCGATGCTAAGGGAAGATGCAAAGACCAGAGAGCTCCGTCTCAGAGGCATCCGCCGGTGTGTTAAATATTAAAGTTCGGCTTGAAGAAAACACAACCCGAACATGGCGCATCGAGACAAACATCTCACAAACATATGTTGGACTTTAGCTCGGTTTGCAGGTGTGTGCCCGTCTCAGTGGACTGAACCAACATAGTTACTTGATTGCGCTATAAAATGCCACAATGTGCCTGGAAAAAACATAATACCGTGAGTGGTATTATGTATTTCACGTACGGCCACAGAAAAATAGGCAGACTTTCCATCAACAATTCCTGAAAACTCCACAGATGGGTGAATCTGCAAATGCTGAATCGAAAGAAAAAAAAAGGGAGACTCCACTGCAGTTCAGCCTAGAATCATTTCTGTTTGCTGGTATCCCACTGAACCTGTTGTGACCATCATCCAACCTTCTTAGACCAGCCTAGCAAAAACACCAATACTACCTCCAGCAGCTCCCGCCGTCGTCCCTGTTATAAATGCGGCATGCTTGCGACGCGGCCGCGCACGCAAAGCGCTCGAAGGCCTTGACATAATCAATCACACGAAGCCGCTGATTAACATTAATGATGTTTCCCAGAATTCCGCCAGCGTCTGCTTGCGTTCCAATCACCCTAAATTTCATGCCTCTCTCTGCAGGCCGTACTGTTAATTGTGGGGAGAGGAGCGCAGCAGCGAGCGCTATCTGCTGAGCCTTTGATATGCGCTTATCTTTCAGCAGTTTCGTATTGCGGGGGGAGGTGGGGGGAGAAAATTGCCTTTAAAAATGACTGGTGCCTTATTACTATTGGGCCAATTAATTTCACCCCCCAAAAAAAAAAGAAAAAGAAAAAAAAATGCCCTTTTGAAATAGGGAAAATAATTATGGAGGATAATTGGCAGGGAAAGACAAGCACACGAGGGAGGGTGTGTTTTATAGACGTGAATACAAATTTGCTGTAGATTTACAACTCATAAATAAAACCCGCTGATCTTTATTTGTCAGTGTAAAGAGGGGAAGGAGGCGCGTTTGACAACAGCTTGGCCTGAAAGTGTCCAAAGCAGTCAAGAAGTAGGTCACTTGCCTCAATGTTCCTTCAAGTGGGAGAGACAGACCGACCTAGATTTCCTCCTGTTTATTCAGCCATTTTAGGTGCTGGCTATCCACGTTTCCATTTCGGCGCTCATCCCCCCACCCCTTCTTTCGCTTCGTCCAATTTTCCAGCTCTTTCTCCGTCGCCGAAGACACTCCAGCGATCCATTTAGACGTCAGGCGAGGGTCAACCGCCTTCCGCCTCCGTCTCTCCTCGTCTGTCGATCGTGGCGGATCACAGTGGGCTAAATTTTAAAGATTGCTCAAACGCTGGCGCGTCTGTCAACAGATGTTCCCCGTTTTATGGGTTCACGGGAACTTCGGTGTGGTTCCAGCTGATTCGCCTCAGCTTTTAGGCGCCGGATGCAGTCATGAATTAGAAATGATTGAATGCTAAATGAGTCTTGGACAGCGGACCGGTATCCAGCGGATGTGGCAGCTCGTACACACAGAGATGGCATACGGAGCTCAGTGTGGCTCCTGAACCATCGCCACAGGACCAATTTCTGTCTGTTGCTTTTCCCTGCTTACACATCCATTCAAACATAGCTTGATTTACTTGTCGCTGTGACGTCTGAGGAACCAAGGAGCCAGGACTTCTTGGAAATAACCTTTGGTTCTTGTTTGGACTGCTTTCTCTCACATTTTCAGTCCACTGCCTGACTACAGTAACATGTTGTGTGGCTTTAAATTAAAAATTAGGAAAGTCGCTAAGTGGGGGAGCCACACTGATTCATTCCTTTTCTACACTCATGAAATCAGTTTAGTATTCCTTCAACCAATCAGAGAAAAATATGCAAAACACAAAACATCTTTACCTGTATTTATTTATTTATTTTCACATAATTGAATTAGCTTGTGCAAGCACTGAAAATGAAGCTGACTGAGCATCAGATTACCAGGGTTAAAGAGGTTTTTAAAGTACTTTCACACAAACATCAGCATGACTGCATCTCTGATAGATATATGTTTTAATTTTATTTATTTTTTTACCTTTGCAGTATTTGGACTTTTAATAATCGTGTTGAGAAAATCGTTTCTCGTTTTCAGGAGAGGCTTGTTCCAACTTTATGTACGATCAGAAAAGTTCCACACAAAACAACAAGTGTAAATACATATTAAGGTGCATCTTAAGGTAATGGATAATATCGCTCCCATAATGATGAACAAAAGCTGCCATTTGATCAATATATGTGAAGCTGGGTGCTTATCAGTACACCCAACTGCAGGTTTGACACTTTTATTAGACTTACTTTGAAGCAAGAAGGAAAAGCAGCTCTTGTGTTGTCTGGTCGCATTATCTGCACTTCCATTACAAATGTGCGCAAAATCTTTGTCCGTGTTCCACTAATGTTGAAAAATTACAATTTGGCAATTGTGAGGCTTCCATTAAATAAAACTTATTCACACATGAATAAGTTTGTTCACATGATAAAGTTATCAAAAATCCTGCCGCGCCTTGATCGTCCATAGGGATTTCTGTCTTCATCTTGACGGTTTGCAACATCTGGTTAGGAGAAAATGTTTCCATTGCACTTTTAGAAAATGAACAAATTTTGATGCAGCCGAAAAAACAAACTCAAACTCCAAACTCACTCTAGTGCTAAAACTGTCAAATTATGGGACCACATGATCAACGACAGATTCTGCACGCAGAAAGCTTGTCCTGCTGAGCGCCGACACTCCATAAGCACTGCATCAAGATTTTGATATTCGTAACTTGTTGATGTGGAGCCATTTTGAGTCTGTAGATAAATGGAAGCAAAGAGTCGCAAGCAAGACGTGAACGATTTGTAACCGCAAACGACGCTAAAGTCTGCGCCTGGCGTCGTTTGGATGCACTGGCGCTAACCTGCAGGGCGATGATGTTGCATGTGTGGTTCGAAAGTTGGAAAAACTGAGGAGGGTCAAATGATAGTAGGGTGATTCTCAGTAAACACAGATTCTTTGAAGCTACACTGAGATTCATGGATCCGCCTGCTCTATTTGCAACGACCTCTTTTCTGTCCAACCGCACTTCAATAAAGGTGCCAAAAAAAAACAAGCAAAAACTCAAACAAAGCACCTCCATGTTTGTCTATTCTGTCATTCGGAATAAAAGGAGCTGTAACATCTTTACTTGAAATGAGCAACTTCTTCAACCTTTGTCACTGAAATGATAATCAGCTGCTGCCTCAGACGTGATCTCACTGATACGTACAGGTACGGTCCAGATCGCGCAGAGGACTAATTTATCTCCGTTACACGCACACGCCTGCGACTGGAGATTCTCTTTATCTCAGTTCTGAATCATAATGTCTCCAAGTCGAAGCAATTACGGCGCAAATTGGGTAAATTTGAACGGCGGCATTCTGCGTCTTCGGCGCACAGTGGCAGAGTAACCCGTGGGTTGGTGTTACCGCGGAGAGGCCTGGAGGATTAGAAACGAAATGAATCTCAAATCTAAATAAAATGAATCTCTTCTACAGAAGAGAAGACAGAATTAAAGGAAGAGGAGCGAACTCGAGCCGGGGTGGCTCATGCACTTTCTTCTGTTAATCATTTTTCTTTGTCTGTTTCACCTCAGAGCTGCTCTCGCTTCTCATATGCCTTCTTATTTTTCAGAGCTTATCCTCTCTGTGCTGGGTCTCTCTTTTCTTTCTTCTTTCTTTTCGCTCTGCTTCTTTTCTCTTTTTTCACCGCATCTGCCCCTGACACCTCGGAAGGAGAGGTGGAGGGTAGAGTCTTGATCCGAAGCAGGTTATTTTTTGCTCCAGACCACCCACCCCTCTGTTGTCGAGGTTTAAGCGCCAACTTTGCCCACCGCCCCCTTTGCCTGACCTTAATGTAAAGAAACAGAAAAATCCCCTTTTTTGTCCTCTCCCCTGCATCATCACCTTGGTTGACCTGTTTGCCCTCAAAGAACGTGAAGCATCCAGCGAGGGATCACCACGGCAGCCATTAGCGCCAGCGTTCGAACAAATGTTCTTGCACACGTGAGGCAGAGCGCCTCTAATTTTGATGTGGCTCGCATGAAAGCACTGAACAAACATGGGTTGGATCTAAATATAAAATGGGAAAATTATCTGCCTGTGTGTGTGTGTGTGTGTGTGTGTGTGTGTGTGTGTTTGGCAGTGTTCTTGTGTGTCGTGTGTGAGCTGCATCTCAGTCACAGTCATTGCACTGTGGTTCGACCTCTGAAGATGAGCCTGCACTCCAATCTGAAAGAGTTTCTTCTATGTTCCCATCAACACTCACCTGCTCTGACCTACTACTGAAGGAAAGCATCACCACATCATGATACCGCCTCCGCCTTGTTTTACTGAGGGGATGAAGTCTCCAGGTTGATGAGAAGAAAACATTTTTCCACCCTCATTAGGTGGATAAGCTCAGGTTTGGTCACTTCTGACCAAAGGATTTTCCTCCATGTTTGCTGAGTTTCTTCCATGACTCTGATGAAGACATGAGCAAAACCTCCACAGGGCATTTACTATTGTTCTATTTACCCAGAATGCCCTGCCCCAAAGTCCACTTTCTGCTTTTGGAGCAGTCTCTGTGCGCGCTTGCCATCCACATATGCATTTGAACTGCACCGGAGTTCAAGACCGAGGTCTGTGGGTGGATCAGAGTTTTGCGTCTTTGGTTTGCACCAAATTTTGATCCGCATTCACACATCCCCAAACAAATTGGACTGTCTGTGCAAACAAACTGGAGTCGTCCACTTGTCTCTCTACGTGGACGACCACGTCCAGATTGGTCTGTAGTTGCATCATCCTCTTTCCATTTTTTCAGTTCAGCACCATGGTTTCGACGATGCATTTTTGAGAAATTTAAAGCCTGGAATACAGTTTTATAACCTAATTTTGTTTCCCTTAATGATATCCCCGAGTTCCTGGAGTTCATGAGTCTGTTATCTATTGAGGTGTTTTCTACGGCAGGTGGTCAAATTAAATTTTATGACAGTGAAAAGGTGGCTAAATACAAATGCATCCCACAGCTTTTAGCTTTCTTTAATTCTTTTTTGTTTTTAATGCATCTTGCTCCCTACACTTAGCAACATGCATTCCTTTCCATCACAAAATGTCCCATGGAATACACTGAAGCTTGTGGTGATAGAGACAAAATGTTGAAAATTGCATATACTTTTGCATGGCACTGTACATTCCACAGTTGTTTCACTAAAAGGACTCACAGGAGTGAGATTCCCTCTTTAATTTAGTCTCTATCCCAAATAATTGCGTTCCATTTTGCTAATTGGAACGATGTGCAGCTATGTGGCTTTCCCCTTCCCTCCCCTCGCTGCCTCAAAGCGCAGTTTTGTTTTGCATTTAACACCACTTCGGTAACGAGCGCGCGCCAAGCGGTTGAAGCTGCTCTTCAAACGTCTTCGCGTCTTCTCAAATAATTCCACCCCATACCAAGTAGCCGTGGCGATGCATGTGGGGAGGTAAAAAAAAAAAAAAAGCCCCACAAACGCGCAGCACGGACGATTGTTGTATTGTGGCATGTTTTTACCTCTTTTCCATTTTTCTGTGCTGAAACGGCGCACCGCAGGAGAAAAATGTTGGCAGTAGTGGGTTATAGTGTTGTTTGTTTCAGAAAAATGATGGTGGCGGAGAAAAAATAATGCAGGATGAATTATGCGACCGCTTGATTTATTGGCCGACTCTTTCCATTTGGTAGCCCCAGAATGAAAGTGCTCAAATTCAGCAGCACATTAAATTAAATATGTGCCGAACAGATTCTAATTTGATCACCAAGCTGTTTCAATTTCATTAGCCTGGTCCCTAATGGACTTTCACAGCATATTATTTCATCTCACACAAATCCTATTCATTGGTTTCCCCCCAGCCCCCTATAATGAGCCCCATGATGCATGGAGGCCATGTGCTCCAACGCAGCCCACTGTGAGGTCACGCACATTTTTATTATTTTTTTTTTCCCACAGTCACATTTTGAAAGCACGTTGTCCACATGTGATCACACTGGAGATTCACAATAGCTGCTCAACATCTGCCAGCCGTAAGAAATCAATCAGAAAGATTGCAACTGATCACTGGTTATGCATCACCGCGATGCAGGAAAGGGAGTGGCGTGGCGGCAGACTGATGAAAATTCACGGCTGACGTTTTGCCACAGTGCTGTGATTCAGCAAAGCGGCGATCGTGTGGTACGCATTGCAATTATCACAGCTGTCTGCTCTTCTAAGCGTAAAAAGAGATGGAACGACGCCTTCAGTACCTTCGACTGGTTTGGTTTTATGAACTCTCTTACTGTGCTGCAAAACTATATCACAGCATATTACAGCGTCTGGTTTATTTTTATGTCCGCCGAAGTCATCTTCCATTTGTTGACGAGTGCTGCGTCAGAAAATAAAGCGTAGATGGTCCCAGAACTTCACTTCATCTGCAACACGACTGCTAAGCATAGATGTCGCCATCCTGGATGGTGTCTATGTCCTGAGGGGATCATGGGATAGAAATGTGTATGTCAGACACCAGCTTGCAGTGCATTCACCCTTTACTCTGTTTTAATCTAATCTAGTCTGTTTATCTAGAAACTCAAACTCTGATGTGGACCAAAAGAGCGAAATCAGGTCGCGGTTTGGTTGAAGTGAACTCTGGCACGGTTCGAATGCACACGTGAATATGGAGCAGACTGGAGGCCGCTCTAAAAGAGGGAATCGGTCAGTATCACAGGCCTTTCACAGAGAAACAGTTCATCTTTTTATAGCCATGACAAAAAACATGCAACTGTTAAAATATGACGCTACTGACACAGAAGGAAGTTCCGCTTTTTTCTATGTTTCTTTCTGAGGTTTGCATGTTTTTTCTTCCAGTGCCTGCACCTCCATCTCGTTCCTGTCCTAAAAAAATAACTATAGATATAAGGCAGACCTTCTTTCCTGTTGGTTATTTGGCTAAATCATTGGTTAGAAAGCTTGGCATAACCTTCAGCTCTAGTTTTACACCAGGTGAAATCTCTGGTTTGTCCTAGCTTTGACCATCTGCCAAGTATTGCCAAACCTTTCCATATTGTTTCTCGTCCAGTAATGGAAATCTTAATTCATGGTTTTGTTCGTCTTGTCTAGATTTTCACGATGCGCTGTACAAGCATCTCATCAAAACCTCCCTACATCGGTTACGGTCCGTGCACGATGCCGCTGCTGGGCGTCAGGCTGGATCTGCAAACTTTTGTCTTCTAACTCCACTTGAATGCAACTTCATTTGCTCCCGGTTCATTGTGGAGTGCAATTCTAGATATTGGTTTTGACTTGAGTTCTGCTTGAACAGACACCAATCTACATCTCAGAACTCTTACATCCCAGATCTCCCAATTAGGATGGTGAGGTCCTGTGATCAGGACTTGCTGATTGTCCAACATACACAACAGAGCTTTTCTTTCATGTGTTTCCAAGACGCTGGAATCCCCTTCCTCTGACTCTCAGTTGCTTTCTTTAAATGTGACTTTTTAACTCTGCTTCTGCTTAAACTTGCTTTGTTTGTTGAAGCACTTTGCGGTTTTTACCTTGAATAGGCGCTACATAAATAAAGTTTTACTTACGCTTCATAAATGAATTAAATGATAACCAAAAGAGGGAAGAGATTTTAAAATGTTTTAGTGGTTCGAGACGCAGTGATCAAAACAACTTCCTGGATCCACTGACACAATGCATTGTCCAACGTACGCAACTGAAGACTCTGAAGGAGAGAACTTTTCTCTTTTTACTGCAACAGACATGCAGTACAAAAACAAAATATGGCAGTGATGATAATGATCAGTGCACTGTCAGTAGTCTGAGTTCCAAAAGGCTGAAAATGATAGCGCGGAGCTGCAGAGGACTCTGCAGTAACACTGATAAATGTTTTCACCAGGTCGTCCGCCATTAGTGTCAGGGCAAGTTACAGCCACGGGAGCGGACAAACAGGAAACAGAGAAAGAGTGGGCGTAAATAATTGATAAGGCTGACCCCGCGCGATTCGTTTTCCGCGGCAGCAGATCAAAAGAGCGAGGCTCGACGTTTGACATTGAGCCGAGTGTAGGAGTCAAAGCCGCTTCCTGGCCCGGCCTTGCTTCTGCCGCTTGTGTTCCTATTAAAAATGCAACGGCTCTCTGGATATAAGCCGGTACGACCAGGCATTAACCAGCTGGCTAATGGACTCGCCGGTATTAGCCCAACAATTTACGCCGATGGAGAGAGAGAAAACTGGAGTGGCGGTAGAGGCCATTTTGTTCCCGTCCAGTTGATGAAGCTGTTCCCGGGCCTCTCAGGTGTAAAATCCAGCCTGCGTTGGGGCTGCCGGCTTCTTTTAGACGCAATCAATATTTCAGAGGCAGCCCAGGCCTCTGCCGTCGTGTATCCTCACACGCGGCCTCTGACTACACTTCTGCAGCTGATTATGTACATGTGAATGAACAGTGGAGCCGGTTAATCATTTATGACGTTTCACAGTTTTTCAGAGGAGTGTTTATTTGAATTGTGCACCGGCGCCGTTGGTACACAAAGCACGAACCCCGAAGCCTGCAGGATCGGCTCTAAACGTGTGAAAGTATAACCATGTCCGCAATGTTTTATGCACACATCTCTCCAAAATGTGCAGGGCCTTTTTCTTTTTTTTCCCCCCCCTTTTCTGTTTTTTCATGGCCTTTTCATGTCCACTGCACAAGTTTATGCATCACTGCTGTGAGCACTTTGATGGCCTGCATAAAACTACTTTATTCATAATGGAAAAATACTGCCTGTATTTCTTTGCTTTCCAGCCCTTTGAAGCCTTTTGCGTTGCCGCTCTGAAGCATCGGTGTGAGAGTATCGCCTCCCAGCTGCCTAATTAGATCGAAGCGGTGGTCGCACTCACGTTATAAATGACCCATTGTGAAATCGCAGGGGCTGGATTGTGTTGGCTGATTCTCAAACTTTTGGTTGAAGTTTCCATGAATATATCTCGCGTTTGACGTGCAAATCAAGTGCGATACGTCCCTTTTACAGGTTCTATGTGATAAACCAAAACAAAAGATGTTTAATTATTGAACCACTAGGAAAAACCATCAAGTTAGACTTGCATTGACATGCAGGCCAAAATGTATGTTAAGGTTTTCTTTCGGAAATTTTTTGCCACAGCAGCTGAACTTACAGCTAACAGTTCTCGTTTTTACTCTGCGATGACTTGGGTTTTTTGGCTGTATCAAAATGAGCACATTTGAATCAAAACACTATTCGCATCGTAAGTCGTGATCAACAACTGGAAGTTACTACTGGCAGAAAAGGCGAAGAAGACGGCGACAGGAAGCGTGAGAAGGATGACACATGTTGATCATTTATTGCCTGAACAAACGTATTCAGGTGCGACTTTAGATGCGTTTCAAACACACATTGGCTAAATTGTGTTTTTTGACATCAGCATGACCTCTAAAAAGTTTTGTGCACATTTTCAGAGCAGGTCTCTTTTGGCCTGATTATTTTTGTGATTGTACTCGGACAATCACAAAACGATTGTGATTTTATTTAGATGAATATTACCTAAACAAGGACGAATTGTGTTGCCGCCGCATTTAGTGCTGATTTCAACTGCATTTGTTACTTTTTTTTTCCTATCGAATAAACACCGCAGCTGGAATTGACTCGAGCAACAGCGGCCATATTTGTCGTCTTCTGTTTGTCTTCAATTGTTTGTGGATGTTAGTGAAAGATGAGAACAAGATACAACAGCGAAGTTTGTGAATGCAAAACCAATTCATATTGATAATCCCATTCTATGCAAGTCTTTCCATTGGGAAACTGCTGGGAAAAGAAAAAAAAATATTGAAAATCTCTAGGTTCCTGCTCTCACCGAGGAGTTTTCAGAGTCTGAGAAGCGTCTCCCCTGGGGATCTCCGAACAGCTCAGAAGAATGAATTGATTGCTTGTGATCTGATTCAGGAGCTCACAGCCATTATTTTTGGATGGGCCTGAGTGTTTCCCCAAACCGAGAATATCTCAGAATGAAGCTGTGAACGCTATCTGGATGCATAATTCACCATCATAGGGTTGTCACGGTTCGCTTTTTAATTCTTTTTTCGGGGGAGATATACTAGTTTAGTTAGAAATTTAAATGAAGTGGAGATGTTTTTCATATCCTTGACTGTAATTATGTTGGGAAACTTGACATACAGACTCAGGTTTAGTGCCTTAACCCACAAACACCTCATATGTCTTTAAATCAAGCCAAGAAATGACATTCCACTCCCTGAAACTTTAAAACTTATTGAAATTCTTTTGAAAGATGTAGTTCAAAAGGATTTCACAAAGAGCCTGTCCACAGAAAGTTGCATAAATAGCGTCCTTTAATGGCCTCTTTCCATTAGCACCCAGCGCCTTGACTTGACTCTACAAATGACTCTATAATACTGACATCCTGAGCGCAAAATGCAGGATGTTGTTTGGTTGTCTTTGTCTTCAGAGTGCTGTTTTCCTCACTGATGTTCTGTCCAGAAAAAAACCTTCAAACCTTCACAACAGCTGAACAAAATTACACAGGTAAACAGATACAACACAAACAAAAAGCATGCTTTGCATTGGCAGATGAATCACCGTGTGCTTCATCTGGTATGCTTATTTGTATGTTTGTTATTTGAAATTGCATCTCCATTGCAGCAGCCTCCGTGTTTTTTTTAATCTTGCTTGGTTTCACGTGTTTATTTTGGAGACGTTATTTATTTATGTCACTGTTTTTGTCACTGTAGGACGGTAATTGTGACTGTAATTATGTTTTTCGGTTCCAGTGGTGTTTTCCACTCCGTTGCAAAGTGCACCAGGCTCTCTCTGACAGCCGTCAGCGTTCTCGTTGCATGATGAAATGATTTGTATTAAAAGCCACCATAGACACAAACATCCCTTTAAAAAAAAAGCCTCCCAACATTCTGGCCCTGTGCAAATTTCTCATTGTAAACCTCGAGATCAAGACGGCTCCAAATCACAGTGACGTCTTTGAGTTATCGCTGTCAATTACTCAAGATAAATGGCTTTGGCACAGCGAAGGCCGGGCCCATCAATCCGCCGTGTCTCGCATTTGTCCTCGCTTCTGCACTCTATTGATTCAGCTTCCATAGCTTCCTTGATCCACCTCTTATGGCCTCTGACCGCAGAAGGTAACTTGAGCACTGATGTCAGATGAGAAGAAGGCAGTGTGACCCAAACCCCCTTAAGTCCCCCCGACCGCCAGGTCTCTGTATGGATTCAGCTGAGCCGTTCTGCTGCAAACCACCCAGATTTCAAACAGGCTTTGATTGGATTGCACAACAGCTGTATTTTTATTTATTTATTTTATTTCGGTAGGCTGAAAGCTTCCTCTTTGATGGCGTCGTCTGACTCGAAAGTGCTTCCATTGGGCGTCTTTAGGATCATATGTCTGGCATACGCAGAGCATTTTTGTTTCAATTTTTACAAGTCATCAACCCATTTTTAATATCAGCTGAAGATGATCTGAAAATAAAATAACATTTCAGGACTATTTGTATCATTTAAAATGGTGTCACTAGCTACAACAACCTGTGATTGATTCTTTTTACACACTCCTCATTGGTATGGATAGCTCTTTTTCCTTGATAAATCAAAATAATGTTTAAAAAAACTTGAATTTCTTATTAAGTCCTAGTTTTTTTGTCTCATGTTTATGTTTGTTTGTTAGTCTGAAACTTGTAAGTGTGACAAAAAAAGCAAAAACAATACAAATCTGTAAGATATGGCAGAATCTATTGTGCATCTATGTGAGCCTTTCACCATGTAGGCCAAAATTCTCACTTTGTAAATATTCAAGGACTGAAAAAGAAGATATTTTCATTATTAAAAGCAGCAAAACCAACAAATACTGAAACTTTTAAATGCTCAGGGATAAACTAAACACACATTACATAAGTGGAAAAAAGTAGGGTCTACTTTTTGTAAAAAGAACGTCTAAATCATTGGAGATGCAAAACAAAAACCTACAGTTATTAGAAGATGAATACTCTCTGTGGGTCCTAACACTTTTCCTTGTATTTCATAAAGAAGAAATTTGCGCTCAGTGTCTTCTTCAGAGGTTTTCTCATAGTTTCCTTCAGTGGTTCCAGAAAGCATTTTCAATCTAAAGACGTTTTGATTTGTCTGTTAACAAAAAAAAAAACATTCCTCCTTTGCATCGACTGCCTGTTCTGGCAGGTTGAATTTATGTGCCTGAATTTGTTGAATTGCAGTCAGGGCAGGAGGCCACACAGAACTATTCCTAGAGCCACAAATGGCCTCAAGAGCCGCACATTGGCCATCCCTGCTGTAGGGGAACAAATACCTCCCAGTCCTCCCAGAAAAAGCTTGGAAAAGCTTTTTTCTAGCTTGGACTCATTGTTTTGTCAGCTGTTTTTCTCCGCACCCAAACTTAAGCATACTCAATTCAGCCCATCTCACCTCCATGAAACGTCTGTCAGAAGTATTTATCTGTCTGGTGGCTTCGCAGAATGACCATTCAGCGAGCCGCCGAAGGGCCCCAGCCTATTGTGGAGCGTCTGCTCCTCTGTAAAGCAGCTGTCCGCTGAAGTCTGCGACGGCTTGTCTGCAGGATCGGCCCCCGTCGCCGCTGATTCTCCCTCTCACATCCCTCTCTCTCCGTCTCTCTCTGTGGCTCTGCCAGCAGCGCTCCGTGAGTTGGAAGCATTGATCGGTCCTGAATTGGACTGCGGCAGGCCTGATTACTGATGTCAGCGTGCGCCGGGGCATGTGGGAGCGGCGGGGGCTCTGCGTGCCAAACCCGCAGCTGGAGAGAGGTGGGGGCGGTCGGCGGTGTTAGACTGCGAAGGCATCATACCTACACGTACTGTACGGCTTCAAACGAGCAGGCGTCCAACACTGTCGACACGATCTGGATCCGTTTCTATGGCAGTGAAAGCGATTTAGTGTTTTCCGAATAAACACAGTGGGGGCATTAAAAGCCAAGGCAAAGGCTTTTTTGCGTATCACACCAGTAATTCGCAGAGATTTTCAGCACTGTACGGTTCAGTTCTTTGAAACAAGGGCAGCTGATTGAATGTTTGGACGCTGCCGTGTTCCCTTGTGACACAAGAGGGTCAGTTTATGACTTTGCATCATGTGAGCGAGGGCGGGTCGGCGCTTGGAAGCCGCTCTGCACGCATCATTTGTTTACAGCCAGAACAGAGGCCATCATCTTTTCCACTAACAGAACAATAGCCATTTTCCCCCTTTTGCTCTGGAGACAATGAAGTGCCTTCCCGCCTTGAGAGCGACAGGCCAATAAAAAACGTAATTGGATCTGTCACTCAAACTGTGCTGCAGTGCTGTGGTGGGCAAGGCAGGTGGGCGGCGGAGGCAGATGCAGTGAGGAAGCTGGTCAACATGGAGGAAGACAGAAAAACGAGACGGAGGGGTGCCATCGTTTAGACCACAGGTGCTGTTTCTGCGCGCCACCTGCAGCAGAGGCTGGTAATTGTTTTTCCCAAATGGAAAAATAAGCAAATGTGACTGTTATTGAGAGACTGGATGCAGTTTTTCCAACTGGGTGTTGAATATTTAAATGGTTTCATTGTTTTCTGGCAACATTAGGGATTCAAACCGATGTTTTAGAGGCAGTGCTCTGTAAAGTAGATTTTTTTTTTTAGTTCTATATCATGTTATAATGTTATTTCCTCATCAGAAACATACCTGGAGTGTTGCCTTGATTCTTTCATGCGTGTTTGAGAAATCCTTGAACCTCCCCTGGCAAACATTCGGCTGTGAAACACGCCTGGGTGGACCTAGCTCCGCCTTTGACCGAGCACAGCTCCCACTCACACCTGCAGTTTCCAAGATTCTGAGGTTCCGCATTACACACCAGCCTGCGACTTCTCCGCTCAGCTCCTTCAGACTAGCCAGCAGCAATTAGCAAACACCTGATGGAACTGCACACCTGAGTTCATTATAGGAGCTACGTCTCAGTCAAATACTGGTAAAAACATTGATAAGGGTTAATCATAGAGTTATGTTGTGATGACTTCCTGAAGGCGGAGTTTCAGAAAAGCAGGAATTTTTAAAGAGACAGAGGCCCAATTTCAAGGCGTCAGTAACAAAGTTAGTAACAAGGTCAGATTTCTTCTAAGTCATATTTTAATTGTGACACTTTCTCGACATGTGTTTCTTTCTTTTTTCCCTTTTTTTTAAAATTAAAATACTCAAATCTAATGCTAGCGAGGGAAATGGCTCGTGGTCTTTTAGCAAAGACAAAAGAGAAATCCTACAACAATCGCTAAAATCTGGCTGCGGGACAATCTGCTGTTGATTGTAGGTATTAGTTGGTCACCGACGTGGCTTTGATACGGCTTCACAGGAGCGCAATGGCTGCCAGATCCTCTGAAGGTCACAGAGGATATACCAGGATACTGCGTGTGCTTTTACATGCGCTTCACCCATCAAATTTATTTATTTATTTTTTTGTGTGTTGCTGGGCCCAGCTGATTTAATAATATCTTCCACGAAACAAAGCACAGAACATTCGCCTGTCACATTAAATCATCAGCAGATTGTTGCCGTCGTGTCTGGGATGCATCGATTATGTGCGTTTTGCTCCGCGCATGTCGGCACGCTTTCCTCACATCCAGCCGTGCGTCCGTCTTGAGTTTTAATGACAAGTGCTCATATTAAGAGCCGATTTATAGCCATAGTGACAAAGAGGGAAAACGCACAGCTGAGCATTCAGCCCACAGAACTTCTTCACTGCTTTTAGGAAATGGCTTTCTCGTGTCTTTTCCATTATTAACCGGGCCGAGGAGAGCTGCTCTGTCGATGCCGTCTCACCAAAGCCTCGTCCCGTTTCTTGTATTTGTGAAGAAATAAAGATGTTTTAACTGTAACTTTGAAGTTAAAAATGAAAGAGAGTCTCGTCTGGAATTTGATTGTGTTTTCCTCTAGAAACTTTATGCCTTTTCAATCCCCCCAGAGGGAAAATGTTGCACTGTGCCTTGCATCAAGAAGAAAAAAAAATGCTCCTGTCCTCTTAAGCCTAAAAAAAGATTTGCTTAGAAGCAGAAATCAGTTCGCAACTCAAAGAAACAGGCTTCACTTTTTTGTCTAGGCTTTTATAGGTGATCGACATTTTTGCTACTGTCCTGCCCAAGGGTGGGCGATGTGGACTTAAAGTTTTATCACAACATTTTGTAGTACGACTGTGATCAAATTGAAAAGTTATTCCCTCCGGTGTCAAGTAACATTCCCATTGAAAATGTGCTTCTTTAAGGACACCATTCAGATAATGAAGTGCGATTTGTAGCTCTATGGTGACTGCATTTAATCATTTTTTCAAATTTATTGGTATTTATTGATGCAATCATTGAACAAACGGGAGAGAAAATACTAAGACAAGACTGAAAGTGATCATCAGAGCCAGTCAAGCTGGACTTTATCCACCGTCATCTGTGTTCATGCTAACTAGCTTTAGCATTCACTGCTGGCTCTGTTGTGAAGAAGAAGAAGTAGCATCGGAGCGTGAAAAGGACATGGTGTGAGCAGCGTGTACACCATGGCAGTGCTAAGACCCTCCTGTCTCTGACCAATCAGTGTATTTCTGTAGGTGACAGAACCACAGGGACTTTTTTTCTATGTTGTGCTGGCACAAGTTTCTCTAAGTTTTAAGAAATATGTTAAAAAAAACCTATACTTTCATAAAAGTTTATCTCAGTAGCTTTGACGCAATTGAGACTCTAAAATTATAAATGCCTGAAAAGTGTTGAATCTCTTAATGCTGTGAAAAGCTCTTAAATCAAGATTTGACACAAGAGAGATAAACACAAATCTGCTCCTCATTTTCCAAATCGTTTTTTTTTTCTTTGTTTTTTTTTTTTTGTTGTTAATGCTGATGTGGTCTCTGTGTGCGAATGCCACTGTCGGGGCCGCATCAGAAATCTGTTGGCCTGATGAAGTGCTCCTTTGCGCTATGAGAAGAGTGTGACATTTAATGGAGGTCAGCAGGTTTAAGCGATGTGTCATCCACTCCACGCCGGAGCTTATCATCTGGCGGTGTCACGCTGACAAACACTGTTAGGCTCCCGCTCAACATAATCAGGGTCCGCACTCTGATCAGTCGGCCGTCCGGGGTCAGAGGCTCGGCCGATCAATTAGCAAAATGTGTCCGCTCCCCCCCTCTCCCGCTCGAAGCCTCCTCATTTTGGATTCGTTATGAGAAATGGTCCCTCCGCTGCCGGCTTCTAAAGAAAGTAATTACACAGAGAAGACTCCCTATGGGGGATTAAAACAAATGACACAGAAAACGCAGCTCTTCCCCGCCGCACGCCACTCACTCGGGCTCTGATGCCTCTTGCCTGCAACCGCCTGCACAGCGTTGCTGTCGTGGTAAAGCAACGCTCATGAAAATTAGTGGGGTTTGAAAAAGGGAGAGGAATCCGAAATTTACAAGGCAGAGCCGACGCGATTTACGGACACGATGTAACTCGTGGCGTCGAGGGCTAAACATAACATACGGCTTTCGTACGGCTTCGTTGGAGACGGCGGCTGAAGAAGGCATCTGTCCCGCCGGTTTCATATAGAGACAGGCTGCGGGGAGCATTACTCATCATTACAATCTCTGCTGGCAGCCTATTTTCATCACATTGCACTTGTATAATGAAGCGTCCTCGGGTTCTCCGTGCGGTTTACCATTAGCACCAGCCGCGGGCATTCATCCAAGTCGCTTTATTGAACCTTTTACACTTAGTTTACTGTGTAATTAATACATTACTGCGCCAACAATATATGTAGTGGAAAACACGGCCGCGATGCAGTTCAAATGTCTCTGGGAGTTGCAGTCCATTTGATGTTGGTCTTTTCTTTTTAAAGACTCTGCCGCCCGCTCGCTGACTTTTGATGACATTCACAAGTTCATCTAGGTAATGGAAAGCGCCGCTGGGTCTGTCGGAGCCTCACGGCGCCGCTCCTTTGATGCTTCGGGTGGCCTTGAATCTGTGGGTCGCGCTTAAGGCTTCTTACCTCCCTGTATGGATGAGGCAAGTGGCCATGAAAATGATCAAAGGCACTCTGTCAATTAGATGAAAAGCACTTTTAAAGTGCATTTCTTTTGTATTTTACTAATGCAAAGTAATCAATTAGTAGGTAGGTGGGTTTGTGTGCCTAATCACCTTGTTGCTCAATGCGACCAGGTGGAAAAATGTTGGTAGGTAAATAGGTATGTAGAGGCAGGTAATAAAAATAAATAAAAATAGAAAACTGTATAAAATATAGACTCAAAATATAAAGACAAATGAATTTAAAAAAACGACATCTCTAGAGCTTTGTCATATTTTACTTTGAATAAGGAGTAATCAATTGGCAGCAAAATATTTTCTTCAACAGGATTATTATATATTCTTATGTCTGCAAAATACATAAGAATTAGGAAAAATTAACAGAACATGAATTCGAAGGAAGGAGGAATAGAAGGATGGGTGGAAGGAAGGCAAAAAAATAAACCCTCAAGTTGCACTGTTGATAGTGGCAGCGTCTCGGAGCAGCTTTGTTGAATTTGTTCCGATTTGTTCTTTTTTTAGACTTTTGTTCACATTGCATTTGGTTGAGGCGTCGTTGCATGTTTGGACAATTATTCCCTCCGGTGTCGGATGCTGTGCAGCTTCTTGACTGTCCTTACACTTGCTATGATGCATAACCGCGATAACAAGGTGCTTTCCAACTGGGAGCAGCGGATTAGCATCTCAAAATCTCAAACGATGCCGGAACTACAACCCCAAAAATCCAGAGGGGTTGAGAACGGGATTTCTTGAACGCAGAGCAGTGAGAAAGGGAGAGAGTTCAAACCATCGATCCCATCGGTCAGAGACTCAGTGTGTGTCTCAAATGTCTCTCTGCCTGGCTTTCTGACCACACAGCCAAACGGAGTTTGAAAGAGGCGCGGCAGGAGCAAATGGGGTGGATTAGCAGTGCTTGCCAAGAACTAATGGTGTAATCTAGGGCGCGTTGCTGTGAAATGTTGTCTCTGCTGTGCGGATATTAAACTGTTAGGATGTCAAATTACATGACGAACGAAATATAACCTTAAACTGTTCTCCGTCATTGCATAGAAATAGGTAACCATCACATGATAGTGTTCTCATCAGGTGAATTTGTGTTTTAAAATCACACCACTTGTTTCTTTTCCCCACTGCTTCAGAGACATTCACTTTCAGTGACCTTGGACAATAAGATGCCTTTTCTACCACCTTACGTAATATCGTCACATATTCCATATACTTTAAGCTGCGATGGCGGCGTGATTTCCCTGAAATGAATAACCGTGAGTCTATTTTCACATCGGTTGTCGCGGCCTCAGCCACATGTTTTTAGCATGTTTTGATGTGGCAAACGCTCTCAAGTACTTGGATCGTCTCTGGTGGTATTCTGAAGACAATCTGGTCTCAACACAAAGTGACTGCAAAGCCGAGCGACTGCCAAAAAGATGAGTTGCTCAAGAACACTGATCTTGGTTTCCAATGGAAACGGCTCTAAAGATGAGCTGTGGGGAGGAATATGTCTGCAACTTCAAATAGAAATAAAATTGAATGGCTTGGTAGTTGCTACGTGCAACTAGCTAAACCTCTAAGCTCCGAATAAGGATGTGGGTGTGACGACAAACCCGATGCAAAATGTGTAGCTTTTTGCATTTTACGGATTCAAGCACTAAAGAACTTGGCAGTTATATTTTACAATGTGTGTCAAAGTATTTATCAATGACAATTTTATGTTTGTAGTGCTTTACAACAGGCTGCATCAAAGTGCATTACAGCAAACTCGTGACTATAGACACGGACAAAAAAACAGTTTTTTGTTCCTAATGTCGAATTTTTAAAAGCTCGATTTCTGTGTGTGGAGCAAAAAGGAACTTAAAAATGAAACCATGTCCTTGAAACAAGCAAATAGTGGGAAAAAAAGTAAAAATCTTCAACTTGTAATGTGTTTTTGAAATTCTGTCAGTGTTTCACAGAAACCTTGGTTTTCAAAAGGGGAGCACTCGTAAAAATCTCGAGAAGCCCTTCAGTCTTTATTTGTGTGTCTCTTTCAGGAACAAGGCAAAATCGGCGTCACGTTTAACATCGGGACAGTGGACATAAGTGTCAAGGAGTCAAACACAGAGGTAAACGACGGCAAGTACCATTTGGTCCGATTCACGAGGAACGGGGGCAACGCGACCTTGCAAGTGGACAACTGGCCGGTCAACGAGCACTTTCCCTCAGGTACAGCCAGCATCGTTTATCATTCGCCTCGCAACATAAAAGTGATAGTTCTATACAGCCTAAGAATCACTGGACACCATCATTTTTTTTTTTTATTATTTCATTTTCAAGGGCAGTCGACATTTGAGTTGACAGCCCGGGAGGCAAGCAGTCACGAAATGCTTGTTTGGCAAACTACTACTCAAAATCCGTCAGTCCTTTCATGTTACTATACCTGAGTGGGGGTGGGACACTCTGAGCCAGGATCCTTTGTCTTGCAAGAGGCATTAACTGCGCAACATTTGGCCAGCCCAATGCGAAAACGGGAATTCAAAAGCACCGAGAGGCATTTTGGTCGATGGAGAGGCAAGAAGGAGAAGGAGGCAGAGAACCTAGGGTGGCCTGTTGGCTAGATAACACCGCCGTCTCCCTGTATCTCTCATTCCCAGGTCAGCAGAAGCGGCACAGCAGCAGAATACAAATAGGCTCATCAAACAGAACCCGCTCCGTTTGGAGGTCTGGGAACTCTGCTTCTCTGTAGCAGATACCTGTGTGCTGCTCTCCAAGTGAGGAGAGACTGACAGAGTGGAAGGACGAGAGGAAAAATCTCTTCCTGCTTCTTCTCGAGTCCGGTAAATTGGACTGGCTCTCCTCAGTTTCTGGCTTGAAGTCGCCCAACTTTCAGAAAGCTACATTGTTCCCTTCTTTCACGTTCTCCAATTTAGATGGCGCGATATAAGATGGCACAAACTTCCTTCACTATCTTAGTAAAATAGTGGCAGAAGAGCAAGATTGCGGCTGCTTTGGTTGTGCTGTTCTACCGAGGAACGGTGCAGTCATGAACTGAAATATATCAGGTGCACAACAAACAGAAAAACCGCCGACTTCTGAAAAGACAGCAAATCTGCGTTGATCATTTGGGCCCCCACATGTTGCTCCCAGTAGCACGTCTTCACCAACGACAGAACTGCTTCCTTTCCTGGCGCCACCTGGCATGCCGGGTAGTTTGGTTCAGAGCCAGTGCAGGTGATGCTAATCTCTTCTGTCTCTGGCTTTCTTTTGCTTTTGGCTGTTTTTCGCTTTTCGTTGACCAGATAACTTCAGACAGGTTTCATAACTCCATTCCAGCCTGAGTAATGGGGCAAAACCATGAAACAAACCAACGCATTGTGGAGTCACACGCGACATCAACAAATTAGATATATAGAAGCGTGCTGGTGGTATGTCCGAGTGGTTTTTTTTTCTTTTCAATATTTTTACTAAAGCACATTTGCTCGAAGGTCAAAAGACTGTTCCTTACCAATTTTAAACAGAAATGAACACAAAGTACTTTTGTAAATAACGACACTTTAATGCAAAGTTGGCACTTTTAATGGACTTTTAATGCAACTTCAGACTCCTTAGTGTTCATGACGGTGTTATGTCATGTTTATGATCGGGCCGTGTCAGTCTTATGCACACCCAGTCAAATAAAGTGCGACCAGACAGACATATGTATCATGTAGAAATAACTTTCATAACTCACCAAATTTTACTATCATCAGCCAATCGGGGATAATTTTTATTTTTTTACCCCTGGACGTTATGAAGATCTCATTTTTGTCTCTTAGTTGTTGTGCTCAGGCAATCAAAAGTGTCACAGTTGACTTCTGCACCCATCCTAAGTGTTGGTAATAAAGCTGCAGGAGCCCTCAGTGCCCTTCCCTTCTCCCACCCTATAAAAGTCTTCTCCTCACATCTTGTGAGTAATTGCTTATTAGAGTCCAGGCTCATGGTTTCTCTAACTCCTAATGCTTCACTCAACGGGAATGGCGGCCAAAATGCTCCAGTACACAAAGCATAAAAGTAAAGGGGTGAAAATTTGACTTTTTGTGCCCTCGTTGTGGGTTCTGCAAATGATGAGTTCAAGTCTGACAACATTCAGATTTAAACAAACTTTTCTTTCACTTTTTTTGGGATCTTTTACATTTATTAATTTTGTTTATTTATTTATTTATTTTTTTAGAACTTCAGTAGGTTCACATCTAGTTCAGAAACATCCAAAGAACAATCATTTATATTTCATTAAGTGAATTTTTAAAGCCGGGGTCTGGAACAAAGTGTCACAGAGCCGATGTGTGTGCATCAGTTAGCAGATAGGAATCAGTTTTGCGAATATATACAAACGCACAACTTATGATTAGAACCACAAGTGATAAATAAAGATGAACTTTTTTCATTTTTGATGACGTGACAAATTATTACAATAGAGGAAGTTAAAAGTACATTTACACCGATACATTTCTGAAAGTTTGAACAATGGTTGCAAATAAGCTCACTAAGATATTTACTGTACGTTAGATTTATTTCCCTGCTGTGCCTGATAAGACAGTCTGAGAACGTACATACGCCTCAGCTTCTATTTTCATTAGTATGTCGGCAGTTCAGAGAGAAACAGGCGTTCGAGTTTTGACAACAGGTGCAGCGTTGACAAATTGGCAACATCAGCTTTATGAAAAAAACAGATGGAATCACTTAAACACTGTCAGGACAGAGTGAAGACGGCAAATGTAATAAAGTGAAGATTGAACGTCTTGGCGATTACAAAAAAGCAAAGTGTATTAGCTAAAGCTGGTGCTCAGCAGGCCGACCTGAAGAGTAGGAACGACAACAAAGACAAGAAATATTTCTCGAGAATAAAACAAGAAACCTAACAAGTGCTTTGGCTATAAAAAAAAAGTCTTCACTGAATATATTTCTATCAATTTTGTTGAGATTCTCAATAAGCATCGATGATCGGGTTTTTCATAAATATGCAAAATTCACAGAAAATCCAAAAAAAAAAACTATTTCTGAGTTTTACTGCAAGTTTTTCTCAAAATTGGGAAAAAAAAAAAAGCTTTGGGTTTAAATGACATAAGCCTTACTTGACGTCACTTTATAGTCCATGACTGCTATGCGGTTCATGCATTGTCTCATACAGTAACGCAAATGTTAAAATTCCTCACAAATCATTCTAAATAATCTGTTATTTTGATTTCAAAAAACTGCAGAAACTACCACAACATGATGGAGGGACTGATCAGTGTGAATATTTTTTATTGTAAGAAAAACTTATTAAACATCTATTTATTGATATTTTAACAGTTTAATGGGTTGTATCAAAACACCGGCCCTTTAAGGACATTCAAATGTTTGATATGGCCCAAAATGAGTTTGAGCCCCGCTGCTCTAAAGTAGTTATACTGGGATGCTATTGAAATTGCGAGGAATCGACTGATAGTCGATTGATAGTCGATTCCTCTGAGTTGTTGCAGAGATCCGGTGTGAATCTAGCGTCTCAATTTAATTGCTGGCGAATGACTTGTTGATTTTGACCTTGTTTTATTTGATGGAGAACACGACCGGATGTTGATGTTGCGCCGTCTGCGCTCCCGAGATATGGAGATCCTGTTGGCGCAGTCGAACGCAGGGTGACATCCACCCAGCGGTTTCCCCGACATAAAAATACAGCCCTTTAATGCTGTTTGTATTAAGAAATCAGAGTCTTCATCCATACAACAATATCCCCCACTGTGACTCCATACAGGAACGTTTCTGTCAGGAAGGAGAGGGGGTTTGGGGGTCTGATGCGTGTGGGCGTTGGATTTGTGCGAGTGTTGACTGCTTTGTCTCTTCCTTTTCTCTAATTATTCTCCCCCCCTCCTCTCAGATCTCTTGTTTTTTTTCCCTCTTTTTCTTTTCCTCCATCCCTGTTTCTCCTCCTCCTTCCAGTCGCAGCTCATCACGGGTTTCGCGTCTCTCCCGCAGCCTCGTGTACTTGTGTGACAGCCCACATTCCTGCAGGGCCTCGCCTTTTGTTTAGTGAGAGGGCTCCAATTTCCTTATATAACATTCGGAATCGCTGCGCTCTTTGATTGCACGGCCTCAGTTTCTTTTCCCTTTTTTCCCTCATGCACGAGTTTGAATCTTTGAATCAAAAGAATTACAAGATCCAGCCGGGCAGAAATTGCACATCAGCCTTTTTTTTTTTTTTTTTGGCCTTGAGCTGGCTGCGGTTCACGCTTTGTCTCAGATGAATGGCCATCAGCCTAACCACTCAGTCAGAGCCCGAGTGAAGCCACGTCTTTCTGCGCGTTTCGTGGCGCAACGCTAGCTAGTTAGCTTTCATTTTAAAATGCATACGTGCAATTATACCACCTGACACAAACATCGGACGGTCTTTTTCTTTTCTACAATCGCAGTGATGGAGAGAAATGGACAATTCCTCAAGGAGCGAGACAAATCCCAGTGTGTCCGTGGGCCAAACGCAGTTAGCCCTGTCTGGAACGCCATCTTTTGACCCGTTTTGCCTGCCTGACTAATTTATTCTTGCAACAGCATCTGAAGATGACCTGATAAATGATGGATAACACAACAAACAAACATACAACGAAAAAAAAAAAAAACTCCCCAGGTTTTGATAGAGTAGAAAACATTCGTTGGCGTGAGGCAGGAGAACGCAGACGCCTGTGAACTGATGGAGGGAAATGCATTCGGGAACGAGGAAAGAACGTCGATGGACGACAGCAGTGGAAGAGGCTTATATCACCCGAGACGAGTGCGGCGGGCTGACTGCTGAGACGCGGAGAGGGAGGAAAAGAAGGAGCGGGATACGACTGGATGGGAAAAACCGAACGATAACGAATGACCTCAGGATGAGGACCGGGAGAGAGAGTGAGAACCATCGGCGAAAGTCCGGTGTAGATTACAAAGAACGGGGTGGCGATTCATAAACAGTGGCTAGCTACAGATTCGAGCCTGTTCCCCTCCTCCCTTAAAAACATTTCTGTTTTTAAATTCCAGGAGCCTGTCGCTGTGGACGTTTTCAGCGTTCTGATGCGCTCTCGGCTCTGGCCCCCGCGACGGAGCCCTGCTGAGATCAGTCTGGCAAACAAACTGAGTAGAACGAAGCGGCAAATCAGCAGATGACTGTCGCCCTGCCAGTGTTTGTGCTGACTGAATGGCTGCCACCGACAGGAAAAAAAGAAGAAAAAAAAAAAGCTAAACATTGTTTTGGCTGGTAGAAGAAAAAAAATGGCGAAGGCATGCAGGAGGGTGGAAATAGATACAAGCGAAGTGTTTATGTACATAAATCTTATTAAACATAAGGAAAATAGGTTATTGGAGGATTAAAGAGGTTAGCTCAGATGGAGCATTTGCACACTGAGATACTACGTCGCTCTGGAAAAGAGCACATTTCTAATTAATCTTTTCAACATATGGTTGTTGAAATAAAAAAATAAAAAAAACACACACACACAAAAAAACAAGCTGCCATGAGAGGAAATGTTATTTTAGTGGCAGCTAATAAACCTGACTAGAAATTAAGGCTTCGATCTAATTATTGAAGCTAGTCCTGATAAGAATAGAAATATAACAAAACCCTTCACCAGTAAGGCAAAGATCTTCTTTTATGTCAGACTCAGCTCCTTCAAACTAGCCAGCAACAATTAGCAAACACCTGGTGAAGAAGCTGCTTCTCAGTGAAATCGTTATGAAAGAGTTGATAGAGGAGCCATGTTGTGAGGGCTTCCTGAAGCTTTAAAGAGACAGAGACCATTTCTCCCACTGAAGGTAACATAGTGATTTGATTGTGCTATAAAATGGCACATATTGGCCATTTTACACAACACCTCCCCTTCAGTCAAAGGTAACACTCAGCTCATTTTGTTGTCTCTTATTCACCATCTTTTAATGTTAAAAGTTGACAAAAAGTGTTCCTGAAGAACAATCTGGGCACAAAACAACGAAGCTTGAAAGGCAGACAGATTTTTATGCTCAACAATAAACCTTTATTGGCAAGGTTACCCAGTGTGGAGTCACCTCTGGAAAACTGAATAGATTTTTCTCATTAGGTGGACAATTAGCTTGTGGTGTATTCATTACCGAAGAACCGTCAACCTCATTAATCACCTGGAACAGTCCGAGACTTGTACCTGGGACCGCTGCCATTAGCAATCCGCGACAAGCTCATGGATTCTTCCCTCAGGTTCGGGGGTTGAGAGGACACTTTCAAGTAGCGAAGCAGAGAGAGAGAGAGAGAGAAGAAAAGTGAAAAATCTGCTGCATTAATATTCCAACTTTCCCCTTCGTCCTCTGATTTCACTTCCAACTATAATGGCTTCCTCTGTGGCCCTTGTCCAGAGGAGAGAGTATTTGGCTGCCACCTGAAACCTGCCTGAGATCAAAGGAAGAAGGAGGGAGTCCTGCGCGTAGCTGATTAACCTGCTGGCACACTACTGACACAGTCCTTTAGCTCCCTGAGCTCCCTCGCAGCCATAATCACGCTCCTTCCCAGCTGGATATAAACGGAGCACTTGGCTAGATTTTCTTGTGAATATTAAAAAAAAAAAAAAGCAGGCAGGCAGGAAGGAACGCTGCGGCTTTATGTGATTGCGTCACGTTCCCAGCCAGGTGTAATTTATTGTAATAAAGGCAAATATCTGAACTGCGCACCGGGTGGGTGTGAGGACAAGCAGAATACGATGTGCGCCCAATCAGGCGGCTCCCTCCCCGCCCCCCACCAACACTCACGGAAAGTTAACATTCGACGCCTAAATCGCTTGAGGCAACACCACGCGCTGCACATTTGTGCAGTTATGAAACCATGTTAATATGCCGTGGTGGGTTTCCGTTGCTTTTGTTTCGTCTCGCCGGGTTACTGGCTGATGCCATGCTGTCTTCCGTGGTTCTTTGCGGGCTCTTTGGGTCGTTTGAAGACTTCCACGTCTCAATCCTCCGCTCCCGACAGACTGCCACTCTCGAACAAAACGTGGCACACACACGCAGTGGGGCAATCTCTTTATAACTGACTTATTGCAACCCTTGATGTTTGAAGCAGTTCTCATGCTGCAACCACAAACTCTAGTGTTTCATTTTGTTTTGTTTTATTGTAAATCTATATAATCTATGTAGGCTTGAAGTCTGTAAGTTGTGACTCAGAGTCAAATGTGGCCCTTATTGCTCATTTGTGGGCTAAGTGTTACTTTTTGTTTTTTTAAAGAGGAGATATTATGCAGCATTCCATTCCCATGAAGCTGCTCTCCCTTTCAGCTCCTTCAGACTAGCCAGCAGCAATTAGCAAACACCTGTTGGAACCGGGTGTGAGCTCATCATACAACTTCTGAGTTCAAAGCTCCTAAGAATGGTTGTAAACGGCCTGAAGGAGGAGCATTGTTGTGATGATGTGCTGAAGGCGAGGAGCTTCTTAAAGAGACAGAGGCCAAATTTTAAGGCACCAAATTACAAAGTCAAATTTCTTTTTAGTCCTGTTTCATATCTGCAGAAATATTATAACAAACGGAGGAAACACAGTTAATAGATTGTTCTATAAAATGGCGCCAAGTGGAATATACAGGATTTTCAGGGTTTGTGGTCAGAATGTGAAAAGTGTGAAAAAATGTAAGGGCCTATAAATACTTGCAACATGTTAGCTGTGCTCTCGAGAGAATCGAGTATGGCAGGGTTTTTTTCTTTTTTTATTCTTTACCCCAAAAGACCTCCCACTAAGCCAGTAATGATCTCATTTGTATGCATTGTCCTCTTGAAATCTGTGCCGCTGTGGGATTTCACCCCCAACGGGTCTGCCATACTTAGAATTACCACTTTGCTCCCAAAACGTTGCCCTCCTTTCCTCTCAAAGCTCCACCCGTCCAAACGAGTCCCAGAAAACCGTTTGCTGCCCCCTTGAAATCGAAAAAAAAAAAAAAACATGGTGTCCAGGAGAATTTGTGCTCACAAATAACAGTTCTTTCCTCTCATAAAGCCAGTTAAGCTTTGTTTGTACTTCATTTATCTGAGATCGTGTATTTTATGATGCATTTGCTGTTGTTTTCACTCTTTCCTGCAGGTGATTTTTCTGCTTTGTTTCATGCATATGATGTGTAATTCTTTGAATGTGGAGTGTTTTAAACAAATGTAAAGCTTAAAGTTCAACTAAATTGTGGAAAGCAAAAAAAAAAAAAAAAACATCCTAAAGTTTTTCTAAATCATTCTAAACGCAGCTAAACCTCATCATAAACCACTGTTTAAATGTTTGCTGTCTGTTGCCAACTGTTTCAAGCTGTTTGTTAAACTCTCGAACTCCAAAGGCAACAGCGACATTGAGCGCTATCAAATGGCAAATAAGAAAATCCCGTTCAAATATACCCGGCCAGTAGAGGATTGGCTTCAGGAGAAAGGTAAACCTTTGTTTAACTTCTAGAATGTCTCTCTTTCTCTTATTTCGTTTTTTCCAGTCATTTCATCAGCTTGCTCCCCTTCAACCTCCGAGAATGAGAAAACCATCCCTTAAACCCCTTAAGAAAATCTATAAAATAAATCGGATTTTTATGTGATTTTTTTATTTTTTTCAAACCCCTAGTTTTTCTTCCCATCATCACTTTTTTTTTTTATCTCGTTTAATCATGGTGTCCAGTTAAAGGGACTGTGACAGAAAGAGCAGATGCTCTTGTTCACATTGAATTTGACTTAGAGGAGGCGTTAGCTCTGCAGCTACAGTAGGGGGATTTTTTTGGACTCAAAACCTCCAACAAACTAATCAGCTGACATAATAACACCCCCCCTCCCCGAAAACATCTCTAACAACAGGAGTGGGGGGAGAGGGCTCCTCTCTGCTGTAGTTTATCTTCGTGTACTCATCACACGAAATGGAAATCCAACCTGTTTTGATGATGGAGAGATAATTGGAGGCTTTCTGACGGCCGACAGAGCCGCGCTTACTAATCGCTTGGATTATCGAAGCCGGCCTCTTGTCTGTCTTAAACACACACCCACGTGGATGTCGAGGGAGCCCGCTCCCCACCCCAACCCCCGTCTTCCCCCACACCACCACAACGCGACCTTCTCGTGCCACGTTATGCCGCTATAAACTGCCTTTTTAAAAATTCACAGCATATAAACGTCTTAACCTTTTCATAAAGTCCCTTTAACAACCGCTAAAAACACTGACAGGTTTTGGGAGACGAAAAAAAAAAAAGAAAAGAAAATATCCCATTACTGCTGCATGCATGGCTCCACACGTGTTATTTCATTCTCTGTGATATGAACGCCCCCCCCCCCACCTCCACCCACCACGCCCTGTCTCCCTCCATACCTAATGTGCTGTACATCAAACATAGTGGAACAAAGCTTGCAGTGTTGCTAGCCTGTGAGTTGCACAAATGAGAAATGCAATTATGATTCTCGTTTTGTGGAAGTTCCATGCATTTCAATTTCATAATTAATGCATGAGCAGTGTGTTTTGACTGTAATATTTAGCCGCCGTCTAATCAAACTCGCACGGCACATTAGGACTCGTTTTGTCTTTATAACACGCCGCAGCAAGTGTATGTATTTATTCATCATTTCCCCGCACGAAGTCCAGTGTTTAGTCAGGAATATATTATCCATAGAATAAACTTCCCAGCTCATTCTTTTTAGATGTTATTTTAAAATTTGCATGTTCTCCATTTAAATGTGTTTATAGTGTCGTAGGAGGGCGAATGGTTTTCTAGCTCTGCTACTTGCTTTGAGTAAATGTGCAATTCTTTTTCAGCATTTAGAACCTAATTTAATTGCGAACTGAAACAATACATTGCTTTACATGAGCATTTTTTTTTGTATCGCTGTAAGTCATGTACAAATGTTGCACTGACAGGTAATTTCTGTTGTTTACTGAACAACTTTTGTGGGCTCTCTGTCAAACTGCTCCATCGCCAACTTTGTAACCAAGCATCACCATTAAGTTCCTTCCTATTTCCAATTCAAACCCGAAAGCTTTGTACTTTCTACTTTGCGCAGGTCCGTCTTAAGATGTGTAATAGTTCATTTCTTCCTTGTAGATTAGTATTCTGATCAATATATATGTTACTTTTGGAACTTCTTGTCTTAATCGATTGGGATTCTTGTTTGATTCAGTTGCTGGTAGAAGCCAAATATAATAGATTTTTACCCATAAGCAAACCATATCATTCATGCTATTTATTCTGTAACTAAAGACAAATATACAAACTGACTTACTTCACTAAATCTTCTTGATGTTGAAGTACCACGTTGTTGATATGAAACATCTTGTAGTTGAGTTTTGTACCTGGACATTTTCTGTGTACAACGACCAAATCTAAAAACGTACAAACTGGCGAAGGGGCAAAGTGACAGGCAGCCCTATGTATTGCATTAGATACCTTTCATTGTTTGCCTCTTCACCCCTTTCCTCTTCTTCCTGTCCCAGGCCGGCAGCTGACAATCTTCAACACACAGGCCACTATTTCTATCGGCGGAAACGACCGAAAGCGGCCCTACCAAGGCCAGCTCTCCGGCCTCTACTACAACGGCCTCAAGGTTCTCAACATGGCCGCGGAGGGCCACCCTAACATCAAGGTGAACGGGAGCGTGCGGCTCGTGGGAGACGTGCCCACCAGCCGCGGTGCGACACGCACCACCACGTCGATGCCTCCGGAGATGTCCACCACCTTCATTGAGACCACCACCACGCTGTCCACCACAACCACCCGCAAACAGCGCTCGCCGCCGTCTATTCAGGTACAGCTCTTCGGGACGAATGAAAGTGGACGCGGTGAGGCGTTGCGTTTTAAATCGGTTCTCAAGTGATTTTCGGCCGAGAGTTTGAGGCGAACGCTAGCATGTGTGGAAGCTGCAGCAGCTGATACATTGGTTGTCAAGAATTTAAAAAAGATATGTTCAAAAACCGGGCTGGACAGAAGAAATTGATGTGTAGAAATATGCAAATGTGTGTTGCATTAAAACCAGTGCTGTCGACTTTAACGCGTTAGAATTAGTGATGCAGATTAATCGCATCACCTATTTTGGCGTAAAAGCCTTTCTCCCACAGAGGGATACCTGAAATAAAATCTGCACGTTACACGGTGTTGTACTCTGGTCAACAATGCAGAGTGACAAAGATGTTTACTGAGCGGTAAATTTTGCTTTTAAAAAACCACTATGGTTAGAGCAGATACTGTGCACAGTATCTGCTCTAATACAATACAGCTGATTACATTTTTAATTGACAGTACTAATAAAAACTGCTCATATATAAATTATATTGTCTTAACCTTTTCTGTTTAGCAATGTTCCAAAGCCAACAACATAAATAAACTGTGCAGTAGGCACTGGTTTCCTTTCAAATAGGATTCATACAAAGCAACAAAACTTTAGTGTTTTGTAAAATAAAAAAGCAACAATTCCAAGAGATAGAGGGTCAGTTTTCGCTTAAAGGTTTAAAAATGCCCCAAAGTGTAAACACGAGAACCGTTCCCTTCTCTTTACTATTTAATGTGTTTTTGGATTTGGACGCGGTTTGGATTACGTCTGCCCTCCCTTTTCTTTCCCTCTGCTTGATCAGCCAAGGTCAGGACACTGTATTTCTCATTCTGCCAGGGATCGAAGTGCTGCTGTTCGACGAGCCGTGCCTTTTCTGCTTCCCCCTCCACCAATCTCCCTTCTCCTCCACCTCTTATCTGTCATGCAACACGTTTCGGGACCGAGAGAGAGGGCTTCCTCCAATACGCTCCCGAGTTCGAGCCAATGAATGTCACAGCCGTGCCAAGAAAGCAATCATGCCCAGCAGTCCTTTGACACCGGGAGCACAAATTGAACCCTTCATTGTCTATATTAAAGCAATAACTCTCCCTCATGAGTGAGATGTGGCTGTTGTGGAGGGGAGGGGAGGCTGTAGTGGATGACAGACCACTGTTATCTCCTTCTCCACCTCAGCATCAGATTGTCTGCTGCGCAGTCATGATGACCCTCCATGTCGGTGCTGACACTTCCACCTCTGCACGGGAGTGGCTGTGCAAAATGCCAGGCCGAAGTCGAAGTGAAGACAGAAAGACGCGCGACAGAAACAAAGCAATCCATTTCCTTCCCCTCCATGAGTCAGCGATGATGACTGAGCCGAGATACATTACCGTCTCTGGCAGTAACAGCAAGGTCACGTCATAAAGAAAGAGGCTTGTGTCGTCTCGGGCAAATATTAATATCAAAGGAAGTCAATAAAGTTCTTCCTCTGAAAGGCCTTTATGACAACGCGCTCGACTTCTCAAGGTGAGACAAGCAAATACCTCTCTCGTCGATATCTGTAACGCCGCCATTAGACGCCAGACAAAGCTTCTTGGTAACTCACCAATAACAATGTAGTTGCCTGCCCTCTCCAACTTTCCGTTTTAGTTTTGTGTTCCTTCTGAGAACACGCCTTGGTCATTCTTCTTCCACCAGCCACCGTGACAGGCCCGGCTTTGATTCACGTTGCCGCGTCGCAGTATTTCATTTGACGAGGCCTTTAATTTTACAGTTCCCCAGCCGGCTGTCAGACACCGTGGTGCAAGCGGTAAAGAGAGGACCTGTACCCGTTCGGCAGTACCCCTATACTACCCCTCTGGGTAGTACAGGGGAGTTTAGGGAGTTGAGCTATCATTAGTGATGTACTGCAGTGCTGGAAAGAGCTATAGGCCCCTGTCGCGGTACTAGACTCGAGCACATGAGCAGCTGTTTCCAAAGCCGGGGTGCCTGAGTGTGTGGGTGTGCGTGTGTGTGTGCGTGGGGGGTGTAGGGGTTGTGTGTGTGGTGTGGGGGGGGTGCAAAAGCAACCGGGTTGTGTTCACAGATGTCTATTTAAGGTCCACTGAATCGACTCTACCTGAGACGAGAAGCGTCTCCTCCCCTGACATCTCTGCTTCAACAAGACGAGAGGCAGGGGTGTGAAGTGGAGAGACCAATCTCACGCTTAATTAATGATGGCTCCGTAGGGAGGGACATGCACCGACATGACAAATACCTTTCATTTTCTTTTTATTCTCTTTACTGTCTGTGTTTTTTTTTTTGGACACCTGGGTTATTTACCAGGTTTTTGACATTTCAACAACTTTTTATTGACTTTGTGCAGAGAATTGGTGTTTTTTTTTTTTTTTGTGGCCAGGTTATTTTTCTACAAACTTGTTGACTTTTGCTTTGAAGGAAGTATCTCAGCGTAGATTTTTTTGAACCAAGTACATTTTTAAACTGAACTTTTCCATCATTTTCTAATATTCAAAATTTCCCACGTGGACCTTAAGGTTTTGGCAATTCCTTGTCGTATATTTGTTGCTACGGAAATCATCTCCATCTGTGTTTGGAAACCAAAACTTTGGGTAAATTATTCTTAAGATTACAATGTTGCTCAATCTGACGCTGCTATGCAGAAACTCTGTCTATGCTAATGAAAACTCACTCACATTGGTGAGCCTCGTGCGTGGAGAGGCTCTAACTGAAAGCAGCCTTACCTAGTTATGGACCAATCAAATTAATCCAACTAGTAATTATTTTTGCTAGTTTGCAGTGTTTCTAGACTGTGTGCTGAGCTTTAAACTTTCATCCTCTGATGGTCAGGGCAACGTTTTGCCAAACACACTTCATTTTTGGAAAATCATTCAACTTTTGATTTCATTCAAGTCTTACATTTTTTTATTCTTTGAAAGTTAGAGTTTATACATATGTAGTCTACACCCAGATATCAAGTAACCGAATCATTATAGCATGACGTACATTAGATTTTAAGTCAATAAAACCAATTGTCTGACTCACTTGAAGAATGCATTTGATTCCCAGCAGGTTCTTTTTGAAGACATGCATTTTGAGGGGGGGAGATGCATATTTTCTCCTTAATCTTTCCTACAAATAAACAAAAGAAATCTCCCTTTCGGTCGATGTTGATGTGCCTGCATTCAGTTTGTTTATCAGCTGCTCAGCTACAGGAGCGATTTCAAATGGTTTTTACAACTATGTCCCCTCTGTTTCTTCTTGATTAAATAATCCGAGACCTGACGCTGAGTATGTCAGCCAGTTACTTTTCCTCCTTCGCGTTTGCCGGCTGCTTTGTTGTCAAAATCTCAGTGTCTTCTGAAGATTCATCTTTCTGTGCTTTATCCATTTAGAATTGAGAACATTTTCTTTGATCGTGTTCTGTAAACAAGGGTGACAAATGCAGTTTAAGCTCCCTACAGGCATTCCTTTTGAACCGTGTATTTATTGTTTAGCTCTGATTGTGCCTGCCCACACTGCTACTTTTTTTGACATTTACACTAAAAACTTTATTGTAGATGAATCTATTCTTTTGCCTTGTTTTGTAGCATTTCACTGAACTAGCAAGACAAGAAAATTCTGTTTCACTTAAGGATTAATCCTACCAGCTAACTAGCTAGCAAGCTAACAAGTCAGCAAACTAGCGAAAGAAAGAAAGACAGAAGGGGATTACCTCTGTTAGCTTTACAAAACGAGACAGTTCTTGTTGTCTTGAGAGGCTTTTTGAGGAAATTTACTTTAATGGCATGTAAAGCAAATTCAGAAGTGACTCCAAGGGGAGCAGCTAACTGTTTCAAGAGGCGGTTGCTTCACGTCGGCAACGTAGCTTTAAAAAGCGCTAATCTTCTTTCAACAAGTCTGACTCTACCGGGAGACAAAAAGATGAGAGTTTTCCCAGATTTTTAAAGCTTATCATGTCATAAGGGCTACTGGACTACCAGCGTTTGCAAAAGCTAAATATGCTGCTGATAGCAACCAACATGACGCTAACGCGATATGGCCCTCACTCACCCGACACATTTTCACATGATGCCGTGAATTTTTCTATTCATGTAGGACTTGTTGTTCAAAAAATAAAAAAGAAAAAAGAAAAGAAAAGGGTACAATGAGAGCAGGAATAAATTCTCCCTTTTCACTCCAGTTAGCGGCTGATACACATTTCTCTTCAACAAGCGTTTGTCACTTGCAACCTTGAAGGCTGAAAAGTTTCCATTTCAAAAGTACAAAACGCACTTAAACAAAAAAAACCCCAAAAACTAATTGATAAACTGCAGCAGGTTTTCCTTTTTGAGTGGCTCTAAAAGCTCTCCAGGTAAACTGATTTTGGAGCTTTTCCTTTATTTTAACGCTGGCCAATTTGACGTAGATAGTCAAATTGGGAATACTCCTTTATTCTGCGCACTGCATCATGGGAGATCAGCATCTCCCGTCCGCCGTCAACTCACTGCGCTCGTGTGAGATGTTTGGGAACAATTAGAACAGGAGGGCTGCCGTGGGGGAAAAATGGCAAGGGAGAGACGCCGCAAAGTGATTCGCATGTTTGCCATGTTTAAGAAATTGCTCGCGTCCATCATCTTCAGCTGGTCCCCTTTTGCTCAGGGGATGGGGAATGAGAAGCAAATTGTTTGCTGTATAATTAGGATTTTGTCTTTCTTCTTTGGCTCAGGCTTGGATACATTTTCAATGATAAGTTTTAGTTGAATTAGTAAGGATTGGTCTATTTTGGTAAGTTTATGGTGTTTTTATCACCAAAGAAAGCCTGAGAAGAGTAAATAAAGTAAATAAATAGTTTTTTTCTGTTGTTCTTTTGTCAATCTCTTTTTATCATTTTAATTTCTCTATATTTTCTTTTCAATTAATATTGAAAATTCATTTTAGGAAAATGTATAGATTCTTATTCCTTCTTTAATTCTTCCTTTGTGTATAAAAGAAGAATAATTGATTTGTCTCAAATCAGTTAAGCTGCTAAAAATATATATCCATTTCGTATTGAAAAACTTTTGCTTCTCTTGACACGTTTTATTTGGAAAAAACAAGAGCAAAACTTGTAATAAAACAAACTTAAGCCAGCACAAATACATACATGGTTGTGAAAATTACACCTGGTTCTCAAGAGAAAAAAATGCTGTGAATTGGTACTTTGACCCGTGAACACGCAGAGATCTCCACGGAGCAACATGGCGGTGGTGGCGTCATGCAGAGATTGAGAACCGGGTCATTTCTGATGGATCGAAGCGTAGGAGAAACCTGCATGGTGAAAAACTTCGACATTTAGCGTACACTCAAAGTTACTGTGGTTTAGGGCAAACCATGTTCTTGTTGTAGAATCAGAATTGAGATTTTAGTCCAGGTGAGTCAGAGATTGATTTTCGCAGATGCAAGCCAAACAATTTGACTGAGGTATTTTGCAAAGAAAAATGGGAAAGAAGGTACATTTTAAGAGGCAGAGGATTAGCAGTAAAAGGGGGTTCTGCTAAGTAATGACTCACCTAGCCTGAATATATATGCCTGTCACAAATTTCAGAACCGCTTTAGAAGAAGAAAATGGAAGATTACGGGTCATTTCTTTTCTTATTTTCACTTGTTCACTGCTTTGTGCCAACCTGTTACAATGCATCCAGATAAACCGCTCTGAGGTTTGTGGCTGAACGGTTACAAGCTATGGAGGGAAAACAGTTTGAAAACTTTTGTAAAACCTTTGTAAGGTCACTGTGGAGAGTGACTGACTCGACTATAAAAGGTCAAGTTTCAAAGTTAGGCAGCACTTTTATAACAACTGAAGGCAACACAGTTTCTTGATTGTGCTACAAAACGGCACTGTGTGTCTGGAAAAAACATAACACCGCCCCTTTAAGCGTTACATCCTTTAGCTTTCTTTAAGCTTGTATGTAGCGTATTCCATTAGGATACATGATGATCACTTATTTATTCTTCACCTAAGTGAGGGTTGCTGCGCTTCAACATGTATGGGAATATTTGACGTGTTCCTAATCACACGGGGAGATAATCGCCTCCTACTTTTGGTCACCTTTTCTGCACTGTTGTGCTCAGATTCCTTACAACCACGCAGCTAATTGCAGAAAGGTCGAACTAGAGCGCGGGTATTCCTAGAGAACCTATCTTCAACCATTCCATTTTTTTATGTTTTGGTTGCCCCTGCCAGACACCTCTGCTTCCAGGGAGTTGTTGAAGATAAATGCTGTTGGTGGGCCGGTTGCTCAGTGTGTCCAATTAAGAGACAGCAGAGTGATGGTGAACCTTCTGGTGTGTGTGGCTCATTAAAAGGGCTACACAACCCGTGCACAAAGACACACACACACACTGAGAGGACCCTCAAGGATCTCCTAATCTCTCCAACACATACAGCTAAGTGATCATAAACGAGGCACGTTTGTGCAAACCCATATCATATAACAGTCAGCTCGGTTGCAGTCACATCTCCTCACGCTCGCGTCACAATATTCCACCTTTTCATTGTCAACCCCCCACCTCACCACCTCCACCGACGTGACATGCTCATTCCAGGAGTTTCTCGATAGTCTTGCCTTCGCTCTCGTCGGTTTGTATTCACCACCACGTTTGTAATTCCCTTTATGAATTTTTCATGCCACTCGGCGTGCAGCAGAATATGTACATAGAGCTGTTTCCATTAGAATTCTCTGTGTGAGAGTGTTTGTAGATGTTTGCAATTTCATGTCAGTACATCATGTGTTTGTGTGTGTGTATTCGGGGCAGTTTGTGTTAGATAGCTCCGGGGTTTTTAGACAACGGGGGTTTGTGTAATGGATGTATCCTAACACACACCTGACTCACCCACCCACCCTTACATCCTCGCCTCACAACACAGCTTATCTAGATCCTCGAGGAAAGAAGGGTGTGTGTGTGTGTGTGTGTGTGTGTGTATGCAAGTGGGTAAACCTGTCATGTCAGCCGGCGCAGCAGGGGCACAGACGTGCACCACTTGCAAACACACAGTGTGTGGCCGGGGTCTGAGGTGACCAGAACCCGGTTCCCAAACGACGTCTCTGTCCAACTGCAAAGCCAAACCCAGAAGAACCTGACACTTCTGGTTCAAAACAAAAACATAATCGTGACTGAATTTCTTATTTTTTATTTCTTCGATAAATTTTTTATGTGGTGGATGACTTGAAAGTCACACCATGTCAACCCAAACCAAAGCAAAACAGTCTATAAAGTATGCACAAGAAGTTCACCAAAAGCAAAAGACGCATCATATTGCCAAAAGTATTTCTTCATCTCCCTTTACAGTCTTGTAAGGGGATGTCATCGAACTGTTTCCACGAAAAGAAGAACATTAAATTGTCCAAAATACCTGATGTCGAAGCTTTAAGGGTCAATTCACAGCAGACTTGTTTGCTCCGCTTTAATCAAACTCTAGTTCGTTTGTCTTGTTTAAATGCATATGTGAACACCAAGTGGACTGGAAACTGCTCCAAAAGCTGTAGGAGGACTACAGTGTGTGGCATTCTGGATAAATACAACCAAAACAAAAGTGCAAACCTCTGATCTCTCTTGTGTCTTTTGCCAAAGAAACTGGTGGGTCTTTACCAAAGACATTTGAGAAATCCTCCAACTGCCAACATCTGACTCCGCTCCATTTTTGCTTACATTTTGCAAAGATGGGAGTTTGGACCCCATGGGATGTTTGGAAGTTGAGCTCAGTTTCTTCAGAAGTTTTCATGTTTCCTTCAGGGGTTCGTGGTGCAGCACCAACACAAGTTTTCCAAAAGAGTTTGGATCGTTGGGACACAGTGAACCAACTGATAATGTAAGAAATGTTGCAATTCTGATCCCTAATCAAACAGAGTCTACTAGACAAGAGTTTCTTTAGCTAGCACAATGGGTCCTTACTCAAGTCCTGGAAAACAGCCCTACGCTTTGGAGAATATCTCAACTTACAATGCTGCATCTGATGCATTGCGCTAAACTTGGCCATGTACTGTTAGGCATGGATGAAACCAATTGGAACCTCGTTCCATGAAGCTTGAGTTAATCTGGGTTGTTTGTTTGGAAGTGTGTAGCCACTGCCTTTGCAGAAAGTTGCAGAAATTCATCTCCGCTGGCTCCCCTCCGTGTTCGGAAGAACGACAACTGACCGATGCAGACAAGCCCTTTCTCCACACATGAGGCGTCTTGAATATGCATAAAGACTTTCCTGCTATCCATTCAACACACCTGCGTAGCTGTGTCCAACACCTGCGCCGTTCTCACAAATAACTTCATTACTGAACTGATACGCTGGGATGTTTTTGTATTGATGGATTACTCGCACCATATCGACACATGGGGAGTTTCATATCAAGAGCTCCATTCAAAATACATTTTACAGAGGAAGAACATTGGCATGCCAATACTTGGAAGATCCACTGGGCATATTTGCAGTCAGAATGTTTCAGATTGCTTGTAATTAATTGTAACGGAAACAAATTGAGGAGTAAAAACGTCGCCGATGCTATTCAAAGCTTCACAGGTCCCATTTTGTCTCTTCTTCTCACACTACAGATGTCATCCCCCTCCCCCACAACACCCCACCTTCCCCACCAGACTCCAGCCTGTAGACTTTGCACGGATTATCAAAGTGGAACAGTTGGTATTACGTTCTGTGCCAAGCCGTTTTTTTAGAGTTGTGAGGTTGCTGCGAGATGCCGTACACTCATGGTGTTTAATTAACTTTTCGGTTTTTTTCGTCGTTTCTTTTTTCCAGTGCAACGGTTCTGGGAACAAAACTATTACAAAAGTTTTAAGTGCTGCTGCCTGCAGTTTTTTTTTTCTTTCCACTTGACACTTAGTAAGTTTGTTTAAGTAAGACTGAGAGAGCAACATATTTTTTGTTTGTATGAGGCTTCTGGTGCTAAAAGGACCTTAAAATTATTAACAGCTGTATTTTAATGGACTGTCAAACAGAATCCAGTTGAAATACAGGAACAACAACGTGAACCAAGTTCCACATGTATGAATGCAAAGTTCACTTAAATCTTCGTAGAACAAATCCCGACTTGTGTGTGTGTGTGTGAGCCCAATATCCAGAACCAGCATCAATGTAACTGAAGCATTTAATTAGATATCATACACAGCCTCACCTGCTCCAGATATCGTTGCTTCTGTTTCATTCACATCCGTTTTTGCATCACGGCTAGAAGTCATAATAGAGTTTGATTGTCACAACTACAAAAGTTTAGACAAGAAAAGGCTTTTTGTGTTTAACATTTCTGAACTATTCCTTTAAAATGAAGTTTCAAACTCATCAGTGATGAACTTGTGTGCTTATTGCCGGTGCACAGCTCACCAGAGGGCAACCGGAGCCCACAATGAAAGGAACATTTAAAGATGTGACGAGCGAATTCCTGCAGGGAAACCAAAATGTTTTTATTTCTGTGGTAAATGTTTGCGGTGGACAACAGTGAAGACAATACATAGTGCCAAACATAAAAGAAAAAAGCACATGGGGCAGTAAATGACAAGTAAATCTACAGCTTATTTAGTCGGTAGCTGGTCGCCTCCGCCGCCGCTGATGTGCCTACAGAGACATGCGGAGCGCTTTGTCAGCAGGAAATTAAAAGTACAAATCATCGACGTGAGCCCAAGTCGTGTGGAATCTCAACTTTTTCCATAAATCCAAGCCGGGTCCCGCCGATCTGCGGGCAGATGTTCAAAAGGGGCCTGGGACGCAGCGACGCGGCACCAACCCGCCTGGAATAAACAACAAATCATAGCGCGTAAATGTGTAAGACGTGCTACAGTTTACCTTTGTTTTTTTGTCCCCGTCCAGAATGTTTGCAGGTGCGTTGCTGTGAATGACGCCTCCGCACAGCGCTCCCTGGTGATCACATTAAAAGTTGAACGGAGCCCAGAACGAGCGACTGGAGTTGATTGTCGGGGATTGTGACGACCGCTCCGCTTAGGCGCCGGGACGTAACGAGGTTTCACGTTCACGTGACGGCTCCCCTCCGACGCATTTAGAAAACCCATTGATGGATCGCTACGGTGTTTAAAAAGGCAGATCAATCAGAAAGGGAAACGGATTCCTGAAAAAATACATTTACATATTCAAAGGAGAGCGTAGAAGCATAAAGTTATTATTTCCACTACTTATAGAACCCTAACTCTACTCTTACATTTATTATACACACAATCATATAACAGCCAAACCCATAATGAATAGTTGACACATGAATATGTATAGTAAGTCATTCAATCTTAATTAGAGTGCATGAACAATCACCTCAAAACAAGGCAATCCTGTTTGAAAGTTTCCTGGAGGCTACAAAAAACTTCTTTGCAAAAGAGAATGGGCAAATGTAGTGTCAATAAAAGATGGCTTTACAAAGTATTAGGGCTGAAACGATTAATCAAATGTATCGTGATTAATCAGTCGTGAAAATATCGTCAATTATTTCAGTAATCGATTGATCGTTAACAGGGCTGTTCAGACTAAAAAAAGGCATTTTTCAAAGAAAAAAAACATATTCAAATTTTTATTTTTTTATGCAAAACTTCTCAGTGGCATAGTTTGAGCTTCGCCAGTTCAGATTTACTAAAGAAAAGCTATGTTGCATATTACTGATATTAGTTGTTTATTTGTATTTTTTAAATGAATTTCTAGTATTGCATAAAAACAGACATTAGGGGTTAGAGGAAAATCTGCAGTATGTGCAATTTTTTTATTCAATTAATCGATTAATTGTCAGAATCAATTATTGAAATAATCATTAGCTGCAACAATACAAAGGATTAACTCAGGGATACTGTTCAGAAATGCACAATATGCAGACTGTATTTATAGAAACTCATTCATAATTGTGTCCTTTTTCTGTTGGTTCGTCGCACAAACTAGCTTGACCTTGTGACTTCACAGTATCTGACAAGGCGTCCAGACGTGAATACGTTTCCAAAAGAGCAAGCGTACTTTGTTGCTACCTGCTAACCCCGCCACTTCTTTAAGTTGAGAGGAATTTTCAATTTTCTCAGGCACAGGATCCGTCCCCTCTTCCTCCCTCGCCCACGGTTTGCTCTCATCTTCTGCCCCGGTCACAGCGCTTAGCAAACCTTAACATCCAATCCGCACGAGTCCCTCTCCTCCTCTTTGAAGGCAGAACTACAAAACGGTAACACAATCCGTAAAGTGGGGACCGGCAATCTCCGCTCCCAGTTTCACCCGAGGACCTCTCATGTTCTGGCGCCTGTTCATGTGAGCGCGCCGCGCGTGTCTGTGTATGTACATGAAGGCACCGGGCCTTCCTTGATGACCTTGTACTCAGTGGCATGGGGGTGATTAAGGATCAGGGCCAAAGACCATTTCCTTTCACATTGGAAGATGAATGGCCCTGCTTGGAAGTGGCTGCCTGTGGCCAGAGGGCAATTAGACGTCCCTGTGAAGCACTGGCCCTCGCTGCTCTGTGTACAAAGGCGGGTCCTTGAGAAACAGAGAAATGCTCTGTACATAACCCACTCAGCTGAAACCAACCTGCTGATGGCTGGACAAATTAAATGCATTTTCATCCCCCTCCACTCACCCACTCCATAAACCTGAGTAGAAAAAAAAAAGAAATGTGCTGACTACAGGGGGCTGCTGAGAAAAGGCCCACCATGGCTGCTCATTCCAAATATCAATACTTGATCTTGGGAGTCGTTTAGCATATGGTTTTGGCGCAACAAGTTGGTGCGGGAGCTCATTTTGTCGTAATTTATTCACTAAATCAAGGGTCCCAGCTTTCGCTCGCAGGTTCTTTTGTTTGCTCGCCTCTTCAGGCAGGGTTGCTTCTAATAAAAAATTACACCTCATGATAACACATTTGATTATAATCACTGCTGCGGGTTATTTTTACCATGCCTCTGTGCTGTTGTTCCATTTTTTTTTTCTATTTTCAGATAAAGGATCTTATCTGTCACAGAGCGAGAACAAGAGCAAAAAGAGTAGTGCCATCCCATTGATAGGGACGCGGCCTGGTGCCATTGATTCCCCTTGTAATACAAGCCTCTCCCTTGTCGGCTTGTCAAAGCTCAGATCGGACATGATAAGACGCGCATAGCAAAGCCGTCAATAGGACGGCTAAGCTTTCGCCGCTGAGATGATTGTCCTATTTTGGTGTTGGGGCCGGCGAAGAGAGATAGCGAGAAGTACAGGATCTGAGACTTCACATCTCTGTCACTTTATTTATTTCATTTTTTTTGCTTTATGTTCAGCCTGAACAAAGGGGTTCTGCTTGAAAATGTGCACTGTAAAAAAAAAAAAAAAAGGATTTTTAGGGGATGTTACATTTCAGTTTTCAAATTATTTGAACTTTAAGCAATAGTTTTAAAAGTTGTTTGGAAATGCAAAGACACAGTTACATTCCAACAACAACAAACCCCACTTCAACGTTTTGAATATAAGTGAACTAAAGGTTTTAGTCGACCAATTAGCGTCGCCGATTGTGCAGACAACTGTAAAGCTAACAGTATTTATATGTGCGTTCTGAATGAATGTACAAAGTAAAAACTAAGAGCTGTTAAAACTTGAGAAAGATGCTGTGATGGAGCAAGAACTGAAACGTGATGAGATAGCAAGCCAGGTCAGCGACAGTGCTAAGGCTAGTTTAGAGATCAACAGAAAATTGGACAATTTAGCGACTTTCTCGATGACTGAAGTGAGGAATAAAAAGAAGTTACAAATATTTCAACCTGAAAACAGAGCTGACATCCATATTTGTGTTGGGTTTTTTTTAACTAGTCACAGGCTGTGAGCTAATCAGGACTTTTAGACACTTTTACTTGTTTTTGTTACTGATTTGGATTTGTGAGTCATATGTCAAACTGCCACATTAATTATCAATACTCAGCAGAGTATTGATAAAGAATACCAAAATACTGCTGGCAGAAAATAATCTTCATAATTAGGAATTTTACACATTTGGTAAAACGTATCCCCAAAATTGCTCGGAATGTTTAAAACTAAAAATGTATATATTAAACAGTTAGTTTATTGGTGACTTAAATTTGCATATTTTTCAGTGAAATTTATTGATTAAAATCAACCCAAATTAAATTTTGACATTAGTTTTATTGCTTTGAGTCGAACAGTTGTATTGACTTATGAACATTAACTTGCTTTCCTCTTTCACAGACGGCGTGTTGGGGAGATTGGATTTGTTTGGGTTTGTTCCCATCAGTGATAACAGAATCCGCTCTGGGCCTCCAGCAGCCCGGCGTTGTAAATAAACCAAACCGGGTTTGATAGCGAGGCTGTAATGTGGATCTATTGCGGTTTGTCCTCCAAAGGCTTCGTTTCCGTAACGTTTTCCCCCTCCAGCCTCCTGCACCCCGCGGGGCATAAAAACACATGAAGGTCATTTGTTATGATGAGGCCGCCGTTCGTCTCTGTGGCTCGGCGTGGCTCGCTGGAGCATGTGCGGCCCGGAGTTTCTCGGAGACGCGGCTCGGTTCGCACTCGCATTTCATGTCGTGTTTGTAACCCTGGGGGTGGAGGGCCAAGTTTGAGCCGCTACGCTGCTACCACTGGCCCAGAGGAGGGGAGGAGTGTAGACGACGGTCGAGTGCATTATGTCTCTCTTTCCCTCTCGGCCATCGTGAGCGACGTCGGCTTTGAAGTGGCCAATCAAATCACTGTCACGCTCAGCCGCAGATGAAGCAGCTGCTCTCGTCGCTGTCCGTGCGTTCGATGAGGATTGTTCCAACTTGAGACGTTTCTTGTCTTAATTGGAGCGACCCCGGCGACTCGGCTGTCAAGTGCCGCAATAACTTAGGAATAGCCGTGGTCATTGGCTCACACCGCTCTGCTTTCCTCGCGAGTCTTTTTGTTGCCAGATGCGCGCCGATACGTCTCCATTCTGTCTTTGGCCTGCGGGCAGAAACCAGACAGGCTGATATGTGGTCTGAATGCAGCGGTTTGCTTCTCGCTGGTTTTCTGAGCAGGTGTTGCAGCCACCGGATTTCTCCTCCAGTACCGATTTATTATTAGGCAGCGCCTCCGCGAGAAGATGATGCCGATGCACTTTTTGTTTCCGCAGACCTAGTTTTAGACACACCGCCTCGGTGTGGAAGACAAAGGGATGAAAATAATTAGATTCACAGGTCTCCTTTCAGCCTTTTTTCAAAACCAAGCTGTGCGTGTGTGTGTGTGTGTGTGCGTGTGTGTGTGTGTGCGTGTGTGTGTGTGTGCGTGTGATCTGCGGGAACTCTTTAAACCTGTGAAAAGTGAGACTTCTTTGGGGTTTTATTTGCTTTTGGAAGGAATTCATCAGACACCTGCTCCGTTTTCCCGCTTGACGGAGCAGAGTGTGGCAGCGCTGCTCAGGCTGATGCTAATACGGGGAGATTTTTTTTTTCCCCCCTCTCCTAATGTGCCCAAATGAAAGCGTAAATTTGCAGTTTTTTGCAGCTTCTCTGCTTGCGTGGAGTGTTCTGCCCGTCCATTTCCAGGAAACGATTCCCTCTTGATGTGATTCTGGAGTAACGATGACTGACGGCCCCGTGGCAAAACTAGCACGTTAGCATCGAGGCAGCTACAGCGGCAGGCCTCTGTCAGTGTCGAGACCAAAATGTTTCCAGTGTGCTTAAATATGCGTTTTTCTTGTTTGTTTGTGAAAGAGAGAAAACGATACGTTTCAAAGTGATCTGCACACAAAAGACACTTTCATAGGAGACAAATCTAATGCAGTGATGTTTTAAGAACAATCTTATTCTGTATGCTAGTGAAATACAGGTGAGCAGATCGATAAATATGAAATGAGAGATGTGGTTGTATTGAATTTGATAGATATGGCAACCTTGAGTGAAGGTCAGTCTAGTTTTATGGCATTAGTGCCAAAAATTGCTGAAAACCCCCGTTTTTGGGGTGTTTAAAACGTTTTCCGCTCTTCACCACAGGGCGACTCAAATGCAACAAACCCACCATGTTTCCTGTTAGGTTTCTGCTGCACGAAGCACTTTGTAACGTCAGTCAGCATGTTTGACTTAATCCAGTGGCTCGGCCTGATTCCCAGTAGTAGATGGTGTAGGAGTCAAAAGCCCTCCTGCTCTGACGCCGATGAACCTTTTTGACTGAGTCCGGTCCATCAGTTGTGAAGTGAAAGCTGTGGCTTTTTACGGCGGCTGTCCGTCTCCATCGATCGCCGCCGTGATCCTGTCGGTCGTTGTGCTGAAGCGGTCAGAGGTAAATGCTGTTTTAATGAAGTCCGCTTATTGATTTGTCTTTGCTGTTTGTGGAATTTGAGTCGACTGAAAGCTGGGTAAACAAGATAATCAGACATTATGCACATACAGAACTGTTGTTCTTTTTTTTTTCTTTTTTTTTTTCCATCCCGTGTTAAAATTGTGTATAATTTGCTCGAGGTAGCGCAAACTTGCGTGTGAAATGAAAATCTGCCAAACAGACTCTTAAAAAGGATGATTGTGAAATTTGCAGAGAATAATTGCAAGCCAAAAAATAAAGCAAATATTGCTGCCAAAACACACGCCACGCCATGGTAAGGAGATTTAGACGGGGAATTGGATTTTCCCAGCTGTGAAATCAGTTCTTGTGGTCCCGTTGGCCAACCGCATCGTCATGCTGCACCGCTGCACATTCGGGTCCTGCGTTTTTTTTTTTTTTCTTCATTTTATTCCCCCTCCACTGGGTGTGTTTTTTTGCGCATGTGCAGCACTAAGTATCTCGGGTCAGCGTGAGCCGCACGGGTAACTTTGACAGATCTGCCTTCGCTCACAGACGGAGAATCGGCACCGAAAGCCTTTTTCATACGGACCGCTTCAATCCGGACACGCGAGATGCATCTCATGTTGGTAAAATAAATAATAATTACTTGAGCGTGCGCACAGTGGATCTCCAAATGTCAAACATCACACTTCAAAAGCTCTTTCCTATTTCTCTGGGTGGACTCAGAGTCATCCAGATGAGAGGGTCTCTTGCTTTGAGTTAGCGGACGGCTTCAGACCGCGTCTCCCGGCCTTTCATGTGCAACCTCCACCATGCGGCAACGCGTTCTCAGTCGCGGGATGCAGCTCTGGCTTCTAGCAACGAGTCATGAGAGCGAAGATTATAAAATGTGTGACAAGGCCTGCCTACAAGCTAAGCGGTTACACTGATCTGCCTGCCAGACATCTTCTTAAACGCAGCCCAAGCTCGATCTCTTCTGACGCTAATGTGACTAAGCCCTTCTCCAGTCATACAACCGATCACATGACGGCACCTCGCAGACGTGTTTATACTGCTTGAACTTTTCCAGATTTAGTTATGCCACAAACACAAATCTGTGTTTGTCTTACTGGGATTTTGTGGGATAGAAATGTTTTTTCGGTGTTTCCCTCCCCAGTAGGAGTCTATAATGTGTGGCATCCATTTCTATTTGGTTCCCCTGAGTCGGTGTTTCAGTACAACTGGCTTCTGCCTCAATCAGAGCAGCTGAAGAATCCATCACTGTATTTCATGATACAATTGGAAATGACCAGAAATTTGTGTAAAACTTAAATCGCGAAATGAAAAGTGTGACATTTCAAAAACCCGAGTTACACGACAACAACAAAGTGGCGCATCATGCATATCAGGGAGAAATGTGAGCCATTGAGTAAAGTTTAAAACTCCCAAGAGTCCACATCTCCAGGAAGTAATTGTTTTCCCAACAGCCAAAGCGCCAGACTCTCTGGACGGAGCAAGACGAGCTGCTTTCTACCAAGGAGGCCTTTATGTCCCCTGTTTTGGCACCATCCCCTAAAACTGTAGAGAAGTTGGGGTGCCTCCACATGTTGTGTTAAGCACAACATGTGGAGGCCTTATTCCTCGTCGCAGGTTCGATTCCCGGCCTTTGCCACATGTCTTTCCCTTCTCTTATTACCTTCTTTCCTGTTAATTCTCTATCAAATAAAGGCCACTAGAGCCAATAAAACCTTTCAAAAATGTAGAGAAGCATTCATTAATTTGTCAACGCCCCAGTAAACTGTGATTGCTGTTGTACATTGACAAATTGTGAGAAAGTAACATGGCGGTGAATATGTTCTCTGAAGCTGGTATGCTACGAATTCACAACATCGATCCTCCCTGAAATCTCTGATCACCCCATCTCCGTTTTCAAAACTAGCTTTAGCATTTGTTTTTTTTTTTTTTTTTTTTTTGTTGTTTTTTTTAACACAGAGGCACAGTGCTAATGAAATGCAGCGCAGCCAACGGTGTGAAAAATGCTTCCTGAACTTGAGACGCCGTCGGCTTCAGCTGCAGAGATGCGCAGCGCGATCAGACAGCAGAGCATCGGCGTTCTGCGCTCCGTGTCGTTCTCTCTGTTTTCTTTCTTCCTCTGTCTTGCGCTGAGATGGTCTCGGGCTGGAATCGCTGGAGCAGAGTTTGAAGAGGCTCAGGCGTTTCATGCCCCTCCGCCCGCGCCCGCCTCCCGCATCTGCTGCCCTTGCAATAACAAGCAGCAGCTCGATTTCGGCAATAAGCGAAACTTTTTACGCCCCTAATGTGGCTTCGATAAATAACGCCGTTGTTTACGGCAATTTGACTTCCTCCCCTCTTGCTCTGTTTTGCAAGTACGTAACGCGGCGTATCATGCATAAGCACATTTTACAAACCCACTGCTGCAGACAAATAGCCCAGCCCCGTCGTGTGTGATCTCAGCGCGCGTTAGGAATATTCTTTGAAAAATCTTCTGGTTTTATTGTCTTCCCCCGCCGCGCGGCACGAGGCCCGGCTCTCTGTCGGGCCCGTTGACTACAGCGGAACAAGCACGGGGGCGCGTTTCATTAGTCTGTCAAACTCAATGATATTTAGAGCCCCACTCTCCTGGCCAGCGCTGGAAAACTCAATCAGCACTCTGATTTCATAACCCGGCTCGGTGACAGGGCTTATTTTATCGCCCCGCTGATTCATTCTAATAAATGCCGGCTGCCCAGCGCCGCCGCAGCCGCTGAAATACAGCCACTCCTCCCTCCTTCTGTCCTCCATGGGTCGACCCGAAAAGAAAAAAGAAAAGAGGAGAGGGGGCTGTGGAGTGGGGATAAATCAGAAATGTGGAAACTGGAGGGTGTAGATAATCCATCGCTGGGCCAGGTGTAGCCAGCAAGTTTGCCCACCAACCCTCGTACCTTCACACACACACACACACAACACACACACACACACACACACACACACACACACACACACGCACACCACTCCCTCCTTCCTGCACCCCTGCAGCACAAATCAGTGGCGGGGGAAGCTGTTGATCTGTGCGGGCTCACTGGGTCTATTGATTGTGGACGACGGAGGAGGAGAGGGGCGATAAATAATCGGAGGCAGAGTGCGGAGGGTGAAGGAAAACAATTATCTGTGGAGGTGGAAAGCACATAAAGTGAGGAATGATAAACACTGTGAAATATGATTGACTCCAAGTGATATATTGGAGCCGAAGGACGGGCAGTGAGGTCTGCGAGCGCCGAGATATCCTTGGGAGGAAGCGGCCGCTCCGGGCCCGGCCGCATCCTGCCGCATCCTGCCGCCCAAATTCAGAGACTCTTCGAGAGTTTGGAGGGTTTCTTTTTTTTAGAAACGGTTGCTCAGCTTGCAAAATAATTTCGCAGGTACGACTCGGGGAATTTACTACGACGGGGTTCCGCAGGACCGAGTTCTTGGCTTCCTACCGTTTTCTCTACATTTAGCTCCATTTTTCAATTCTATGTCGATGACGCTGTAATTTACAGCTCAGCCACATCTAGCTCAGCCAAGTCCTGGATGGTGCTCCACAAGGTTCAATTGTCGTCTTTTTGTTTCCTTCATATATAAATGACCTGAATGAGCGGTTCAAACTTTTTTTTTTTCACTCCTGTTTCTTTAGTCACTTCCTGCCCCCGTGGAAGTTTCCGGTCCCCTCACTCTGCACTCGCCATCACTCTGCAACAGCAGCTTTTCCACTTAATACTTACTGTAAATGTAGGAAAAACCAATCACCAGGTTTTTGTCTACTTTTAATGCTGCCTTGAAGCTGCATCAGTTTTATTTTAGAAAACAAATCGACCTTTTTCTTCTGTCACCTGATTTTTGGAGAATCAACTTTCTTCTCTGTTATAATTAACACAATTTTCTGTGTTAATCAATAAGTTAAAAGAATCTTATTTTTACTCATTGGACTTCAACCCAACTGAGACTTAATTTTACTTTTATCGGCATTGATTTGACCTATTTGAACTGCGCCATTTTATTGTGTTTTAAATTAATTTTGTGATTCATTATTGTGTGTTTAGTTTTGCCACTTTACTTTTATACTTTTCTTTTACCTTATCCATCACTGGTGTTCAAAACCTTGGTTCACCTGTGGCGAGTGTGAAAACACCTTATCAGTAAAGTAGACGAAAAAGTAAAATAACAAAAAGTTCATTTATTTTAACAATTTTGTTTCAAAAGGCGAGTCTAATATTGTAGCGAGGGATTCGGTACATTTTGCTTATTGTAGCTTACAGCTAATGAAACCCCCACATTTTCTGGCAGAAAACTAGAATATTATATAATGTAGACATGTTATGCAACTGTGGTGTAAGAGGTTCAGCAATCATTGCCGCTGCTGTCACTGATACCTTCTGGGCAAACCTGAAAAAAAAAAAAAAAAAGCGTCACTGGAGAGAAGCTAATTGATAAAATTGCTGTGTCAGTGCAGTATGTCTGTGGAAAGTTGAGCGGAAAGAAAAAGTCTCGGGTTTCGTTTCCCCACAGACGACGGACGACATCGTCTCGTCGGCCGAGTGCTCCAGCGACGACGAGGACCTGGAGGAGTGCGACTCGGGACATGCAGGTGGGATGAGTGTGTCGAGTTGTGCTTGCTCTGAGATCTGGTCTATTTCCTCCTTTGATTTCTTTGATTTGCCACCGAGGAGCTCCTCCTCTCAGCATCATGCCCTCCCCCTCCACCCCCCATGGGAGCTTCAAGTGTAACTTTGAAACAAACAAACAAACAAACAAAAAAGCAGCCACACCACCACCACCACCACCCACAGTCCCCACCCACCACAATGCAGTAAAATAATAAAAGCCATTTCTGCGGGGAGTTCTCCGCAGTTTTCAGAACTGTTTTTTTTTGGAGATGCGTAATCGTAACACCCACCCCCCCTACTCCCACACCCCGAAAGCCACAAACCTTTTAACAGTGAACATCGTCGGGGAACTGAAACAAGTTACACTGAGCTATGGGGGCCACTGGTCGCAGACATGACGCCGCGTTGATGCTAATTTTGTCTTCTCAGCACCGATTGAGAGCAAAACTTTACTGAACAAAGTGCGAAATTAGCATCAAGCCGCATGTCGCCTCGCATTGATGCTTCAAAATGTATCTGTCCCCCCACCCCCGCCCCCCCGTACATGGTTGAACCCCCCCTCCCCCTTGCTGTGCGTGTGTTGCCTTTCTCTCCCGACAGAGGATACATTTTGAGATTCTTTCGAGAACAAAGATGCTTTCAGCCTTTTAGATACTGTGATATGTAGCAGACTAACTGCAACAGAGCCTCCCTCCTCCCCTCCTCCCTTCTTCTTCTTCTTCTTCTTCTTCTTCTTCTTCTTTCTCTTGTTTGTACCTCTGTTTCCTCGTCGGAGGCTTGCCTTACCTGAGACATTCTAATAGAGAACAGATATCCTCGAATTTCTGTGGGCACCGTCTCTCCTTCCCCCCCTCACCCCTTTTTGCCTTTTACACCACGCACACACACACACACACACACACACACACAGGTATCACTTTGTGATCGCATCAAAGTGATAAGACACTCAGCGGAGATTGAAAATAAAAACAGAGCTGAAAATAAGCCCCCTTCCCACGCCCCAGATTCAAAAGGAGTGGTGATTTTGAGGCAACTTGGGTTTGGAGGACTTTTTTTTTTTTTTTTTGTGAGGAAGCAGCTGTCAGTCACACTTCCAGCCCTGAGAGCAGCTGGCACACATCCTAATAATGTGGTAAGAACCAGGAGACTAGGAGCCGTATTAAAACTCGGCTCGGCGTTTGACAAGCTGCTCTCCTCAGGAAGTCATTAACGGCTCAGGCTACTTGATCGCTTCTCTGTCCTTCAAAATACCATCACCGCAGACTAATTGATGCGCTAATCTGGCCAAACACGGCCCGGCCCAACGCCCAGCATATGTCCTCTTTTCTCTGCTAATAATGTAATTGCTTAATAATTTGAAAAATGCCCCTCCCCCCAGACAAAAGAAAAAAAACCTTTTGTCTGTAAATATTTTTTTTGCCCAAAGCTCCTCCAGTGGCAGTTTTAACTTCACCTGGCTTAAATTGTTCTATCCAAAAATAAATGGACAGATTATCTCTTCTCTCTGTTGATCTTCAGTCAAGGTAAAAAGGCTGACTGAGGTTTTCACACATTGTTGTTGTTAGGAGTATTTTTTTTCCGCTGCAGATAAAAAGATGCTGTGATCACATTCAGCCAATAAAACGTTTATTTTCTTATTTAAAAAAAATAAATGATTTGTAATTTTTTAAATAATTTTTAATATTGTGTAAAAAGGCTTAAATTAAGAAGCTGCAGAACGTGGCAAAATAAAAAATAAAAAAATCCGATTAACTGATTAATCGTCAGAACAATTGCTAGATTAATTGAAAATTCAAATAATTGTTATTGCAGCCCTGATTTCAATGCGTTTCATTGGGGTTTTATGATGCAGCGACACAGAGCAGCGCATGCATTGCGAGGCTGAAGGGAAACAAAACGTTGACTTCAAGTTTACTTTTGGAAAAATCTGAAAAGTGTGGCATGTTTTTCTATTCAGTTCCCTTTGCTCTAACAAAATAAGTCACTGGTTTACTAACGAATCCTCCTGTGTTCAATTCTCCAGCGTCAAATTATGTTTAATTTCAAAGATGGTCTCAGAATAAGTATCAATAAAACCTATTGACAAATTGTTAAATATTAGACATCTTTTAAAATTAATGTAATTTGGCAGTACGTAGAAAAACGTATTTGATTTGATAGATAAAACAGTATTTAAACACACATCTGTTCACAGGTTCTCTGGAGCCGAGAGAATCACATTATTTGCTACAACGGGTCCTATTTGGCCCCCGCTTGCCTTAGATCAGGGGCTCCTAAGCTTCTCCATGCCGTGGCCCCCCAAATTAGACTGGCAGCCATTATTATTTTTTATTTAAAATCTACATTTATAATATTATTAGATTAAATTCTTTAGTTTCTCCAATTTTGGGGGCCTCCCTAGTGCCCCCTAGAGTTTTTGTTGGAGAACTGTAGTGAACAAACGGCATCATAACGAACAACAATCAACCAACTTTAGGTAAAAAAAATAAAAAATTCTAGAAAAATGTAAAACAGGCCGAGGGTAGAAAACAACATCCCAAGCGATTCGGTATCTCAAAGAGCGTCTTCCGAAAACAGAAAAGTAAACCTGCAGCCGAAATTGAAACACCATGAATCGCCATCACTATGACGCATGTTGGTGGCAGCATCATGCTATGGGAATGCGTTGATTGGAAGAGTCATAGGGGGCGATTACAAAAACACGCCTCGTTTTTCAGTTGTTTTTTTTCTTTTTTTTTCTCCCACTTCACGATAATCCACCACAAACTGAGAAGTTTGTGACTGAAATGTTGCAAAACCCCCCCAAAAAGCTCCGGCAGTGTGAATACTTTCACCAAAACACTGCAAGTGTTTCTGTTCTTCAAATATCAAACCCAAGTGCTCTCAAAAGGTCAAAGTGCAAGCTTTTATTTATTTACTTTTTATCTCTGTAGAACATGGTGCCCGGCCCTCATATAGTGGCAACATAGACACACCCATACCAACCGTGCATCCCGCCATGTTGACACAGAAATTCATTCCCTCATTCCTCACTCCACCTCCAGCTGCACGTCCTGCTGTCCGTTCTTTTGTTTTTCTTTGTTTTCTTTGATGCCCATGTGAACATGACTTGAGTTTGTTTAAGATTTGAACTTTATTTTATTTAAATTTTTTTGGTGTGTTTGTTGTTAATCTTTGGGGGGTGCCAAGGTGGGTAGAGTGAAGTGATTTTTTTTTAATTTTATTATTATTATTATTATTTTATTTCATTCTTTTGTTTTTCGTGTTGTTGCACTGATTTTGACTTCATCAGCATCGCCATCATCATCATCGTCATCACCATCCGCCGGCCATCCTCCAAGCAAGGCTGGAGCCGCTCCTCCCGTGTTTTTGCCTCATCTCGTGCCGCATGAACTTTTGGTGGTTGGAAAAAAATAATAATAATAATAATAACCTTAAACTCAAACTCCTCCTCCCCTCGCCCCCCTCCTTCCCCGTCTCACTCCCCCATCATCAACTTTGTGCCGTGTGGCTCCGACAGAAACATCCCCTGACCTCATTTTCAGCACAACGAAGGGAAACGAACGGCAACAAAAATCTTTTCTTGCCATCATTTTCTGGTTTGTTTTGGGTCTTTGTGACGACAACCCCGTACTGTCTTGAGAAAGTCGTGTGTGAAAGACTGACCTCCCCTCATTCCCCCTACTCACCCAACCCCAACCACAAACACCTTCTCTTCACCCTTTCTGAGTGTTAACCCCTTCCTTTCCCTCCACTCTGACTCAGCCTCTCTGCATATACATGTCTGTTTGAATGCAGATGGCATAAAAAGACTTTTATTGCCACAAAGTATATCTGTTTTTCTATTCTATCTGTTGCTCCAAGTAGAAGGCATTTGTGGCATGCTTCGACCCGGACTAACTGCTGTCAGTACCTCCCCGCTCCGTCCTAATCGTCACCCCTTCTGCTTCTGCATGGACATGAGTGGCGTCCATATTTTGTGCTGCTGTCTTTCCACCCATAAATCCCAGGCTAATTCCCCCCCTGTAACCCCTGGCTTCAGCTACGTGTCAGTGTGCATGCTGGGGGCTGCGGCGGCAGGTCCGAGCCTCGCCGACGTAATCCGCAGCATCCTGAGGCGTCTCGTGTTGTGTGTTTTGCCCCGTCTGCCAAAACAGCCTGTCTTGTCTGCTCTTCGTCTTGTGCTCGTGTCGTCTGTTTAAAAGAAATAAAATGGGAAAAAAAAGTGTTGAACCTAACCCCTTTGCCCCCGTACTTTACCCGCCCCACCAGGAGTTCCACATGAGAGAGAGAGTAAACAAGGACTGCACTGAAAGTCCTACGTTCACATCTACCTAGCAACATGTTTGTCAAACTGGAATGAAATTACTGGAGAAAAATAAGTTTAGAGAAAAGAGAACAAGTCCATTCTGGTTTCGTTTTCCACTGATTAACTGCGTGGCGGCTCATTACCATGTAGTCAGAGCAATTTTGTGATTAATACATAACTGCATGATTGCAATTAATGCAAATGACTCACAAATCTACAAATAGGAACCCCTAATGTTTGATTGGTAGGTACAGAGCGCTACAGTCCCTTTTAAAGATATTAATTTTGTTGTTGTTGTTGCAGCCCATAAAAAAAAAAAAAAAGAGGTTCTTTTCACCACCTGCTCTGAAGAGGTGAAGAGAGGTCGTGTTGATAGCATTAATCAAGTCTTTATTGCTTTTGCATTAACAGTTTCCCGGGAGACAGCTCAGCAAAACTCTAGGAATCCCTAAAAGCTTCAGCGCCGTCGTCGCTGTTATTAGTTTCAATTCTGATCCGGCTCGTCAAAATGTCACGGCAACGGTAGACGCCGCGCCAGAAACTGAGAGATTTTGGGATACGTAAAAGCGAGAAGCGAATGAGCTCCAACTTTTGGGTTTTAGTTATATTTTTGAATCAAATGTGTTTATTCCTATGATATCAATAAAGTGACAGACTAAATATGAGGCAAAGCACCCGACCGGTTTAAAAGGAGTCCGTCATAGGAAATAGAAACTCGGCAAAGACGCTTGAAAAACAACAAGTTGCAAGTTTGAGCAGCACTGTGGAAGCAGTTCTCTTTGTTTGGCAGTCTGGATCACATGGGAGCGTCCCTGAAGCAGCAATTGTCCAAGCCCATCAATCTGAGAAGGGTTATGCAGTCCTTTTGAAACTAATTTAAAGACATAAAGAGGCGTCAGATATTGGTGGAAAGTAGTTGCCAAAACATTAGACTGACAAAGCTCTACATCTCAAACTCTGCAAGCCGATGTTAGCATATGAAATGTGGAAGCTCATGACGGTGCAATCAAAAGACTGAACAAGTATGTCATGTTGCAAAAAGGAAGGACAATGGTGGAAAGACATAAGCAATTACCTTAAATAAGAAATTGTTGCTTTGCATCAATTTGGGAGGAGTTAGGTCACCTCTAAACCATGTTACAGAGAAACATTATCTACAAGTATGGAATATTTAAAACAGACATCGATCTCCCAACAAATGTAGATATACTTCTGAAATGCTTTAGAATAAAGTCCTTGTTTGAATTAAAGACCCCGACATACTTCTTCTAAAGTACTGAAACCGGTTCTCAATGATGTTGACCAGTAACAAGAATTGTCTTGTTGTTTAGGCGTCCACCTACCAATGACTCCCCTGCGACTCCTACCAAACACGACACCAGACCAGCGTCCAACTATTTCCACAGAGCTCTTGTGTGGTTAGTCAGAAGTTTGTTGCCGTGTTTTTAGTAGAAAATGCACTCAGACAGCATATTTCGCTTAAACTAGATCTGGCTTTTTGTATCCATAGGAGACATGATTATTTTTGAGGAAAGTTCATCTGACGCGTTGAGGAATTGTGTGCATTTGTACGATTCTTAACGATGACAGTAAGTAGTGAGGCTGTCAAATGGTAAAACCACCAGGAGCTGGTGGGACACCGTCGTGACAACGTGGACTGTTCGGCTTTGGATGAGGTACAGGAAAAACTCCCCACATCGACTCACACCTCCCTACATACTGTCAAGCACGGTGGTTGAGAACTGTGCACAAATTACTGTTTGTAAAACTAAGAAAAATAATGCCACGCAAGTATTTCTTTTGTTTTTCTTCCAAATGACTGACGACAAGCTAGCTCAGAGTTTTTAGTTCCTTATTAAAACCAATATTTGATTCCTTATGAGCAATACAAGCAGCCCTGCTGTTCCAGACTCAGCCACTGACGCGCATCTGAGAAACGGCCAGGGTTTTTGTATGGTGCAACCCAATATGCCATCTGTCAGGCTGGGACTTGTCAAGAGCTAGTAAAGGGGGATAAAGTTTATCTAACATCAGCGACACTTCATTAGCTGTTCAATAATGTGGCCAAAGATGCGTAAGTGTCCTCGCGAGTCCAGTTTGAGCAGCTACAGGCAAATTGGTGAAAGTGGTGGCAGAGCTGATTTGCATTTGCCTGGTTTCATGCATATTCAATGAGGCAACAGGGTAGAGCTCCATCAAAGGCATTAACTGAAATGAAAAGATCATCTTTAGAGATGAAAAAGAAATGGAAATATGTCATTAGTGTGAGCATTGGTGATATTTTAGCTTGTCGATCAATTCCAACAAAATCCCGTGCTGATTTGTGATTGCGGTGTCGCCAAGGACGTGGCGTACCGCCTAGTTTGACTCGGTTTTTACTTCTTCCTGGCTCCCGTCTCAGTACAAGCATCCAGAAGTAGGCTGTTTTGCTCCTTTTTAAAACACATAGATGTAATTTTCCTCCAGGGGGACTCACCATCCGTGCACAAGTCAAGCCCATCATTAAAGAGACAGTGTTTTTAACAAACAGGCCATAAACGGTCCTGCAGGCACCATTACCCTCACTCTTTGATCGAGTGGAACACGGATCAAACAGATGGAACACATAAATAAGAGTGATATAAGCATAAACGTCTCCTCATCTCATCGGCTTTGGATGGGTAACATTTGGGGTCTATTACTCAGCACCGCTTAGACGGAAAGGCAAGGATCTTCTGATTACCGCCTGTGAAGAGTGAGAGCGAGGAGGTAGAGGATAGGGAGAATGATAGGGATGCCTCGGTGGGTTTCCTCGTGGCCACGACTCTGGCCTTGGTTACGGCCCGCTGGGCCGGCTGTCACTTCGGCGCCAAGCTGAGATCAGTTTAAAGGTTATCCAGCTGACACATGTCCGCCGAGCGCAGGGGCGCGGACTAATGGCTGTGCAGCAAATGGAGCGGCTGACGGGGGGGGGCGAGTCGCCACGCCCGCCGGAGACGCCAGCTGAATGCACCAGCAGGCCGCCGGCCACGGGATGACAGATTAGGACCTTCTGAAAGCTCCGGAACAGAGTCGTTGGGTGGCTCTTCCATCCCTGAAAACGCGGTCTTCACTCGTCAGAGCAAGCTTTTAGAGATTGGAATGAATGACCATCGGTGGCAATTTGAGCGTCTATTGGCAGAAGCGTGGCATGGAGGGACGAGATAAGATGTTCAAATGAGGCAGAAGGCTTTCGAGGGGCAACATTTTGCGGGAAGCTCAGCACACCAGCACAATCCCTGCCATGACTCTGAGTGTGAGCTGATGGCTCCCTGGTAATCAGTTCGGCACCTCGGTGGAGGTGAAAGAATCTGCTACAGCAGGTTTCGAGGTACAATGGATGCGTCATAATGGGATTTCCGGGCCCAGAACCACTCGTCTCCCCCCACATCCTGCCACATCAAAATCTCATTGACTCAGTTCGGCGGCCCGCTTTCGCCGCGCTGCATTGTCGAAATCCCTCGCACAACGCCGGGATTCATCTCCATCCGGAAACGTCAGCAAACGGCGGATAGACAGGCTGATCGGGCTGGGCAGAGAAAAGAGGGAAGGGAGGCAGAATGTAGGAAAAAAGTGTTGCTCTGAGTTTTCTGTGTCTGGATCCCTGAAGCTGCTGATGTAGCTAATCAGATCGAGCAAGTTCAGTTGTTTTTTTGTTTTTTTTTAAGAAAACGCTAGGAACACATCCAGCAGAAGCTAAGGGTCCTAAATATCACACATGACAAACAAAGAGTTACGTATTAAAGACAATAACTGAATACAAAAATTAATCTCTAAAACTAATTAAAAGTTACTTCAGATTCGGCTTAAATATTTCATATCTAATTATTATCCAATCAAATAGACACTAAGATAAGATCAGTCAACCTGCACAGCAACACAACCACTCATGGTTTTAACATTTAAAGCCAAACAGAATAAATAGAGAATATAAATGTGTATCTCAATGAATGTTTCTACTTGTGATCAGTTGAATCAAGTAAGTAAATATCTGGGATTATTGAAATGTTTATGATTAAATGGAAACATTTTTTTAAAAAAGCATTGATTTTTATCAAAATGCCAAACTCATACAGTCTTAAATATTTTTTAATGTAAAAAAAAAAATCTGGAAAAAAATTATAATAATTACAAAAAGGAAAAAAAAAAACTACAACAATATTAATTTGTATTTTCTTTATGACGAATAATAATTCAGATAAAATGTCTCATACATACAGACACATTCTAATTGTGGTTTATTGATTTTGTCCGATCCTATTTGTCAATCATACGTACAAATGTTTAATTATTTACCGGATTGTGTCATGTTTGGATCTTGACAAAATACTTCCTAATACGTCCCGTTTGCAAACTGGATCTTGTGACCAGTGCCAAGCTGTTTCTCCAGTCTGGACGTCGTTTTAGTTAAATGGGAAGAAAAAATCTGAATTAGTGGCAGCAGGTCCAGGTGGAGGGTGGCGCAGGGGATAATTAAGAGCTAAAAAAAAAAGCCACGCAGTAAAAAAAAAAAAAAAAAATTTAATCTTCATTCATCGGGCAAAGTTTGGAAAACAAACCCAATCTGGTTGAGCAAACTTATTAGCATTGTAATTTGTCTGCCTCAGATACGCAGCGAGTCGACCGCTGCTTGTGCAGGAGCTTACACAGGATTAAAGTGTTTACCCAACATCAAGGTCTTCTGCACGGCCTTTTCCTGGAGACCCCCTAAACGCGCCGCTCGCCCACTCCACCCCTCAGCCAAGCGTTTTGTTGATACAGAGTGAAAGCTAACAGTTTGTCGAGAGCCGATTGCCGAGCAGCGAGTGAAAGGAAGCAAACAAGGAGGGAAGAGCTGGATAAATAAGACCATGAGTCGGAATCAGCTGCAGTGTTACTGTTGTTCGTCCAACGGAGCCGTTCATGTTACTGGAACAGCGTCACAGCGACGACGGACCACAAATTCACTCCGATACGTTCCCGGAGTTTAGGGGGGAAGTTTTGGCCGTTCTTTTCCAGGAGCCCCAAGCAAACTGATGCTCGAAGACTAATGCGCGCGTCTCTTTAAATCCCCCGGAGGCGTGAATAAACTTGCCACCCGGCGCCCTCTTGTGGAACTCCAGATGTTTAACTGTCAAACAAAGGCTGTTGGTTATGCACGCAACACAGAGCATCAAATCATTTTACTAAAAAAAAAAAAAATGGAGCTCATTAATTACCGCTGGTGCTCCACCTCTTGATTAATTGGCGGATGTGGTGGGCTTAAATGCCATTTAATGTTGGTTATACATCACCCATAATGCACCTTCTCTCCCCCTTAACCACTAATGGATGGTTTTTGCTTGAGAAAATATCCCACAGCCCTTGATGTCAGTGCCCTTTACTGACCGTAGACCCTCCTCTTCATCCCCCCCCCTAGCTTGCTGTATTTGTTATTGTATCTTACTCTCCCTAAATGCAACTTACTTAAAGCATGCATTAACCCAACTTCTTACAGTGGAACTACAAAATCCAAAGAATCAAACGAAAGAGCCCACCCGTTTCCTCCCCCCTCTCTTTCTCTGACGTACATCCAGACTGCACGCCCTGTCCCGTGTTTAAAAATACTAACAAGAGAAATGTGACGAAGTAACTAATAATAAGCGTATTATTAGTTATATGAAGGTGGTGACATTTTACCTAGAGCCTGTCCCCCCCTCTCTTTGTCTGCCTCAGTGTGTGCTTTCTGGTTGTTCATCTTTGATAGTGTAAGAGATTCAATGCCTTTCTTTCTTTGTTTCTTGCTTGCTTCTTGTCCTTTTTTTGTGCATATATGTCAAACACATATATGCAAAACTATGTTGCTTTTTTTTTTTGATGATGTCAAATTTTTAAACTTTTCAGCTAATTTCTTGGGAACTGCCGATGTTTTGATGATTTTTCTTTTCTTCCTGAAAAGGGGTAGTTCAGGATGTTTTGAAGTGGGGTTCTGTCAAAAGGTTGAGCCTTTGGGGTCTTTTCTGCTGTGGATGCATTTCTTGTCGCCTCCCTTTAGACCAGATCCAGGCTGAGTTGCTCCTGGAAGCCGAAGCTAGCAGCGAACCAGAGAGAGGGCGAGACCAAAGTGGACAGTTATCTCTCTTAAAGTAACTTTAATGTACAACAAAGTCACCGTGGTTTATGTTATTGGCTTTGAAATCACAATCACGTTATTTTGACCTATAACCTACAAGAACTGTGTTAATGCATCAAAATATATTTGCAGGTGGTTTCCCCCACTGACCTCATCGGTTGTTACGTTCAGCTTAATTTTCATTATGTCTTTCATCTTTTTTTTTTCATACATTTAGAAAGAAAGTATCATGATTGCGGTGACAATTTTTCTTTTCTCTTTCTGTTTCTAAAAACATGCCAAAGGAAACCTCAAGTCTGTCTCTGATTGGTTAGCTTAGACCTAGGGATGTTTCCTCCCCTTGGCAGCAGCCACTGGGGAGGAGATGAAAGGTTTTGGGAACAAACTTTAAAACCCATCATGAAGAGATCTTGTTGGTTGGTACTGGAGGTTTCTACCTCCTCCCTGAGCTAACCAGATGTCTGTAAAATTCATTTGCATAAAATGCTTGGGTTAGCGTCGTGCTCTATCCTATGTTAGTCTATCATTCTGCAAGTCTGTGCAAGATTCCCTTTTTTTTCTCTAATATTGAGAAAAAAGTTTCTATGTTGACACTTAGGAGCTCTCTTAGAAACTCTAAGTTATTTAAAGTTATTTAGTACCAAAATCTAAAAAATGTGTCCTTCAGACTTATGTTGATATTACTGAGTACTTGAACTTTTGACTATTGTCATGAATTAATCTCAAAGTATTTAGTCTCAGCCCAGACGATCTGCTGTTTCAGCCGGGTTATGCTTATCCCACACAACAGTCGGACCTTATTCGAAACTCTGTGCTGCCATCTGGTGGTTGAAGTTGAGCCTAATTTTGGCTAACTTATTCCTAAATTAACTTATTTCACTAAAGAGAGATAACATAGTTAAATATATCTTAATGCTCGCTAGAAAACTATGGCAACAGTTTGAAGGTAAATGGAATCACATAGCCGTAAAAGTGCTAGGAGTATTTTATTTTTTTTATTGGAGTTGTTCACTTTGGTCTCGGCTGGTGTCAGACTGGCCGTCAGCTTCGTTCTGTATTCATCCAAAATGAAGATGCCAGAACAGTCATCTAGACAAGACGTTAACTCCTCGCATCCTCAAAACAGAACCTCACTTCAAAAAGTCTCGACTCGTCCCTTTTGTTAGAATAACGCTTCCTCTTTTCCCTATGAAGTTCTTCCTGTTTCAGGTTTTTGATATTGGGTTTCAAATTGTGACGCCTTCGGTTTGCGTTTCAAATTGATGCTTTCATGGAGAAAAAAGAGAAGCCACCTCCAAAGTAGACTCTCCCCCCCACAAACCTCCTGCCACTGTTAATGAAAAGCTTCTTCCAAACTGTTTATCTGCTTATCTTTAACATTCACCTGTTCTTGAATAGCTGCCTCTAATTTGGAATTTGAATCAATGAGTGGCGCATTTTTTTGTGCATGGCAAAGAAGTTGCAGCTTAGGGTTTGTAAAACTGTCAGTGTTGAGAGTGCTGTTCTCTTTTGTAGATGGGCATGTATATGCTCATTGTTTGTATATCCCCATCCCTTCCTTACAGCCAAAAGCTCTAATGCCGCCCGACCGCTTCGTGCCGCCTTTACATGGACATGGCAACTGATGTACACGTTCACCCCCATCTATGTCATTTCCTTCCTAGTATGTTCATAGGTCCCACCCCGTCTCACGCTCCCTCCTCCCAGACCCTTTACGTAGAGACTCTTAAGATATGTACAGTTCATTTTTGTTCACGACTGATGAACAAGTAAATGTTGAGCAAAAAGAAGCAGAAGAAGAAAGAAAAAAAAAAAAGCTACAGAGTCGTCCGATCAGGCTGTAGATACTTACCGAGATTTAACGATAAAAGTAGGAATCATAAATGTACAGTTTTTCTTTTTTTTATAAGACGGAATCGATTTTAAAAATAGAAAGGAAAAAAAAAGATGGCGAAGATTATTTTCATGTCATGTGTGTGGATGTATGTGTTGTTGCCTCCCTATACCATCCTGTCTAAACAGAGAATAATATACTACGTAACCAGAAGCTGTTAAAGAGAATCTAACCTGTCCCAAGGCATTCTTACACAACTTTTTTTTGTAAATTTTGTTTTCTTCCTGCCAAAATCATGCGGGCAATTTGTTGATGTAAGTTGAAAAAAGTCGATGGTATGCTTTCTTCCTTTTTTTTTTTCTTTTGTAGGCTTTTATGATTTTCCAAGCTGACTTTTTGGTTTTCTTTACCTGTTTTCCTTCTTACCTACTACTAATCCTTTATCTGACTAGCTCTATCTGTGGCTTTACTTTGTGAATGTTTTATTCTTTATTTTATTACAATGTTTGCTCTAATTCCAAAGTCTTTTTGCGATGCCTTAATTACTGTTTTGTTATTTTATTGGTTTTTTTGTTTGTTTTCACTTCCATTCTGATTTTCTTTATTATTCCAAAAGGTTTGCATCTCTTTATAGTGCCGTTTGTGAGCCTTTGCAATGTACAAACAAGCCACTTTGGCAGAACGAAATGCTGTTTCAATTGACATCTGAATGTTTCAGACTCTTTGTAGTAGCGTCCTGTTGGTAAATTTGCGTATTAGAAACAGACATTTACGGGGAAGGGATTAATTTCTCTGGTTCACATGCCAAAATGGGGAGCACAAGCTGTTAAAAGCAAGATTGAAGTCACACCCAGTCAGGAAACATTCAGGTGTCGCTGAACTGCCCGGTGCCATTGTGGTAACTGTAGGGTCAAAAGGCAAGAGGTTAGGACAACTAGGGGAGCCCACTGAAGCCAACGCAACTAGATTATCCTTTCCTACTTTGGAGTAGTTCTATTCCAAAACCCTTTAACTTTTTTTTGCTTTAGTTCAAGTAGTTTTTAGGGCTAAAAAGCACAAAGATGGGTAAACAACAAGCCAAAAAGCCTCAAATACTGTGCAAATAGAGCCCAACACCATTCAAAGATCATATAGACAGCTTACAAAGCTGTCCACTGTACAATCTCTGTACACTGTCCATCGCCGTATGTTCTTTAAAAGAAAACAAGATTATACGATTATCATACAAATCCTTCCCAGGAGTCCACAAGCATTGTACCAATACTAACTGATACCTAACCTGGTCATTTCTGACACGTTTAGTCAATTCCTATCTCAACCCTGTGTGTACAAACGCACAGGTACGACACTCCAGAATACAACACACACATCATACAAATGTCATTCAAACACGACAAATGCAACACAGGCACCTTTAAAAGATCACACTAATATCATACAGTATACAAGCAGTATACCAATTTATCACTGTCCAAACATGATACAATCTGTAGAACTGTAAAAATACAACACAAACCACCAGACGAGGTTAACTTACTTTAATCTTACAGCCACTCAAAGACGAAGGTTCATCCCTTCTAAATGTTTGAGATTCACGTTTTCCATGCATTACAAACTTTTCTATTTCTATTTGTGAACCAATAAACAAGAATCCGACTCTGTTCTGTGTGGGAATGAAATCTTGAGGTTAGAAATTTAATGTCAATTTTAAGATTAAAATTTACGAAGCAGTTCTCTTTTGCGAAAGCCTTTTTCGACTTTGGTTCAGGCCCAATAGCATAACTCTATAACAAACAGATTGTAGCACGACTTCTTTTTATACTAAACAGTCCAACTTTTGATGTCAACACTCAAGCGACTGTAAGACAGCCCATTTAAGTAGTTACTGACAGAGTTATGTAAAGGTAGCAATTACAGCTCACCACATGAGAAAACAGGTCGGCATGAATCTGAGAACAAAGGTTCTGTTGCAGTCTGAATGTAAAGGAGATGAAGGAGTTAAAATGAGTTATCAGTTTGATGTGGCTCACCCTTGTGCATCCCTCAAAGCCTTTTGATGCAACGTAAACTTAATTTATGGCTGTTTTTCTTTTGTTCCTTTTTAGTTCTGGTCTTGTTTGGTTCTGAGTTTCATTGGTTTTGCACTGGTACAGTGTTTCTATTCTTTCATCATTTCCTTTTTGGTTTTCTTATTTTTTCATGTCAAGCTTTGCTTCTTGCATTTTTCAGTTTTCTCTTTTTGTTTGTTTGTTTTTTTGGTGTGTGTGTTTGACTTGCTTCTTGCTTCGGTGGCGGGAAACTTTCTATCCCCCTGACTTCTTTCTTTCTGTTTCTACTTTGCAGGAGGGGAGCTAATTGTCCCCGTTCTAGTTGAGGACCCCATAGACATTCCTTCTGTATCCACCCGTTCACCCTTCATCCCTCTCCCCCCGACCCTCCGCCCCGTCCTCACCATTATCGACACCACCAAAGAGTCCTTGGCCATGGCCACTGAGGCGGGGGTACCTTGCTTGTCGGACCGAGGCAGCGATGATTGTGATGGTGGTGATGATGGTGGTGATGATGATGATGATGGCATGGTGATTTCGGGGTTTGGCTCTGGCGAAGCTTTCGACTCTAGCCTGCCCCCGACTGACGATGAAGATTTTTACACCACCTTCTCCCTGGTAACAGATAAGATCTTGACCACATCGGCTTATGAAGGCGGCTACAAAGCTCTCGTGCCCAAGTGGGAGCCCAAGGACTTAAGGCCTAGCAAGGCCTCAGAGGCAGGCAGGACTACACCCGCCTCGCCTCTGCCGGACATCCGGGTCACACCGGCGGCGGCGGGCCCCTCAGACATGCCACCCAAGCTGCCTGCAGGGAAAATGGACAATCGCGAGGTCAAACCTCTGCAGCCAGACATGCCTGTCCTGCTGCCCCGGCCGACATCCTTCGATGTGGACGGCACCAAACCGAGGGGCCCCTTCATCACCTCACCCATGTTGCGTACAGTACCCGCCGCCTTGCCCACGGTGCCCGGGGTGGTGAGGCGCGTGCCGCCCGGAGCCTCGGAGGTGATCCGTGAATCCAGCAGTACCACGGGCATGGTGGTGGGCATTGTGTCAGCCGCCGCCCTCTGCATCCTCATCCTCCTCTACGCTATGTACAAATACAGAAACAGGGACGAGGGTTCCTACCAGGTGGACGAAACGCGCAACTACATCAGCAACTCTGCGCAAACCAATGGCTCTGTGGTGAAGGATAAAACGCCCAGCGGCAGCACTAAAGGCAGCGCCAGTAGCAAGAGACCGAAAGACAAGGATAAGGAATATTATGTATAGAAATCGAATCATTTCACAACACCTGAATAAACTGTTTGGAACCAAGCTAAAAAAAAAACATTTTGACAGTACCATATTGGCAACTGTGATTTAAAAAGAACACATTTTCTTGAGAACTTGAGACTCGCGGAGTCGCTTACAGACGAACTTCAGCTCACGGGAGCTCACTTACTATTGTAAGCGTTACAAAGAGACGATGCAGTACGACTCCATCGGGATGATTTGAAAAGTTCCCGCTGGAGACATTTGACGATGTGAATTATCACTCGGACACCCCGACACGACCCCAAGTGACTGTGAAGAGGTGTGCTATCCTTGGAGTTCTACTGACCCCCCCGCCGTCCATTGTAACCCTGTAAAATACGATCACTGTCATTTTGGCCATTCTGAGCATGCATGTGAGGTGTATGTGATGTGGTGCTGGCATCTGTGTAAGTGAGGGACCTCAAGAAATCATGATTGTTGGGAAAAGTTGGAAGTCAAAACGCTGTTTTTCTTTCTCTTTTTTTTTTTTTTGCTATTCAAATGGTTCATTTAATGTAGCCATCTTGGACGCGATATGAGGTAACGTATACATGTGCTTAAAAGTGTCTCTTTTTTTATCGGTTGTTTTTGTTTATCCCTTTACTTGTGTATCTATTTATTAAGATGAATGATTTTTTTTGGTCTGTTGTAAAAGAAACTAATGGCCAGTTGAGGTTGACTGGACAGTGTCAGTCGCCGCTGATCGTGTATCTCAAATTTATTTGCTTCGTTGGCAACCAAATTTTAGATGGTCCTCAAGCTTGCAGGAGCAAGTTAAGCTTTCAAAGAAAGTAAATATATAGTCATTTATTCCAATTAGACTTTTAGTATATAAAAAAAAAGAAAGTCAGATTTTTTCCCCCCTTTATTTTACATTTTTAACTGACCTGCTGTGTTAAAATAAAACATGCTTTGTGTCTGAAAACAGTGTAACTGTCATGGTCAAAGTTTGGTAAAAAGTAAAACGTAGGGTTAAAAACTTACCGCAGTGTGACCAAGTAAAGTTTTTTTTTCTTCAGTTTTCACTGAAAACTGTGTCAAAACAAAAATGTTTACATAGTTTATTACAGCGTGTGCTTGGTGACTCATTACTGTACAGAAAAAGGCATTTTTCTGTAGGCTTTTTCTTATTTATTTATTTATTTATTATTTTTGTCCTCCTGATGTCCAGACAGTTGTACATTTGACTAGATTTAAGTTGTTTTGGGTTTTTTTTTTTTGTTGCTGTAGCAACATGTCTGTTTTTATTGTTATTTGTTTGCCCTGGAGTGAATAATGGACGTCCACAGGAAGTAGTCTGGAGAGACAGGAAGTCTCGTCTCTCCAGATGGCGTTTCTCTTCAGTCGCATGACAATTCAACCATCTGACGCTGTCTACACCGACCCTCAGATCTCAGTGAGGGTCTTCTTCTGAAATTATGTTTTCATCATGTTATTTATTTTTTTATTGGAAATCTAAAACAAACAAAAATACGAGTATAAGATAATAAAGACTGATTATGGTGGATTTGGAGATCTGGGCTGGCACCTTACTGACTTTCTTTGTTTTTGTTTTTTGATTTCATTTTTACTGTGACGTTACTTACTGTCTTGTCTGCTCGACTTGTCAATTTGCTTTTTTCTCTTTTTTTCAGTTGTATAGTTAATTTCACGTCTCATTTATATGACATTATGTTCCAGGAATTCAATGTTTTTTATGTCTTTATTTATTGAAGAAATTAGCTGTCATTCATTTACATGCAAATCAGTGTGTATTTTTCTTTTTCATTGTTTTTTTTGTGTGTGTGTGTGGGTGCGAGTGCGTGTGTGTTGATACTTGGCTTTTTAAACCAGTTAATTATTGTCTTCTGCTCCCTTGACTTCAAACAATTCCCAGAAATAAAAAAAAGAAAATGTTCCCAAATGTTTTGGATGTTCGGCTGTGGGTGTCTGTCACTCATTCGTTCACCTCACGCTATAAAAGCAGGAGGCGGCGCCGCAGCAAGACGGATGCCAAAGACTCATCCCGTTAGCCGCTGCTTCGCCGACTTCCTTTTATACCCTAAAAGTGCGACCATTTCTATTCAGACGACGCGCAGAGCAGCGCAGAACTGTCATTTACCTACAGACGATTATGCAAATCCACATGCACATTCTCGAGCAACAAGAGAATTCAGAGGGTCCGAAGTGTTCGCAACGTGGTAGGAATGGCTTTCGGCTTGAGCTGAGACTTTGCGCGAGATCGCACAGCCAAATGAGACTCCCCACAACCACGCCGCTCCGTTATGAGCTCCTCAACCGCAGGAGCACCTGCGTTCCCTGCTGCCTTTTGCTTTTTCTTTTTTTTTTCTTCCCCCTAACTCAGTCCATATTTCCTGCAAATGGGCCTTCGCAGAGCTGGTCATTAACTTGCAATAGCCCATTGATGTAGGATATCAGTGCACCATGTGTGAGTATATCCAGCTCACACAATGATATTAACTCATTCATCCTGCCACAGGCGAAAAGGAAGCCGCAGGGCCCGGCAGAGATCCATTCAACTGAGGGGACTTTTTCCCCAGTCTGAGCCGTTTACAATGAGAAATTGTATTTGCTCCTCCAAAAGAAAAAAAATAAACAAAAAAAAGAGATTTATATTGTTTGAGTCAGTACAATGGAGGTTAATGTATATTAATTTGAACAAGCGGCGGCGCTCGGACCAAGACGTATCGCCACAATAATGGTAACTGCGGAAGCAGCTAAATCGATACAAGAGTTTGTCATTTGTGTTACTTGTGGATCTTTCCCGTCCGACCCTTTTGGCTTTTTTATTTTTATTTTTTTAAGCGTTTTCTAAGATGCTCCAGGATCTTTCAGCATCCTCAGTGCTCCCACTACGTTCCAGGTGGAGGGCGTTTTCCAGCAGAGCAGCTCCAGTTCTTAATTTGTTTTACAAAAACAGTTAAAAACCAACCAGAGAATCAGTGTGGCGCTCCAATCATTACCTCGCCCAAAACGAGTGTTTGGAGAGAATCGGAGTGTAGCGAAACACTTTCTACTACGCAAATCCAATTATTTCTCTCAGTACTCCACCAAATACCGTCTTATTAGAAGAAGGTACATTTATAAATGCAATTTTCTGTTACCTGTAGTGTTTGTGCACGCTTTTTACAATCCCCAATTTGTTGCTTTTTGATCAGTATCAACCAGTTAGATTGCAAATGGGAGCCAAAAGCAAAATATGAGCCAGGATTTAGAAGACCGACAGAGCTTGCAAGTTGAATTAGAAATAATGTTCATAGATTCAGCTCCAAATGTGTCACACTAATCAGTTTAATTAGGAGCACAAATTATCCAGCAACTTTTACTCTAAAATCCAGGTGGTGCATCCAAATCTGCATATAACTGGTTATATTCAGCTCGACGAAACTCCTATTTCTATCTGTTTTTCTCTCTATCTCTCTCAATATGTTTGTTTTCTTTGTTGTTTTTTTTCTAACATGACTCCCGCCACCATATGTGATTAAGTTGTGTCCAGTGCTTGTTTTCCATGAGAGAGCCTTTTGAGTATATGCTATATATGTTTATTTTCTAGTGTGACTCTATTTCACAACCTATATAATGCTTGAATATATGATATTCACTGTTGGTGGCACATAATTGTACTTAGTGGATTTCAAGAAAATGGGACTGAATAACAATGCAGGCAAGATTTTATTATGTAAAAACACCAATAACAATGAATCAGTGGCAGGTACACTAATAGCAGAGCTAATTTTTCATTTTGCCCTTGAGCATCTTGGCTAACTTACAAAACGTTTAGCGCTTTACCATTTCCTCTAACTTCTAAAATGTCTAGTGCTTTAACATTTTTACTAGCGTTCAAAATGTTTAGCTCACTTAGCTTCAGCTAAATTCATTTTTCATCAGTTTAAAGTTCCCAAAAGCCTGTATCGTTCTTGTTGTTTCCCCTGATTGAAAGGCTTGTTCATTAACAGGCTCCAGCAGATGTCTGACATGCGGAGGATAGATGTAGTTGAACTGTTTGCATCAGCTGTGCTGAAGCTAAAACACAGCATCTAAAAATGGCAGGATTGAAGCTGGTCTGTTTAAAATCCCAAAATGCAATTTTTTTTTGTTGGGTTTTCCTTCTTTATAACAAATTGTAAAAAAAAAAAAAAAACTTTTGCAAGCCACTGTAATTAAACAATTAGACTGCTCAAATTGAGAAATCACAGTGATGGTGATTAAAGCATTAATAACAGCTCAAGGAAACTAAAATAATAGAAGACATGCTAGCTTAGTGAAGCATTTCCTGGAATAAAAACGAACGTCCTCATCCTGATCCTTAAATCAGAAAGCTCGTTACTGGCCATTTTGTCCACTACTTGCATCAGCGGCACGCCGCGGACGAAACGTATCCATTGAATATTAATTTCCTCACACGGCTGTTGGCAGACAAAGTTTATTGATTGGATTTCGTGTAGTGACGACTTCGTCCTTTTAGTCGAATTAATAGAAGTGGATTACATCAGTCGCGCTGATGTCAGCCGGATAATTCATATCTTAATTGACAGAAAAACAATCTACATTTGCTAATGGCTTTTCCAAATGGCTTTCAGCGTGCGTTCGGCAGCATTAGCCGGGCCCTTCTCCCTGCAGGCTTGTAGGCTCCGCGGAGCAGAAACGGGCTCCCCCTCATGCATTAAACAGCTGACAACTGACCTGTCATGAAATTTTTACTCCAGCTAATGAACTGGTTAATCCCATTTAAACACTTTATGGGATGTTTTCCTTCATATAAAACGGCAGCTTTGTAAGGCCGATTGCGGCTTCTGTCGCTCCACAAGCGCCTTGCACATCTGCATTTTGATGGATCCGCTGCACAGATTGCAGGATTCAGTTGTGTTGTTTTTTTTTTTTGTTAGTTTTTTTTTATTTCTACCTCTCGATAAAGATTTAGGAGGACAGTTGAATCCTCCACAGACTGAAAGCAAAGCAGCTGTGAAGGCGACGGTGATCACTCCTGACAGGTAAAATATGAGCCCGGTGACCTTAGCACCGGCGTTATGAAGGACACGCACATACAGACAGTCATGCGTGAACCTCAGGTAGAAGTGCGACTGGCTGCCGGAGTGTGTGTACGTGTGTGGCATTTTTAAATCAAAGTTTGCAGGAGGAAAAAAAAAAGGAATCAAATATGAAGGTAAGTGTGGGTTAAGCATTCGTATTCATCCGTCTCAGCAGGCGGGTTTGGTGATACATTAGCAGAACAGTCAGATATACATTAACGCACTTCTTTCTTTTTGTGTGTCTGCGAGGGCCACACCTCCTCCTATTCTTCCACTCCAGCGCTCAGGTTTCAGTTAGCGCCTCGCTCCTAATTAACTGCAGAGATACGAATGCGCTAATCTGAGCTTTAAATCTTCAGTTCCTCTGACAAAAGCAAAGTTTTTTTTTTTTTTTTTTGCAGGCTGCCACAACTGCATGATAAACAGCAGAACGAGCTTTCTGCTGCCTGGTGGACACAGCGCCATCTAGGGAGCGGATCCGGTCGGGTCAGGTGCTGAGGGAGTTTGTTGCAATGGATGTACAGTAATAATCTGAAGAGAAGTAACTGGCTGGAGGAAAGCTTTGTTAAAGGCTAACTGTGTTGGCTTGCAGAAATACTTTTCACGTTTTTTTTCTTCTTTTTTTAAAAATAAAACCAACACAAACAGAAATGTGTTTTCTTCAGATTTTGCGCAATTGACCAATGGGAAATTGCTTAAACTTAACTAATGCTGCTGCATTTGTTTGAGGTTACATCTCTACAAAAGCAAAATAGCTCATCTGGATTTGGACTGGATAGAGAGAGCCAGTCTTTTACCACAAAAAATCGCAGTTTTCTCTGGACTTTGACTGGACCATTCTAACACGTGAGATTCTGTTGTGCCTCAGATTGTATGTTTATGCTGGTTCTTCTGCTTGAAGCTAAATCTTCACCTGAGCTCCATATTGTATATCTACTCCAAACTAAAAAGTAAGCATTCTCAAAGAAATGATGCTGCCAAAACCAGAATAAAGATTGTGTGTTTAGGATGATACTCGACATTCCTTTTCTTCACCTATTTCGTAATGGAGGTCAAAAGGTTGCATTTTCAGCAGAACACTTTATACCATATACTATGGATGCACATATACATACCAACCAAACTGTTCTGCCTCATATGCATGCATTTTTTCCATGCAAAAATTTACGATTTTCCAGAGTTCCCAGTCTTAACGCGCTAATTAGTGAAGCTGATGTTTTGTTTAGCATTTTTGCTAACTTTGAAAATGTTTACAATACTTACCATCCCCTAAATAAATTTTCTTGTATACATTTGGTAACACTTTGACAGAGCGTGCATAAGACTGACATGACCATGTCAGTCTTACCAGTCTTGGTAAGTAATCACACTTATATTGCAAAGTTGACCATTTCAATGGACTTTTAATGCAAGTTTTATACAAGTGTCACTATTTACCGAATGATACTTCATAACAACAGTCATAAACATTTATGGAATCCTTTATCTTTATGAAGGGTGTTATGTCATTTTTATGACTGTGTCATGTCAGTCATATGCACACCTCATCAAATAAAGTAACATAAATTCTTAAATAAAGGCATTAATATATGTGGTTTTCTAATGTTTGAGTTGAATGAAGTTTAGGAACCATACAAGAAACGGGAACGACAGAAAAGATGACTTGTGCACAACAAGATATCAACAAAAATACAATATATGAAGGCATAATTAATTATAGAATTAATTTGATGCAAATATAATTCCCATTGAAATTAGTGCATTAACATTAGCTGCAACTAAATACTATATAAAGCCAAACTATATCTTTATCTGTAAAGGATTTTGTAATTGTTTTTGCTTTTCATTTCCTTTCAGTCGGAGACTCCCAATAAAGTAACTCCGAATCTGTGGCTGCAAAGTGACAAAGTGTGAAAAAGTGCAAGTGGTGTGAATTCTGTTAGATAATTAAGAAGAAACATTTTCTCGAAAGGGGCTGAGGGCGCGTGAGCTACATATGAAAACACCTGCTTCACTGTTGCTCCGCTGTCATCTGTTGAGCATCAGCATGCATGCGAGGCTGCAGACAGCGGACCGTGACGCCGGTAGCGGCTCCATGAGTACGTCAGGCTGTACTTGTCAGAAAACTGTGTTCAAAACTCTGCCTGCAACTCGATGTGTAATTCACCCGCCGCTTTGGGAAGACGGACCTCCTGTCCAAGCTTGACAGTGTGATTGAATCCTGCGAGAATCCCAATGAAGTGATAAGTGTAGCCCAGTGTTGGAAACGCGAGTGGGGGTTGGTGATGTTAATTTGATGTCTCATTTTTTTCACAAGACTGGAGAGTGTAAATGGATTTTGTTGCAATTGTACATGTGGATCCACAATTGTTTATATTATTAAATTTGACTGTGTCTTGTTGACACTTCGTGCACTCCCTTGTTGTTGTTCACACGTTGGCTCCCGAGAATTTAGAGTCTTTTGATCCGGCCCAACTTCTTTTTAAACATACTTTCATAGTATTAGTCAAAGAAGTAAATTGAATTACCTGCCTTTTACTATTATCAGGTGTATTTAAAGTAACTTGTGGGTTACATAAGTGTCTCAAGCCCAGACCTTCCACCCTCCGCCCCACCACCCGTCTCCCTGCACTCCAACCTGAACCAGATGGGAAGCGCTGCAATCTGGGAACGCAACTAGGCGAGCAAACTTCAAACAGGTGAAGGTGACTGCGGCAAAAGCAGCAGGAAAACATGATAATTGATGCTGGCAGATAATTGGTGATGCTGTCTAAAGAGGCGGTTTTGTATGCCACTCAAATTGGTTCTGCTGCGCTTTGAAAGCAGCGCGGGTTTGACCTGGCTGCCACAAACAGGCATTCTCATCATGGCGGTGGGAAAGAAAAAGCTCTTTTTCTTTTAATTGAAGCTTTTCTTTGAACTTTCCTGGATGGATATATTTAGTGCACGGGAACTCGGCTATAAGACACTAAAGTGAGATTGCAGATCCCAGTTGTGAAGGTTTCTGAATAAATACCCACAGTCGGGTCCAGAAATATTCATGCGTGTCGTAGTGGGAGAGTTAAATTTGTCGATATTCTGCTAATGTAAAAAAAAAAATTTTGCAACTGCGGCATATCCATTAGATAAAAAATTCAATTCAGTTCACGGGTGAGTACGTTTCCTCACACCATGAGCCATTTAAGATCATGGCATTGATCAAGTAAGCAGATTATAGCCTATTCATAATTCAGCCATCATGAGACATCAATGTCTTATCTAAGCATCGGAACAACAAGCTTATACTTGGCTACAAATGTGGTGTTTGGGAGAAATTATAGAATTTACAGAAGAGCTATGGATTCTGCATGTTTGGATGACACAACTTTTTGAACTGTGTGATGCTGTGAGAGCTCTGGTGGAGACAGATTTGTCCGAATATGGTTGGATAAAAAATGATTTCAAACCTATCAATTGTGTGAATTATTTTGGACTGAACTGCTCCACTGTGTGTAAAATCAACGCTCTGATTTGAAGTTCAGCATCGTTGGAAGCAGTCGTGGTGCAATCTCCAGGAGGAAGAGCACGCCGCGGTCCAGACACGTCGGCGCCGTTTACGGTCCTGTTGTTGATTAGGGACGTGTTTTGTCCGAGACTTTTTCAAATTAGTTATTGATTTCCAACCAGCCGAGACTGCCGGGTTTCTAAGTTAAAAGTTTAATTACGCTGACCTTAAAGGTATGCGTTTCGCAAACACTCGATAAAGATGAATTGATCAGATCCAAAATTTCTGCCATTAATTTAGATAGAAACCCTCGTTCGGCGGCCAGGTTGGGAGGAAAGTCTTAAAAAACAATCTGATGAGGTACAAGAATCAGGACTTGTTGATGACTGGGAGAAAACATCTCGATAAAATGTGGTCCAGTTAAATCTGTCTGGACCCAAAAACCCCAGGGCTAAAAAATACTGCTGTCAAAACAGACCTAACCTCTTCCTCGTCCTGTTCACTCATTCATCCCTTGACTAAACTGTGTCCAACACAATCAGTGTGTTTGCTGTTTTTCTCTCAGTCGGACCTTTTGATTTTGTTCCCGACATTCTATGAAAACTGTTGTGTTGGAGAGACTAGAAATCCTATTAGATGACAGTGGACAAATACTTATTTTCAACCTGAGTTAGGAATAATTTTACTGTGATATGTTAAGGCTCTAAAACGGCTGCATTGAAAACAAGCTATTATAGTCATTTTGCTAACTCAAAAAATAAACAGATTCATTCAGCACTCGGTTGATTAACTCAACGTATGAGTTTAAGTGTTCAAACCCAAAAATGGACTGAAGAAAGGAAAAACAAAAATGTCTCAATTCTTATTTCCCAGCCTGCTCTGGAAAGCCTTTTATGACATGAATCTCTTCAGTAGACATCATCTACCTTCCTTCTTTTTATCCTTCCTTCAGAGTCCTACCTCCCTTTCCTTATGGCCTTCTTCCTTCCATTTTTGTATTCCTAATCGATTCTGTTCGTTTCTTCTGCGTTCTTCCTTTTTGTTCTGTCTTCTGCCTCCCTTCTTCCATCTTTCCTTTCCTTCTCTCTGTGACCTATACCTACTGACCTTCCTTTCTTATTTTCATCCTTCTGTCTCCTATCTACTTACCTTCCTTAATTCCTTCTGTGGCCTGCCTCTCACAGAACTCTGGAAAGTTAAGTCTGAATTTTATTTTATTTTTTCCTTGGAAAAACATGTAGCGATACTTTCCCTCCCCCTTCTCTCCTCTTTTCACACTTTATCTGTTCACAACCAATTCCTGCTCCGGTTCCGGTTCGTCACTCTTCATTCAGCGGCCTCACCGACCGGGCTTCGTTTCGTTTGCTCTCTAAATTTCATCCGCACACCGTCTGGAGAAGGGCAGAGCGGCATGAAATAAAAGTATAATCCACCAGCTGAGAACATTCACACCGGTAACACGGAAGAGTCCGGGCTCGGCTCGTTTTCAGGAGGAAACTAAGTGCGAAGTGACAGTGATAGCCTCGCAACACCGAGCGCTAGCTAGCTTCGTCCGAACGGCCGCTGTGGAGCTGCGCGCGCACCTGGGTTCCTTTGCGTAATGACGCTTGATGGCGGGAGCGGGTGGGGGAAGGGTAGATGAGACACTCAGAGCACCAGGAGGTCATTCTGCCATAACGACCTGCAGGCCGAGCGGCTGCCTGCATCTCCACCCGTCTGCTGTTAAACGACAGTCACTCCTCTCTGCCCTGTGACATTTGCATGTTTCCAGCTTCCACAGACATCATCCAGCGCCACATTCTATTTCGACGCGGGTTATGAACGCAAATAGAGAGCAAACAGTCGCACAGAAACATATTTTCTTTGGGCTCGGGAGAGAAAATGAGCCCGATGTCGAGACTCCGGCGCAATAACCCGTTCGCTTATTGAAAAGGCAGCGGCTGGATACACACTCAGTCCTTCTGGCTTAAATGAAAGAGCGGGCCCGGCTTGTCTGATTGAATGGGCTTGTAATGCAAGCCAAATAGATTTGCTCTAATGGGAATCGGCGGAGGTGATGGCTGCAGAGGCTTACGCCAGCATTAAACCTGCAGTAAACAGAAATGGCAACCACCCCATCATGTCCTGATTGCCTGCGAGCCGCAGAAGCAACGCAGAGGAGTTGCTGTGTTTACTAATGGTCGTTTTAGTGGGATAATATCCAGTGAGCCTTAAACTTGCAAATATTAGCTGGAAGGAAAAGGTGATGAATGCGATGTTGCTGCTTTAAATCCTGAGTCACTTGATTGTGACAGACCATTAGTGAAAATTAGATATCTTTTCACTGCAGACTTAACTTTGAAAGAACCAAACATGAGTCAGTTAATTAGCAGGCCCTCTTAATGCCTTGCAATTTCCTTTTTCTTTTTTTAGATCGAACAGACACAACTGTTTCCGTGAACTGCCAAAAGTTACAGGGAAACTAAAACTTTCTATCCATACAAGTTGTCAAGATAGGGCCATCCTTGTTGGGTTCATTTGTCCCCTTAAATTTAGTTTTGGACTTAAGTGTGACTGAGTCAATTGAAGTAAACCCTTTGAGCGACCTGTTCACCCCCTCTCCTGTGATGGCACTGTACCAAGAACTACTGAAAAAAGAACATGAAGACACTGAATGCAACTTTCTTCTTCATAAAATGTAAGCAAAAATGGAGCGGCGTGAGATTTTGGCAGTTTGGTAAAAGGGATTAATTACCTCAACCCCATCTAGCCAGGATGGTGGCTACGTACTTACCAGGTAAAAGATCTTTGGAAGCAACAGGCACAGGGTGACTTCAGAAAGTGCCCCACTGGATGATCACAGCTAATCACTGTGTTGCTCAGAGTGCAGGAACAGATTGGAGAGGTCAGACCTGATGTCAGTGCAGAGGGTGAGGGGTTGTCTGTTTCTTAATAAGCTACTTGTGGCACAAACCTGAGGGAGAAGGTGTGCCAGCGCGTAGAGAGGAGGTCAGGAGTAGGCTCAGACTGTCTGCACAGGTTTAAGTTGGGAGTATTTTTGTACATTTGCATGTTTTCATCACCAAACTCAGCTTAGGCCCTGATTGCTCAGCAAATTTGCATATACACTTGTGGTTGGTATAGAAAAATGAATGCGTGTGTGTGTGTGTGTGGAGAAATCAATTGTGAGCTCATGAATAAGTCTGAGAGCTGAATTATTCTGAATGTCACGCAGCAATCCATTCTGACAGATGTGGGCTCAGGTGGGAGGACTCCAAAACTCTCCGATAGTTGTTGTTTCATGTAGACGGTGGATCTTCCTCTGCTGGGAAACACAAACACGAACCAAAGGCGAGGCGGCAAATTTATTCATCAATGTCTTACCTGGATAAAGTGGAGTTAAGTTAGACTAATGGTGGGGCAGAATATAAATGCGGAGAGCAGTCTGCTGGGAGCTGCAGAACTGATCCTGTAGTCTGAGCGCGCTTTGCAAAGTGGGGCTGCTTTTCCACGGGATACACCTACCGTGTCACCAAGACACAGATCACAAGAACGGAAGGCTGATTACTTGTGATTGTGCGTGAGTGACTCAGCCAAACACAGCAGATTTTACGTGCTTCAGCGGATGTGAGGATATTGGCGTGAGGACGACTGACTGAGATTACTCATCGGCGTTATGTAAACTTGAGCAGAGTCTGAAGGAGAGGAAATAACAGGCAGGTGAATCTGAAGCAGTATTTGTACTCAGCCCCATCCATGTGCAATCAGATGTGCAGTGCTAATTTTCTGACACATTTTGCCTGCAGTTTGGTTTTTGTGACAGCAATGTTCTCTATTGAGATGCAGAGGCATTTCCAAAACATCTGGATGTCACCAAGCTTCATATATTTTGGGGCCTTTAGGAGCAAAAAAGAATGAAAACAAATGTGCCCCATATGTTTCCGCCTCTCCCCCAGAAAAAAAAAATACATTAATTCTTTTCTTTTGTGTGTGCTTTTAAAATATATATATATATATATATATATATATATATATATATATATATATATATATATATATATATAATGTTATTTCGTCATCAAAAACATACCTGGATTGTTACCTTGATTCTTTCATGAATGTTTGAGAAATATTTTATTCTCCTATGGCAACTGCTGTGCAAAACACCTGGATGGACATAGCTCCGCCTTCAAGGCACAACTCCTCCTCTGAGCTCAGTTTCCAAGCCGCCGTCTCACAGAGCAGCTTACCACTGTGACTTCCCCATTCAGTTCCTTCAGACTAGCCAACAGCAATTAGCAAACAACTGGTGGAAGTGCACATCAGCGGATCTCATTATAGTGAAACACTGGTAAAAACCTTGTTAAAGAGTTAATAGAGGAGGCATGTTGTGACAACTTGCTGAAGAAAAAGCAGGAGTTTCTTAAAGAGAGAGGCCCAATTTCAAGGCGTTAAATTACAAATTTCTTCTTAGTATATTGAATATGTATACATATATTTGTACTCTCTACACACTGCTATCAGTTGTTAAAATGGCACTTTGTGGTAGGAAAACACATAATACTGCCCATGTTCCCATTAAGTCACAATATTTGTACCCTTAAATTTCCGTTTCAGGGTACAGGGTAGTTTTCCCACTGGATCTGAGTTTGAAGTTTATATTTATAGTCAGAAGTTTGGGGAGGAACCATTCAGGTGAGGCCTGAATGAAGCCTTACAGCTCCGGGCTCAGTTGACTTTGCCACATAAAGCGAGGACTCGTAACACGGCCCCAAAATTGCACGTGTTGCACAGCAATTTGTTTCCACTGTGTTATTAAGTCCTTTAAAAATGAGACATTTCCTTTTAAAAAATGTTTAGATAAGAGGGCTTTAGAACCGCAAAATGCCAAAGCTTTCATAAGGTTTGACTTTTAGAAGCGGCCACTTTGCTGTCACAATTCTTTCTCTCCCTCTCTCGTTCTCTGAATATTATATTCTTCAGCACAAAAGACACCCACAGCAGTTTCAAACACAGAAACACAAAGCTCTGGCACCTTTAATGCACCACCACTCAAGAAGTTGGGAGTAGTAAATGTATTTTTTTCCCTCCTAAATATTAAAAGTAACATATAACTCAAGAGAAAGTGAAGGATCAGTCAACAAACTACCAGAACCAGAGTGCCAAGCTGAAAGTTTTAGCAAAATATCGGCAAACGTGAGCAACTTTTTTCAGTTTGTCACATCAAAACTAGAAACTTCAATGTATCGTATCAGGACTTTGTATTCCACATCGACACAATGTCGTGGATACTTACGAAATATGTACAGTAATCAGTAGAAATGCAGTAAAGTTTGTGGTCGCAACATAATAAAATAAGACGATGGTCCTGTGTCTCATTAGTCAAAAATAGACTTGGAAAAAAAAAAAAGAGAGAGAGAGAGAGAGAGGTGATAGTCATGCACAAGATGTTACATTGAGTCTATATTTACCAGGAGGTGAAAAGACTGCACTGAAACTGGAATAAGAAGAAACCTCTCCAAGGCCGATCAGAGAACATGTATAAGAAAAAGTATCCGGTGATTTCCTTTAAATACATGTAACGGCTAAATCTTATAACCATGTAAGTAGTCACGAAGGACCTGCTCTTGTCTCTTTTGAGTCCCTATGGATACACTAAATAAAATTTTAAACGTTCAAGGAGAAGGACTGAAGAATTGCGTCAGAAAAGTCTCAAGTTCCACAGAAAATCTGGAACTCTGTATGAGGAAAAGCAGAAAGTGTCTCTGACCTTTGTAAGTGTCTGCAGCTGCCGTTTGTGAGCATAAAGTTCAGCACGTAAAAACAGACAAAAAAGCAACTTTTCTTCACAGTGTTTTTCACTTTGTGTATCCACTGTGAGCACAAAATATATGATGTTCAACAGATTGCCTTAAATGGGAAACAGCTGTTTCCAAACATGCTTCAACTGCAAAAAGGGATTTTCTCAGTGTCTGAACCAAATGATTCCAGGTGCTGTCTGACTTGAGAGCAGTAGGAATGATTTGAAGTGACAACAGCTGTGTTTCCATTACAAATGTGTGCAAACTTTGTCGATAATCGGCTAATGTCAAAAAAACTATTTTGCAATTGCTGTGTTTCCATTAAATGAAGAAACTTAACATTGAAGTCATTAAAATTTATGGCGGTGACAGACGTAAATATAAGAGCTATATCCATGTTGGTGCTCATCAGCAGCCATAAAAAGAGACGTCGCCGTCTTATTCAGGCATTGGAGAGACAAGGTCCTTATTTTTGGGACCTTGGGATCTAGACAAGCTTTGGGTTCAACTCTTTTGAAGGACAAACTCAACTTTTGATGCACTATACAAGAGCTTAGCTGCACATCGCCAAGGCAGGACAGCAGCTACAAATAAGCGCGTGTGCAAACTGGTGTGACACACACTGTTTCCATTAAGCGAATTTATCTTTATAATTGGATTTTTAATTTTTTTGGTCATTGAAAACATGGCTATAGAAGTCCTTGAAAATTCTTTTCACAGTTTAACCCTCTGAAGGAAAACATATTAACAGGGAGGAGAAAAGTGAAACTTGCTACACCGCTGCATGGCTCACTTACAAAAACCAGGTTATTCTGGTTGTCACAGTGAAGAGCTGCAGCCAAATTGGACTCATGAAAATGTTCTTAAATTTCTCCACAGGGTGCCAGTTTATTAATATCTCTGACATTTCTCCTTTCTTCTCTTGACTGCAAAAATCTCCATCTAAATCTTCATTTTCTTACCTGTAATTCGAGCTAGTGTCTCTGATTTTGTTTTATGCAACAATGTCGGCGCTTGATAATCAAAATGTAACACCTTTTTAAAACTTGTCTTCTCAGATGCCTTGTGCTTGGATATGAATATTACTATCACTAGTAACATGCTTTAAGACAATAAAAAAATAGCAAAAATAATTTAATGCTGTTAATGCTGCTTTTTAGCACAAATGTAAGAAAAACAAAAAAGAGTGATGATTTTAAGTAACTAAATTCCTGACAGATATTAGTAAAAAATTTACTTTCATGACAGCTTATAAATGCATAAAATATAAATTTTATTTGATAAATGTAAGGTTTCTGAGTTACAAACAAGGAACATTTAAAAGCGAAGACATTTTTAAAAAGTACATATTAGAAACTGCAACGTTAATTTGCAGCACACTTGTGGAACAATTCATAAAAACACCCATCTGTGCTTGTTTCCTGAACAAATATCTACTGCATCGCACAAAAATGAAGAGATGGTCAAACATTTCATGATGAACACAGTAACTACAAGTTAGGAAAAACAACTGCAGCTTGTTGAAATGGCATCGGAGTTTTGTTGGTCGCTCGAAAGTTTTAGCACAAACACATTGGCATGATGACAGATAACAGCGACACAGGTAATAGTAAAATATATATTGGTCTCAAGCTTTATAAATATTTTAAATATAGGTTCTTTCAAATGGCATCAAAAGTCTTCACAGTTGTGCTTCCCTCACAGCAAAAAGACAAGCCGTTACTCCTTCAGTGTTTTAAGAAATGTCTCTAACATTCCTGAGCTAATTGGAGATGGGATTAGCGTTGAACCGGGGACCTCTTACCGCAGAGGAGCAGGTTGTGGGTGAGCACCAGGCAGCAAGAGATGCTGAGGCTCGCAGAGATCCGGTTAAAGGTTTGCTCATCCCTGAACTAACGCGTGAACGGTCGAGACCCGTCGCCTTGGGTGTCATCCCGGTCTGTGGTGGTCAGGCGTCTGGGAGGAGCTGCAGCAAGGAGGAACAAAGCACGACAAGACAACATAAACAGACATGCTCAGTATTTTAGTGCTTTGTCATGGTTCTGCTCAGTCTTCTGAAAGTTGTCATGTGTGTTTACCTATTACCTACGCTTCATCACTCAGAAAATAGGCAATTGTAAAAAATAGAATGAAAATACCAGTGAAAATCTGTTAGTTTTGATAAACAGTTGGTTCTTTGCTAGATGTGTAAAGTGGTGCCATTCACTGCAAAAGCTAAGTCTTACTGACTAGTTTTGGTCTAGTTTCTAATGTAGATGTCTTAGTACACTTGAAATATGTCGGAAATAACTTACAAGTAACCTTTCAGCAAGAATTAGAAGTTTGTTTTAAGAAAATGATTCCTTAATATTGTAGATATTGCAGATTATTTTATTTACAGCAAGACATTTTTCCCACATGTTACTGGTTAGAAAAGTGGGATGAGGCACAATGTGAAATCTATTACCACAACACTAATGATAGGTCAAGGTAAATGTGAGTCTGTGTATATTTCGGAATAAAAAATCCTTGAGATTTGTGCTTGTGGAAGAAATAAGAAGCTGCAGACAGTTCTCTGATTTTTGTGATAAATATTTAAATATTTCATCTTTAAGTAAGAATTAGCAAAACCAAATGTTGAAATGTACATGTTAGCATCTTTTCACACTTTTAGAGAAGGAGGCGCGGTCCATCTGCAGGGAACGTCCATGTTTTCAAACAGATTTTCTAAAACCTGCTGCATTCTTGACGCACTGTTTTGACAGACATACTCAAATCCAGCTGGACTTAAGTTTTTCAGCGTGTATTTATTGGAGCCCACATACAAGGTATGTGGCAGCTGCCCTCTACTCAAATTGGCTCGGGAAAACTGAAGAAAATAAATATCCTTATGAGATCCGAGAAAGGGCTGAGAAATGAATGTGCAGGTGGAGAACATGGGAGATTCAAAATCTGATTACAAAAGGAAAAGTTTAAAAGGAGGAAGGAGAGCTATGATCAAAAGGTTCCCAGAGAGAAAGGGATGCACACTCACAGAGACAGTCGGGCTTCACTCTGCTGCTCAGGAATGTGCTGGGGCCTTTGATGGAAGAAGAAAGAGCAGCTAGTCTCAGACTCCTGGAGGTTGCATCCAACGTTTCTTCCTGGAAATACAGAAAGATGGAAGAAAAAAAAACTGAGGGGAAAAAAAGACTGTTATTATGAGGTGTAAATAGTGGGGCAACTTTATCTCCAAATAACTTTTTTTATGGCCAAACTTCAGTCGCTTTCTCACAGCTGGAAATGAGAGGCAAGGCTAATAGAGCTTTTATAGAAACTCTCACAAAGATAATTGATTCGGTTGTGTGTGAATCAATTATCACACCTGGATCAGTCTCCAGGTTTGTGCAACTGTTGTATTTCTAAAGTGTTGTCTGACAATGTTATTTGCTTACCTAATGGCAAACTGAACAGTAAAACAAAGTTTGTAAGAAAATTGAAATTTGGGTTCAACACAATTTGATCTAAAAAAGGTGAATTTTACGCAATGTTGGGCTTCTAAAGCAACAGCTATGTTGCTATGTTTATTAGTGTTGATTCACAGCAAAACCACAATATGAAGACTAAAGGAAATCAAACCCACTGCCCCTAAAAAACCATGACTCAACTTTGTAGGGTTTTTTTTTTTTTTTTTTTTGCTCAAGTTTACATCTGAGACTTTTAATGATTTATTTGAACTTTTTCCCCCAGCTACAACTTTAATATATTCAATTATATATATTGGGCTCGAATAAATACACTTTCTTAGCTATATTTGATTAAATGGCAGTTAGGCAGAAACCACACACTTTTTGTAGCACTCAACAAGCTCTTGGTGTAATTTTAATTGCATATTTGAGAACTCATTTTATCTGAAGTGGTAGAGCCTATTTTAATTAGTCGGTTTTCCTGGTACGGTCCTGGCTTTTAAGTATAGCTCGCAAATTTTCAACAGGGTCAAGATGGGTTGTTTTAAAAATCTAATGTTTGCCTGATTTAATTCCAAAAAAACTGTTCTGATGTATGTTTTTTGTTGTAAAATTTCAACAATCTAGTTTTTGTTTTGAAGTGTAGTCTTACTCAATATTTGAGGAAAGCAAGCATAAGAAAAAGCACAATATGGTCATCAACAATTTTTTTGAGCAGGTAAAAGATGGAAGAGGTTTTAAAGCTCTTCCAAACTTTCCTCCAGATATTGTGACAAAACAAATTGACGCCATTTGTATTTGGAGCTTGGTTAGCACCGCTGCAGTGCATCCTGATATTAAATCTTCATGCTTTGTTTTCCAAAAGTGGATGAAGATAGTTTACGTAGCAGTTCGTTTTTCTCTTCTCATGTTCTTTTTTTTAAATCCCCCCCATTATCTGTAACTTGAAGTTAGCATCAGCTTTGCTACACACTGTAATGGCATAGTGCTTTTAGCCTCAGTGAAACTAATGTTCATCACTCCTGCTTTACGGTTAACGCAACTAAGTTTTTAGACAGCGACACCGACATCTGATATTTTCTTTAATCTGATGCAGACAGCTTTGGTGTTCCAAGAGCACAATAATCAAAAATACACATAAAAATATATTTAGTACGTTAACATTAGCCTTCTGAAAGGACCCTCAACCCAGCTAATAATCTAAAGATACTTAAGGGCAACGTCTATGACAGGACACTAACTTTTTTAAATAAGCGCTATTAATTCTGATAAGATGGTCAAATATCCCACCAAAAGTAATACATATATTTCCAGAACTGTACATTTAAGGCCTGTTACTATATATTTTTCAAAGAAAATACAACATTAAAATTAGTGCAACAAATTCTTCAAGAAAGTCTGTTTTATTATTAGTCAACCCTGAACTAAAGTAAAATTCAAATGAATCATTAATAACCTCAAGTTACTATTCTTGCTGATGATGTGAGTATATAAGCATCTGACTGGAACTGTACATAGATTACAGATCAACATTTGAACCTGTGAACGTTTTCTTCCACCTGTTTTTGTTTAAATAAACCACAAGTGAGCAGCAGCCATTAAGCTGATGCAAATGTCACTTATCACTTATCATGGGAGTCATTAAGCAAAGTGAGAGGTAATCTAGAAGAGCAAAACCACTTAAAGAGTGACTGCATGACTATTGAGAGGAGGTTGCAGACTGCTGATAGCAATCAGCTGTCAACAGTGATGTCTTAATGGCTCCCCTGACTGTTTTTCCAGCAAAGAACATAAACGGGGCAATTAAAGGAGACTGGTAATCGTTAGGTTTCATTTGAACGTCCATTTGTGCTGCTGCACTCGGACCTTCTCCGAGACATTACTGCCACCTGAAATTATTCATTTATTCATAGAACTTGTAAATGAGGTGCGGTGCATGCAGTAGCTTGTGTGGGTGAGTTATTCATGAAAATGCTGTCAGAGTTAGAAAATCCTTATCCAAACAGCCACTGTTCGAACAAAGCAGTGCTATTAGGTGGACTTGGATAAAAGGTGGTGTTGCTGAGAAAGCCCAGTTTTTAAAAAAAAGGAATTAAACATTTCATTCTGTGTGTGTGTGGTAATGTGTTCTTGTTTATGTGACCTCCTGCACTTTTTCAGATCATCAGGCCTTATTGGGACAAAAGTTGGATTCCCTGATTAAACTGAACAACATACTCATCAACAAACATCAAGGAGCAGAAATGACTCTGAATAAAATACAACAATCCATTTTCAAAAGCAGACTTGTCCAAGCTTAGTCATGTGGAATTTCAAAATTAAAGTATTTGACTTACATCAAAATCCTTTTTTTTTAAATTAGAAATGCATAAATACATCCATTATCCCATCCCCCAATAAAATCAACTAAACATAATGTTTTCATAAAATAAAGTAGTATGACTGGTGAAGAGATCTCTAAATCACATCAATACAAAAAATAAAAATGCTGTATTAAAAGAAAGGTGTCCAGTTTTCTACATTTCCTAAAATGTGATTAATTAAAATATCTAGTATTCCACATAGAATTTTCCAGTTTATGAAAAATGTAATTTCTAAAAATTTTGCCATAAAACAAAATTTCTTTAAAAAGTGTACCTATATATTGAACACCTGTGTTGACAAGCCAAATTTGGATTGAGGGCCACATAAAACCATCCTAAGGGCCAAAATCGGACACTCCTGGTCCATACTCCCATAGCTATGGGGGGAAAAAAATTTTGTCAGGAACAACTAGTCAGCAGAGAAGCAATGCCACTGTCCCTATCAACAAGGGGTGACTGGACAAGTTGCCAATGAGACTGAGTCCTCTTGAGCAAGGTAGAGATTTCCTTGTTTTCTGTAACAAGACCCTCCAGGAGCGACGTGAAAAAGTTCTACACCCTTGGAAACGTTTTATACAGCAGAAACGGACAGAAACACAAACCTAAAGACACAGCAGGGATCAATGCAGAGATGTAAAGTGATATTTTGAGAAAAAACAAACTAAATTGATTTTAATTAAAAGACTTACAGGACGTTGTCCTTATGTAGCAATTTGATTGGCTGACATATCTTTGCACAAAACTGCCCCCTATGGATTTGGGACATTTAAAGTAATGTAGTGGACCAAGGCCTAGGAGTTTCAAAGATGTTGATCAAAGTGTCAGGTCTCTGAGCATGTACAAGAGGACAGAATGTTGTGGTGTGGGGTAAAATGAAGGATAGTATTATTATTAGTATCATTATTTAAACGAATCGAAGTCATTGCAACAGCTTAAAGACATAAATACAAATGTGTGTGTGTCTACATTATGTCCTACTCTGTACTCTTGGATTCTGCGTTTGGACTCGTCCAGCTGGTCCTGCAGGTCCTGGACGATCTCTTTGTATCTACCACAGCGCTGCTCTACAAACGCCATCTGTTGCCGTGATTCCTGAATAAACCGAACAGAGGCTGTTGTCACAACCAAGCAGACATGAGACTCGGCTGTTTCCAACCAAGTGGAGCTTCCTAAAGCTTCAGCAGTGCTGAGTACTGAATTCAAAACAGTTAGAATGAAGATCCACATGGACCTGATTTCAACCCACCTCCAAATCTTTGAAGTTGTCTAGCAGACATTGTTTTTCTGGAACCGACTCCAAGTGCTCCAGTGCTATTCTCGTATTCTATCCGCAGGCACACACACACATATATGTACATATGTATATAAAATCAGTCTAACAGGGAGGGAATTCAAGGAAACATAATCCACTTATCTCATATTGGCATCTGAATCTTGTAATTAAAAGATAAGAACTGCAGTATTTCAGAACTTGTCTAAAAATGATTAAATCTTTTTACTTTCCATACATTGCGTATAACTCTGTGACTTAATGATACCTTCAAGGTACAAAAGGTACGAAAGAAAATCTAGAAATTAAAAATAAGTGCAAGCATAACCAAGAAAAACCTGAAAAAACGAGTAGCAAAGATGGAAAAATCAAACAGCGTGAAATGAGATTGTTCAAGGTTCACATTAAAACAAGATAACTTTTGACAGCTGCACACTCTGATGAGATATTTATGGGTGTTTCAGCTCTGCAGAGTCAACTGGCAGCTTTATAAAAAAGACAAAGTAAAGAGTCTAAAGCCAACTGTGTTAGCTGTACTGTTGCCTAGATTTCATGCATTCCTATTTTACAGTTTCATATGTTATTAGACATTTTGGAAAGATTAACTGCTTTAAAAGAAAGTGAAAAGTTATGCACATAGAAAGCTTTACTTAGACTACATGCAGATATTGTTCCAGGGAGCTTTTATGTATTCAAAAGTAAAGAATAGTTTTATTTTCTTCAGCTTTAACAATGTTAACTAGTAAATCACTATCATTCTACAAAATATAATGATTTTGTCTCAGTGTAGCAAAATCTACTTCCCCTCGGATTTCTTTAGATTGCCTCTCAGAAACAAGACTTGCTTATTAAAAAGATTCGAAGCCATCTAATCAATATATTTCCTGGCTTTCTGAACATCAGCCATTTGTTGTTTTCATATTTCATCTAAGCAAATAGAAAACTTTGATTTGAATGCTTTGGTCATTCAATAACAACAGTCTGTTACAAAAATTGCTCTCCATTTTGGACAGAAAAGATTGATAGACAAAATCAAATTTCAGCAACAATTTACCATCCAGCAAAATAAGTAAAAATGCACAGATGTAAAAATTTGGACTAATATTGATATCCAGTTTTTTTTTCTTACAGATATTTACATATATTGTATGTAGTATATTTTAATTACATATTCTCCTACCCTTTCGACATTGAAAAAACAACCACACCATTAACATTGTTTCTCTACTTCAGTTAAACACTCCTCAGACTTGTGCTGCGTCACTGTCACAATCACATGACCAAACAGAAACCACATGACCGACCTCTTCCAGAAATACAAATGGCAGCAAGATGAAAATAAAACATTGATTTATTAGCCTAGTTTTACTTATGGAGCCAATACCTAGATGTTAAAAAATGACTCACATCAGTTGATTATGTTAATGCTGATATATCATGTATCCCTCCTGTGGGGGTTTAATTAGAGGGGCTGCAACAGATGAAAGCCTGAAAGTTGGTAGTTAGAAAACAACTTTATGTGGGGTAAGTTGAAGGATAGTATTATTACTAGTATCGCTATTTAAATGAAACCTCCAACCAAAATGCAATGACTAAGATGGAAGTCCATCCATTTTAGCTCAGATCCTGTTTACTTTCTGAGAACGAACCCGGGCTTCTGCTCCAGGTTCTGTCAACTCTCTCGGCCAGAACGATTTGCCAGCTACTCACCAAAGAGCTGTCTAAACAGGGAGTTCACTCTGAGGCTGGAAGTTTTTGAAATGTTTCCTTCTATTGGAATTCCAAATATTAAGCATTCTGAAAAAACTATCCTGCTGAGAGACTGAGAAGTTTTGGTAAATAAAACAATGCAATCAAATTTTAACCAAGTTGATCCAGGCCAGGTTAGTCTGATTGGGTGCATCGTCTCATCTCAGCTTCTGCTGGCTGGTCAGTCAATCATCTTTTCCCCAGTCTTCATCACATCCCATGCCTGACTCCGCTCTCAAAAGGACACACAAGTCAGAGTTTTTGACACATCTTTTAGATAACTGCTCAAAAAAATATTCTACTTTTCAGCACCATTTGTTTACTCTTTCCAGAGAACTGATGATTTCAAATTGTAAAAGAATATCATCATCTAGGGTCGGTGTATGACTTCAACACCTCACATTCTCAGAGGTATTGCCATTAAAGGAGGAACAATGCTGCATTTGTAGTCACTGCATCTGGGCAAGCTAAAGAGCAGTATTTGGTTTATTCTTGTATTACCTAAAGATGATTTTACAATTCTTGGTCAGAATAATGAAGTATTTCCGCAGGAGTAAGAATAAGTATATTGAAGATCAACTTTTACACATTGCTTTACACTACAATGTTTTAAATGCAAGACTGCCAAATTGGGTATAGAGGATGGGACTGGTGAGGAATGTCAGGCATTCTTACTTGAAGCTTTTGAAACGGATTTCTTTTTGTTTTAATTTAGAACTTCTAATTTTTGACTAAAGTAATCAAAATGCAGTCAAAATGCAACCTCCAACCAAAATGCAGTGACAATGAATGGAGACTTTTATTTTTCTCTTTTTAATAAGCAGAACCAGCCAATGTCATTGTTCTGTTACACTACAGTTATATGTAGGTGTGCTTTTTGAAAACCTCAGTTTATACAGGGTGATATGAGCTTTCAAAAATTTGAGGTCTACTGCATCAGTCTTAGCTTAACAGTGACAGATTTGTCAGGCCCACAGTTGGGTCTTGACAAGATTCAAACCAATTTCCCAAAAATGGGTCTTTCAGATGCTGGTATTTGCTGCAAACAATTTTTTGACCTGACACCCCATATTTTGTCCTCTATTTCTTCTAATTCAACTTTACAGTGGCTTTGTAGTAAGAACAGGATATCGGTAGGTTTTACCGACTCATATTTAAGACTTTTAAAGACCATTCATTAAGACCTATATCAGGTCTTAATTAAATTTAAGACCTGATCCATGACAGAAAAAAAAAAAAACATTTTCTTTATTCACAGTCACAGGCTTAGCCCCTAGGGCTGAGCACAGCCCTAGGAGCAAAAATCATAAAGCACTGAGTCTCAATTGGGGTTGGCAACAGAAGTGAGCCAATGGTGAGGGCCAACATTGTCTATCCAACAGTTAATACATTTTTAATTGTCCATGATTAACAAAAAAACAAAAAACACCTAGCTAGTTTGTGGTAGCCCCAACTGCCTTGAGTCACAGAACGTAATGAAGATGTCTGCACGCCACTCAAACTTTTGGCTGACACAACAAAATTAAATACTATGCAGAATAGGTGAGATTAAATAGTTCTGCCACAACATATATGTGGGCCTGGGATGAACATATAAGGCCAACTTAGATTATTTTTTGTAATGAGTTTAAGACATTTTAAAGCCTTTACTTTTAGATGATAATCGTAAGACTTTTTGGGACGTTTTAAGGATGTGCGGGCACCCTGAAAGTTTGGTGACAAACTGTATACTATCTGGCCAATTCAAATAGCAGTCAAGAATTTCTGTCACAACTCACTCATCAGATCTTACATCAGCAGAGATCTGGCTGCGCTGCTATATTCACATTTCCGTGGTTAGCTTCAGAAATTGCCCTGTTTCTACTCGAGGTTGGTGTGTTTAAGCAGCAAAAGGAAACTGGCTGTTAGGAGGCATCACCGACTGTCACGCTGACATATTAGTAAGATTTGCTGGGTGATCCTGAGCAGCTGGGCTGAGTGGAGAACGGGTCGATGTGTTCCCACTGCCGGCAGAAAATGCAGGAGTTGATGGAGGTTCGAGACATCTCCTATTCCGTCTTGTTGCAGCGAACTGAAGGCTAAAGCTGACAAGCATGGCGTATAATTGTGACAGATGGTCCTTGTGTGTTAAGACAGGTTCCTACACTTATTTATTTATTTATTTTTAGGGCTGTTAAAGGCACTCGGGTCAATGCAACCTCTGATCAGAGCAAACGAATTTCTATCAGACATCTAATTGCTGATTAAGGATGTTGGCGGTGGTCATTAATAGTGCGGAGGGTAGAATCAATACCATATTGTCATTAAGGCTCACTTCTGGGCACCATCAGCAAAACTTGTAATGATTAACGGAGCCTCTGAGCCTCGACTAAAACAATCATTTCTCACCCTGGATAAGTCTTCTTGGGCAGTCAAACAAATCTTTAGGGTTACCATGTAGTTTTCAAAATATGGAATTTCCTTCCAGCATTTTCAATATCAGTATGGAAAAAGGATATAGAGAAAATATGAAAAGCTAACTTTCTGAAATAAAAGGACTAAGTTTCAGAATAAAACTTGGTCCATTGTTTCATTGTCTGATTTGACCACATGTAAGGGCACTCTTTACATGTAAAGGCACAAGGAAGTTTAAGATCATATTATCCCACTGCAATAGTGAAATAAAATCACAAAAATGATAAAATTTTAGTTTATCACAACTGAAATGTTTCAAGAATGAAACAAGGTGGCATGTGGTTTCTTTAAATCACCAAATAATGAGATTTAAAGTCGTCAAAGGTAAAAGAGCTTACGGCATTGTTATCTCAACATAATGAGCACTAAAAATCAAATTTAATCAAAAATAACAGAACACTGAAAGAGCTTGATGCTAAGTGATATAGACGGTTATAATAAAAAAGCTTGAGGTGTTATTTTGAGGTGAGATGTTTTGGTGGCTTCTTCAACAGAGTAAGACTAGGTCTCTTTATTTCAACGTAGCAAGATAATACAATAGTTATCTCATGTGAGCAACTGAAAAAAAAAAAATTATGCACAACATCTGAATTTTTGGATTCACAAACACATGCTTATTCATAAAGATTTATGGCTCTCATAGCTGACTGTGATTCTACATATACACCATCTCATGCTGGACATTTGTGTCAAAATCAGTCTAAAAAAATCAACAAATATTTGAAAACTGTAGCAGGAAAGGTCTTAAAGTTTGACCTTTCCACCTAAATTTACAGGTGAACCAGTTTATATGGCTAAATCAAATCATACTGGTACAATTTTAACTTCAATATGATATTTAAATAAAATCTTCATTGAACTTCCACAGTAACGTACTACAAGAAATCAAATCTTACCATCTCCAGATCCAACACACGATCCTAAAACAGAAATAAAACGCAACAGATTAGGATTAAGGATGAATTGAAACCTGAACGTGAACAAGTGAAGTTCAAACACAGGATGCTTCCATGTGTGCAAAACTAAGTCCAGGTAACAGCTCAGCACGACTAAGAAAAAACAAAAGAAACACAGCAGATGCATGTAGAAGAAAAAAAAACCTTGAAAGAAGAGAGGAATAGGGTGTTCTAACATAACAAGAGAAGAAAACGCAGCGGCTGGGGAGAGTTCTTCTTATCATGCTCTCAAAGACAAAATGCTCCATCCTCTCCTCCAGCTCCTGACTGATGTTCCCTCGCTAACGATGCATAAGTGATGCTTTGGCTCTTATCTGCCACTCAAACGTACACCTGCCTCTCCCTGCAGAAGGCATCCCTCTCTCCCCCGTTTTCTGCAATGTCTTGATGCTTTCAGGCAAGGGTTTTTTTTCCCTCCTCCCCACCCATCTTTCGTTTTAACTCATCGGTGTCCCTCGTGCTTTCCGTTTTCTGCCTCTTTACATGTAAATCATCCTTGCAGATGCGATTCAGTGTGTTTATGTGTGTACGTGCATCTGCTTTGCATTTTAATGGGGTGTAAAAGCGCCAGCGAGACTCCGGCGGGGGCCGGTCAACTCCGGCTTAGGTGAGTGGGTGGCCTGCCAAGAGGAGAAAAAAAAATGACAAGGCCTTTAGTGACTTTTAAACTCCAAGGCCTTGTGTCTGCAGTAATTAGCTATTTGCTCAACCAAGCCCTGGAGGAGTCTGCCAGGCGCACAGCTGTGCAGTAGAGTGGGGTAGGAGTGGATGGGGGGGCAGAATCAGAGAAATGTGATTCGGCTGAAAAAACAGCTGACGTGCAGAAAAAGACAAAGGGAAAAACGTGTTGTCTCTTTCTGAAGTGGAAAGAGGGGAAAGACGAAAACAAATAAAAAATAAATCTACAAACGGATCCAGCACAGATTATTGAAAATATATTAATCTGACCTGAAGGCTTCTCATTTCTTCCTCTTTTGTGTGACTCCTCTCCAGCAGCTCTGAAAACGAGGAGACTGCGTGAGATAAGATGCTACGGCTGAAAAGCAGAGCTCTCAGAACCACGCTCACTTTGAAGACGCTCCCTGAAATCCAAGCTAGCTTCATTAATCCAGAATGCGCTCTGCTCGTTTGCTGGTTGTTTTTGTTTTCACCAACATCCAGTTCGCGCAGCGCAACTTGTGAAGTTACGGCCGATACAAAAATTGCAAACAGTTCAATTTTATTCTGAAATTTTTAGAAAGGAGCTTCCACAGTTTTTTTGAAAATGACTGGACGTGGCTCAAGCAATCTGCATACATGGTGACAGTTCCCATGCTGATAAAACTTAGGGGCGTAATTTCATAGGACTAATTTAATAAAAAAAATATGTCACAGCATATTTTTCTGAACCCAGTTTGCGAAATTGTATTTGATTGTTTTGTAGAGCAAACAAATCATTGTTTTTAACTAGACATTGAAGTGAATGTCTTGTTTTGCAAAGTTTTAAACATTTTTTGTAAATATAAAGGAATCTAATCAACCAAGTTTATGCTTAATTTAGATTACATGCTATTATTTAAATAATAAAAAATTATAATATTCACCTGTAACCAAATTTTTGCCATTCAGCAAAAATGACAAAACCGCTGTTAGCGCTCTGTTGGTGGTTGGAAATCATAACAAGTTAAAGATGATGCACCTGTTATTTTTGCTTATATGTATAAATACAGATTGATAAAAAAAATAATAGCACGATGTCTTCCTCTTTTACCATTAGTAATGTTTTCATTTTTAGAAGTGAGCACATTCTCTGGGAACTGTCTGTCAGATTGTGTAAGACTGACTGCATCCCTGTGTCAACATGATGTGCTGTCTGAAGATGTGCCTGTTTACAGATAAACTGAGTACAAAGTCAAAACACTTAAAAAAAAACTAATATTGGTGGGCCATACTATTGGTCAACCTCAAGTTTAAATATGAGCGGTCTGGCAGCTCAGTGTGAATGTGCATATTGATGTGTGTGTGTACTTGTTTATGATGCCTTTCTGGAACCTTCTTTGGTTTATTTACTAACCTTCTGAGGACCGATGGACCTTATAGGACCAAAGCTCAGGCCTAATAAACTGAACCCCATTTTTCAGGATCAAGGGCTGGAGGTATAACATGAATCAAGTTCAGGTTCAACTTAGAAATATACTGTTAGTGTTAGAGATAAATGCACTTATTAAAATGAATGGAAATCAATACAAAGTCCTAAGTGTGTAATCAGAAACACATTTTTTCAGACAGTTCACAGCAAAACAGAACTCATAACTAAAAAATACGTTATAAAGAATATCAAAGATAATGAGTTGTTAGCATGTGATGATAGTCACAAATCATACAGTAACAGCCTTCAGTCAGAGGCTTCTTTGGATTTGTTGTAAGAATTCCTGCCTCCAGCAATATTACATCATTTATGTGACAGCTTACATCAGTTTATATCTCATGAATATATAAAATCCTGAAGATGAATGTTTTCTTCCTGTAATAAATCTGACCACAGCCAATTTCACAGAAACGTGGTGGAAAAAAAGACTAAAGTCAAAACGATAATTTCTTTCTGTGGAACAACTTTCTCAAGCCTCCATAGTCCGAGTCCGTTTTAATCAGGCCTGGAACCAGCTGGAGGATGATAGCCAGAGTGGCCAAGTGCAATCTTTGCTGACTCAAGTTCAGTCCCATTTTACCTGAAAGCCGTGCTGGGTTCCACAAAACCAGAACCGCTCTTATCTCTGGATGCAGGGCAGAGTGGCTTTCAAGTGAAGAGGCGAATGAGTCGGAACTGTACAAAATAGATAGATTGCTGCAAGGAGCCAATAAAAGTACTTTTTCTCTGCGCAGAAGGGGGGCAATATCGGGCCCAAAAAAAAAAATGTGTGTAAGAATATATTTACTTTCAACAAATGCCTATTGGATCCCATTATTAAATGTTGTATGTGGATTTTTGCTGCACTTTAATAAATGTTCTATATGAAAATAACTTTAGTTTTAGAATGATTTGAGATACAAAGTTGGGTCAAACTCTGAAATTCTGTGTTTATGAGAAGAATAAAACAAGGATCTTCAATGTTAACATTGAAATTTAAAACCTGAAAAAAAAAGAAATCTAACATATGTTTGACCTTAACTATAAATGACAGCAGTATACAGGAGGAGTAATCTCATCTTTAAACCAAGCTTTGCAGAGATGATGCTAAACACAGCCTTTCAGTCATTTTTTTTATTAGAGGCATCTATTCTGTGGTTGTAAACAGCATGTGTTTAATTACCATCTGTACAACAAGAGGCACCATGTAAAGGGTTTCTTTAATTTAGACTATTTATTCAATGTTAATAATATTGCTACAAAACACCGTAAAAAAGTGACACGATTTTTTTCATAGTGGCTCCCCAACTCTACCTGTCTGACTGTCTTTAAACTCCTCTTCTCTTCTGAATGAAACACATCATAGGGAAAGAAAACAAGAAAGAGGGAAAAATCAAAAAAGAAAGAAAACAAGAAGACAAAAAGAGAGAAAGAAGGGAAGAAAGAAAGAAAAAAAGTAGAGGTTGTAGGCTAAAAAGACTCCAATACAAAATCATTAGGATGCTTTCTCAAAAATTTATAATGGCAAGAATACAAACGCATAAAAACAGTAAGAAAGATAAAACTAAGTTCACATGAGGGCACAGGCAGGCATCTTTGTCAGCGTCCATGAAAACAAAACACAGTGACAAAAGTGTCCAATTAAAGGGATTACCACTCATACAGATGGTGTGAGCAGACAGAAAGATGTGAGTCTGACTCAGCCGTGTTAGAGAGATCAGCTGGAGGAGCCTGTGAATCAAAGGCAGGAGAGATCCTCACCTATCTTTTATTTTTGTTTTTTTTGCCATCACAAGTTCAGCATATATGGAGGGGCCAAGTGATTTATCATCATAAAGTTGTTTTTTGTTTTTTTTGGTTAAGCACTACCTTTCTTCTCCGTGCTGAGGGAGAGCAGAAGCTTCTCCTGTTGGTCCAGGCGCTGCAGGAGGGTTTCCCGCGTCGAGTCACGGCTCTGCTTGAGAGCTTTCAGCTCGTCTCTGGTCTGCTGGTGCTGCTTCCTCAGGCGCCGCTCCTTCGTGTCGCGCTCTCGCACTTCCTCGTTCAGCCAGCGCAGCTTGGTCTGGTTGGGTTCATGCATAGCATGCAAGAAAAATTAAAAATGTGTGCACTGAAACTGCTGGGTTTGTACGTTGGTGATACAAGTGGGCATTTATTGTAGTGTATCGTTTATCGATTATCATTTATCGTGATACTTGTCAGAATAAGACTTTGTATTTATAGTTGAGATAAATTCCATTTAATGACTTTTAAAATCCACCAGAACTGTCCTTACCGTCAGGATTCTTAGTTTTACTTTTTTCTCAACTGTTTGTTCAATGAAAGCATCAATAAACATAAAAAATATGAATAAACTGTGGCCAGTTTAATGATGCAACGCACACTTCATTAAATAACCAAAGTGCTTTACAAATGGGAATGTTTTTCATGAGCAGTATTCGTGATGTGACACACAGTTAGTTACCCTCACAAAAGAAATAATGATTGGGGCCTGCCATAGCAATGCATCGCAGAGTTTTTAAATGCCTTGCAAAGTGCATCATAAGTAGTACTCCAAAAGAGCAGAAATCTTATGTTATTTGAAAAATAATATTTCTTGTTTATCTGTTGCTAAGAGATGAGTGCATTCTGTTAACTACGTGCCACGGAGTAAACATCTGATTTTTACTTTTGCAAAATTTACCAACTGTAAATTTCTTGTGTCTAACCAGAGAAGCAGTATTTCAAAAGAGTTTATGTTTTACAAGCAATATTATCAATTTTTATAAATTTGGGGTTAAGAGATGAGCATGTTTTACTGGTAACGAACTACCACAAAGTATAAATCAGATTTCTACTTTAGTGTTGAATGTTTTAAAATATATTTATCATCAATGACATAAAAAAATATTTAACTTTTCTACCAAATTCACCAACTGCACAGTTCTTGTTAAGTACGAGTGTAGGATAAGTAGTATTTTAAAAGAGCAGAAGAATTCTTATGTTTTTTGAACAATAACATTTGTTGTTAATCTGTTGCTAAGAGATGAGTGCACTTTCTGGTAGCCAAGTGCCATGAAATAAACATCTGATTTTAATGGTGCGTTACGAGCGTCAAAAACACGTCTGATGTTTTTGACGCAGACGGTTGACATTTTGCTCTACATCTAGCTTTTTGCGCATCTGGTTTATGTTGAAAATCCATGTGGCGGCACGTCGAGGGCGGTCAGATGCATCAGTGCTAACCATTGTTATCTGTTGGACGCTCTTGACACTTCAAACGCTCAAAATGGTTCAAATCTCACCACGTTGGACACATGAAATGTACCACGACGGTCCTCAATATGCCTCCACATGGACTTTAAATGTAAACCAGATGCGCTTAACACTCAAAACGCTTTTGGTGTGAACTCACCATTACTTTTTCAAAATTGACCAACATTAAATTTATTGTGTCTAAGCAGATAAGCACATTTCAGAAGAGCTTATGTTTTATTAACAATAATATTACTTACTAATTTTCTGTTAAGAGATGAGTCTTTTTTGTTTTCTGGTACCGAACTGCCACGAAGTAGAAATCAGACTTTTACTTTTGTGTTGAATGTCTGTTTTATGATATATTTACCACCAATGACAAAAAAATATATAAAAAATTCACTTTTCCGCCAAATTCACTAAATGCACAGTTTGTGTTAAGAAGTCAGTAGTACAAAAAGAGTAGTATTTCAAAAGAGCAAAAGCAATCCTATGTTTTTTGAACAATAACAATATTTGTTATTAATCTGTTGCTAAGAGATGAGTGCATTTTCTGGTAACTAAGTGCCACAAAGTAAACATGTAAATTTTACATTTGCAAAATTTAAAATCAGAAGGCATTTCATTAACATTACCGCAAACATTTTCCCAGCCTTTTCCCTAACTGAAACTTTTTAGCTATTTTTAAAATTTATTATTTATGTTTAGCACACTGAATGGAGGAAAGTCATTGTAATAGATCATGCTAGTGATACCCCACAGCCCACTGGCAACATTTAGGCTAACACTAGCATTTTGGCTCATTTTAGCTTCTACACTGATTTTAGCATCCTGAATTTAAGTCCATATTACTCAATATGCTTGTGACTCTCCACATGTACATTGTAGCTTACTTTAGCACTGATGCTAAATTTAAAATCAGAACGCTGCCAACGGGGCACACTTTGACAGGTCCCTTTGAAATTTCTTTAAACATTTCACTCAAATGATTCCATTCCAGATAAGAAAATAAACATTTTATTACCTAAAATGCAATATCGTAGCATTCCTTTAGTGTACATTTAATTATTTGTAGCAAGGGATGTATCTTTAGCTAAAAAAAAAACAAACTTACAACTATCTTGTGAAAAGCTTGGCCTTTTCTGCTAAAAAAAAAAAAAAAAAAAAAAATCAACACTAAAATATTGTACCTGATTGCTTTGCTTTACAAATCAATCAAACTAGTCGGAACATTTTTACATACAGTGCACACAGTCGTAACACGAAGGGAACACATATCCAGTCAGTAGCAGTGGGTTAATTACAAATGATCACACCGATTTTATGCATGATAATTAGCATCAACACTTCACTGGGCTTTTTTTCTTCTTCACATCTTTTCTGTGTTTTTGGCCTAATTATAAACCAGTATTTTTAACCATCCTCTCTCTCATTTCTGCTTTGTGTGAAACTATGCAGCAGTGTGCTTTAATTTGATATGAGCTTTGTGACAAAGCATTATGTACACGAAAATATCACGAATACGAAGAACCGATGGTGGAGAGTTTTGATGTGGGAAATTGATTGTGGAGAAATTGTTTTTTTTTTTTTGTTTTTGTTTAAGAGACAGTAACATAAACACTATAACAGTTGTAAAAGTTAATCCTCAGTTGACCAATCAAAAAACAACAAACCTTTTTCACTTTCTCGCGTGTCTATTCTGAGGCTTATTCATGTTTTATACTTTCAGAAATCCACAAAGAAAGAATAAAAGCAGTAGATGCAAATTTAAGTGTCTTCACTAAAGACAGTTTGAGCAACAAAACTAAATTTACCACATTTATGCTGGAACCAGCACATGTTCATTTTTCAAAATAACAGGTATCAGTTTACTTAAAGTCTTTCATTTGTTTAGATTTTTTTTATCCCATAAATGGACATCATTAAGGTTTATTAAGTAAGCTTTTGATCACTTATAAAATATGGACAAGGCCAGTCAAGGCTGGTTTATTTATATGTCAGAACTGATAGAAAAGGGAGTCCAAATAATATATCCCAACTTAACCGAGGTCTCAGTTTTACATCAAAATGTTAAAAATTTGTCATTGACTAAATGCAGATTAGGAATAATACATCTGCACTAATTTGCGTACCTGCAGTTTATTGTTTATTTCACAGTCTTGAAACAGTATAAGAATACTTGTAGTAACTGTAAATATTGGTTATCAGCCATGACACCAACAATAACATTAGATATCAATATTGGATATTTTCATGTTGGTGCATATTTAATGAAGACTTTTTGAGCACAGTATTTAAACTTTGTTTATAAAATGTAATTTTAATTCTTTATTTGATATTTCAGACCCATCTATGAACCACAGGTCCAATTCAATTAGAATTTTAAGTTGTAGGGACCATAAACAAAGTAAAATGGCTTTTTATTTGTTTGTTTTTTTTTTCAAAATTTTGAATTGTGTATGCATTTAGTCTAACACCAAAATACTAATGGCTAAAATGTTCAAATGAATTTCTGATAAGGAAAGTAAAACAACTTAACAGAAACCAACATTTCCTTTTTTTTCCCGGTTAGAAAATAAATATATTTATTCTTTGATTTATCTGTTTCTGTTCATTGGTTAGTTTGATTTGATCTCTTTCACATATGTGTATATGTCTGTGCAACTGGGTGTGTTACAGCCCAGTTTTTGTTGTAAGCTACAAGTACACTGCTACCTATGTCAATTCCACTGCCCTTATTTTGTGCCTCACTTGAAAGCAGAAATACACTTTGGAAAGAATCCAGAAGAAAAACAAAAACAGTGAAATTTTACAGATTTTTAGGTTCTGTGCAAAACATAACTATACACAAATGATACAGAAACATCTGCATCATTGCGTGAGTTCTGACAAAGCTAGCATACCTTTGTCTCAGCGAGCCAAAGATGGGGATCCTTCACTAATCCGGGTCTCTGGGAGATCGCCTGTTAAAACCAGAATAAAAATAAATGCAAATATGAGCTGGAGCACCATTCTTATTATACTCTGCAGAATCGTACTGCCTGTTCTGAAGTCTGAATATTAGGGAAGTTTCAGCAACACCAAGAGATATCTATAGAGAAACAACCAGTAACAAAACATAAAGAGGAAAAAAAAAAAGGTGGGTAGACAAACCAGATAAAGGAGAGATGAAACCCTTAACCTCAGTGAGAAGCTCCTGCCAGCTCAAATTGCAGTATATGTGTTTAACAGCGTATGACACTACAAACAGACACATGCACACACATGCATACACTGGTGCATGCGCATCTTTGAATAGAGGTTGTGTGTGACAAAAATGAGCTCAGGGACTGTGTTTCAGTCTTCTTGGACAAGCTTGACAGGATCAATGATGCAAGCTGACTGCCAACTCTTAATGAGTTCTGACATTCACACGCGCGCGCGCACACACACACACACACCCACGCACGCGCACATACACCAACACAAACACACACACACACACCCACGCACGCGCATATACACCAACACACACACACACAGAAAACAATACACAGATAAGCAAAACTGTGACGTTTGTTGGAGAGCTTCTGTCCATCAATGCTTAAATGAGCCAGATGTGCGGGTTACCAGCCCACTCAATGTTTTATCACCTCTGTTGTATGAAACAGCAAACACATATTCACATCGGTACATAAAAGAATAATAGAAAACACATTTTTTCCTAAGCTTTCCATGTGTAGAGCAGTGGTGTGTGCAGACATTTTAACACACTACAGTTTTTTAAAAAAAGGGAATAAATAAGGAAAGATTTCAGAGGGACACTTTGTCCAGAGGAAAAGGGACAGGTACTCTAGCACCACCTAGTGTCTATGTGTGCATGTCACTATAATAGAGCAATAGAGCAATTCTCTCTACAATAAAACAAGTTCAATAAGTTTAGTTGTCTATTTTAATTTTTAGTAGCTCCATAAGGTGTGGGATGCTGCAATTGTGAAAGACAAAAATTAAAGGGGCAGTATTATGTATTTTCCAGCCAGATTATTTAGTACAAAACTATGTTAAGTTGTTATAAAAATGCTATCTATATGAAATATGATTTAAAAGACAATTTATAGCATAATGAAGGTATTGGCTTTTCTCCCCCCCTGAAGTAGTCTGCCATAAACTGAGAGGGTGGTGCGGCGTAATTTGGACATCAGAGGTAGCGTACTCCAAGCTAGTTAGCATGTTTCGCCTAAAAAAAAAAGACAATCTCTTAAATTAGATGATGCTTAAGTTTAGTTCGTTAAAAAAAATATTTCTGTTTCATGTAGCCTGACTTACTCAGGGGCTAAGTAAGATAACTTTCCTTTCCTTTAAATTCTTGGAACACGTTTTGCAAATCAACCATGTGTCGCTTTGTGGGCAGCCTAGTAACTTTCCAACTACCCAAAAATACAAAAGTTGGGTCTTTCTATGCTGCAGGCAACATATTGATTCACACCCGCTCAACATCACAAATGTACACAACACATGCATGCACACAATGTTCCATCTGCTCTGTAATAAACACCACAGACTCTAAGTCAATACATGATCAGGAGCTGGAGGAAAACTTATTGGGCAACTTGGAGTTTCTGTCTTTTTAGCTACTTTTTAGCCACTAAATCATGGACAAATAATTAGATACGGCCCATCTATGATTATTTTCTAGAAAGAAGAACAAACAGACCGTATCTGAACGCTAGAGTGTTAATCAAAACTGATTATATTGCATTCTAAGAACATGAATGAAAGAAGAGGAGTAAAGACGTTTGGTAGCTAAATATAATCATTGGTAATTTATGACAAAATCTCAATAAATCTCATGGCTCTGTCGACATATTCCCGATACTTTACTGTGCGTGCAACGTTCCGTCACCTTTAGAAACCTGGGAACTAAATCCGTAAAAGGTGTGGGCACCTACCACAAATTTTGCAGTCAAAGTTTTAACTTTACTTACTGTATTTCCACAGCTATTGCATTATTGCAAATATTGCAATGCTGATTATGTTCATGATATTTTAAGCAGCCTGAGGCAAAGCTGTATTACTCTGCTATACAAAACAAAATTTGTTGTAACATGTTTAAAACTTTCGGAAACCCTGATAAGAAATGATAAGTAATTCTGGAATCTGAACCCTGTCACTGAGTGACTGTCCACTGCGTGGCAGATATGACTCTTGTCAGAAGCTTGTATGGAAGAGCAATTGCGACCTTCAGTTGAAATTTATCTAAAATCAAAGACATGCAAATGCTGACCTTAATTGACATATTTTTTATCTGGTCAAATTGAAAGCGGCAACAATGGATAGAAAGCTCCTTTCACTTCCAAAGACTGGGGAGGAGTGCATTTGCAAATGTTTTATTTTCATAGATAAAAAAAAATAAAAAGAGTAATAGAAACAAAAGGCCAAGTTCATACTTGTATAAACAGGTACAAAATTGGTAAAATATGTAAAATGGAAACAGATCACTCGAGGTTGGGTTGACACCATCTCTTTATCACAAAAACAAAACCATAAAGCTCCTCATGGTGCAATGGATGAAAAAAACAACAGCACACAACCAGAAAAGCATTGACAAAATATTGAAGAAAAAAACCCCAAAAACACACCTTGTTGTAAACACACCTTTGTGACAAGGTGTTTATGCACCCTGAACAGGATAAACAGCAGACTTTTCTTGAACCCCCCCCCCCTGTCCAAACAACAATCCTGTTGCACATGTTCAAAGCTCCTTCTCCCCCTGCCTCGGAGACTGTCATTCGAAACCAGGCAAGATGAATTCCTGAAGGTTCTCTGATTTGGCGTCTCAAAGCGCGGCACCGCCGTGCAAAGGTCTCCATCACTGGGAGAACGCAGCGATACGCCAGAGCATGTGACCGTGTGGGAGGAGGATGAGACACGTCTCGACTCCTCTTAACTTTTTTCCTCCAACCATCAAAGCCTGTTTGGCTCGGTGGCAGACAAAAAAGGAGGCGAAACTGTTGAAAAACGTAACAAGTAGGCAGGGAGTTGAAAGTGCTGTCTGTGGGCTTGAAGTGGGGGAAAAAAAATATTGCCACTACTTTTTTCTTTCTTTTTCTTTTTTTATTTTATAAAAGCAGAGCTGGCATGGAATAGGAGGTTGTACCACCTCTAATTTAAATATACGACTGCCTGGTTTATGTCTCTTTCAGAGTGTGAGGAAGTGTGTGGTGGTGTGTTTTCTTTTTCTTTTTTTGGGAAGCCATATGTTTGTTTCACCTCCCACTGGGAAAATGGAAAGAGACGGGAACACTGAGATAGAAGCAGATGGAGGGAAACGCGCAGACTAAAAAGGCAGGGTAGATGACAAAGAAGGAAGTTTTCAACAAGATCTTCACTTTGGTATTTCTCTTTGCTAATCATCTGACAAAAGAAGACAGTAGAAATGAAAGAAAACATACACAAAGAAAGGATATGCAGGAAAGAAAAGGTGTGTGAACTTAAATGATGCAATGCCTTAGAAGAAAATTCATACCTTATATCTTGCCGAGTTACAATAACAGCCTTTAATGTATTACGATTGGACTGTTGGGAGTTAGATAGGAGGGAAAGCCTCTGTCATTTGTCCTATTGTGTCCATTTTTGATAAAAGTTTGGATTTGTGGACCACCAAGATAAATAGTTGTCAATGTCAACTTATTCTTACACCAGAGTTACCATGTCTGATTTTGTCCTTGTTCAGCTTGTTGTTTTATTTGGTGTTTGTTGCTTTGACACTTCACATAAAACCTGTCATGGGCTGAAAAATTGTCAAGAGTGTCCTCTAGAGTTTAGATTGGGCCTAGAAAAATTCAACATGACCCGACCTCAGCCAGTAGGCATTGTGTCTGAGTCTGGTCTGACCAAGTAAGTTTAGCTGTCCTGCGATAAAGTCCTGAATGACTCAGCGTACACGTTTACAAGTTCTTTATATGTAGTTTTGGGAACTGACGGTCTGACTGGACGGTATGTGCCCGTGCTGCGTTCTTCAGGAGTCTGACTAAGACCACAGGAGGGTTCATTAAGGACCTGAACCCGAAGTGAACCCGACAAATTATTCTTATGATTTTAGCACTTCTGTTTTTAAGACCACTATTTAAGTAAGCAGAGTAACTATTCCCGTTTTTAGCTTTTGCTTAAAATATTTATTCCTGTACTTTCAGTGCAATAAGTAGATTTTCTCTGTCTTGTTTGTATAGTATGCTTATTAAACGTAAACAGAAGTCCGAGCCATCAAGCAAATAACTCTGACCCGACTCTTGCATTCATTGTCCATTCAAGTGTACTTGTAAATTTTAGATTTAAAGGGCCGGATAGAAGGTTACTCATCTTTTAATAAGCTAAAATACAAGGCGGCAGTCTGTACTGACTATAGGACAGATTAGAAACCACTGAAGAAAAACCTCAAAAAATACTGAGCTTTAAAAAATTGACAACAACCAAAAACTGATTTTTCCATTAACTCAGAAATGTTTTTTCTTGACACACAAAATAATCTACAATTAATCTCTCATCAGTAATCCCGTACTAAATTCTCACTTCTTCCCGAGTTCACATTTGGTGACTTGCCAGTTTTTTAACACATCATCGTACTCAAAATGACCAAGGTGGAGGCTGTAGAGGAAAAAAAATCTACTGCTAATAAATCCATATACTGGTGATTATACCTCTCATTAAGTTGATCACTACTAAGTTTGACTTCTTTTCAACGTGATGGATGAGCATTGAGGCAAGGTGTTGGTTGTCAAACTGCATCTCCACTGAACCAGAGCGAGAAATCTATAAGCAGATAAAACAGGCTGCCTTCATCAGCCTTCAGCAGGGTTGAGACACTAGGAGCAAGAACCTAAGAGTGCGTGTGCCATGTAAACATGAGGGGGAACATGCACAAAGCAGTATTATTAGCTGCTAAATCAATAATAATGTCTTCAATTAATAAAAACAATAAACTGCAGCCTTATTGCTATATATCAAGGCTGGCACAAGTAGTAATCTGTGATAATCCATTTGAATCAATATTTAATTGTGCTAACAAAGTTTTTTTCTTCCTTTTGTTTATTTTCTTAAAAATTTAAACTATTACTGCAGGTTTTATTTGCCGTGTGCTAGCAGAATCCCCCATCCGCAGTCAGCACATTTAGTTCAGTGTGTGTGTGCGTTGCAACAGCCAGCCGTGTTCATTTATTTGTAAAAGCGTTAATGTTAAATCAAGCATGGCAGGGGAAGTGTATGATCCATTATTAACCGAGCACAGCTATAAAAAATCCTGAAGGCCAAGAGTCTTAAGAATAGCAGTGCTGTAAATTAGGTGATGAAAACCAGCAAGTTTGGATGCTTCGTCAGGTTTAGTCATGAACCAGAAGTGATGTGTGTGAATTGACATCTATGGGATGACAGCGAAGACAGAAAATAAATAATATCGACTTCTCCAGTGCACTAAACACAATTCATCGTGATCTGTTACATCAGAAACGCAGGTGAGGTGTCAACAATTCCCCAGCTCTTGGTCTCCATAACAACCATCAGATGCTATATCGATGCTCACAGGTAGTTTCTGCAAAACTGCCCCTTTTGGTCATTAAGAAGACTAAAACTACGTTCACACAGCAGGTCTTGATGTTTAATTCCAATCTTTTGCTTGAATTGTGTGTGTGTATATATATATATATCTTATAGACATGCAGGACTGACTTCAAACATCAAAGGCTTAATGCGTCATATTGAAAATCAGAGTCAGAATATGTCGTTTAGGTTCATATTTTCTGCTTCAGACTTCTGGAGCAGAAATATGGCGCACGTCTCGCATCAATGATGTAAAAATCGTACAAAATCTAACATGACTATTCAGACTAAAAATGCTTTGAAAAGTCTGAAACATATCTAATTTAGCACTGCATATGGAAATGGCTGAAATCAGACTTTTTTTTTTCTGGTGAAAAGATCGAAATTGGGCCGATACGGCTCAAATCGAAAAGTCAAAACTGAGGAAAGAGAAAAAAAAATCTGATATTGCCCGAAGTTACAAAAGATTCAACTTTTTGTATAAAAAACAAACACTTTAGACGTGTCTGGAGTGAAAATAAAAATGCACACTTTTAAGTATGGTGGAGGCCTGACACTGAAGCCTAATCTTTCAAGAGAATCCACATATATGGTCAAATTAACGCAGAAATTGTTCAGTTCAACCTTCTTTCAAGTCATCCCACTGCCCAGACCTTAAACTTGTATTTAAAAAAACTGTAAGAAGTCTTAGGAAAAGGATAAGATAACCTAGAGAGTGTGGAAAGAGACATCCAATGTGATTTGAAGCTATAGGATTCATTTTAGGGCTGTTCACACGTCTTTAACAAAGGGTGCCAAAACTGAAGGAGTGTGTTACATTTCAACAGGACGTTGAGTCCAGCAAATAAGGACTCAACCCAACAAAGCAAGCTCATGTGATTATCAGATCAAAAAATAACTTGAAACTCCACCTGGGAGTAATTAAATGAGTCCACATATTTTCACAGTTACAGTTTTGGCCGTCAAACCAAAGTTACACAAGAGGCATAATCAAACCTTTATATGGGAATTTCTCTCATCCGTATCCAAAGCAACCCCACATCCCCCACTTCACCCTCACCTTCCAGAAGATTTTTGTGTGTTCACAAACAGAGCGATGCCTGTTAGGAAATTCTAATGAACTCCACTGCAGGAATGGATTGCAAATCAGGACACAGGGTGCCTCAAACCAAGTGAACCAACTTTTATTATCTTTAATAATAAAAGATTTTCCTGAACACTGAGCAATAATAATAAATCAGCATGAGAGGTCAAGATACTAGTTTGCTTTTTCGTATTTTATCTCTGGTTGATTTCAAAAGGACTTCTATGAGGTATTCAAATAAGATTGGAGGGTTGTAGGGATTACAAATTTAGCCGTTAGAGTACAAAAAACTAAAAAGTAAAAACAACTGAAACCAGTACCTGCAGTTTCTCTTGTCCGTTCCCCGCCAGGCTCCGACAGACTGCATCCAGTTCCTCCCCGAGAGAAGTGAGGACTGTCTCTCGGTCCGCTTCCATCGTTACAATCTTCTTCTCCAGCCTCATAAGCTCAGACTCGGGAACACGTCTGTCCTCATCAACGCTCACCTGATTAGGATGAGTCAAGTTTGTTCATTAGAAAACAGCAATAACTTTGTTCATTGTCAGCATTCTTAATATTATTTGCATTTTTAAAGAGTTGGACAAGTGGAAGGGAAATGGGTTTCAAACATTTTCTCCAAATGAAAAGTCAAGAGAAAATGCAGAGTGTATTTGTGTTCGGAACAGAGCTGAAACAATTCCTCGAGTGATTCGAGTACCTCGATTACTAAAATTCCTCTAGGAAAATTAATCTGCCTCGATGCGTCGTTAAATTATATTTTATTATTTAGCGCACCGTGTTCCAGCTGGATTATCTCTTGCGCCGCGCGGAGCTCTCACTTCACTTAAATGGAGGAAATATTTGTGCAATCACTTATTTTTATTTGCTACTATTTTGTAGAAATTAGTTTTTATTTTGACATAAAACAGGGTTTGGGGGGTTTTTTTGTGTGTTTTTTTTCATCAAAAAAGCAAAACTATGTTTATCAGGAATGATTTGTAAAAGTAATAAAAGGCTGAAACATTCCAGGAGGAGAATACTTTTTAAAGGCGCTGTAAAATTCTATTGAAACACTTTGAAATCTTATGGTTTCAATGTTTAAAAATAGAGAGGAAAAAAAAAGCCAAACATACAGCAGTGTTCTTTACGTTTGGGTAATATCGGCAATATTTCAGGGTTTCTTCCAGGACAAAACCAATCAATATGTCACAGGACAGAAACCTCAGTGAACAGTGCCGCCGTGGGAATACGAATCATTATCTCTATGCCGAGATAATAACCCATGTTTCATGAATAGGAACCGGATTTTCTGCACAAGCCAAATTACAAATCAATACACGTCTGCCCAGGAAAAATCCACATACAACTTATCAGGTCTGTGCCGAGGAGGTGAGCCGGCATCAATACTTTATGAAAACGCCTAAAGTCACACTGATAAATATAATTTTTTTTTAGCAGTAGCTGGGATAATATGTCATATAATCCAAACAGATATAAAAGGAGGTGAAAGGATTAAAGAAGGCCAAGATATACATGTTTGCTTTCAATATGACACATTAAGCTGGTGGTGTTTGAAGTCAGTCTTGCATGTTTTAATTTGCACTAACCAGGCACTGTTGTAAAATAAAATGGCCTCCATTCACTGATATAATCCCAACGAGGCGAGCTTGGCTTACTTTGTCTTTCAGTTCCTGCTTAAGTTGATGGTATTTTCTTTGCAGAAGAGAATGTGCGCCGTCTTTAGTGTGCAGCTGCGCCACCAGCTTATCACACTCTTCCTTCATCCTGTCCAACTTGATGTGCAGCGCCACGCGCAGCTCCTTGTCTGACGCTGCGTCCGCCTGCAGGAGGACGGGGAGGGATGGGTTTTCAGAGCTGCCGTGTACAAACGGGTAATCATTTCAGCTCATCGCAACCAAGCTAGTGGGATTTTGCAGGTCAAAAAAGGTCAAAACAGAAACATGAAGTGGTTTCAAAAGTAGTCTGGAATCAATGAACTTATTTATGTTCTGTCAAGTCACAACTGATCTGTTGATTATTTTCTGGATTAACCGACTGATTGGACATCAAAAGATGTTTAATAGATTTTCTTCCTACAGAATTTGAAATGAGTCGAGCTAAAACTTTTACCAAAAGGTCTAGGTAAAAAATATTTACAAACCTTTTTCAAAATCTAAAATGTAATAAATATATATATATATATATAGTACAGCTAAGGCTAAATTACAACTCTGAATATGTTGTTCTTTCAATAATTGGCCTTTTTTTTTGTCTGTATGCTCCAGTTAGCGATTTATCAATTACGAAGTTAGTGAACGATTATTTCAGTAATCCATCGTGTTTGATTATTTCAGCCTCATGCTGAAGTCATATTCTTGATCTCAACGCAACAAAACTCCTTTAGAAATCGATTAGAGCTGAAACTTATCCAACATCAGTGTTTGACTTCACAATTCCTCTTCTAGAAGAATTTCCCATAAAGGTACTACTAAACTTTGTGAAATGCCATGTCATAAGGAATGGCATTATAGTAGCTGCAAAGTTGGACAAATGGCAAATTTGAGCGGGATGGTGTGTGCGTAAAGTCATGCATATGTCTTCAATCAGTTGATAAACTCCAGGCTACTGTATAAATAAAGTACCAAAATGAAATTATAATGCCAGTTTTTTCATCTACTTCATAATGTCTTCACTTTGCGTTGGTGCATCATGTGAATCTTCTGCACCTTCCTAAAAGATACGTTCAACTTGGTGGTTTTAACACATGAAAAAGCTCAAAGAATAATAATTCTTTTGCTGACTGTGTCTGTCTACAACGTCTGAAAAGTTTTAAAGAAAAGCCTCAGAAGGGCGAGTTTCGTAAAAGAAAACAAAAAAACACTACACTCTCAAACAAATCAAAGTGTTCGGAAAAACAATGACAAAAGACAAGAAGAGGTAAGCGTGACTTGAAACAAAAAAAAAGGGCTAAAAAAGAAAAAAAACAAAGCGGGAACTGGAAATGCGAAATACCAAATTAGAATTGAAGGAAAGCAGAAAGAAAAGGATTAAGATAGAGAGAGGCAGCAGTACGGAGAAGACATAGTGGAGAAAAAATGTGATGCGAGGGAACAAGGAAATTAGAATATTTTAAGCTATTTTCTGACTGTATCGTAACAGCAATATGTGCTTTCTGGATGTGTATGGAAGTGTGTGTGTGTGTAGGTGTGTGTGCGCGCACGTGTGTGTGGTGGGGGGTTCTTTGGGACATCTGGTGCACACCCTCAGGCAAGTTTTTAAAAACATTCCAGGAAATGTCCTTGTCCTTCCTGCACTCAGAAATGTCACCATTTCAATGAGCTATGTCACATATTAATGCCATTCGAGCGGCTAATGGGCTAAACTCAAGCAAATCAGGGAGGACCGCGCCCCTCAAGAAGCCGTACACCTGGGGGGTGGAAGGAGGAGGGGCTCATCATCGGAGATATTGAACATCAGGGAGGAGGGCGAGTTAAGCAGATCCTCTGCTATCTCCAGCGCAGCCTTGATGAGACGGCCGAGGTCTGATATGTGGCGTTTTTTTTTTTTTTTAAATATTCACGCTTGGAGGTTTGGTGCAGCCCCTGAAGAACTGCGGGTGCGCCGCATGCCATTAAGAACGCCGGTGATCCTTGGGTGTATTTGGAGGACAGAGCTCCAGCCGACGAAAGAAATTATTTTAAATGAGAGCATTTCCTCCATGCGTCGCCGGGTGGGAAATATCCCAGATGTTCAGCGAGAACCAATCGGATTCTGATCGCTAATAGGCACGAAGCACGTTGTGGGCGGGAGGTGAACAGAATCCCTGTGGCTGGTTTGTGATTTCAAACATTTAAGGAGATTTACACAAATTAAGGACGCCAGTTACACCTGAAACATTATGCGGCGATAGAGGCAGCACTGGATATTTAAGAGGATTTGATCGGGATTTCATAAGAAATACTAAATAATTTCCCCTGACAAGAGTCAGATAAAGAGATTACGACCAGCGTTGTGAGAGGGGTTGTTTAGGGTTGGAGGCATAAACTAGAGGTTTCAGAAAATCTAAGACTTTTAAAACCTTTTGTAATGCCACCTTGAATGAAATTTAAAACTGAAAAATTTGTAAATATAGGCAGTTGTTGGGGCATCTTGCTTTATCATGGTTCATGTTGTTCTCTACAGCCTTTATCCCAGGTCTCAAGCGTAAAAGCTGTTGATTTTGATCACTGACCAGTGAATTTATGAAGCAAACTGGAACATAAAAAAGAGTTAGCTAGCTACAAGAATATATTTAGCAAGTGGTTAGCGGTAGCCCCAACTAGACTTACAAATGACACACAAAAAAAAAATAGCTAGCAAAGTTATATTGTCAACTAGTTAGCGGCAACCTCAACTGACTCAAGTCAAAGAACATAATGAAGACGACTCAATCGTTTGTGCTACAGAAAAGTCCTGCAAGAAAAAAAACTACATAGACTTACTTGATAGTCCTGCCAGGACAAACTTGAAGAGCTGTGATTAATGTATTTAAGGCCAGCTTAACATTTTTTAATGAAATTCAAGGCCTTCATTTTAGATGCATGAATTTAAGATTTTTCAAAGTCTTAAAAAGACTTAAAACTTTTTAAGTCTTTGAAGACTTAAAATGTTCTTGAAATAGATTTTTAAAGACTGAGTAAGATTAAGACTAAGAGAGCGTATCTCTGTAATTCAATAGTGGGAAAAAGATAACACTGCTATGTTCTGATGTTGCTGTGTTGTAAACATACAAATCAACGATCTACAGGTCACATTTCTTAAGCTGAGATAAGACTCTTAAAATAACTCAGATGTAATGAAGAGCAAATTTCCTACCTTAACTTCTCTTAGTTGTATCCTCAGTTCATCATTTTCCTGTTGGCAGAGTCTGACCATATCCTGCACTTCCCGATCCTTCCTGGTCAGGTCGTCTTTGACTGTCGCTGCCATGTTCTTCAGTTCCTTCTGATGGACCTCTCTCTCCAGCTGCAGCTGCTGGCTCAGAGTGGTGCGCTCCTCCTGTAGCAGCGTCAGCTTGGCCTGCAGCTCCATTGAGCCCCTCTGCACGTCCTTTCTGGCGTTCTCCTCCTCGGCCAGCCGCTGGGACAGCTGGGCGTGCGCGGCGGTCATCTGCTTCAAGGTGGTCTGGACCTCGGCCTTAGCATCCTGATCCCTTTGGAGGCAGCGGGCTTGAACGTCAGCTTGTTCCTCCAGTATGTGGTTCTCCTCTTTCAGTCTTGCAATGACGACGTTCTGATGCTGAGACTCCTGCTGCAAGGTGGCCAAGGCCTCCTTCACCTGGGGTTAGGATCAATGTTAGCACCTCATAGGATTCAGCTAATTCCTTTGGCATTAGATTTGACCTTTCATGTGAGGAAAGGACAGAAGGACAAAGGGGTGAAAGCAAGGAAGGGAGGAAAGGACTGAGAAAAAGAAGAAAAGAAGGAGAGAGGAAACAAAGTATGGAAAGGAGGTAAGGCCAGAAAGAAGGAAGGAAGGAAGGAAAGAAAGGCAGGAGGAAGGAAGATAGCTGGAAGGAACAGAGGGAAAGAAGGAAGGACAGGAAGAGGAAAGAAGGGAGGAGTGGAGGAAATAAAGGACAGAAGGAAGGTGGGAAAGACAGAAGAAAAAAATGAAGCAAGGAAAGGAGGAAAAGATAGATAGAAAGGGAAAAAGTAGGGAAGGAAGAAAAGAAGAAAGTAAAGAAAGATGAGAGGAAGGAAAGAGAGAAGAAATTACTATGAGAATGAAAAAATAAAGGTTGGAAATAAAAACTTTTTCAATATTATGTCTCCATACTTATACTATTTTCAACAAAATAGTCCAAACTTAACAGCTTCTATTATCATCCCAGACATCTCCAGACTCCTGACAAATGCTTTGTTTCTCTGACGACTATGAGAACCGAGCTATCTCTAGACAGTGAGCCACACACCTCCCGGATCTCCTGCTGCAGCGCCATTTGCCTCTGGTGGGCCTCTGACAGCTCCACGCTCTTACAATGGAGCTCCTCTTCGCGTTGAGCCAAACGGCCGAGGGCCTCGCCTAGCTCCCTGCGGGACGCCTCGGCCTGCTGGCTCAGCGCCTTCAGCTGGGCCTGGGAGCACTCGTTCTCCCTGGAGACCTAAAGGGAGAAAAAAAATCACAACCAAATGAGGGGGGAGGAGGAGACGATAGGAGAGTTACAACAGGGGGGAGGAAGGCATGAGTAATGACAAATGAAGAGAAGAAGGTACGCAGGGGAGCTCTAACAATGATGATGTGAGGAAGAAAAGAATGACAGAGAGACAGAGGGAGAGGAACATATGCAGTACCAGGTCTTAGCTGATAGGAAAACGCCAACACTCAGCGTTCTGATAAAGGGACAATGGTCAGGTCTGTTCCAGGCAGATTGCTGCTAATGCTCCGGCTTTGACTGGAATTTGCAAAGACTTTGCAGCAGCTCAGAACCTAATCATTTAATTGAGCACTTGATTCTCTCCCCTAATTCATTAAGAGGGCAGAAATGATTTTGTAATTAATTCGCGTCACGTAGAATACGCCAGGTGGGAGTCTGTCTTGTCTTGTCTTCCTGGTATAAGAAGCGTGACGGTTGCTTACTGGGACTTTGGAGGTGACTCCCTCTGTACAAATGGACTGGAAAAAACACTGGGAGGTGACTTTTTAAGCTAATGAAAACTGTCAGCTATTAATTATTCCGCTAAATCCAACCACTGGAACAAAACCAGTGAATGAATGTATTGCTGTAACGAAGTACCTTTGGGTCGGTAACGCTACGTCGTGTTTTAAAACTCAGAAGAAATCCACTGCTCTCCATTTATCAAGACATGATTGCACACTACAGCTACATCTCAAAGTAGAATATCATTAGAAGAATTAAAAAAAAATGAAACTAATGCCTGAAAAATAAGTAAAAACATGAACACAGAAATGTTATGCAAAACTTTATGGCTTCATGGAGAAAAATTCCTGACTTTACAGTCATCCAGCAAACAGTAATCAAGCCCATTCAAAAGGAGGGTAGGTCGTAGAAGGTCACTGCACATAAAACGGGCTCACACAACATTTAGTTTTTTTCTTGTTCTGTTTTGTTTGGTTGCTTTGTTCAAACTGACACAAACTGAGCAGTAATGGAGTAATTGTGAAGAATAAAATCTCAGAGTTTCCTCCAGTGTATCAAAGCCTGACGGGCTACCAGGCTTTACTTATGTCCCTCCTCCCCAGGCTAAGCTTTGCTTATTTTTTTAAGACTTTAAAAATGTTAGCATTTTTTAAGACTTTATAGTTGGTGTTCAGGTATTAATATTGCGCAGTAACAGACACCGGTAATTATCAAGTGATATTTTAAAATTTCCTGTCAACTTTAAACACTTTTTAACTCAAAAACACAGCGGGCCGCTTTATGAATGTCTGCCCTAGCACAATTGCATATCTGTGCTCACATGGGGAGGTGAGTCGTTTTGCTTATGGAAAGCATGCAAAGAAAGGCGGATTATGATCCATCCACCTGTGCAGGGTCTTGGTGAAGCTCTATTTGTTAATTGATGGTTTATATTTTACGTAGAAGAATCAGTATTGATGTACATGCTATTTGAGTAAGTTTTATGGATGAGTGTTTTAGCTTCAGTTAGTCATGTGTAGCGTGATTAACAATGGCATAATGCAGAATAATTGCACAATGCAAGAGGTTCATTTTTATATTTTTATTTGCAGTTCCCTAATTTGTTCTGGAAACACTGTCAGACAGCATTTCACTGAAGATAAAGAAACAAGTAAACCACTCTCAACTTCACTTCCATGTCTGAGTCATGTTCAACTCTTTCAATGTCCAGGACAGCCGTTTAGCTAGCTAACTATCGATGTGTACTGGTTATGTACGGTTTCGGTTCTATAGTTGAGCATTGCTAATTCTGTCACTAATTTTTCCAAATCAACCACATATGAAAGAATTTGAATGGGGAAGGTAAGCATGCTAAAGATAGCCAAAACACTAAATAAAAAAATTGTCTCACCTTTATGCACATTAGCGGAATAGCGCCAATCACTGAATGGAAATTCTTTTATTATTATCCAAATCCAGCAACCAACAAAGGGAGCCATCTTGAATGTGTTGCTACTCAGGAGTGGTTGTATGAGCAATTGAATCTGTAAAACTGGCATAAGTGCATGACCTCTTTTCAATTTGTTTGAATATTCCATAGTTATCACTCCACAGTTTTATTTTGAATTTGAAGAGAAAGACAATGCTGGAAAATTAATAAAATAAAAGTATTCAGTTTCACATTCACTTTCAGTGATTTGATCTTTAACTAAATAAAACTCATCAGGAAAACTGGGCCTAATTTATTTGTCATATTGTCTTTTTTTAGCTCTTCTTTATGCGTTCTTATTTTTTCAGTCATCACAGAAAAAAGGCAATTGCAGGTCATTTTAAGATACATGATCAAGAGTTTAGATAGTGAAGCAGACGGGGGCAAAAAAAAAACAGCTTGATTCAGACATATGCAGAAAGTCTCAGGTAAATTTGTTAATCTTCCTTTCTGTGTTATAAAATTCAGAGTTTCACATTTAGAACTGCAAAAATGGAAAGAGTGCAGCCTTGTTATGCCGATTAGTGTGTTTGGAGGATGTGGGTGTTGAAAGCACCTCATGTCTATACTCGGAGACATTATGTTGAGACAGATGGGGGGGGATCAGTCAGGGGAAAGAAAAACCTGAGACTTCAAATTGAATGAAATAGATGGGATGCTGTGCTAAAGAGAGCTCCAGTCACACAAAGGAGTGCTGGCAATAAGAGACCAGTGGAGAAACAGAAGGCTGTATGAGGAGCACAGCTTCACACTGAGCTAAATTTACAAAGAATCTGTCAGTAAACCTTGTTACCGACTACCAGCTCTGAACTAACTGAAGCGTTTCTTGAAGCACACATGTACCAAGCATTGGAGAAAGTGTTAATACACCTAATCCTTTCTATTTTTTTAATGTTAAAACTGCAAACATTAATAAATTTGATTGAGATTTTATGTGACCAAAGAGTTAATCATTGCCTTCTTTTCACTCAAGTTTCTAAGCAAAATCAGATCCAAACAATTAAAGGGGCTGTATTTTGTATCTTCCAGGTACATAGTGCCTTTTTATACCATAATTACCTTCAGTTGCTATAAAATTGCTATATGTATATATATCAAATGTGATTTAAAATAAATTTTTCTTTGCAATTTAATGCCTTAAAATTGGGCCTACATCTAATTCTCTCCGCCTACTGGAAGTCATCACAACATTGCTCCACTATTAACCCTTTAACAACCTTTTGCCATATAATCTCCTATAATGAGCTCAGCAGATACACAGTTTCATCAGGTATTTGCCAATTACTACTGGCTAGTCTGAAGGAGCTGAGTGGGGCAGACGCGGAGGAAAGGTGCAACAATCCAGGTATGTTTTTGATGAAGGACTAATGTCATATATGTAATGTAAATCTTAAAAAAAACTGCCCCTTTAAGAGAAGTAGGTCTCACTCCAAGATGGTCTTATATCTGAATGTGTTCCAATTGATAAATTCACTTGACAAAAAGGCTTTCTGCTCCTTCAGATGAACTAATTACTGAACAAATTTAAGAACATGTCGATCCAGAGCTGATAACACAGATAAAAATACAACTCCAACTCTATCAATACTGAAGAGGCAAGTGTGTCTCATAAATGGTTGATAAAAGTTCAGTCTATTGGTGCCTTGCAAGGTTCAATAAATCAAATATACATATTTTATCAAAAAAATAGGAGAGAAAAGCTCAAAATAAAACTAATGCCAAGGGTAAAAAAAAACAGGCCAAAAAAGGTAAGTATTTCACGTATCAAATCAAAGTGAATACTCCATTGCATGTTGTAAAGAGTCTAAAATCTCTTAAACTATCCAGTCTCTACAAATCTTGTTTTCAGAAATGTAGAAAGAGAGACTGGTAGAGAAATATTTGGTTTTCTCCTTGTAGCCCGAAGGCATCACTTTTGGATTTGAGAAGGACTATAGCATCATCGATCTCCTCACGTCTCAGCGCATCAACACTATAGAAGTCGTGCATCAGCCACAGTTTCTATCTAAAATGATGCAACAAAGAAAGCCAAGAGACCTACATGATCATTGGGCCGACCCATTTAGTCAATATGCTGTGAAATATGGAACAAGATTGAGAGGTTGAGCGAGAGTAGATGAAGGGTGAAAGACATAAAAAGATGACTGACTGCAGAGTTTTAATCTGTGTGTTTGTTTATGTCAATTTTGCAATCAAGAGTTTGTGTGCAAGTCCAATAAAAACCAATAACATCTGGAAAATGAGCCAATGGTTGTTTCAATATAAAAATTTGGGCCAATATCGATATCCGAAACCAATACTGCTGTTACAGATGATAACCAATATTTACTAATATTTTATATATTATAAACATATCACTACTTTTTTAAAATTTTGAAAAGCAATGGCCACACCACTAGCTTACCTAAATGGTGCATTGAAATGGGTTGTTTAAGAATAACTAAGCTTAGCTTTTATCTGCTGCCTCTTGTTGCTTGTGTATCTTCAGTCCAGCTAAGGTTCCTACTTCCTGTAGATATTGAGCAGCATGGTGTGCCTTGCTTGTTCTCTTGGATGAAAGTCGGTATTTTTCCAGCTCGTTGGTGATTTATTTCTGCTTTCCAAACTCGTGTTTTTGTTGGCCAGACGGTATTCGAAGGTAGGTAAAGGAATCTTCCTGCCTTTTTGTTTCCTTTTCAGCTGGAAGCACACAGCTCAGTAAATCTGGCGGAGTGACGGTCTTGGTAATTGGATCATTTTGTAGTGTGGGACAGCATCCCAATCTGCTGCCTTTTGGCTGATCTGACCGGGCACCGTCACACACTCCAGGATTCAACCAGCTGTTTCTCTCTTCTGTTGAATTTAAGTACATGGTGAAACAGAACTCGGCTGTCTCACTTTGGTGAATGAGTGGAAAAAGGTTTGTCTCACCTACAGGGGTCTAACGGGAAAGTTTGTCTAAAGTCAAATTAGTTTCTCAGACCTTATTGACGTTCCTACCTAAAAGGAAGTGTGAGGAAGTCAGCAAAGAACAGAATGCGAGTTAAACAGCAAATAAGAGACAGCACACTCTGCTGTAGCCCTCTTTACATTGTAAAATTACACATGCTGAGTAACAAAGCTAGCAGTCAGTCAGTTTTGTTGTTGTGAAACAGTAAGAACTATTTTTTTTCAACCCCAAATATTGAAAGCACACAACTGAAGCTGGACTGAAACTGTGGAGAAATTTGTGAGTGATGGCTGGACCGACCTGCAGGGCCTTCTCTTCATGGAGTCGACCTTGAGTCTCAGCATCCTCCAGCTCCTTCTGCAGCCTCCTGCACTTCGCCCTCCACTGGCGCACTGCTTCTTGGGCCCTGGTCTTCAGCTCGTTTTTGCTCCTCGTGCTCTCCAGGACCAAGGCCTCCATCTCCCTCCGCTCTGTCTGCCTGCGGTTCTGAAATGACCATTCAACTCCTCAATAAAGCCCACGTTCGTTCCTCAAGACCCCGTAACCGCAATGGAAGGAAAAAAAAAAGATTTACAGCTCACGTTTTTACAATGCTTTGTCCCAGAACAAAGGTACAACACCACATTTACACGTGACAGGCCTTTGATTGAATTTAAATTACCTGCATGCTTTTCAGCTGGTCCAGAATTCGCAGATGCTGCTCTTCCCGCCCCTCCCTGTCAGATGAAAACTCCTTCCATGTTGAAGAGAAGAAAGGTCAAGTGAGAAACCTCGGTTGGACAATAATAATAATAATAAAAAAAACACTTTGGGAACTTTCTTTCTCTATCCATGCTCCGTTGAGCAACCGTTTCTCTTCATCTTCTGTCAAAGACAGGTCAGAGAAGGTTCAGTCATTCCAACATCTGGATGTTTTACGATTAAACGCTGAAAAGTGGCTCAGAGAAATTCAAGACGACTTTGAAGTTTCGAGTTTGGCAGCGGAATAAAGACAAGGCAAAGCAACATGGCTGCCATTTTGATGCTTCCGCTGAATAAGGATGTTAGTTAGGGGTAATTAGTCAAACGCTGATTAGTCTTCTACATATAAATCCATCCGGCTCATTATGCTTCATTTTTGCTCGCTTACCTCCAAAAGGAAAGGTTTCTCTTTGTCTATTTGATCCAAGTGTAAAATCCATGAGAAGAGCCCCAGGTGACGCATGCAGAGACCCACCACATGGCTTCACACCTGATCTGTTACGGGCTGGGTGTGGGAGTTTAGATACAATTTCAATGAGCTCAGACGATGGTGCCGAAAAGCTTGAAAACGTAGCCAATTGTTGGCATCGCTGCAACCAGACTCAATCTGGAGTCTCAACACGAAATGTTGGGATTTCATCTTTACAGTCAAGTGTGTAATACAATCTGTCTTCTATTGAATTATAAGCGATATAATACAGAAGAAGTCATAACATCTGACCCTCTACTTGGACAGTCACCAATTCCAGAGTTCAATCCCATTAACACTACAGCTAAAAATTGTGTTTATTTTTTAACTGTGTTCCTACATATTTTTATCAAAAGGAAGAAAAGTAAGAATAAAGGATGGAGGGAAGACAAGAAGGAAGGAGAGAAGAAAACAAGGAAGGAAAACAGAAAAGTAGTAAGGAGGCAAGTAAAGAATCGAACAAAATAATGAATGAAAGAAAGAAGGGAAGGACACAGGGAACAAAGGGACATGAGATGAAAGGAGAGAAGGAACGGAAGAAGAAAATGGGGATGAAAAGAAGGAAGGAAGAATAAACTGCAGGAAGGAAAGAAGGAAAAAAGGAGGGAAATGGCATGAAGAAAGGAGGGAAGGACCTACAGAAGGAAAGGAATGAATGATTGAATGAAGGACAGAAGGCTCAAGGAGGGAAAGAAGTGAAGAAGAAAGAAGTAAAGAGGCAAGGATGGATTGAAGTAAGGAAGGAAAGAAGGAAGGAGTAACTGAAGGACTGAACAATGGAATGAAGGAAAAACTGAAAGAAGAGAGGATGGAACAAACAAAGAAAGGAAAATTAGAAAATAAGGACGAAACAAAAAAGGACAAGAAAGAAGGAAGGATGTAGACAATGAAACCAGGAATAGAGTTTGCCCATTCTTATGGAAAATACTCAAGTCAAATTCCAGACTGCGTAGGAACCTCACATGCTCCCGTATCTCCAGAGGAAATAAAAAGATGGTTGACGCCTTCCCCTCCTAAACGCACCTTGACCTGTAAACTGAGTTTCAGATTCTCTCTCTCCTTCGTCTCCAGGGCCCTCTTCATCTCCTCCACCTCGCTCCGGACCGAGGCCTGGTGGAGCTGCGCCCGCAGCTCAGCCACCTCTTTTTCCAGCTCACTGTAATCTGTGTGATACACACACACACACACACACACCCACACGCGCGCACACGCACACACACACACGCACGCTAGCTGAAGGTTCTCCTTCAGGAGAACACATTCAAAAAGCTGCAACACGTATTCGTTCCCCTGAAAAACACCTAAAACCTTTTTAAGATATTTCCAACCTTTTTCTTATGAAATACTTCAAATTTATGTTGGGAGTTGGAAAAATCGCATCGAAACTTTCTTCGTAATTTCAGCGTTTTCACAGGCCGGGTATCAATCACTGGGTCAAATCTTTCTATGTGCTTTGTTGGCTTAGGGAATTTTACTTTTGTCTCGTGATACTTTGCTTTGTCATGCTGGAAAGCACGCAGTTGATCACCTGATTGATGAAAGATTTTGATTTTCTCTTTCTTTTCATTTTTGCGGGCAGAAAAATGACCTTCCAGGTATCAGAATGAATGTTCACTTTTTTTATTTGTGTACTTCGAGCAGAACTTCAGTGTGTCCTTGTAGTTTTGGTTGACGGATGTGGCTTTGCTTCCTGCCACAAGGAGGCTGGTTTGAAGGTCGCCTTGTCATTGTCCTTCCACATATGCTCTCCCTCTCACCTGCTACCACCTTGTGCAAACCTTTTTCCAGCACTCTGAAGTGTGCAAAGTGGTAATGTTTGCACACTTTCTGAACAACAATTTGTCCCTTTTCTTTGGAAACGGTCTTTTAATTCTGTTAGCAAGGTGGATTTCAGCTGAAATCTTTGTCAGAATCAACATGTTAAGGGATGATTTAGTAAAAGAAAAATCTTTTTTCTTCTTCTGTGCTTTTTTTTGTCCCTTTAGTCACGTTTTGCAATAATTCGCTGGAAGTTTGGTCACATTGAAAGATCCAGCTCTACATTTCCATTCGCGCTGCATAAAGGTTATTATGTTGTGTGTGGACTTTTACTGTCCGAGGTTCAGAAAATGGATTTTATAAAGTTTGGCATCCTCATGAGAAATGTACTCTGAATGGTCCCCCTACTCACTTTTAAGTAATTTATAAATGTTTATTATTATTTTACTCTTCATACATATTTGTGGATAACACATTTTACTGTTATAGGTTTATCTAAACTTCATTTGTTGTGTTTTTTTTCTACTTTGTGCAAATGTATTTTTTATTTTACATTTAGTTTTGTGTGTGTGTGTGAGTGTTTAATGTCTGTGGATTTGATCATGGGTTCAAATCTGTTTAAATTTGATCATGTGATTTTGCATCATACCTATCAATGTATTTCTAATAGTCAATAAAAAAAAAGACATTTGAAGAAGTTGTTTGATCACACTGAGCAATGATCTAAGTGTCATTTCAAGGAGACAAATATGAAAATGAAGTCGTAAGACAGGAGGAAACAGGTGTTGCTTTCAAAAATCACGGACCCAGCAGGGCGAGTCGTTAAAGCAATCATTTCCTCTGCCTTCTGCTCCCCTGACAACCCAGCTACCCGACCCGTGTAGCTGACCTCTTCCTCCTTCTCGCTCGGAGGTGCTGGAACACAGCTGGACGCCGAGCTGAGACATCTCCGTTTGCGGCCGGTGGACCGCCGTCTTCTCCGTCTTTGTCCTCAGCAGCTCGCCACGCATGTTTTCTACCTGGATGCCGGGTTGCGGAGGGGAGACATTTCACGGCTTGCTTTGTTTTGTGACGATTTGCCTTCTTCCCCCGTTAATCAGACACTGACACACACCTGCTGAACGAGGGACTCCTTGCTGTCCTCCGACTGCTCCAGTAACCTCCTGGCTCTGCCCAGCTCCTGCTCCATCTAGGAAGATAACAGCAACAATCTGGACTAAGAGACGGCGGCAAACCCAAAACGCTTCCTAAGACTATTCATGCCGCTCAAAACGAAAAGATATTTTATAAGCACCGAGTTACACCGGGGCTAAAACTCCACCCGTTTAGAGTCGCCTTTGATTAATAACTGGAATATCATTCAATATTTTTCACTTGTATGTACTTGATGAAGGGATTTGATAGAATATGTTTATTTTATTATGTGCTTTACAAATAAACTTGACTAATGAATTGTTTATTTAATTAAATGTCTTGAAATTAAGGGACTTTGTTACTATAAAAAGGCTACATTATGTTATGTTTAAAGCTAGAAAGAGATTATCAAAAGTTGGTAAACAAAAGTTTGTTTTAACCTCAAGTGATAGAAATAACAGAAATAAAACAAATGTTTGTTAGAAATTAAAGTTTATGTCCATAATGACTGGGACAATTTATTGGGCAGGAAAATTTATTGTAACGGGGCCTACTAGCTATTTTGTGTTTTGCTTCACATGTAATTCAAAGAATAAGATTCACCAAAAGCTCCAGCTATGAAAAGACTAGCTGTGGAAATATTTAAGAAGTATTTTGAATACTTTTGCATCATCTTGAGGTGAAAACTCTGGTTTTTACCTTGGACTTCTCCCTCTCTGCTCGTACAAGTCTCGCCGTCAAGGCGTTTTCCCTGTCATCGGGTCGAACTTGGCACCCCCCGAAATTCTACAAAAACGTAACAAAACAAAAACAATAAAATATGTAAGAATGTGACACAGAAAGTGCTGTTGCTACACTGTTGATTCTCTTCCCCTCAACCCTCCCAACAAACCTCCTCACTTTAATTTTCTTGGAACAGCGTAGAGGCATTATGGCGGATATGTAACAAGAGCTTAGATCCCACTCAATCCAAAGCACCCATTGCGGGCCGCGGTGATGAATTACCGCCTGCTCGCAATAACAACCACCCGAGTGACTCATCATCTGTTTGATTCACATCACAGCGGGCCCATCGGTGTGAAAGAGATGCGCCCTCTGCTCTCCTTCTCCTACTCCTTTAGAGGCATAAGAGATTATTTTCCTCTTCATTTCTTCTCGGTTGTTTATTTACCCTGGATTTTTCTTTTCTTTTTTCTTTTTTTTGGGACAAATGCACTATGCCCGGCCACCCTGGGGCGCCGCGGGTGTCCCATTAGGGAAATGTTCTGTAGAGGAATGCAAATGAATCGGGAGAAAAGCTCGGAAGAAGGTTTTGTGGGATGGCGTATGACTACACAGCGCCCCTCTGTGGTTCAACTGGGAGAACGCGGGAAGGAGGAGACAAAGTCAAGAGACAAAAGTGCTTGGGGTATTTAAAAAAATTAGCAAACATGAGCATGAGCGGCGTGAATCATTTCGGTAGCTAAGTGGATAGCGCCAATCAGTTTAAAGGCGACCCAATTGCCGCACTCTCCCTCCCTCTCTCTTTGTTCGAAAGTGCTGCAAAATGTCACAATTGTGCTCCTAAGGGTGGGGAGGAAAAGAGGGAGTCAGATTATGAAGGCCCTTATGAGTCGATTCCATCATATAATGATAATTGGAATTGATTTAACACGCATTAGTTGAGATCCATTTTGCTCTCAGTGGCCTTTCTAGGCCCTGAAGTGGGAAACTGTTGAATACAGCCAGTTTATTATATTATTATGTGTGTGATAACTTCAACAATATGTGTGCTGTACTAAAGTTAATGTTGTAACCATGGCAACATGCAACCATGAGACTAAATTTGAAGTGTTTTTCTTAAGAACAGTTATAAAGTGCCATTATGAACTTCGTCCAGCTCGGCATTTTTTGTCACACTTGACATTTTCATACTCTGAAAATAGTTTCAATATGAAGAAAACTTTCAGTTTTACATGATGATGGAAAACAGTTATTCAAACATAACCCGATGTGAAAAATCAATGGCCTCTTTATTGAATGGTTGAAGTAATAAAAAAAGAAAAACTAAATTAAGAAAAAGAAAAGACTAAAAAAATGGATGAAATATTCAAATGTTAATATAAAGAAAAATTTAAATAAATAAAAATAAATGTCTTTAATGGCTGAAGTATAAAAATAATAAGAAACTGAAATAAACAAAAAAATTAAATAAAAACTAAAGATACATACATTTTTAAAATAGTTGAAATATAAAAATTTTAAACTAAAATGTAAAAATAAAAATATGACTGAAATATACAAATAATGAAATACAGTAAATAAAAAAATTTATGTTTCTTAAAATGGTTGGAAAAGAAAACAATAATGTATAAAAAGAAAAAAATTAAAGTGGCTGGAACAATAATTTCAGAAAAGAAAACTATATATGTATAAATTTTTTAAAAGGCTGGAATATAAAAAGAGTGGTCTAGTTAAAGTACAAAATTAAATGTGCAAGATAATTGGTTTGGGATGTAAAGAACAGCTGTGGACGGAAAAGGCATCCTGACAGGATTAAAAAAGAAAAAGCATTAAAAAGCACTCAATTCACCAATTCACTGGTTCTCGTTTCTAATCACACCACTTTATTAATATGGTGGAGGAAATCTTCTGCGACTTCGTTTGAGTGAGGAAGAATTTCTCAGGAGAGATCACAAAAATAATTCAGCTGTCATTTAGAAACGCAATTATACTGCTGCTTTCCTTCCCAGAGACGGCAGCTCTGATGGCTGGCGCCTTCTTGGAAAATTGAGCCTCATTAAACTGTATAAATACCAGCAATGTGTAAAAAAAAAACATTTTTTAAAAATCACTCTGCTGTGGTAAGCTCTTTACTATGCAAAGTGAAGTGCTGCTGACATTCTTTTATCAGCAGAATTTCTACATCTGTAGAAGGGAGTGACTCACCAGAGACTTGAGAGGGGAAAATTAGCATCAAAGTCCGTCCACCAGACGGTGCCAGTGAAGGATAATCTCCGTCTCTCGGCGCTGGAATCTTCAATCGTCTCGGCTGAGTTGAAATATTTAGCGAACTGAACTGATTTAACTGCATGTGGACGCAAACAGGAAGTCTGGCGTTGTTGTTTTTTGTCGTGTCACAACAATAAACGTCAAATTATTTTGGTGGGATTTATGCAACACAGTTACACAAAGTAGGGTGGAATTGTTTAGTAGAAGGGAATCTGGAAACTTGCACATACACTTAGCTCCCCAAGACCATACTTATGGCAACCGATTGTGATTAACCCCAAATATTTTGGACTAATTCCTTTATTTCACTTTCTTTATGAGTCCCTTTAGGAGGAAAAATGCTGGTTGAGTTCTTCAAACGGACAGTTTTTTTGCCTGTTGTCCCCGTCTCAGTTTAATGATGAACAATTCTTGAAGGAAGCTTTTGTTTATAGAGATTTTATAATCCGCTTTTTAAAACTGTTGTAGTTCCACCAGGCGCTTGCTAATTGCTACTAGCTAGTCTGAAGGAGCTGAGTTTGAGCGTAAAGAGAGTAGCGCCTCCTCTGCAGCTAAAAGGAGGCTAAACCATTAGCATTTTGTAGTGCTAATGGTTTCCATGGGAGATTCAAGGATTTCTCAAGCGTGCATGAAAAAAATCAAGGCAACACTCCAGGTATGTTTTAGATGAGGGAAAATTTGATATTTGTGCTACTGTATGATGTTAAATGTGACTTTTTTTTTCTAATCGCCGTGTCAATCAGAATACAACTTGACATCAAGTAATGTTGAGGCAGCAGTCACTTAAACCCAATGTTTTTGACCAATTTTGAGAAAAATTTGCAGTAAAATCAGAAAACAAAATGTGGAGATCTGTTGATTTTGAGTGAATTTTATGGATTTGTGAAGAACTAGAGGGACTTATTGATGTAATTCGGAGTCTGGAGGGCCACATAAAAAGCTACTGCGGACCATATTTGGCCCCCGGGCCTTGAGTTTAACGCATGTGATCTAATATATTATGCAGCTATAGTGTCACCGTCCTGCAGGAAGTTGAGCCTCTCCCCACGCCTTTTGAAATCTATCAGGCTGTGATGTTGGGTTTCTCTTTACAAGGTCTTTGGAAACTGTGATGGAGGGACGGCAGCAAATCAGATAAAAAGAGGGGTGGGGAGGTTCACCTCCTGCTGGTCGTCGTCCCCGGACGCCCGCCACTCCGCCCTCCTCCCTCTCTCAGCATTCATCTCTCTCTCCAGCTCCTGCAGACGTCGCTCCACGCGGGATGACACCTGCAGGAGAAGAGCGAAGACGTCTCGGGTCACACGAACGTTGCCGGCGCCGCGGCAGCTCGATTAATGAGACGACGTGAAATGAATGTGTGGGAGTGAAGAAGAAAAAAACTCTACTGTGCCTGGTTGGAAGTGATACATGCCCCTCCCCCCCTCCTACGACATCCCCCATGTTAATCAGGAAGCAGGACGTCGTCCTGTAAAGGACAGCTAATACCTTTATCTCGTCACGTCCGCAGACAGGACCAGATAACAAATATTACACATACTGGCTGTCATTTGGCGTGTTTGCCAGAACGCTGATGACGACGACAACGATGTGCTTGGAAATTAGAGTGAACTAATTATTCACTCCATCAGCTTTTCCCACTTCGACAGAAAACAGCATTAAATCTGTTGACTGCCTCAGTTTCCATGTGTGAATACCGTCTTCCACCTGCGACTCACCGAGTCCCGCCTGTGGGAAACGTGATCCGACAGGTTCTCCATCGCCCGCCTGGTGTCAATGTCCGACCTGCGAAAAAGAGAAAATGGACAAATTGAAGCGAGAGAAACTCCTTGGAAAAGATTATTTTGCGACATGATCGATCGGGATGTGAAGGCATAATCTGAAGCGGCGGGAAAATAATTACTCGGCTTCGGATGTTGAAATATGACGGGGGATCAATTTGTTCTGGTCAGCAGCGGGAGGGAGGAGAGAGGGTTTTTTTTTTTTTTTTTTTTTTAATAACTTCAAAATGTCAAACTCTAATCTATGCTAGGGGATGATCTGCGGTCACCCGACTCTGCTGCGTCTCCTCTGATTTCCATCGACATTTGGTTGTTTTCATTAAGGTGGTTTGAATACGTTGGAATCAAAGATTTAGTGGAAGATTAACGTGAAACCTTAATAATAGTGAACATGACAAATATGGGTTTACACGAGAACCAGACTTTAGCTACAAAATCAAAAGACAAGACATTTAAAACTGTTGATGACTAATATATGAAGACATCAACTATGATGAATCCACAGTTTTCATGACACTTTTCATTCGGTATGGTTACGATTTGTTGCTGTGACTCTACACGAACTTGGTCACTAAAAACTTGCATCAAAGTGGGAACTAAAGGCAGTTAGACTCAAACCCACTGTATAAATATAAGCTAAATGTCCAGAGTGTGGATGCATGACACTTTTAAAAATTGTAACTTTGGAAATACTGAGTCCAAGCTGTACTTTGAAAATCTGATATTTCAGAAAAGCAAAGGACAGAAGGAAGAAAGGACAGAGGCCGCAAGGAAGATAGGAAAAAGTTACAGAGATGAAAAGAAAGGAAGGAAGGACAGAAGGGAGAAAGGATACTTTAACCCAAGGATAGGGAACAAAATCTGGAAATGTAAGACTTTTTTCATTCTTGAATTCATTTTTCCAAACTCCTCCAGGCCTGGAAAAATCACCTAAACTAAAGGCTCTTCCAGATTGATCTGGAACTCTGTAGATTAGGATTAACAAAGCCAGACTCAGACCCTCCAACTCTCCCTTTGAAGGGAACAGAGCATTAATTCAGAGTTTCACTGTAACAGAGGCAGATCTGCCTCAGTCTAGTTAATATGCAGCAGCAGTAAGTGAAGAGGGCCTGGTACAATGAGCATCCACTACAGGCTTCAGGCCAATCAGGTTATGAAAGCATTTCTCCTTGTACTACAAGCTTTTCAAATCGGACACTTTTCCTCTTCCACTAATTACTGAATTATGTTAATTGATTAAAAGCATTTCAAGAAAAAAAAACCCTGTTTAACTGCAGTGTTGAATAGAGCGGCGTTAAAAGCAGCAGATACCTGTTCCTCCGGAGGATTTCTCTATCCAGGTCATCAGACAGCCTCTGCTGGTCGGAGTACAGGTCCCGCAGGGTCTGGTGCACCGAATGAATCTGTGAGAAAAACCCACACACACACATCCAGACTCAATTCAAACCGTCAGAGGCTGACTTCAACACACCACAATCTGAATTCTTCACACATTTTACTAATCTAAAAAGAAGAAAAAAAAACAAAAATAAAAAACATAAGATTCTGTCTCAAAGCCGGCAGAACACAATGCCTGATGTGGCTGACTCAGTGTGCCCTCTTGTGGCAGGATTATGGAACTGCAAAGAGGTAATAATCGTGCTGGGAGTGTTGCTTACATCGTCAGGGGGCCGGATGGAATCCCTGAAGCGAACACCAGCAGACTGAGACCTCCTCCTGCCTTTGGGGCTGCCGCTATAATCCTTGAGCGGGGAGGTGGGGAGGAAGCGCTTCTCCTCTGGAAACACAACTGTGCCTTAAGTTACTGTAAACATGTAAAGGTGACACTAGCCACTACCTTAGTAATCAATCATTTTGACAGCCAAATGGAAATGACTGATTGATTAATCACAATTAATTGATAAGTTTGGTAATCGATTCATTGTTTCAAGAATCAATTGATCATTTTGCTAATCAATTGATTCGGATTGATAATTTCGGAACAATTAATCACGATTAATTGATTATTGCAATAATTGATTAAACACTGTTAATTGATAATTTAAATGATCGATTAATCACAGTTAATTTCAAGAATTAAGTAAACACAATTTATTGATTTTCATTAATCGATTAATCAAGGGTTAGGACAGACTAAAAACCAGCTCCTACTCAGGAGGTGTTGATGCCATGAACAACGCTTATTCATCAAACTCTGGTCATCATTTTCTTAACATCTCGCTTGTTTCTGTGCATTTCTACTGTATTATTTTTAATATTTATCTAAAAACTAAATAATTAATGTATTTTTACTGCTATTTTGTAAATTTCATTGTGCTTTCGTGCACAATGACAAAGGAATTCTGCAACTGATTAATCGTTTTACATGAATAACGAGGGCCTAATTTTATATATGAAAAAAATAGATTAACAAACAAACAAGAAAAGCATCAGTTGTTTACCATACCTGACCCTGAATAGGCCTCAAGGTCACTGTTGTGGAGGGAAGAGACGGAGGAACTGCGGACCCTGTCGGTCCCGCTCAGCCTCCGTGTCTGCAGCTGATTGATTGAATCCTCTAAGCTCTCCCTGAGCTGATAGACAAGGGGGGGGTGAAATGAAGAAAAAAAAGATAATACGCATTACTGACAAATCACAAAGACAGAAATCACTTTAGCAAGGCGAGCGAGCGGCAAAAAACAGAAAGTGATTAAATAAAACTGGCAGAACATGCATCCTAAATGAAATAAGTGCAGATGAGAACGGGACAGCGTGATACAAAAGAGCGAGGGCTTGAAATGAATGATGAGGGTAGACTAAATAAGGAGATAACTGCACGGAGTCGTGGTGGGCTACGATCCATTTGGCTCTCACAGCGATGCGGGTTTCATTTCTTCACATTTCTCACAAATCTTCAACACTAAAAATCTTTTTTTTTTTTTTTACACATCTCGCAATCCTTCTTTTGTTCTGAGAAGCATTCCAGTTCTTCATTATGACAATCATATATTTCAGCATCTTTAAATAACAAGACACTAATCAACTCACACAGTTCCACCAAAATGTCTATTCATACAATTAGCTTGCTTGCTGCTTTTGAAGTGGATCTGCTCAGCAATAACTTATACGGATCTAGAATTTAATTGAGTCTCATGTTAAAGCTCAGAGACAATGATGTTGGCCCATATCACGCCATATCATCATCACATTTTCCAAAAATATTTTTATCCAACTTCATGTTTTCCTAAAACCCAATGCCTCAACCTAGTATACTTTAAACATTGTTTATCTTTTTCTTCTTAAGGTTTTTTTTTTTTTGTGGGTGCTTGAAATACTTGAAAAGGCTTGAATTTCAATTAGGTGTTCTCAAGGTTTGGAAAGTCCTTGATTTTTGTTTAGAGTCCATGAAAGTGCTTGAATGTCAAAGTGCAGCGCGTCGTAATAAACTGCAATCTAACATTTGATTAAAAACCTTAATTTGGGAAGCATCATTAAACTAGAAATTTTCATACAGCAAACAAAGAGACATAGACACGTTATTTTCTCACTGTCTGAAGTTAAAATCAGACCAAACTTTTCTTGTTTCTGTTAGTTAGAATCACCAAATTATTTCTATTCGCGAAATGCAAATAAATTTAGAGAGAACATTTTTGGAGATTTCTTTTTTTAAAATATTTTTCTCTGTCTATTGTGTTTAAGCATTCACTTTGAGCATGAAGCAGTCATTTATCTTAACATTTACTTGGATTGTTTCATAATATGATAAATATTTATTATTCCTAATGGCTCAATGTTACTCAAATAAAGGTTATCTTATACTTTATACATAAAACAACTTTATTGAAATTGGGTGGGTTTTTTTGTTAAATTTGTGTTTTGTTACTGGACCTTCAGGTGGATAGTGTGTGTGTGTGTGTGTGTGTGTGTGTGTGTGTGTGTGTGTGTGTGTGTGTGTGTGTGTGTGTGTGTGTGTGTGAGAGACATTTCAGATTCAGAACATTACATTTTGTTGTATATTAGTCTGATTCATCCCTGTTGGAGAATGTAGAAAAAGATGTAATTAATAACAATAATAAATGGTATATCATATAATAACAAACTGAAAGTCTTTTTTCAATTCATCTGTATTGGTTTGGATGGAAAAACGTTTGAAAATAAAGCCATAATGTTACAAGAACATAGTGGTAGTAAAACAAGAATAAAGTCACATGACAATAAAGTCAAAATAATATGAAAAAAGTCTTGATATTACCAGAACAAAGTCATAATATTAGAAGAATGAAGTAGTAGTTTTAAAAAGACTGCTTTTTTTTTTTTTGTTTGGTTGGGTTTTTTTCCTCCATAATTTTAAGATGTTCTTCTGGTGAAACCATCCCGTTAAATATGACTATATTCTTGTAATTAAACAAAACATTTTTGCAGCCAGGCTCTAATTCTCCATCATTAAAGTCACAAAATGACGATAAAAAATAAATGCCACTTTTTGAAATTATCTCCTGTTATTTGTAGTTTCTTTTTTTTTTTTAGAAAAGAAAGCAAGAAGAATAATCAATATTTTATTTCTAGGCCACATATCTGTTGCCAAGCCTTATAAAAAGAACATAACCTTGTCACAAAGCTGAACAGGTGCCTGACATAGTGGCCAGAGAGCATGGAAAAGATAGCCAAGTCAGCATCTTTATTAAGACTTTTAAATACATATATAATAAATAAAAGCATGTCTCACCAATGTTATGGCTTCAGCTTGATCATCTGCGTGATCCCTGTATTGACCCAACATTTTGTCAACTTTGGTCAGGTTCCTACTTGTGTCCTGAAACATAAGCAGATCAAAGTTTGTCCAAAGTGCAAATTTAAGAGATGTTGACTATGAGATTAAATATTCAGATCACTTTGTCCGCAGGCTGTTGGAACAGTTATAAATCTACGCAAACACACGTATGCACCGTCTGTCACCACACCTGCAAGGTGTCGGCGAGGGTACTGATTTTGTCGGAGATCTCCGCGGCCGGCCCGTCGTCTCTGCCCCCGCTGACATGTCGTCTGTCCCGTCCGGACCTGCGGTGAGTCTCACGCTCCCGCGGCCTGTGTCCCCGCACCTTCCTTCCGTACGACTCTGACTCGCTGGACGTGTCCATGGCTTGAGGCATATCAAAGCGACGAGCAGCGGCCACAACTAGAAACGCTAACTGTTCGCTCTAACGTTAGTTTGCGCGGCGGGATAGTGGAGAACTTTTTTTTTTTTACTGAACATAAACATGACGTCGGAAAACTACGCTGACGCTTTGTCATTTTAGGTTCAAGCTTAGGTTCGGCTCTATCCGACTAAGTGAAGATGGCTGGAACTGCGCTCGAGCCCGTAAGCCGCAGTCCAGCTCATTGTAGCGAAGGATGCTCCGATTGGTTAGCAACAAGTGGAAACCACAGGGAACGTTAGCCGCCTAGCTAACCAAACGTTCCCCAACAAATTAAATAAACCCCCGGATGAAACGTCAAAACGACTAGATAAAAACTAATGAGGTAAATTAATAACGCTAGAAATGTACTGTAAAGACGGCGCCGGTCGAGTTTTGCTCAGCACTGATAAGTAACAGAAGAGTCTCCTTGCTTCATTCTGCTATGGCAACTTGAACTAGCCGCGTCTGAGCTTGGGAAAACAACGGAGCGAAGCATCCCCGAGGAACGCTGGGAAGTGTAGGCTCTTGGCGTTAGAACTGCGTAAGAATGTGTCACAGCTGGACTACATTGTCCAAAACGGTGAATTTGCGCCGGTGCTGCCGCTCTTTAGAAAGAAAACAAGAAAAGAACGCCTACAACTACTGAAAATACATAACAAATAATTACACAAATGATCAAATGATAAATTAAGTAGTAATAATAGTAACATGTACATAAATATATTAATATATGGGATTTGTATCATTTATGTAGCGAAATCCGATAATAATAGAAATAATAATAATAATAACAACAACAACAATAATAATAATAATAGATATGATATTATCAAAACAAACCTACAAAAGAAAAATGTTGAAGAATATACCCTCAGTGAAGGTGGGAGGGCCAATTACACTCAGGTAAAAATATAGACTGTTCTGTTCACTCTGGTCACATGATGCAAGCATTTAATATTTTTCTCTTTGGGTTTTTTTGTTTGCTTGTTTTTTTGTTGTTGTTTGGTTTTTTTTTTACCCCTTTTGTCTCCATCATATGTCAGAGGAAGTCTACTATCTTGTAGACTTTCCCTTTTACCTTTTCTATCATTTGTACAGACGTGATCCCGATTGTGGGATGTGTTTTTAAAAGAATGTCATGAGATAGACAAACACAACTATTATATGTTTTTGTGGCATGGAAAGTGTATGATATCTCCATATCTTCCATTTTCCCAAGTCTGAAATTTGTGATATGCATTTGGATGTCATGGCATTGAGTCAAGAATCCTTTAAATTCAATCTATAATATAGTTACATGCACAGTTTGGTAAGGACTAAAATAAAAGCAATACTATAAAAAAAAATGCAACGTAACACAATCTGGCTGAAGAAACACTTTCTCAAATCATTTTTTATCAGTATTAAGTTCTATTTAAATAATTATATTTATCACAATTATAAAAGTAAAATGTTTGTTTGTTGTTTGTTTTTGGTTAGGGTACCATAACCGGCTCTATCCAAGTGTCCCTTGTCCTTTTATATCCGGCCCTGCGGCCACACTAAGCAACAAATACGAAGGCTTTTTTTTTTTTTTTTTTTTTTTTTGCCGACAACGCTACACCGAAGGAGGGGAAACCTGGACGGGTGCATTCTAACTCTTAACTTTTGTAAGTCCACCCTCTCCTGAAGTCGGAGACCACCTCCTAAAACCCACCACAGAGGTGCAGCATCCCTCTTCCCCCCCAAAAAAAACCCAAAAAACAAACCCAAGCCTTCTCAGCTCCTCCAGTCTGGGGGCCCCTGCAAGACACGACGAGCGCTTGGGACTGAATACACCAACCGACAAAAACAACAACAAAAAGGAAATCGCGCAACTTCCAGCAGGTGAAAACAAACAACAACAACAACAAATTAATTATGTTGTCGCGGACATTTGGGAGGCGGGGGACCTGCTCTGACATGGGCTCCTCTCCCAGCCGGCTGCGCCACGGCACGCAGGTGCTAACGTGCGCGCTGCTGGCCCTCGCCGCTCTGCCCGTCAGCGGCGCCGAGCTGCAGCCCTACTCCTGCCCGGTCAGGGGCAACTGCTCCGAGTGGAGAGCTCACACGACCTGCTGCAGTGACATCGATATTCTCCCGAGGTTCCCAGCGAGCACAGAAACACTGTAAGTAGTAGGCGTGCAAACGCGTCTGCAAAAGCCATTCTGCTGTCTCTGTCTTTTTCTTGAATTTTTTTTTCTCCCCTCATGCATTTTGAATGTTAAAAGCGCTCTTAACCCTGAGGTAAAAGAAAAAGAGAGGAAGAAAACCATTACGCTATAATGTTCCATCAAAGTGCACCCACGGGGATTTTAAGGGCCGTCTTTTACTAAGCAGTTATTCTCTTTTCAGGTTTTATTCCGTCCATTGATGTTAAGGCAGATTCAGCTTTTCTAACCTATTTTTCTACTTTCAAATGTCTGAACACGTTTTTTGTTAAAAAAAAAAAAAAAAGCAACATTTTAAGGTAAGATGGCACTGAATAATAAGCTTCAGCATTTGTCACCCTCTAGCTGCAGGAAAACAGGGAAGCCAACTTTCCAATCATCCCATGTTGACTCCTGGAAGGCTGTAGGTGTGTTATTTCTTTTTATTGCATAAGGCTGGCCAGCATTTTTTTTCTCTGACCTACAGAAATTGACCACATGGTGTCGTGTGATTGTCGAAAGAGGAGGAAATCCTGTGTGTTGGTAACATTTCACTGTCTTCCATACAGGGAATTAATATATTGGGAAAAACGACATGAATTAACAGCCAAAGTGTTGCTGATGAGAGTTGCCAGAGAGCTGCAAAAACTCAGTGCACCCTGATTCTCCCCCCCCTTTCCAAAAACAGAACTTCCAGATACACCGAAACAGTAGTAAAATGAATATGAAAATTCATTTTTCAAATCCTGGAACTTCTAGGTCTTCCGGGATTTTCCTGGGCTATTTTCAGACTCGGTATTTTTGCCCATACTTTTCTGCAAAACAGCTCACACACTGATAGCAACTGTCAGTGAGCATCGGTTTTCAAGTCTTGCAACATATTCTTGCAAGACTTGGTTCATTTAAACCAATTTATTTCAGTTTATTTATACGAGGCTAATTCTCAAGGCGCTTTAATAAAAAAGTCAATTATCAAACAATGCAGTCAAGTTTAGTTCATTACTCATTTGATAAAAATGTGCTCCGTCGAAGGAAACCCAGAGGACTGAATCGTATTGATTGCAGCATTCACTCCAGCAATACCTCATACTTGGCATGCATGTGGTGACAGTGGAGATGAAAAACTCCCCTTTAACAAGAAGAAACTTTTAGCAGAACCTAAGCCTGACTCAGACTGAACAGATGTCTGCCACGAGAAACCAGAGTCTACAGACAAAAAGTGAAACAATAGCACTGATCAGATCAGATTTGTAGAGCACAGATCTCTGTAGCTCCTCCAGAGTTGCCACATCCCTCTTGCACTGTTTCTCTGACATATTCTTTTTTTTCCAGCCTTTCAGTTTAGATAGACAGCCATTACCAGTCTTTCTAGAAACTCCTCTTTGTACCTAGCTTTGTACCTGATAAGTCTGCCTGGTCTTCTATGCTATACCTTGCTAACCTATTTCTTGTGTCCTAAAGGTTTTGCTAATTGTTGGAAATCTAAAGACAACCATGAAGCTTCCAAGTTATTACACAGATCCTCCTCTGGCTTGCAATTTGTTTGTGTTGGACTCACTCAGTGCAGCCCCAGTTATAAAGAGGGTTCTCTGCTATGTTGTCATAATCTTCATTCCTGCCTTGTAGTGTCTCGCGGTATCCCTTCATCCCTTCCACAACTCTTTGCATTGCAGCCATCACATAAAATTATGCCCCGATCACTGCTTCAATTCACTGGCCCACATGCCTTGAGTGTCCACTTTAGTTTCCTCACATTCCTGCCCAAAGTTTACCCAGCAACCTCAGGAGAACAAAAGACGCGAATCCATCCCTCAAGCGCTATAAATCTCTCAGGTATAAATATCTGACAAATAAGACTGAAATAGATCACACATTGACTGGCATGTGCCAGGAAATGAAACGCTGAGAATTTGTACTTTGTTGTATTCTTACTGAGGAATAAACGATCCATCCGACACACTGGCCGTTGAGACTTTCATCTGTTAAAATGACATAATTTTGTGAGATTAAGTAATATGTTCATATACACCTAAGGCCATTATTAATTATGAAGAATGTGAAGAGGTAAAATAGAAATTAAGCTCGATTATAGCCAAGATAGCGAGTTAGCTAACATACCTCAAATAGTTCCCAATTCCCTTGCCGAAAATCCAACTTTCAAGACAATTTGTTAGCAACTAGTTAGCTAAAATCAGCAAAACAAACTATATTAATGAGGGAACAATGACAGCACAAATTTTCTCTATGGTGTCTGTCTCTACGACAAGCTGAGCTCTTGTGTATCGTTTATTCTTGGAAATCAGAATTTTGGGCAGATTTTGTTAGCTTGAATTGCTAATAGAATGTAGCTTGGTCACTAGCATAACTGTTAGCAAACCTCACTGGTTTTACGGCTTGTAATTAGGACTTAATTAGACTTTAGAAACAATTTTACGTAAATTGAGTCTGTAGGAAGGATATCTACGGTTAATGTAGGATAATTTCTACTGAAAGGAATATAAAAACTATCTTTCCCCTTATTGGTGACAGAAGTACTTCTTTAAGAAAAGCTCCATCAACAAGTATTCTGACCTAATTACACGGATCCCTTAATGAATCCAGAGGAACAAGTGCAGTAAACCACATGAAAGAAATGTTCAGAACTACTTCAGTAAACCGCTAAGAGGAAAAGCCGTACTTCTTTTTATGGCGTTTAAAGTGGATATGATTTCTTGTAGATGTTTTTCACAGGCCAATAATTATTACTGCCATTCATTGTAAAGATAAAAATATTAAAGACATACTAATTGCAGTCTTGGAAGCTGTGCAATACAATTATTAACATGAACACATTAACCGGAAGAGAAGGATCTGCCGCAGTCGATGGAATGCATTTTTTGCAGAAAAATTTGTGAAAGTGAGTTTTTTTTTAAAGAACGAAATGTGAATGCATGACATGTGAATGTTTTGTTTTGGGGGGTTTTCGGTGAGTGTGCCCTCTACAGTCTGGAGACGTGTGTGTGTGTGTGTGTGTGTGTGTGTGTGTGTGTGTGTGTGTGTGTGTGTGTGTGTGTGTGTGTGTGTGTGTGTGTGTGTGTGTGTGTGTGTGTGTGTGTGTCAGTGCATGCGTGCGTGTGTGCAAGTGCGTTTATCTGTGAAGGTCACTCCATGTGTCACTGCGAGATGTGGAAAGCAAAGCAGTGTACGCTCAAAGGGCGGCGTAGCGTGACACTCTTCTGCGCCTGGACGATGCATTCAGATATAATATTTACCTTTTACAGGACGTTTCTTAAACACCCCGAGAATACCATTTGAAATTAATTCAGTGAGGGGAGAAAAAGTCTCCAAGAGAAAAGGTTGGATAGTTTTATTCTCAGAGCAACCTCTAAATTTTATGACTGGAGTTTGAATTAGATAAATTATGAACTTAGTTTGGCATAGATCCCTAAAAAGTTCTAATTCTGTTTCTATAAGTGACTTTATATAACTCACGCTTTGAAATATTGAATATAGCACACTAAAATGAGACAAATCTCTTAATAAAAACCCTCCCTGGTCAAACTAGTTATAGCACGTTCCATCCTGAAGAATAACTTGTGATAGTTTTCTCCTGAAATCTTTAAGTTTGGGCTAGGCGCACCTCTCCTTACATTCCTGGGGGGGAACTGCATTCTGTTTCCAGCCAGGCTGTTTTGGTGCCAGGATCTGTTCTGTGTCCCTCTGTTTGTGTAAGTTTGTCAGAGCGCGTGCGGAGGGCCGACTACTGACTACTGATCTGCCCACATCGCCCTGATTCAGACCTGTGGTCCAGATCTCGGTTTCTCAATTCATCCATTGATTCTCTGAATAACCAGAGGGACACAAAGAGGCTGGCTTTCAGAAGAGGTGTATTCTACACAATGTCTGTAGCTGAGACAGAATTAACTCTGTCTCCGTGTCCTCGGTGCCAGGAATTCAACATGGCAGATTCACATGTGGCTGCAATCTAGATTCCCAGTTAAGATTCCTAAATCCACCACAAGAAAGTTACCTACCAAGGTCACAATTTTCTTCTTAATATGTCATTTACCTCAAAATAGTGTTCTTTATTTGCCTTTGAATTTCAAAGTTTAGGATTTTGCACGCATTTCATTTGAAAGCAGCTTTATTGTCTGTCTCATAACTACTCAGACACTTTTTTTAACGACCATTTGATAGATTTTGGGTTTGATGTAATATACACTGCGAAGCATCGTTGTGTACTTTTGAGTCACTGTTTATAATGTTAATATTTAGTGTGAGTATTTCTCACACTAAGCTAAACTAAGGTGACACTTGCCTAGTTAAGCTAATAGGCGCCTCAGGCTTTACTTGTCAAACAAAAACATTATTTTGCTAAATTGTGATTGATGTTTTTTATGTTTATACATACAGTCCCACTAAAATGTATTTACCCCATAGATTTTTTTAGACTATTTATCTCAATCAACAGAATGATAAAAAAGAAATGTAACTAAACCCCTTTAATGTCAACGTGAAAACTGATTTCTACACTATAACAGCAATAAAAACATATTTGACTTAAAATATGTGCTTGCATGAATATTCACACCTTTCCCTGTCAATGGGAAACTCCTGCAAAGATTATGAAACATAACATACTGAACTTATTTCTTTCCCCAACTCTTGTCTTTTCCTCTTACGTGACTTTGACGCATCATCTGAAGCGTCTACGTCGACTCTGTGACGGACAGGTTGCCTTTTTGGGGTAACCTCTCCATCTCGCCTCGTGGTTTCTGTAAATGGACACCAACCCTCCTGCCACACTGAACAGGATTAGGCCGGGAGAGAAAATGAACAAAGGATCGATATGTTTTTTTGCTTTCTTTCACCAGATTGCTTTCTGATACCAAACTCTCGTCTATTCCAGCGAATTGTTTTGCCAGCCTGGTCAACATCTCAGGGATGTAAGTGCTTATTTTCCTCTTTTATATGCACATCTATGCAGCTTCACATCTTTTTTTTCTTGCATTCACCTGCTGGTTTTGCAACACCTTACCTTACGACTTATGCCTGCCATGTTTCACCCTTTGTCTCCCCATGCAAGTACAGTATCTGCTCTCTTTTCAGTGTCATTGCTGAGCCCTAATTAAAGCTATCAAAGGTTTTCTTTGCCCGTAAACCACAGCAGGCTTGGACATTCACTGGGGAGGAGCTGTGAGTGTGTGTTGGACTCCCAGTTGGGGAGTATATTTTCTGTTGAAGTAAGACGTGACATTTCAGTGCCCTCAAGTCTTGCTCTTCAGCTGCCTGGTGCGTGTCCAAGAGCCACACGAGTGGAGATGGACTTGGACGAGAAGTTTTCTGTGAGCCTCAAGTGTCTCTAGCTAAAGTTTCTACTTAAGAAAAAAAACTTAAGGGTGGCAGTGTTAGGTAAAATTGACTTTTTTTCTGCTTTACATCATGTCATAATGTTATTCCATCATGAAAAACATACCTGGATTGTTGCTCTGATTCTTTCATGCATGTTTGAGAAATCCTTTAATCTCCTATGGCAACCATTGAGTTGTGCAAAATACCTGGGTGGACCTAGCCCCGCCTTCAAGACGTAGCTCATCCTCAGACCTGCAGTTTCCGAGTTTTCGCTTCCCAGAGCAGCTCTCCCCCATGACTCCCTCCCTCAGTTCCTTCAGACTAGCCTACAGCAATTAGCAACACCTTAGGGTTTGCTAATTGCTGCATTTGCGTTAGTACATCATTATCGACTTATTACTTGGATATGGTCTCAAAACAACAATGTTGTCATTTATCGCAATAAATACTGGGTCAATTTTTTGTCTATCAAAATGTTATTCAACAATTCAACAAAGTGCAGATGCAACCTGCAACTCCAGCCCAGGAGTCAAAGTTCTAACTTTATATGAGCAGCAGAAATCCACAGATCATTTGGGAGAATCTTATGGAACCGTTAGCCATTCACTACAAATCTGCTCTTTACGGAAACACAGCCATATGTGGCACAAAACTATAAGAAGTCATATTAATGTTAGTCAGAAATCATGTGGACAAAGGTTCTCCAGGCAGAAGACAAGAAACCGAACATGCAAATAAAAGCTGCATATTATTTTTCTTATGCTTCACAATCATGCACTACTTTCTGCTGATCTACAACATGAAATCCAAATACATGTTTTGAAGAAAACGGACAATATTTGCTGGATTCTGTCTTCCAGATACATCTATGTGGATAAGAAGCTGCAGCGGCTGGAGAGGCACTCGTTTTACAACCTGAGGAAAATCACCCACATGTAAGTCGCCAACGGGAAAGGGAATGCGCTCTTTATCGATGCCATATTGACTAAACCGATCCATTTGCTCAGTGGAGGGGAACAGAATGCTTCATTTCGAAGGCTGCCTGTGGCTAATGAGAGTCGGTAGCTAATTTCATTAGCCACAGAAGTTGCTGTGGGTTAACGCCACAAATTTAAGGATCCTAAAATAAAAACGGTAATTTGGGGGATTTTTTGATGCTGATTTGCAACAAATCCAGCGAGTTTAACTAAAGTGAGCTATGTTGTTCTTGCTTTCACTCTGAAGCGTGTTATGAGGAGAAGTTAAACAGCAGCTTATATCAGTGAGAGATTTGTGGCTGCACATCTGTCTGAATAAAATATTTTCCACTGGAAGACCTACTTGTTGTTTTATATATATATATAATATATTTTATATATATAAGTGCAGTAAACCGCACTTATATATATATATATATATATATATATATATATATATATATATATATATATATATATATATATATGGTATATATACATAAGATTAGTCGCTGCAAGTTGGAGCACTTTCTAAAACAACAATCTGTGTTAACATATAGGGAGCGTGACTACAGAAATCAAGCTTAAATGACCTAAATCCGCATTTGGCCGACGCTTCCCTCTTAATTGCCCTCGTCTTTCCTTTAAAGCTGCTGAGTTCCAGAGCTCGGCATCACAGTCAGGAGCTGTAATCCAAACTGCCAGCTGAGGGCCGTATCTGGGCTAAGGGGATGTGTGTTTTTGGATTTTCTGGGTCTATTTGCCACTGATTGGTACAATCTAGTGCCATACCTAAGATAATGGGATCTCTCTCAGGTTTCCTTCAGGGTCAGACAAAAATGAATCGTCCTCTTCCTGCCGGCTGCTCCAGGCAGACAGCAGCTGTACATCAAGGTCTGGAGCTGGGGAAAGAAACTCTGAGGGGTTTTTTAAAATTATTTTTTACGCAGTTGTTTAATTTGAGTCATCCATTTCACGAGTAATGGCAAAGCAACTCCTTTTCATTTTCGAGATCTTAGCTTATTGTCACGATTCGCAGGTCTTTGTATTTTGATTCCTTTCTTCGTTGTTTTTTTAATTTATATTGTTCATTCAGTTCGTTTCTCTGTTTATTGTTAGGAAGGTGTTTCCATACAAGCTTGTTCTGTTGTGTTAGCTTCTTAGTTTGTTTTTATTCCTTTCTTTTGTTTTGTCGGTCGCTGAGTGTCAGTCCGGCTCCCTCTGAGTTCATTAGTTTCCCTCTCTCAGTTTTCCTGTTGTCTCCTAGTCACAACTGTAGTAAATTTTCTATGATTGGTTCATCTGATTTCTTTGTCTGATTTCCATTGTCCACAAAATTGCCTAAATTGGTATTCCGAAAATAAATTTGCTTAATGGAAATACGGCAATTCCCACCCCTCTCCCCCTCCCCCCAAAAAAACTCAAGTTTTTCGTCAATTTCTGCTCAGCCGTTTGTTTACTGGCTGTATCCAAATCACAAAATTGCAATTGAAACTCTGTTTTCGCATCATATGAGTCATGTGATCAACAACCAGATGTCACTCTCTGATGTCTTCCTTCCACCACTACCAACAGGAAGTTGTAGAAGAAAGACGCAGTAGCTGAAGATGGTGCTTTACTTCTTACATCTTCTGAGTTGCCTGGACTTTTACAGGTTCTGACCACTGGTCAATCCAATTGTACATAAATGCAGTGTTGTCAGAAAATGATCTTTCTATTCTGGCAAAAGAGAAACTGCACACAAGATGGCAGTGAGCCTTGGCCTTGTTAAGTTAAAAGCCACTCTGGAACCTTCAGGATCTGACTTTCTCCTAAATCAGTCCCTGTTTGTGCCCAGTGTGCAGACGTAGTTTTTCCATTTGTCTGACAAAGATTGGTTGGGTAGAAGATTGACACCCTTATTCCAAGTTGCGCAGCAATCGCGGTACATGGAATGGAAGCCGAAGTGACTCTGAGGAAGATTATTGCCAGGCTGTGGTTTGTGGCCATTTTGAATATAATCTCAAGAGCCACTGGAAAACTGCAGACCAAAATGTAGACTTGACACTTAGTGACATCACACAGAGAAGATTGAAGGGCACACGCCGTTTAGCTTAGGCCAGTGGAGTTCAAGCACGACTTGTGTTCGTCAATAAAGCCTGAATCGACTCGAGGCATTGATTCATCCCACACCTCCAGTGGTACCTTCAAACCCAATGCCCCTGCGCAGGCTTTTCTTCCCCATTATAAGAACACCTAAATGCTCAAACTGTTCACAAATGATGAAACTAAATGTCTGCAATCATGAAACGATTGGAAGGACTGGCATCATTCCACGGCTTCAGAAATCTTCCCTGATATAATGCCTTCTTTGGTAATATTACATTTACTGTGGAGCCTTTAAAGCAAAAATAATTGTTCTTCCATTCAGGCATGTTGACTTCTGTTTTGGGAAAATAAGACAAGGAACTAGAAGGCAACATGCAGAAGAAAAGACTTGGTACTTGATCTGAAGCCAGATCGTGTCAAAAAATACCTAACACTTTGTTCAAATAGCTAAAGCCACTTTTTGCCTTTATTCAAAGTAATCAGACAGAAAATGGGCTGAGAAAAACAGGAAGACATGCAACGAAGGTGCAACAGATCTGTTGAGGACAAATAGCGTCCGTATGGTCCCCACTCTACCGCCACGCCACGTGTTGCCGCAAACTGCTAAAAACATCCATAACATGTTCGATGATGGTAAAACATGTTCCAACTTTTTTTCAAGCCACCAACATAGCAATTTATTTTAGTATGTCGCTGTTTAATTCAGGCATGAAATTTACCATTGTTCAGTGCTAAACAATATTTTCCAATGAAAAACGACACCACTTAATCCCATTGGTTGGACATGAAATACCATGAAATACATGAAATACAAGAAAGAAAAAAGGTGACTTAGGTTTTATATATATATATATCTCAAGGACGCCCCCCCAGTCCATGCTGCCCTGGGAAGAAGCCAATGGATACACCCACTGATAACTGATGGAACTTAAAGGCTTTTTTATTATTATTATTATTTTTACTTTTTAGGTTTGGTTTGTCTTTATTTATTACTCATTGGCAATATGCACACTTTTATGCCTTTGAACCTACTTGCAGTCATTGTTTTAACATTTAATATCCTCTGCAGCTGGGAATATCCTTCACATTTTAATAGTGGCAAAAGATCTTTACTATACTACTAATTGTTAAACAGTCTTGTCATATTCATATTTTTGAATTGAATATGATTTTAAGAAGTGAAATCAACAGCCAGACGTGAATAAATCGTAAAATAAATCTGCTGTCCCAAAGGCCACATGGCTTCAGTCAGCGTTTGCTCTGTTTGGGCGACATGAGAAATATGCTAATTAAACACTAATTTGCCTGTTTCCAGTGCGGGTTTTTCCCTCTTGGATGTCGGGGCTGACATCCAAGGGAGGATGCCAATTTTCAGGATCTAAAACCAAAAATTAGGCTCGGCCGCCTCTTGATTAGACGTGTAATTAGGTCATTTAATGAAACATATTTCTAGTTTCTGAAGCCTCTTTTTGTTTTTCAGAGAGATTCGGAACACAAAAATGTTGACGTATGTGGATCCAGAAGCTTTTAAGCATCTCCCGAACCTCAAGTACCTGTAAGTATTCTCAGAGGTTACTGGAACTGAAAACGTTCTTTAGATTTTTTCTTTCATTTTTTTTTTAAGTGGCCTTCTGTGGAGTCCCTATTAGTATTCAGAGTTGTCTCACGTTGGAGAAACAGAGAAACGTTCTGACTGGAAATAGTCGTCTCAAAGCAACTCGTTTCTAAAATGGAATATTTATTTATAATGATACCAATCTCAAAACTACAGGATCATTTTCAGATATACACGATGGATCGTGTATATCATCAAAAATGAAGCGAAAAAATATAAATATTTGAATGTGTTTCCTAATGGCTGTCAGTTGTGCTACATTGATGTGTTTAAATCTGTATTTTTGGACTTTGTATTATGACCCTTTTTTTCTCTCACTCTTTTGTAATTCAGGGGGATTTTGAATACTGGCCTGACTTTCTTTCCTGCTTTACACAACATCCTCTCAAACGACATGAACTTCATACTGTGAGTTCAGAAGGTTTTCCTAGACAATTCTTCTACCATCGGCCAGTTTTGGTCACATGAACCTGGAGTTTCGTCTCCATTTGCATTTGTGTCCTGGAACGTCGCCTCCAATCCCATTGACCTCATGCTTTTTGATAAATGAACTGCAATTCCTCCTTCGTTGTCCGAATCTTAATTCCCAGAAGTAGCTCTTCCTCTTATTTGTTGCATATTTCATTTCTTCTCTTTTCTTTTCATCTCGTCTGCAGGGAAATTGTTAATCATCCCTCCATTACCGAGATCCCGGCCAACTCATTCCAGGGCATCACGAGCGAGTTTCTGACAGTGTGAGACATTTGCACGCCACCAACAGCAACTATATGTCCAAACATCTGTATTAGAACAAAAGAATATGGAGAAAACACCCAGCAAAACAAATATAAATACGGAGATAAAATACTGTAAATACTTAAGGAACTAAATCCGGCCAAATCCTTAAAATAGGCCCTTCAAGAAACGCTGAGCTTGACCTCACTTTAAAAACACGTTGAAATCCGACAACAAAAACAAGTACACAGACGTTCGCTCATGTTCCCGTGTGTGAGTGTAGAAGTGTGTGGGAAGCGAGCTGAGTGCTTGGTGTAAAAGCCACAAAATTACACAGACGGTTTTACTCCAAAGTGAGAAATAAGTCGATTCCTCTGAGCTCGGCTGGTAAAGACGAGACAGATCGGCGAGGCAGATGGAAAGTATTTACATCCAAGAACATTTATTATACCACTTTCAGTGTTTTTTTTTTTTTAATATGGAGCTTTTTTTTTTTACCCAGAATGCTGTATGGAAACGGCTTCAGAGAGATACGGAATCACGCCTTTAACGGGACAAAGCTGGATCAAGTGTGAGTATTTACGTCGTTGTGTAACAGGATCACGTTTTTCATTTGCTTTATCTTACTTCTTGTATTAATTTATATGAATCGGTTTCAGGGAATTTCTTTTTATTCAGCTTTTATTTATTATGAACACTCCAAAGATTTTTTTTTTAGAGAGAATCAAAGTGCCCATTAAATAACTTTCATCCATTTCAAGTGCATCAGCGCACAGACCGGTGTGCATTTCCATCAAATCGGACAAAAAACTAAAGTAATTCACCCTTTACATTCGATTGATGTTTTCTCATCATTTTAGTTTTTTTTTTTTTTTGGTGTATTGAGAATGGTGCTAACTGTGGCTCAGCTTCTTCGATTAGATTTAAACCATTTCAGGCAAAGTCATGGGTTCAACGCGCCTTAACTGAAATAACAGAGTGTCGTCTTAATTCAGGGAATTTCACTGAAGCTTGTTATTTTTCAAAAGGTTTGCGTTGCCTTTTTACGCCAACTTGTGCATGGAGCACTGGTTCTTTGTGCGTACGCAAGCGTTTATACATGAGGTCCCTGGTGTGTCTCTGATGACGTTTCCATGGACTTCTTTTCGTGTGCATTTTAAGTATTGCTGTCGAAAAGAAACGTCCAAATTCAAAATAATGTCCTCAATGTCTTTCTGCACAGCCTGGATGATTCACTACAAGTACAATAGATGGAAACACAATTAAATTTAGTTGTTTGTTTTTTTTTGCAACATTTTAAACACTTTCTTAAAATTTGCATGACAAATTGGATTGATTCACTACAAGTACAAGCTTCCTAGCTGATTGCATTTGGTTTTATTTTGACTATAATGTCAAACCTGATATAAAAAAAAAAAAATAAGCCATTTACAAAAAGCTAAATATGCAGCGTCTCAGCAAATGTGTGTGAGAGATTAAGAGGTTAAAGTTATGGGCTAATCAAAGTATGATAGGGAGAGATTAGGAGATTTCTCTCATCACAGAGATAAACAACTACAGAAGTCTGAAGAAAGTTCCTGGCGCGAAGGCCAGGGGCAGATGCCAGACGTGGTTTCCCGTCATTGTCACGCTCTTGGGGTGGCTTCAATGGTCGCAACCGCGTGGACAAAATATTACGTTTTGAGTTCATAAATACTACCTTGAAGTCTTGCATTGATTTTTATCAGGAGGAAAACACTGTCAAGAATTTGAAAATGTGTATTTTGTGTAGATAATTTAGAATTTGAGCTAATAAGTTGTCAGACATTGACCCTTTGAAAAGCAAAGAGCAGAAAAGAACTATCCAGAATATTAAATAGCGTTAAAATCAAAAACTTAAACTTCAGTACAACACATGGTACATAAATGCAGTTCAGCATCACTACTCTGAATCTCCATCATACACGCATTCCAACTTTTTGATTTTTGGGGTTTTAGTTCTTCCATCTTGTCCAGAATTGCATTAAATATCATTTTGCTTGGATTAAGCCACCCCTGACATCTGGGATGTGTGTTTACTTACCCAGAATTTTACAATGAAAGCAAAAGGATCAAAGCCAGTTCTCTTTGACCCGTCTCATATATACTTCAAAATGCCCGTGTCCAGCCCTTGATTAGACAGGAGGAATTTTTTGTGTGGAGAAAGAAAAAAAAAAATCCAAGAGTGGCTAACAAGAAGACCAGTGAAAGAGATCTCCTCTAACATACACAGAGTGAGATCCGTTCTTACGATGGAGGAAATCCATCATGTCACTATTTCTCTTATTTTTGCTTCTTTGTTGTTTTTTTGGTCACGCTCAAATGTTTCAGATCATCAAACAAATTCTATAATCAGACAAAACTGATTACAGAATCAGAATAAATACAACCTTTTGTTTCAAATAATGATGTCATCACGAATGAGAAGAAAAAGACGACGTACAAATCAATAAGTCTCAGTGTGAAAATGTAGCTAGCAGTCTCTTGTAAAATCATAAATTAATACTAATTGACGACATAGTTTGGTTTGACTTCACCAGACACACCCAAACTTGTAGAAACAAGGAATCACATGGCCCAGGTCAGTTTGCTTTGCTCAAACTTTAGTTAATTCGTCTAAAAAATCCAATTCATTTGGGGAGATGTGAACACGTAAGCGATCTGTGATGCGGACCTAAAGAGCAAACTCTGATCTGCCTAGAAACCCAGGTCTCGGTTCGGTTGAGTTGAACTCTGGCGCAGTTCAAATGCATATCTGAATGCCAGGCGGACCGGCGGCCGCTCCAAAAGCAGTAAGTGAATTACAGTAAGTGAATTATAGTGCCAAGCATCCTGGATAAATATTACAAAATCAAACGCAAGAGTGTAGCTAAAGAAAGAAATTGCTTGTCGTCTTTTGCAAAAGACAAAAAAGAAATACTACAACCGCTAAAATTGGATGCAACTCCATCTTTGTTTACATTTCTTGAAGAAGGAAGTTGCGCTCAGTGTCTTCGTCAGAGGTTTTCATGTCGTTTCCTTCAGTGGTTCTTGCTGCAGCGCCACCCCGGGTGAGGAGGTGAACAGCTTCTTCGCTCAGTTTGGATCGTTTGATGTAGTGCAGTGTGAAATCGAACTGCACCAGCTGTAACAAGAGTTGCAATTTTGGTCTCCAGTTGAACCAAGTTCCTATGGCAACATATTTAGCATCTACTCAGGTTAACTTTGTCTGATATTAAAAAGTGGAGATCAGAAGCATTTAAGTTTTACTAAAAAAAGCAAAAATATTGTGAGACACTCATAAGGAAGCAGAAACATACTCTTTTTTCTTCCCCCCCATCCACCTTTCACCCTCTGGTCCAGGGACCTACATGTTTTGGATATGAGATATTAGTGATATTAAATTAAGACCAGTTCCTCATTTTACAATCCCAACACTGTCCTCGTGTCTTTGTAAGAGTCCAATTAAAGCACTGGTCTGCAACTAGTGAGTCTTACCACCCGGGTGTTTGTGTTGGGAGTCTGATTTCCTCTGAGTGAAGAAGCGATCCGAGCACGGCTTGACCAAGATAAACACAGCCCTCCGCTGGTCTATTATTCTAATTAGATTTAAGGGATTTGGGGAGATGCATCTGAAGGTGCTCCACGTTTAAGGAGAACACCTTCGTATCTTTGCATTTCCATTTAGAGTCAATAACACGCGGTGAGTCGATGAGACCTTCATCTGCCATGTTTCGCTCGTCTGATTTAGAGAAAATAAACAGGAATGTGGAGTGATGAGGCTTGCGAAAATATTATGGCACGCGGGACAGAAATACGCAGCATGTCTTCTTCTCCTGTGAATTTCTGTGCTCTCTTTTGTCCAGCGACCTGCACAGAAACGTGTTTTTGACCAGGATGGACGGCCGGGCTTTTGCAGGGACCATCAGCGGCCCAACACTTCTGTAAGTAACCAGCCAGCATCAGAAAGTCAAGTGTTTGTATCAAACCTGTCGCAATAAGCTTTTGATCTCGAAATCGTGCGTTGAATAAAAATGAGCGCAATCATTTCCATTGAGATGATTTATATTTTATGAAGAGCAGTTTTGCTTCCCAATCCATTTGACTTTTGGCTTCGGTTGTGTGTGGTTTGTAGTTCAGTTTTATTTATTGTGTTTTATGTTGGATATTTAAAATGTCTTCCAGTTCAAGTGTGAAGCATTATTTACACATTTAAAGTTGAGCTGTCTTTTAGAGATTGGAACTTGCGTTATTATCCCATTATCAGTACTTGACAATAGTCTCAAAACAACAACATGGCAAACAAAAAACACATTGAACAAGTACAAATAAGTACAGCGTGTGTATTTCTGCATAGAAAACAGCGGTAGACATTTTACAAAAATATTGGCGCAAACAACAGTATGAAAGCTATTTGGAATAATAAAACGGCAAATAAAACAGAGTCATAAAGGCTTGTTGAGTTTTGTTGGCAACAGTAATGGTTATAAAGTAAAAAACCTTCTTAGAGGAAGGATCTGAGGTAACGCTCTTTTTGTGCACCCCGGATGCAGCAATCTGCAGTTTTTCCTTTGACCTGATTTGTAAGTTAAACATGTGACAAATATCCTCACATTTTATGCCAAGTTTTGAAGAAAACTCCCGAGAAAGCGTCGCATTGCCTCTTGCTTTGCTTTGTTCATGCGACATTTCGTCTTGTTTTATTCGAAGGTGTTTTCAGAAAAAAAATAAAAATTCCCATACTCTTTCACTCTCAAATGTGGCAAACGAATAAAAAGCTAACTATTACCCCTGGTCTGGTAATTATTCACACTGTGTCAAGTTTCTGTGAAAATTCATCAAAGTCCTTCTTCGTGCTACGCGGGCCAGACGAGAGATGCCTGCAGGACGGGATAAAGTAAAAGATCTTTCCCCCACAGCTGCGATGGTGTGGCTGGGAAATCTGACACGCATTGTGTGCAAACGTGATGAAGAAAGTTCAGCCGGCCATTGCTGTTATTTTCTGCTCTCCTTTCTTACTGAAGCATCCTCGATGACATGACCGCTTAGTCTTGGCCGCATCTTATCCGGTTCGGTAAACAGATTTGCACGCAGGTCGGTTACCTCTGTCCCACGGAGGAACATGTCCTGAGTGAGGTCACCTTCATGAGGTCATGAGTTAAACATCTGGAAATGACAAAATCAGACCTACACTAGAATCTGCGCTGCCTCACACAATGAGCCCCGTGGGAGGAAAGGAGAGCAGAGGACGGAGAAGTGTGTGGAAATGGGACAGCAAAAAAATAGGACAGTCTCTTCGAAAATATGCAGAGCTGTGTCTTTATTTTATCAAATTAATCATTAAGTAGTTAAGATGTGTGAAGGAAACTGAACAAAATGCAATAGAGAGCTTGGAGTCTTGGAAGGTGCCGGTGCAGTTGCCAATCCCATGCATGTCTCTGTCCTTAGCGAAGTTGGCCTGACTTTGGAATGATGGCTTAATAAATACCAAATATAATTTCTGAAAGATGAAGGAGGAGATGATGAGGAGTTCATTTAAGGAAACAGATGGAGACTATTGTTTGGGCCGTCACTGAGCCCTCTGGACTCACCATGACCTCATCGCCCTGCATGGTGATGGGTCTAGACCTCCACTGTCACGACTTGGAGTGTTTTCACATCTGATAGTCCAGTAGACTCGGTTCGATTGGGGACAAGGTCACATTTTTATCTGGTGTAGTTGGTTTTGTTTGTCACTTCACCGTGTCAATCGATCCAAACTCTTTAAAGAACCCGTTCCCCCATGTCGACTGTGGCGACGCTGCACCAAGAACCACTGAAGAAACAATCGGGTAATTTTGTTTGTAGAGTCTACTGAGAAAAGAACTGCATCTCCATGAAGGATTTTTTTAACAACTTTTGTGTTAGATTGTGTGCTTCCGAACAGCTTCTTACGATACTTTTTGCCTTTTTTGACAGATTGGACAATCTTTGCCCTATCCAACGTAAAACTGAGTTGTCCCCGTTGCTAATTATCACTAAATGTTGTCAACTTTAATATCTAAATGATACGCAAATAGATAAATTACACTCTTTAAATTAATCAATGTTGCTATAATACCTTGTGAAAAATCAGCTTCTCCATAAACTCTTAATGTGACGCAAACAAAAAGTAAAAATGCACAGCGGTGCGTGAACAAAGATATTGATCATAATGGACTGTTATTGTTCTCAGCCAAACTTGGCAGACTTTCATTGTGTAATTTTCCCTTAAATGTTTTGAATGAGTTCCCTATTGAGCTTCTTGATACTGTTAAGAACAAGATTCCTGCATGCTGGGTTTTTTTGCACCGTCGTGCAAAAGAAACTGTAAACAATCGGTTGCTTTTGACGTAAGAAAACCACCGTTGATTGGTTACCTCGGGTCGTGTCACCATGTGAAATTGAACACAGCGATATGTGCTGTTTTAATTTGTCAGTTGCGCAACACATCACATCTTCTACCTCAAACCACTACTCGTTCTCCGGGCATCTTGTGTGGTTATTGTCAGGTGATCTAATCCGTCTGCTGCTTTCAGAGACGTCTCCCAGACAAGAATCACATCGCTGCCCTCCACAGGCATGGGTTCCCTGCGGAAGCTGAAGGCGCGCGACACCTGGTCCCTCAAGAAGCTGCCGCCCATCAAGGCTTTCAAGCACCTCACCACAGCTGATCTCACCTACCCGAGCCACTGCTGCGGCTTCAAAAACCTCAAAAAGAAACGGGGGTGAAGTTTTTTTTTCTTTTTTTCTTAAAATCAGCTCTGTTGATGGAGGCTGAAACGTGAGGGAAGCGGGGGTGTCAGAAGTGTGTGCATGTGGCGTAGGGTTGGATGATCTCCCACAGTGAGTGGGAGGCTGCTGCACTTGTAAAGTGTGGATCTTGGCAGGGATTGAATCAACTCTCTGAAGCCTTTACCTATAGCTCCTCGCATCGCTCCCATAATTAGTGTCACTCTCTGGTGTTATTGGAGGGAAAAAAACACGGTTGAGTCACATAATGATTCCAAAAACAGAAGTCCTCCGTCTTCATCTGTATATGTAAACGGGCTAATAGCCCACTTACCGCCCAGCAGGGCAAACGACGAGCTGCATAAAAACATATCCACTGAGATCAACAGAGAGTAGTACATAACCGGGAAGTAGAAGGAAAATATAAACATCTGAAAAGTGCGGCATGCCTTTTTATTAAGCCCGCTGTACTTGGATTCCCCAATATAAAATGCAGTGCTACTTAGACATTTGCAATTTGACTTCAGAATAAATCCAGATTTGCCTTCCTGCACAGTTTCACTCAATTCTCATCTTCCTTCATTGCACTGTCTGGGATTTCTCCCATTGAGCTCAATTTCTCTAGTTGAATTTCAGCCAGGCCAATCAGGGCTTGGGAATGATGACGACAGTTTCCTGTATCATTTCAGAATTGTGGTCTGTCTGTAGTTTTAGCAGTCGACTCTGTTAAGTCCATGTTGATCACGCTTCCAAATATCCAACAATTAAAGTTGGAACAGGAGGAATGTTCAAGACATTATTGCTGGAAAACGTTGATTGGCTCCTCTCTTTACAATGGAGGATGGTTGTTTACTGTGCATGTCATTTTCAGTAAGCTTCATAACCGCTGTAGCATTTCATACACCACAGCCAAACATTAGTGATTGGGTAAATTAAGATTTTGGTGTTTAACTGAATCTTAATTCAGTCCACACCTCCAGGAAGCAATCTTTTTTCAGTGAGGGTGTTCAGATCCTTTGGTTGAAGCAAAGCATAGAACATTGAGCTATCAATGAAAAACGCTATAAGAAATTTGTTTCACGGTTTGCTATAGGCCATGTGAAGGAAATATAAAATGCAAAGGTGGTCCAATGAAATGAGAGAAAATTTTAACTTTTTAGGCCTTTGGCACAAAACCAACACTCCATTCTACCTTGGACTCCGTGAGAAAACATGATGGTGGCGACATCATGCTGTGTTGAGGGGATGGTTGGAGTTACAATGGGATGGTTTTCATCACCTCATATTCATGGGTACATTTGCTTTACTTGTGTGGATGTATCACAAAAAAGTTGATGCAGATCATGGCTTTAAGTGTGTGGTTGAAACACAAGAAAATGTGGAAACATTTAAGATTGCTGGGTTATTTGGAACATTATTTACTGAGCCCAGTCTTATTGAATTCTCTGTTTGTGTTTCCCAGCTTTTTGGAGTACATCATCTGTAACCTAACCGCTTTCTATGACCACTACCACAAGCGCTCTGTGGGACCCCTTGACACGCCAACTCTTCAAGGAGACAGAGTCATGGAAACCTTTCCGGAGCAGAGAAACGAAGGTCACGAAGAGCCACAGAAGGACTGGAGAAGAGGAGACTTCCACGGCAACCTTTACTATCATGCCTACTTTGCAGGCCAGCCAGACGAGGAAGTGGGCTTCGGAGAGACCCTCAAGAACCCCCAGGAGGACAACAGCCAAGATTTTGACAGCCGTTATGATTATGTGGTGTGCGAGGAGGGAGGGGAAGTGGAGTGTGCACCGGTGCCCGATGAGTTCAATCCCTGTGAGGACATTATGGGCTTCGGCTTCCTTCGAGTGTCTGTGTGGTTTGTGAGCTTGCTGGCTGTTTTGGGGAATGTGGTAGTGCTCCTGGTGCTGCTCACCAGCCACTACAAGCTCTCAGTCTCTCGTTTTCTCATGTGCCACCTGGCCTTCGCCGATCTTTGCATGGGGATTTACCTGCTGCTCATCGCCTCCGTGGACCTCCACACCCGCTCTGAGTACTTCAACCACGCCATCGACTGGCAGACAGGCCCCGGTTGCGGACTTGCCGGGTTCTTCACAGTCTTTGCCAGCGAGCTGTCCGTTTACACCCTGACAGTGATCACACTAGAGAGGTGGTACGCCATCACCTTCGCCATGCGGCTGGACCGCAAACTCCATCTACACCACGCAGCGGCCATAATGGTGGCTGGCTGGGTGCTCTGCCTCCTTCTCGCTCTACTGCCACTGGTTGGAGTGAGCAGTTACCAGAAGGTCAGCATCTGCCTCCCAATGGACACTCAGTCCACTGCAGCTCAGGTCTATGTCTTGCTGGTGTTGGTCCTAAACATTCTGGCTTTCTTTGTCATCTGTGCCTGCTACTTTAAGATCTACTGTACAGTCCACAACCCCCAGTACCACTCTGGATCCAAGGACACCAACATTGCCAAGCGCATGGCTATCCTCATCTTCACTGACTTCTTATGCATGGCTCCCATTTCCTTCTACGCCATGTCGGCTGCTCTGAACCGACCTCTTATCACCGTTTCCAACTCCAAGATCTTATTGGTGCTCTTTTACCCGCTCAACTCCTGTGCCAATCCATTCTTGTATGCCATATTCACAAAGGCCTTCAGAGGGGACATATTCATTCTCCTCAGCAAGGTAGGACTGTGTCAGCAGCAGGCACAGCTGTTTCGAGGCCAGACCGTCTCGTCGAAGGGCAGCAGTGGGAATTCTCTGGTGCGGAGGGAAAAGGTTAGGAAAAGCAGAAGCCTCAGACAAGAAGAGGTACCCATCAACCTGAAGAGCCTGTCCAGACAAACCTATCACCCAGGAACCACACCTGACGATAACCAAGACCTGGACACGTGAGCTGACCATCAGCCTGAGGAAGAAAAGTCAAGAAAGGTTCATTTTGATGAAGCCTTGAAATAGTTCTGGTCAGATCTGATAAAGTATTAATCAGAAAGCTCAGTAATCTGCGACAGACCCTGTTTATGGAATTTCAGTCACTATGAATTTAATTAAATGCTATCCAAGTTGTAGTCCCCTGTATTTTAATAGCATTTGTAGTACACCCCTGAAAGTATTTACTAAGTAAAATAGAAAAGCATAGACAAAAGTTTCTTTCTTCTATATTTAGCATAGGTTATATATTACAAATCAGATTAATTTGAGCTATTTGAAATCCATGATTTGAACGTATATCGTCTTCAACTGCCTGCTGCCTCAGTGACGATCAACTGTGGAAACTTCATACATGCACCATTTATTTAAAGTATGGGACAATAGTTTTATTTACCATCATTCACAACTCTGTAGATTATAAAAAACAATACAACAGCCACAGAAAAACATATGGATTTTGTCCATATTTTAGCCTATGCTTCTTCTGGGAAATTGAGTCTGTGCTTTAATTTGATGTTTTAAAGCAGATACAAGTGTTCAACAGTGTGCATAAGTCTTTGGAAACCTTGTTTTAGTGGCATGTGTGGATAATAATAAAGTACTTATTCACTTCTGTTCTTCATAGTATTGAATTTTGTGGAATGTAATTCTATATGGGAGCTTTTTGTTTGCTGATTCAGCTTACAGCAGTGCAACGATACAGTTGAGTTAAAAATCATTCATACCCCTGGCGTAGTTAGGCTTAAAGTAATCTTTTAAGTTTAACAGCATGTTTCTATGGGCAGGAAGCAATACGGATGCTTTGGCGTGGCCCAATCGGAGCCTTGACTTGAATCCGCAGAGGATTACATGATGGCAAGGAGGCTTTCTAACTTTTAAAGCGACGAGTGAAAATAGAACAAAATCAAGCGAGAGATATAAGGTGAAAACATAAACAGAAAAGACAAAAGTGTTATGGAAAGCAACAACAAAGGAGAGACTGTGGAAGTGTGTCTGAAGACAGGGACACTTTCGTCTAAGAGGGCACACATGAAAGCAACCACATCCCCAAAGCCCATTATGCGTGTGAAGCACAAAACCTGCACAATGTACCTTACCCACAGAAATGCTAGCCACATGCACGTCATGCACAACAGAAACCACAATGTTGCACCTGAGGGTCAGTTTCTGAGAGTGTATATAAACTGCTGGCATTAACTGTAGCTGTTGACGTTTAGGGAAAGTTGTGAAGGTTTTGGAGGGAGTCGTCCTTCATTCCTCCAGCGGCCTTGTTCAATATACCAGTAACTCTTAACGTGAAAGCAAACTCACCATCCTTGACAGTTGATACAGACTTCTTAAGTTTAAAAGCCTCACATTGACTCCAAATTTTTTCATTCGGCCATTAAACCTTTTACCAGAAATGATTTGGCCCGGCCTTGTGGGCTGCTGGGAATGTAATTCAAGTTTCAAGATTTTAGTTATGGAGTCGGGGATTCTTTCTTGGGCTACGCCCTCTCAGCCCATGTTGATGGCAAGTTAACTTCACTGTGGACAGGGACACTGGTGGGACAATAGCCTTGCTGGATCCCTGATTTTTTGTGGACACCAAAAGCAATTTCTCTTCATCAGATGTTGAGAGTTTGGGAGAAACGATTGTCCAACTGGACAATGATTCAATCGCACATCCAAGCTGGTTTTGGAAAGTGAGTGCATATTTGGCTTTCTGAATGTGTGGTCAAAGCTTTGACCACAAAATGAAATTTATGAACTACCCCTAAAAGCTGAGGTTGCTAAATGTGACACATTACTAAACCTAAATGACCCAAAATCATAAAACTGGAAGGTTTAGTTTTAATAATAGAAGTCACATCAGCTCACGGCAATCAGTACTTGAGTAAGACTGTACAATTTCTAACAAGGCGTCTATATTTTCCACGTCTTCCAATCAGTCACTAAAAGCAGTCCAGCATTGAGATGTGGATCATTAGAGAGCTGAAGAGATGATTTACTTGGCTGATTTCATGAGAGCCTCGCAGCTTGTCCTGTGCTACTACAGCTCACAGTTCAGTCAAAGAAGATTGAAATCAAAGTAAGTGTAAACGTTGGGGAAACACAAAGCAACTGCAGAGTGTTTGACTCGGTGGCATGAACTTTAGAGTGTTTTCCTATTTGGGATTATGTGTAATTTCACTCTGAAACATGGGTAGACTCGTCGTCTAATTATTGGACGGAATGAGACTCCATTTATTTGAAAATTCTTCCTCCTGCTGGTTCTCAGGATCCGCCGATCATTCCTTTCCCCTTATTGCAAATAAACCAGTACCTGAATTGCTCCTCAAATAAGCAAGGCATGACCCAAGATGCACCTCACCCAGCAACAGATTTAGTTTCCACACGCAAAAAAACTGAAGGAAAAAGAAAAACTGTGGTTGTTTTAAGGAATTGGAGAAAGATTTAGCTCTTGAAGTCCTTGCCTTGATGTCGTCACTCCTTATGTTGCTTGGATGGTCATTGTGAAGCTCCTTTCTCCCAGAGAAAGCTCTTGAGTGTCAAGTGAAGTGGAGAGAAGAGTTGAAACATCTATTGATTCGCAAGTGGTTTCACTTCTACTACTTTATCAAAATATCCCACTCTAACATTTACACATTTTGCAACATTAAAATCTTAAACTGACATATTTTTATTGGGATTTTATGTGATGGACCGACACATAAGGGGTTTACAATATTTGTTTTGCAAACAAAAATCAGGGAAGTCTCCTGTTAATATGTGTTTAACCCACTTTACTCTGGGAACGGGAACAGGCTCGGCAGAATCAGTGGGGAAAAAAGACCCTGTTGAACTTGAATTCATTAAATCTTCTAGATTTAATCTAGGGCTTTCAATCCCCTAGATGTCCGAAATTACTTTTCTTGTTTATGTGTTTTTTCCTTGTTATGCTCTTGAGGGAGCACTGAGGGAACACTGGTTCTGTTAAACAGAATATCTGTTATTCTGTAAAAAAACAAATAAAAAGAAAGAAAGAAAAAAAAACTGGTCATAGCATATTATATAGACAGGATGTAAAAAAAATACAGAAATAAAAATAAGCCCTCTCCATTACATCCTGTAATCTCCATACATATGGAAAGCGTACCTGAAATTCCACTGTGTTCCCCAACAAAGAAAAAAGTGGGAAAGATGTGACCAAAAAAAAAAAAAAGAAAAGAAATTCCAGAAACATAAACTTGAGAGCTACATGAAGGATGGCTCTAATTGTTTGCCTGCTGATTTCTACGAAGGACTGTTTTGGCTCTTTCTAATGATCTCAAGATTTGCTTAATGGAAAGCACAAAACTGAGGTAAGGAGCAAGAATGCAACACAAGATTTAAAGCTTTGAAGAGGCATCATCACATCCAGATATCTGGTGTCGACCCGGGTAATTATAGACAGCTTCAAATGCAGCACAAAAGGATTCTCCTTAAAACCCCCGGAAGCCTCTAGGTGTTAACTAGCAGCTTTCTTTTGATTTCACTGGTCTAGATTGTGGGTTGGCAGAGCCCTGAAGTTAAAAAACATATCAAATAAAATGTAAACATCAACAAATACTATTGCAGCAAGTTTAGGTTCATCTCAATATGTTAGAATATCATCTAAAGATGACATTTTAGTGAAAAACTGAAACATATTACTTATTGTCATACTGTTAGCGTATGTCAACCGTGGCATCCTAATAGCTCAATTTCCAGAGATGAAATTCCACTGCAACACACCATGCGTTGTGGACAAGCACTACTAATCCACCTCATTTGCTATTGCCACTCCTCTTTCCGTCTTTGTCTGGTTGTATGGTTCGAGAGCCGTGCAGAGAGATGTTAGAGTTGGGGATGTGATCCTTTCCGATTGTGACTGATGAAGGAGACGAGTTGAACTTCCTCCTTCTCCCTCTGGGAAAATACAAAGTTAAGCTAGCTCCAAAGATGAACCGAGATTTGTTCGCATCTGACTAAAGCAAAATGTGTGAAACATCTGCACCCCAAGTCTGTAGATACAGATAATTCAGAAGGTCCGGCATGAAAAGAAATGATACAAGCGGAATCGTCTTTCTTCGCTTTAATTCTTATTTTTAAAACTAAGCAACAGTCAACAGTTCCTGATCAAACTCCACTGAATCCAACACCCGCTGCTAATTAGCAGTGACGGTGGCCAGAGGTAAACATCTCCACTGGCCAGCAGCTCAGGAGGAGCCACTTGATCAGAGGTGGCTGGGGAGCCATTACTCCTCCACCGGCTCTGTCCGAGGGTCAATACAGCCTTTGTGAAGTTAGACAGATGTTTTATTGAGCTTCCAATCCATTTACAATCAACTCCCAGAGTAGATTCAGACTCTGCCGTAATCCCAAACACCACCACACCTTTCCTCCTGAATACGCTGAAGGAAAGTCATAGGGCTTGAGACGGTTTAGGCGGGAGTTTAGATTAGAGAACAAACAGCATCACGACGACCATGGAAGAGAGTGGACGGGTCAGGGAGAAAGTTGTGAAGGAAGAGTTGGCTCAGAAAAAAAAAATAGCCCAACATGCAACAGTCAAAAGTCCAGCCCCATTCAGAGTCTGCTGCAAACGGTCCTTACAGCGTCAGTCTGACAGAAAGAGATGCAGAAACACAGACCCACATCTTTTGTTTCAAGATGACAGCCGTCGATGAGGGAGTACGCAAAACCCAAGAGGAAAGGCATGTTAGCGCAGTTTCAGCTAGTTACACACTTCACTTTGTGATCCTTGTTATTGCTTTTTGAACTTTGCTGCCATCTTCCACCAGTTATCTAAAGTTTCCTAAAATGTTCACTTCTAGCCACTTTGAGTGGCTGTCATTATTTACAACTCCCCAAAAATGACAGACTCCCAAAAACTTGAATTTATAAATACACTCATAAAATCAGTTGTATATCATGTGAATTTGTGTGATTCCAAAGAAATTTAAAGTGAATTTTAGGAAATCTGTGATGATAAAGTCACAATTTATTAAAAAAACAAAAAAACATTTATCTGAAAAGGGAAAATGAATGTCGTAGCATGTCATCCAAATGTCTTCAGGGTCATTGTGGATGCTGTGGACAGGAAGGGCCTCCACTATCAGTCAGTCTTCCAACCAATCTGAAAAGGCCTCTGACTGAAGACTGTTGGTGTACGACAGTTTTATCACCGTCGTCACATTCCAGGGAACAGACGCTATTCCACAGTAAAATGTCCTGGATGACACCATCTGGTGTTAGCAACCACTGCTAATCCACCTCATTTGCTTTTGCTGCTCCTCTGTAAAACTGCTGCCTGCCCATTACTAACATAAAGCATAACAAAGATGTTCTGCCACCAGGAGCGGCACAGTTCTGGGAATGAAATATGAAATGTCGAGGAAAAAAAACAACTCCAAGAGTGAGTCGAGAAACATTTTTATTTCAAACTGCTGTGACGGGGCACTAAAAACAAAATTGCAGAAATACACAAACCCCCCCCCCCTTCCCAAAGTTAAACTTACAGTGATAGAAAACGTATCATCTTAAAAGTTCTGAGTATAATGAAAGCACAGGAGAACATATAGTGGATGAAATGATTTCCAACAACATCATGTAGCTTTCAATCAACAGATGGAAAAAAAAAAACAAGAGAAAAAAAAAATCAAGAATAAAAAGGAACACTTATGAGATAATAATAAGAGCACAGTTTGGTGCTGAAAAAATAGAACATTTCACACACTTTTAGCAATAAATAGATAAGAACACCATCCTCGACGCTTATTCCTGTGACGCGTTGACGTTAAGGTGGGGGGGAGGGACGAAACTAATTTTCCTTCCAGGGAGGAGTGGCGCGCACATTCACACTGCTTCTAACATCTGTACAATCTGTCACAGTGGCTCTCTTTCACTCACACACACACATAGGACAGAAGACGCCATTATTGATTATTGGAACTGGCTGACCTCACAATACATCGATAAACTAACAGTGCAAATTTTTCTTTTTTTTTTTAGACAGCTGCAGAAAATTAAAACAAGAGCGCAGACAATCCACTGAAATGGCAAACTTCCCACTTATACAAATCTTAAATGAATTTTGTTCGAGTTTAGTTTAGTTTGGGGGGGACGGAGGGGTAAAAGATGGAATGAAGCTCCAGAGAAGCAAGAAGAGGGGGAAAAACTTCATTTGAATTGGAGACATATTATTTAAAACTTTTTTTAAGGATGTTATTTTACTTTCTTATTCTTCATTAACTTAAAAAAAAAAAAAAACAATAACAGAATAACTACAGTAAAACCCTCTGGAGCACCATTTTTGACTTAAACGTGATGAGAAACTACGACTCGACAACAACAAAAACAGAAGAAGAAGAAAAACAACACAAAAGCCAAAAGGTCCAAAGGTGATTGGGATCATTCTAGAAGGCAGCGCATTCGACTGGTGACACTCAGTTTGGACTTCCACAAAGACACGAGTCAACCCAGTCAGCCGACTACAGTGCATTAGAAAGATTAGTTTTCTCATCTATGGGCTTGTTGTGAACGACCTCGGTCCTCCTGCGGCCAGACGGGGTCACCAAACCCTGGTCCACTACACCCGTTTCATGTGAAATGCTTTTTTTTTTAGTGTGAATTCTGTCCAGAAAAAAAAAGGGCAGAGGAGCCCCCTGGAGGATGAAGACGGAACTACAAAAAAAGAAGAAAGAAAACTCTTCATTTCCAGCCGCTCCCTCCTTCCTCTCTTGGTTTCTCATCCCGCAAGGCCTAGATTGAGTGTTTTCACCCCCCCAAACAAGGCTGACATCCAGGGTTTTTTTTTTTTTTTTAAATCAGTACCTCCCCATCCTTTGGGTTCTAGGAGTTCTCTCCAGTCACAGAGTATGTAAGGAAGGATGCTCGACTGTCTTGTTAAATGGACAGGAGGAGTTCCAGAGTTTTTTTTAATTTTTTTTTTATGTTTTTGTTTTCTTTTCTTTTTGACTTTTCCTTTCTGCTTCTTCACCACTCGGCGTCTCCGGTGGCTTTGGAAAAGACGAAATCTCTGCCGTTGAGATTCATGATCCCGTCCTTCAGGTGAAATTTCCATTTGGTCTTACTTCTGTGAATCTGTAGGTGGGGGAGCGGGGTGAGGGGTACGGGGGAGAGGAAATGAGTCGGGGGCGTAGAGAACAGATGGACGGCATTTTTAGGGGATCAAATCTCTTCACCTCATGCACACAAGACGGATCACGCAGCTTCCCTCACGATGATGAGGGAAGCTGTAGGGCTGCAACTAACGACTAATCGATTTCTAACTTTTGGTAACCGATTAATCAATTATTTTGACATTCTACAAATTCTTTGCTTAACCACTGATGCCTTTTTTTTATTCATCATAGAAAATAAATGCATGAAAATATGAAAATAAATCAGTAAATTTCTGTCTTGCATTTTATTGCAAGACAGAAGATTGAACAGCACATAATTATTTGAGTAAGTCTGAACCTTGAGAAGACTTGACTTAAATACTTACAGACAAATTTGTTTTCATCTTGAATGCAAAATGTAGATGTTTGTATAGCTTTGGCTTAATTACTGCTCTCAATATGTTGATATTCTTAAGTAAACTGCATTTTTAATCCATTACTAAATTAGACGATCATTTCACCGATCGATTAATCATGATTAATCGTTTCAGCCCTAGTGTCTTACCTTATCGTACTGGCACACCACAACATTCTCTGTATCAAACAGCTCCTGATCTTCGTCTTCACTGACGTCGTCTTCGCTGTTCAGCGGCTCCTAAATCGGAAACCAAAACCCATCAGCGTCAATCTTCTGTTTCTGGTCTCCGTAACAACACAAGGCGGCCATGTTTGGGGTAACAGAACAGAGAGCAGAGAGGGAAGCCCACCTCTTCAACCTGTCCATCTTCGCCACCGTCCTTGTCTTTCTCTTCCTCCTCGTCCTCGTCGTACTCCTCCTCTTCGTCCTCGTCCTCTTCAGAGGAGGTGTCCCCCGCCCCGTCCACCTGGAGCATCATGGGAGGCTGCTGTGCCTGAGGTTGCGGCTGGCTCTGCTGCGGCGCCTGCGGGGGCGCCTGCGGTGCAGCTGCGCCCTGGGCTTGCTGGACCTGCTGGACCTGCTGGATCTGCGCTGCCGCCGCCGCCCCTCCTGCTGCAGCGGCCGCCGCCATCGCCGCCTGACCGGGCTGCTGCACCATGGTTGCGGCTTGCACCACCTGCTGGTGGAAAGGCAAGTTACAAATACATTAACCTTAGAAACTCCCAGCCAGCCAGTGGAGAGCGGCGGAGAGCTGACCTGCGTGTTGCCTTGGACTTTGTTTCCTGAAGCTAAGACGATCTGCTGCGGCTGGATGATGACTCCAGTCTGCTGGGGCAGACCTCCTTGGAGGGGAGCCAGCACCTAGAAAACAAGGAAAAAATAAAACATAAAAGTGAAGAACTCACCCAGCATGCCATCTTTTTGTCGCTCTCATATGCAGAATGACCTCTTCTCCTAACCTGCTGTATGACGGGAGCCTGAACGCCACCGGGCTGCATCGGCTGCTGCAGAACGATTGGCTGCTGGGACTGCTGGATGATGTACTGAGTGCCGTTGGGGGCACGCACCACCTGCAGGATCTGACCTGTATCAGCAAACACAAAAAGTAAAAAAACAAAACCTCCTGACAAAGACCAAAACAAGTTGCAGCTGAAAAGAAATTGTTTAAAGGGCTAATATTGGTGCAGATGCATGCGAGTGCTTTACCTTGGCTGGTGATGATCTGCTGGTATGGGGTGACCCCTGTGGGTAAAGCGAGAGTGGCTGCAGTAGCTGCTGCGCTCTAGAGGAGGAAGGTGGGGGTGTACACAAAACAAAAAAGATACGGGATTTAAAAAGTAGAAAACAGGAAGGGGAAAAAAAATTTAACTAGACAGTTTCCCCCTTATTCTGACGGCGATAAACGCACCATTTGTTTCACAGCAGTCATGAATGCATGTAAATATTGTCTGAGGGAAAAGAACAACATCTATTCAACAGGTAGGAGATACCTGTTGAATATTTTTATTAATAAGCTTTTTTTTTTCATTAAGTGAGACGAAAGCTGATGAAGCAGAGTGAACAAAAAACACAAAACAACCACAACTTTAATACATTTAATATTAAATCAATTACTCAGATTGATTGTTTTTCTTAAGTCTCTCTTTTTGCCAAAGACTGGATGACAGAAGTTCTTCAGTCTGGTTCGTTGGCCTCAGCTAGTCCACGGTTCGAGTTTGTTTACAGAGGCTTTATTGTTCACTTTATTTGTTGTTTTGTTTAATTATTTAGGATATTACACATGTCTTCCAGTTCCAATGTTAAATGTTTGATAATGATTAAAAGTTTGTTGATCTTTCAGAGGGTGAACGTCCATCATTAGCGTTGTATTACTGGAAAATGGTCTCGAAAACAACAGTGATAATGTTTACTCCCACAACTTCTGGGACGACGCAGCGTCCGGGATTCAGGTTCTGACTTGGACTAGGCCATTCCATGTTTGATTCTACACGGGCTCCGTGTTCAGGGTTGTCCAGGCGAAAGACGACCACTTCATTTTTTAAATCTGTCTGATCAAAATCTGTTATGCATGAATTTAATGCATGAATTAAATTTGGGAGAGGAGGAAAGTAAAAAAAAAGAAAAAAAAAGAGAAAAAGCAAATTGGAAATAACCAGCACTCCAAAAATGTGTAAAGGTTTTAATGTGGGCAAAAAAGAATGAAAAAAAGAATGCGTACAAGCTGCTGACGGCCAAAGAGTTTTCTATTTTTTGCCCGCATTAAAAACTTTACATATCTTTGGAGCGCTGTGCTTATTTCCATTTTACATAAATAAAGCTTCCTTGCCACCATCATTTCTAAACAGCCGGCATGACGTGTGCAGGTTTGTCGTCATCCAATCAGAGCACCTTCTTCCGCATATTTGTTTTGTTCCTCTTTTTTGCTTTGTTTGTCACCTGGCCTGTGGCAAACTGCCACTACTGTCAGCTGTTTTCCTAGTACAAGCATTTGGAAAAACCTGCATCGTTCCAACTGAGCAAGTCATAAGAGATGTATAAATATGAGATTAATTTATAAAAAACAACAATAACAAAAAAACAGCGTCTCACCATCCCCGTTGCACTCATGTGCTGGAGAATCTTCGGATCCTGAACAATGACTTGCTGCGGGGTTGCTGTAGGGCAAGAAGAAAAAAAAGAAGAAGCATGTTCAGCTCAACATCATGGCTCTCAAGGCGACTATTATTATTGTTATTACTAATATTACTCATAAATCAAAGATGCATTCATTTCCACTGCATCTCCTCGAAGAATGTGTTGTAAATGCGTCTGCCTACCTTGCTGCTGCTGGGGCGGCAGGATGACCTGCTGGGCCTGCGTCGGCTGCGTCACCTGCTGGACCTGCGGGACGTGCTGAACCTGCTGCTGGGTGGCCTGCAGGGACGCCTGCTCGTCCGTGTGGAAGCCCTCCACTGCCTTGGACTGCAGCAGCTTGTTCTCCCACAGCTGCGGCATCGAACAGACGCTTTAGAGGGGCTAAACAGGGTGGAAGGAGGGCGTGCAACGTTTTTTGGGGGGGTTTACCGTTTTCAGCTCCAGGAGGACCTGCTCGTCCACTCCCTCGTCCAGGAACAGCTCCCGCACCTCGTTGATCACATCTTCGATTACACCCCTGTATAATCTAGGCTGGGATGAGGCAAACAAAACATTTTGATTTTAATAGAGGATGCAAAAGAGGGCTCAACTGATGTTAAATAACATATTTTGCAAGATTAATAATAAGTAACTGGCAATTGGGAGAAAAAAAAACAACTGAGGATGTGATGTTAAAAAGAAAAGCCTTTTAAATAGCCACAATGTTGACTTTAACATGTAATGAGTTAAAATACATTGCGTCCCAGCTGGGAGGCACAGCCAGGATGAACGTATGGATGGATCATGGCAGCTGAGCCTCCAGTGTCATCCCCACTCCACCAGAACTGAGCAACAGCGCTCACGACAACAAACACTGTTAAAATGTCCACGACGCTGCGGGGACAGCCTGGGTCCGGGAGCGGCCAGCCGCCGAGGCCGCCCCCGATGTCCGCGGCGGACAACTCGGGTCTTCTCCTTCCTTCCCTCCCCACTCGGCCCCCGTCGGTTTCCTCCACTATTTAAAGCACAGCGTGGTGTTTATATGTAGAGCCAGTGACGTAGCGTCGTGTAGCACCGTCCCATCCCGGCCGGTCTATATTAGACGGCCAATATGGCGCTATAAAACCAGGCAGCGGAGAGGAGGAGGGCCAGAAGCGCGAGAGAGGAGAGCAGACCCGGGGAGGCCATTTTACGGAGCAGCGCGTGCAGCCGCCTTCTTCCGCGCCTCGTGAGGAGATATCCTCCCGTGTTTTTACCTAAAAATATTCGGCTCAGACGAAAGCGACTTGACTTTGACGTTAGGGAGCAGGACTTATTTGGCGTTTTGTTTGTTTTTTGGGTGGATAAAATGTGTGGTTTAGGACGTCTTTTCGGCGCCCTCTCGTCGTGGAAATGGTGGACAAAGACGAGGCAGCCGACCGACCGTCGAAGACTTTCCACAAAATTGAGGCTTTAATGTTGTGAAAATTAAGCTTATTTAAGCCAGAGTGGATAGTGACTGTGCTTTGGGTACATCTGCGTTTCACAAGTCTTTTGTAATATTAGCCAGCTAAACGTTAAAATATCTCAGATCTCCAACACAAGTAAAAAAAAAAAAAGAAAGAAAAAAACTAGCAAACAAATCAAACTAATTTATAAAGCTTTCACCTAACGAAATAAACAACTTTTAAATTCTAATCTGCATTAAACAACGTAATTCTTTAGTGTGTGTTTTTTTGTTTTGTTTTGTTTTTTGTTCAATTCTGCCCCTGCAATAGTATCCTGGTTTAACAGCTCGAGCTTCGCAAAAATGAAAAAAAAAATAATAATAATAATGGCTGCTTGACTGAACGTTGATTCTGTCATTTTAATGGACTTAAAACAGTGGTGAGTTGGTTACAGCACATTTATCTGACTGCGAGAAATAAAGTTTACCCCCCGCCCCGCGGCCCCATTCTTCCCCTCTCACTGACAGTCCTCGGAGATTGATCCTTACCACTTGGTTCGAGTTAGCCGAGCTCGCCATTATACGCGTAGTGTACAAACCACACGGAAATTGGCGAGAGACAGAGGCAAAGAAAAAATAAAAAATACGACAAAAAAGACTTAAAACGACTGTGAGCGGTACTTTGAAAAGAGCCGGTATCGCTTTTGTAAATAAAACACAGTTTTTTGCGGTCTTATTTACAATCCCCGGGCTGCGACTCCCCAGCCGTCTTCCTCCCGTCGTTGTCCTGCTTTATATACTGAGCGATGGAGCTGCGAGTGCGCCGAACATAGGGCAGGGTCAAGTGTCGCATATCGCGAGACTGCAAGAGGGAGACGATGACTAATCGCCATGGCGGCCGCTGGGAAACGTAGTTCACACGTGAAACGGGCGTAAATAAAGCGACTCCGCTGTCGCATTAGTTTAAATCATGCTTTGTGATGTTAATTTATTTAATTAGGCCAACTGAAAATAACAAGACTTAATGTATGTCAGGAATTAATCACATTCTGCCAGGAAGTAGGCATAGTTTACATCAGATGCTAATATATGAAGATATTTACTGCTAATAATAAATGCTAATAATCATATTTTTAATTCCATAAATAGTAACAATGGAAGAAAAGGCGTTTTAGAAGAAATGTTATGTAAAATTCACAAGAAAAAAACTTTCTGGTAAAAAATAAATGACACTGTCACATTAATTATATGTAGCATTTTCAATTAAATTGAATTGAATTTAAATCAACATTCTTCCCTCCACAGATTCTGACTCACATTAATTTCAAGATTAGTCTCAACATCAGTCAAAAGGAGTATAAATGGGTAAATAAAGATTGAACATTTATTTTGGAGGTTTTCACTGAATCGTGTAGTTATTTGGTGCTGCCACCAGAGGGCGAACACACCACATAAAAGGAGAACCGCATCTCTTTGCAATTCCAGAGCACAATATCACAGCATCCAACTATTTTAAATGGCGTTCATTAACCAAAAAAAAAAAAAAAAAAAAGGAAGAAAAGTGATTTATTTTTTTTAACCTTCACGATATGCAGACATCCTTGTGAGCAGCTGAGGAAAGTAACAACAACAACAATGAATATATATACATTAAACCTTTGCAATAAATCCAAGCTGACAGAAGAATCGTAACCTCCACTTCAGTCTCCATGGAAACTTGCTTCGCTGGTCATTCTGTGGTTGTGGATGATATGGAGCAGGGGGGGAAACGAGGAGGGTAACCCGTTCTGCAGCGGTCCACCTGACGCTTCGGCATGGCACCCTTTTATTATTGTTCTTATTATTAATATTATTATTAAGGTCATCCACCACGTTCCCTTGAATCCACTCACCTTTCTGTTTGCTGCTTTCAAGATTGTGAGGTGAAACATGCTCGGAGGCCATGTGACTCATCTGGAGTGTTTAAGCAGAAAAAAGTCGGCCGCGGCTGTTTCCTGAGCATGCCCTCCGAAAGATGTTGAAAACGTGCATCCCTCCCCCCCCAACCCCCCCAACTGCACGCACCCCTGTTCTTCTTTGCTATAGTTGCATAGCAACAGAGGAGCTGCTGGCTCCAGTTGTGTTGTGGTGGGAGCGTGCGGCACAGTGGCTCAAGATGAAGCCGGTCTCGCCGCTTCAATTATGAATGGGCTTCCACCGCCACACGACTCCGAAATGCCACCACTTAGACTGAAAAGGCATTGAGGAACTCTTCGGTACTCCTAACTGTTTCCACACGCACAACCTACACGTACACACAGTTCTCTCCCCAAGGTGGAGGTGGGCAAGACTTTAATCGCAACGTATTGAACTTAAACGATTAGAGGAGGTAAATGAATAATTAACTGGGAAGAGGAGCGGCGGTTATGATAAGACCCTTGTTGATGGGGAATGTGCGAGGTTAATGATTGGGGTCAGGCTGGAGAGCAAATTAAAGAGTTCTCAAGTCTCACAAAGGCGGGCCCCCGGTAGCGGGGGAGAAGCGGCGCAAGTGTGGGAAGCGGCGCGAAGGCGAAGAGAGGCCTGCTGCTTTCTCGTGCTTCATCCTCGACTACATTTAACTTAAGATTCGGAGTGGAAAACAATTAAATGAGACCCAATACGGTCTGGTCTTCTGTCAGCTCAATGGATTTACCCTCGAGTAATCGAAGTGTGATGGAATGTGCAGTGCTGAATATATATATATATATATATATATATATATATATATATATATATATATATATATATATATATATATATATATATATATATATATATATATATATATATATATATATGTAGCAAACAGACTGAATGGTAATGGCGAACCAACCAGACATTGTCGTAGTGGATAAAAATCAGAGGAAAGCCATTGTGGTAGATGTAGCAATACCAAGTGATTGCAACATCAGGAAAAAGGAGCACGAGAAACTGGAGAAATACCAGGGCCTCAGGGAAGAACTGGAGAGGGCCTGGAAGGTGAAGACCACAGTGGTGCCTGTGGTCATCGGGGCCCTCGGGGCAGTGACCCCCAAACTGGAGCAGTGGCTACAACAGATCCCAGGAACAACATCAGACATCTCAGTCCAGAAATGTGCAGTCCTTGGCACAGCCAAGATACTGCGCAGAACCCTCAAGCTCCCAGGCCTCTGGTAGAGGACCCGAGCTCAGAGGATAAGAACCACCCGCGGTGGGTGAGAAGGGAATTATTTTTTTTTTTTTATCCATAAATTTTCCGGTCACCCTTCTCCCTAACGGCCACTTTATAGTCACAAACTTCTTTGTGTTGATTTGTTTAATAAAGACAAAGTTTGTGGTTGCAATATGAGAAAATGTGGAAAAAAATGTTAAAAAGTCAAAGAGTTTAATACTTTTATGCGACAGTGCTTACTTTCTGATTTCTTATTTTTATGTAGTTCCGTTCAGAAATAGTTTATCTCAAAAGAAAATAAAATGCTGTAATTCAGTCGATCCAGGGAGCAGGTAGCAGTCAGTCTTGCAACGAATTTGAAGAAGACTCTGACTTGAGGACCCTGTTGCTGTGCCACCTTGTTGCCACGGTTACACGACTGTCTGAAGGCACAAAAGTCAGAGCGATAATCTTTCCAGCATCCAAAACTAGAGGAAACCCTCGTCCAATGACAATAAATCACCGTCCATTGAGAAATAAACAGCCAAGCTTCTCTGCAACTTGTATTTTTTTTATTATTGCAACCAACTGGAAGACAATACATCACATAAACATCATCGTAGTTTCTCAGAAAATGGAAAACAAAACAACAAAGAAAAGAAAAACGACATTTATATATTTTTTGCCACGGCATTGGACAACGTTGATATTTACATGTAGTGATGAAGTAGGTCTTGAAATCATTCTTTGGCAACATGATTGCACAATAAGGAGAGAACCGAACACTTACTGAGATAAAACCAAACCAATCAAAAAACTAAAAGTAGGAACCAACACCCGGGTGCACTCCGAATCAAATCTCGCAAGTCATCGACGGCTTTGACCTTTGACATCTCGAACCTATGGCTTTCCAAGATTCAGCTCTGCAGAAACAATGGCAGTATTTTAAGGAATTTCGAACGAGAGAAATAAGAACAATAATAATAATTTAAAAATGGGATTAAAAACTAGAAAAAGCAAACAAAAAAGTTGGCAAAAACCTTTTATTTGTTTATGAGTGGGTTCTGTTCAGCAGGGGCGAAAAATTAAAATCACTAATCTTGATCGCTTTCTCAGGCAGTGGAAAGAAATTCATTTGAGGTTTTTCTCGGACGTTAAAAGCCGGATTTTATCTTCACGACAAAATACAAGGGGAGTCGCACTAAAAAAAACAAAACGAGCCTTCGTTAAAAAACCGACTCTTTTTTATTTTGCTTTTTAAGAGTGTGTGTGTGGGTGTGTGTGGGAGGGGTTGTTACGTCGAACGCAGCCCAGTGATCGTCGACCCGGGCCGGCGGGAACGCTCAGACAGAAACGAGACGGATGGCACACAGCCAGACGCTCCGACTGCGTCTCCTCTTGGCCTTTTTTTTTTTTTCCCCGTATGCACGGAATGGAAAGTCAGCGATGCATGCTACAGGTGGCAAAAGGAGCATACCGGTGAACGGGACATGCATTTGTTTTTCCGGCTCGACCTGCTCACAGCCGCTCAGTGTCTAGTCAGCTTACCAACAACAACAACAAAAAAAAAACGAACACGCACACCTCTTCCTTCTCTGCTACTCTAAACAACCCAGGCTGGCAGAAAATTAGCACTTTGACGCGCTCTTCTTTAATGTTTCACATCATTTCTCATAAAAGAAACAAAGCAGACTGTTTAGGAAAACAACAGAAAGGCACACTTTCAACATTTTGTGTTTTAAACAGATAAATCCAATTCACTCTTTTGACAGTAAGGTACAATTATCTAAAAACAGGAAGCGCCACATACGGTGTCTGATGGGCCTCATTGTCGAGTGCGTGTGTCGCCGCATGTTGGAGACAAACAATTGAAAAAGTTCCTATGTTGGAAACACTTGGAATTTTTTTTTAATCTCTTTTGACTTAGGGGAAGGAACGACCCCAAAATTGAATGGAGGTGATAAAATACAGTTCATGCAGACTCAACAGTAGCTTGCTGTTTGTGAGAATAAAGTGTGTCAGAAAGGAAAACGCTGCCGTCTACAACACTTTTCTGTTATGTTGGTACAAAAACGCTAAATAGCTTCAGCTGTTTCTCCGTGTCGGAGCCAATTGGAGAAGAGAAATTAACTGTAACTGCAGTTTGGTCGTATATGAAGATTTGTTACCTTAAAGTTCTGTTTGAGAGTGAAACAGCATGTTGGTTTAAGGGACAAACTTCAGACCTCTCTGGTTCGGCTGACTTCAAATTTTACTGGCCAGGATGTCAAACCCAGGCGTGAATCCGGGTCGACCCACGCGGTGCAAAAAGGCCTTTAGAGAATTTTAATTTTGCAACAAAAGTCATCCACAGAATCCCAATTTCTACAGCTACGCCACTGTTGTGAAATTGAACTCTAACATAAACAGGTATTGAATGCGTGCATGGTTTGGTAACATAAAGTTAGCTAATCTAAGGACATCAGATTAACAACACCAGTCAGAACTAGAGGAGAAATCTGAATCGGAATTACTGCTAGTATTTTTGTCACAATTGTAGTGAATTACAGGCCCACCAATCTTGAAATAGCTTTTAACTCCTGCCCTGGGGTGCCGGTTTGTTAGGTCTCTGAGCTCCAGCTCTCGGACGACATTTCTCCCGACTTCCTCCTCCTCACTGTATGATTAACCCTTCCAGACCAAATGTAGTGCCTACGATCCATCCAAATGTGCAGTACCGTAATTCCTTCAAACTATCTGAAAAATTCCAACCGTTTCTGAAGGGGGAGACGTTGCGCTTTCCGGCCGATATTGGGATATTACGGTAATTTCACTCCCTGCGGTTGCATCTTTTACTAGATGGTAAATTGCACAAATAACTCGCTAGATATGGAAAGTTCCAGTCGTCACGGATAAACGGGCAAATATGTTTACTCACAGGACATTTAAAGAACAATTAAAATACAATTTAAATAAGCAAAAATATCCAGGCGGACATTTGAAACTTAGGCCTTAAGGGGTTAATCATACAATTTTTCACATTATGACCTCTAGCTGGACACTTTGCAATCACAACACTCGTCTTTGGTGCCTTTGTGTTTCGTACTGATGCCTGTGTTTGGCGTCGCTCTTCGGGAACGTTTGGCTGCGTCGTCGCTTTGCAGAATCTTTACACCCTTCTTGATTTTGGTCAGAAAAACGTTAAGAAAATAATGATAATAATAATAATAATAATATATGCCCTCAAAAGTTTCCTACTGTGTTTTTTGTCCTCTAAAATGGCAGCAAACCTCTTCTTAAATTAAAGAATTTAAAATACTGTATTTAATTTAGAAAACAAAATTTCTTCCTCTTCGTTTCCTATAAGGTAAACATTTTTTTCCATTTTGAAGGGGGGGAGGGAGGAATATGGGATTTATTCAGGACACCTACAGAGTTTTCCATGCCCAACTGATTCATACATTTACACTGAACAATGTCAATGGAAAGTAAGGACACATGTACATCAACACGCCAGAAAAGAGAAAAAAAATCTTCCCCCCTTTAACAAAAAATAAAACCAAAACAATACTGTTATAAATAAATATAGGTGGCGCTCTGTTGTGTAAATAGAGCGACTGACGGCAGGCAGGCACAACGTTAAAGGGTGTGTGTGTTCTCGGACACACTGGCTCACACACTCCACAGACGAGATCTGTAGTGACACACCGGGGGTGGGAAGGAATGTGGGGATAACACTGAACACCAACAAGAAAAACCTACAATAAAAGAAAAAAAATCACAAACAAAAACAGAAAGACAGTCAGGTAGAGGAAGACAGAAGCCCACCCTCCCCATAAAGAGGTGGCACCCTTGGGGAAGGGGGTGCAAAGGGGATTTTCTAATTGTTCCTGCCTGTAGACGTGTCGTTGAAAAGCCCACTCCGACAAATCAAAAACTAAAACGCTGAAAAGAAATAAGACCGACAGGCAGAAGTAGACGGAAGCCCACCCTACACCCCCCCATCCCGCCACCCCTCAAAAGAGGCGCTTCTGCTGGCCCTGACATCCGAAGCCTAGAGGTTTCACCACCCGCCCCTCTACGGGGGTGGAGGTCTCTAATCTACGTTCCTGCCTGAAGACAAGCCCACTCCGAAGAATAAAACAACAACAAAAAACCCTGATAAAACAAAACAAAAAGAACCTCCATAATCACAGGTATAAGAATTGGCAGAAAAAAAAAATCTTTTTTTTTTCCTTTCCTCTAGGATCAAGGTTTATATGAAAATAAGTCATGCTTCATGCTAAATACATCGTTTATCTTACATGAATCTTTGAATAAAAAAGATTTTGCTTCTCATCTTATTTACAAGCACCCATGCAATATAACTGAGAAAGTCCTGCAGGTCAAATTGCTTCAATTAAGAAAAAGGGAGAAAAAAAATAAAATATTTTCTAACCTTTGTACAGAGTTGCCCGCGCGGGACAAATTGCTTATATCTTTATGAAGGTAGAGTGAGGGGGTTTGGAGACGGGGGACACGACGGACAGGAGAGGGCCGAGCCCAGCGGGTCGGACGTGGAAAGTTGGCGTTGTCGGCTGGACAGGAAGTTGTGGCAGCTACTGGGTATAGCTATGATCTCTGAACGGAGGTGCTGACGACGTCTACGTGATGCAACAAGAACAACAAAATGAAGGAGATATTGCCTCAGACCCGGCTTGCTATCTGTCTCTATTGTGATAATCATGACTTCTTTTTTTTTTTCTATTTTTTTATTTTATTTCAAGATATTTTATCCTTAAATACTATGAGTGCTCTCGAAATAAACCAGGTTTTTTTTTCTCCATGTCAGTGGCATAAAATAATTTTAAGTGCATTGAATATACATCACATTGGGTTTTACTTTGACACTTGAGGTCACTCCTCTCTTTACGATGCCTTCTCCGTTTCTTTTTTTTTTTTTCCTTCTTCTCCGTCGGCTGTCGCATCGGCTACATGAAGCAACCTGGTCGCGTATCTTTGGCACAGTCTCACGTTTGTGCTCGTGGGTGTAAGAGAGCGATGCCCCCCGCCCCACCCGCCCCCCCAGGCCGCCCGAAGAGGCGGGTCTCCGCCGCGTTAGCTGGCATCGCTGAGAGATTGCTACAGATTCAATATGGGAAAAACAAAACAAAACCCAAAACAAAAGAACCGAAACCAGGAAAGGACAAACAGCCATCCTGCGCTCGCTGCGCGGCGTACTTCCTCTGCTCGCCCCGAATTAGTGACAAAACATGCTTTTTTTTATGGCTTTCATCCCCTTTTTAAAACGACAACAAAAAACCCAACATAGACACATGAGAGATACCCATTGATGTTAGTGTTGCTGAACATGTAGGAAAACATTGATTTTTGATATTGCCACAAATAAGTAGGATTCACCTAATGCCCTGCAGATAGATAGAGGGAGATGACGAGTGTCTGTCGAGACTAATGCTGTAGTAACGTTACCTGTTGACCTATTTGTGTACTCGTGTGTGTGTGTGTGTGTGTGTGTGTGTGTGGGGTGCGTGTTGGGTGTGCGTGCTCGGAGGTGTCTGAATGAGTATGTTTTTTGTTATTTTTTTAGTTTCTTAGGGTCTCTTTCTGCTCCTTCTGGCCCTTGGCGGCGCGGTTTGTGATATTGTTGAGGCAGGCTCTGACGCCGGCCAGGTGGAGCAGCGACCCCGCCGCCTCCTTCATCTCCTCGTCGTCGCTCTCCGGCGGCTTCTCCGGCGCGCGCCGCTTCTTCAGCGGCAGCGTGTCGCTAATGCCCCTCGCTCGGCTTTTGGTCCAGGGCAGGCTGCTGCCCGGCAGAGTCCCGGCTCCGGCCGCCGAGCTGCGTCTTTGTCCGCGCGGGGGCTGCTGGGAAACGTAGGCGGCAGCGGCCGTGGCTATGTGAGAGTCCAGCGGGATCTCTCGGGGCTCCGGCTTGACGTCTGACTGGATCTCCACGGCGATGATGTCGTCGTCTTCTAGCGCGGAGGAAGGGTTGGTGATCTCGGAGGGGGACAGGCTGCCGGGGGACTTGGCGGTGCTGTAGGTGTGGTCGTCCTGGAGGTCCTCGCCGCAGGGGCTGGGGGAGTAGCGGGACGGGCTGTCCTTTCCAAGGCTAAGGAAATCTCCCAGGGATGATCTGGACATGGAACAGGTGTGCATAATGTTACTTCTTTGGTCGGGAAATCAAAATCAAGTTCATCAAGTTGTATCGCACATTTCAGGAACAACGAGGCAGTTCAAAATGCTTTACACCATAAAAAGACAACTCAGTACATGTGTCAAATGCAAGGCCAGGGGTCTGAATCCAGTCCACCATAACCACCTTCAACATAACATACCGTGAAATTACATCAATCAGTGTCTCCAGTTTTTTTATGATTCTGTAATTGAAGAAATTTCTGCGACAGATTCCCTAACTTTTTCACGCTACTTTCTTATTTGTGAGTATATTTCAAGTTTTCCACAAAAACGATCAAACGCATTGACGTTACACTTTTATGCGTTCTAGGGGAATTTATTTGTTTATGATAGAGCACAAAGTATTTTTTGTGTGACGTGTAAGAAAAAGGACGCATCAATTTGGACAACACATTTGTAGCAAACAAATGAAACCCAATGCCTTCAGACTTTTAATTAATGACACGACTGCAAACCAAGAAGCTTCAGTCAACGAATCAGCCAATATATCAATGGTAACTCAGGACGAGTGCAAAGCATTCTGGGTAAATACAACCAAAACAAATGTCTAGTCTTGCGCGAGCAGGAGAAAAGACTCATTGTTTGTTACCAAGGACAAAAGAGAAATCTTCGCAAAATGTTTCGTTTACATTTTACGAAGAGGGAAGTTACGCTTATGTCGTCTTCTGAGGTTCTTGTATCGTTTCCCTCAGTGGTTCTTGGTGCAGCAGCGCCGCAGGATTTTCCAAAGGATTTGGATTGTTTGACACAGTGCAGTGTGAAAGAGAACCAGAACTGCTGAATGCTGCAACACCAGTCTTTAGTAGAGCCGAGTCTACCAAGCTATCAAGTGTGATACCCCCTTTGATGGTATCCTTAGAGTTATCAAAGTGAAGGAGGCTGAACGCAAATGGAGACCTCACTTTAGTTATTTAAAGGGACGGTATGATGGGTTTTCCTTGTATCATTTTGTAGCACAAGCAAGTGAATATGTTGTCATAAAAATGCTGTATACATCAGACATGACTTAAAAGACATTTGATTACATGATTTAACAACTGGAAAATTGAGCCTCTGTCTCTTTAAGAAACTCCAGCAATTTCTGAAACTCCGCCTTCAGGAAGTCATCACAACATGGCTCCTCTGTTAACCCCTTAACATTTTTACCAGTGTTTCACTGAGATGAGCTCCTTTAAGAAGCTCAGCAGAAGTGTGGTTCTACCAGGTGTTTGCTAATTGTTGCTGGCTAGTCTGAAGGAGCTGAGTGTGTTTTGCAGAGTTGAATGGTTGCCATGGAAGCATGCATGAAAGAATCAAAGCAACACTCCAGGTGTGTTTTAGCTGAGGGAATAAGATTATAACATGACATGAAACTAAAAAAAAAATAGTCAATTTTACATGGTACTGCACCTTTAAACAACTCCCAATTAAGAACTGATTTATATTGATCTATCAGAAACGGATCAATTTCTGAAAAGTTCAAGGGATGCTCATACTTTTCAAGCATCATTCTCTCACTATTTTGCTGAAATAATGAGAGAATTGTGTTGTGTACAGCACTAAAGGAGGCGGAGTGAGGGGAGGTGTGGGGGAAAAGGGGGGGGGATATCCTGCAAAGCCATAAATCAGCAGCAGCTTCAGGAGCGTGCCTCGTCCCGCAGACATCCTCTCCTTCAGAATGAGAGAGTTAGCATATTAATATCTTATAAGCAAAACACGCACCCCTCGCAGTGATCAAATATTCACTGCATACATCCAGTGAGCCCTCGGCTATGTTTAATTCATTACACCGCGCCGACCATTATACTCTTATGCTCTGGTGATGGATGTGCGTGTCCGTGCATGCCGCATATGTTCTCCGGATCAAAAAGCCTTTCCCTCTAATAAACCTGTTTGTGTGTGTTTTTGAGGAAAGGAGCGCATTACATAAACACACCTGGATCAAATGTTCAGAGCAACGGGGGGAGCGTGTGAAAGCCTGACTTTTGGAGACAATAAAGATATAATTATGTAAACTACGAGTGGAAATTTTTTTTTCTTTTTTTTTCGAGGGTGTAGGTGGAGCCGTTTGCGCTGGGAAATCCCATTAATTATATGTCTAAGGGCAAAGTTTACCCACCTTATAGCCGAGGTTCTGCTCCCCACGGGGCTTACGGGAAGGGGTCTGATGACAGGGAAGAGGGCCTGGCTCCTGACGCGAGCGCCGTTTTGGATCACGCCTCGGGGAACTGGAAGAGAGAAGCATTTATAAACACTTAAGAAAAAAAAAAAAGAAAAGGACATCGATACAGATCCTTCCTGCAACCTGTAACCCTGAAATCAGTTTATGAAAGAGGGAGGGATAAAAATAGAGGAACCGTCTCGACAAAAACTGATCGAGTCTCGATGAGAATGCAGCAGCCGTCCGAGGAGGACGACGGGGCGATATTGATGAGCAAGGCGAGCTTAAATTGAGCGGAAAAGCGTCATAAATGAGTTAGGGCCGCTTTGATTCATTCGATTAGCCACGACCGCTTGGCTCGGCTAAATGCAGCCCGTCTGACGCCGTGTAGGGAGAGCGGTGGTGGCGGCATTTCAAACTGCACCTGAAGCACTCCTGTTTTGCTCTTGAGTCGGGGATTTGGGCAGTATTTACCCTACAAACAAACCTGCAGGTCGACGTCTCCACTCAATCAACGTCATGAGTCAGAGACCAGCATAGAAAACGACAATGTCCACGATAACCCACACCGTAAACTGATTTTTCAAGTAGCTGTACCCATCGTAAAACCTCCTCAGTTACCCGCTTTCCAAAAATAAACTATAAAAAATAGCTGATGCTCAGTAAATAAATGTGGTCCCAGCATTTTTGCTGGAAGCTTCTTCAATGATAGATTATAAGATATATTGTTATAAATTCAATTTTTAAGAAATTTTAAGACATATGTGACCAAAAGAACTCTAATTATGACAGGCAGTAGAAGTGAACCAGTGGTAAAAGTAAACGTCTTCCAGCCAATTAGTGATGCATTTGCAGTCACCAGTGACAGCGAGTGCAAATGATTCATTATTTGCAAAGGTATAAAAATGTATACACCTTTGCAAATGAATCAAATCAGGCTTATACAACTAATAATGGTTAACAAAGTTTTATTAGTCCTGCAAGAAGGTATAACGTCCCGGGAAAAAAAAGCTACTTACAAGATTCAATAATCCTGCAATAATAAAATTTAACACTTAAGGCCAAATTACCTTTTAGAAATATGAATTTAAGGCTTTTTAAATATGTGTCTGTAGGAAAGTTTATTATCTAAAGGTGGAAAAATTCAGGCGTTACGGCAGCAAGTTGAAGCATGCACATGTGACTGGCTTTGAGTTATTTGCAGGTTATGAAAATGTGAGCTTGAAGCTTTGCAATGTTGTCAGAGTCATAACAATCAAAAATAAATGTTAAAAATTGCAGAAGACATGGGCATTTGAATGTTGGTGCTATGAAAAACAGATTTCTAAGAAAGTTTCAAGAATAATTATTCACCCAAAAACAAAAATACTGTATAGTAAGGACAAATTTTATAATAAAAAAAGTAACACTGTACAGACATTAAAGACAACATGCTCAGAGTAAAAGGAATGTGCAAATTTAAAGCAGTAAAAGGATACTTTGAAGAAAGAAAAATGTACAAGATGTTTATTTAATTTTTAATATTTGGTCAGTCCAACTTTGTATTTGTTAAGTTTTGCAGTGCACAGAACAACCTGCCTAATAATGACCAGCTTAAGCCGGGATAAATTGCATTATTTCCTTTTCCCCTCCATCGGCTGTACTTAACTTAAAGGTGATCTACTGGCGATAATTTGGAGATGCACGCGTTCACGCTAATTATGTCCTTAGATTATGGTAAATGTCAACGTAAGGAGCAGGAAGTGTTAGCAGGATTGTAGATGGCTCCCAGTGGAACTGGGTTCAATTGCTACACCAGCTACATGAATTAAGACTCTTAGGACGAGATTCTGACTGGCCTAATCTGACCGAATAAGTGCGACCTGTTTCAGACGTGAAGACATTGAATAGTTGAAATAATTCACGCCATGTGACAAGAGCATTAAGAGTGATTTAAAGTCAATCGCCTTGGCAACAGGTCAGTTTTGATGAGATTCCACGTTCTTGGTGATTAAATAAAATCCATACCATGACGTTCAGAAGAAGTCAACTTGAACTTCTTTTAACTTAGTAATATCCATAAAGGAAAGATCTGAGGATTGCAAGTTCTACTAAGCTGTGGATTTCTGCACTGTTTCCATGTTTCCAGCTTCTGGGTTGCTGTGCTTGACAGATTGTTGGAAGTGAAAAATTAGAAAAAATAAATAAATAAATAAATAAATAAATAAATCGGCATAAAATTCTTAGCCCAACACTTACGTCTCCGCCAACTGTGCACTGCAACCCAGCTGGAAACAAAGAAGTCCGTTTTTCTCTTTTGCTTTTTAAAGGAAGACAAAATTGTGTTATTTTATTTCCCAAAAATAACGTAAAAGGAATGTTGCTGCTTTTGCATTAAGTAGCAAGCGAAAGTATTTACACTTCAAAAAAAGTTTAGAAAACCCAAATTCTAGTCAATTATGATTGATGTTATAAGGAGACCTTTCTAAAAGTATTTAAACTTATAGAAAAAAGTTTGATACCATATAAACTGTTAAGAGTTTGGGATCTCACTCAAAGTTTCTGTAAGAATAGAACTTTTAACAACTCTCATGTCACACACTGTTTTATCTGAGGAAAGCTCAACAGATACTGTCCAACTCATCCTGGCTTATATGCTCACCATACTGAGGCATTGTGTGAATAGTTCATAAAGTAAGTGCTTAAGAACAAACACCAGCCAATTTTCCAAATCTGTGTTAGAAACATGGAGTTTAAGAGCTGCACATTAATGCAAAAGTAAAATAATTCAAGCATTTATTTTACGCCTATGAAACCAGGCTTTACTGCAACCCTATTGAGTGTTGTGAGACTGACAAGAAAAAGAAAATACCGTATTTAAAGCTTTAATACTCAATGCCCATAAGCTAAATGTGTCTAAATATAAAACTAAAGTCAGAATTGAGAGAAACATAAAAATAAAACTGAGCAATTTCTGGATTTTCCGCCAAGGCCGTGCCGTCTAACGGCATCTGTCCTGATTCTGCGAAAGGACCGAACCGGGAAACTTCCCGAAGGTCAGAAGAAGAAGAAAAGATCTGAGCCCAAAGCTCTTATTATTCAAAGCAGACTGCTCACCACGAGCCGCACAGTTCACTAAAACAGCTGTCATCTCTGGGGTCAGCTCGTGTTTTGCAAATGATGACCCGCTGTTTGCCTTTTGTCTGCCACAGACGCATTTGTTGAGGTGCAAATGCCAGCGAACATGTACCGCAGCACAAACACGCTGCAGCTGAAGCCTGTGTCCCCCACCATCACCACCAGCATCCCCACCCCGACGTTAAATCTGAGCCCAAATGCTGAATTTATGATTGATATCATGAGGAAAAATTTAATTCGCCCCAGGAGCCGCAAGCTCATTAAAACATACAAGTTGTCACGGTGAGGCCCCCCCAGACAACAGCCTGGTGTATTTGGCTCGTGCTGTAGCACACGCGAGTTGCCCAACCAGATGAAATATGATGAGAGTTGCTGGTGCTTTTGCCATTGGAAGTGTGTTTTTCAGGCTCTCCCCGGCCCGCTGTGTCCACAGTAATCTCATTGACTGCTGTTAGCATGGCCATGCCCCTGATATCGCCAGCGCTGCTCTCCATAACCTTATAAGTAAGTCCCTGCACAGAGTCTCTTTTGTAATCTTGATCACTTGCTGCATGGTTCTCTGTGTGTGTTTTAATATTTCTCACCTTGCGAGGTCAATTTTTCTAATGAATACTACATTGTGAGTACCCAATGCTCTTTATAGAGCCCCAAAAACCAGACCTCATAAGAAGATGCGCTGTTTTTGTGTTGGTAATTAGATTTAGGACTAAAGAGTGAGCTGAGTTTAGGTAAGGTTTAGGATTAAGCATGTACAGGCAATCATTAGGTTAAGTGTTGTAGAAATGAATAAAAAAATGAATGGAAGTCAATGCAAAGTTCTTGTGAAAATATAGAGATGTAATATGAGTGTGTGTGTGTGTGTGAGTGCGTGGGTAGCGCATTAGGTCTTCCCGGGTTGACGTGTGAACGTCCCCTCCGTCTCCACCCGTTCGCTCCAATTGGGCTTTGGGTTTCCATAGCAACATGCCACAGAGTGGAGGATCAAGCATCAGAAGGGAAAGCGATAGAAAGAAGCAGGGGGGCGAGAGGAAATACCAAGCTGTGTTTGACACAGTGACGGCGAACCAACCCGAGGACTGTTTCGCTTCAACACGCAGAGAAACCCCGAGCTGTTCCAGACATACTGATCCAGAGTCCTCTGTGCCTCTGGAAGCCACTCTGAGAGGAGAAACACAAAAATCCACTAAGAATTTACGCCCCACGGCTGGAGAGCCCATGAGGCGCTCTCACAACCCCACGGGTTCACAGGTCAGTCCCAGCAGTCCGTTCAGCTGTATTCAAAACCAGACAGAAGGATGGATATAAATATAACTAATGGCTGGAGACAGACTTCTAGATGGATGGATGACTATTGGATAGACTACAAGATGGATGGATGGATGGATGGATGGATGGATGGATGGATGGATGGATGGATGGATGGATGGATGGATGGATGGATGGATGGATGGATGGATGGATGGATGGATGGATGACTAGTGGATAGATTTAGAGATGGATGAATGGGTAGATGTGTAATGGATGGACTTCTAGATGGATGGAAAACAATGGATGACCTACAGGGTTCATCCATCAATGAACCCAATCCATTCATTGATATTGGGTAGTTGACGAACTAACAGAGATATATGGATGAAAGGACAGATGGATGGGAAGATGATAAATACAGAGACTAACAGATGGATGGATTAATGGACAGATAGATACTTAGTGAATCGGCCTGAAGGGGAAACGCCACTACACTTCCATACTTTATTTTCTAAAAGACTTCCAGACGGCGTAGGAACTGTGGACACAAACACACACCCACAAACACATGGCTGCCAAGTCCAAGCGTGGGCAACTCTTCCCCCTCTTCCGCTCTCTATTTTCGTATTTGCACTTGCTCATAAACCCTGTTTGTCCATCTAATTCCACCCTCTTGTTGATATTTTCCCCCTCGGTAGCCCCCAGCCAACCACCCTCTGTATTGATCTGGCTGCCATTCTGTGTACACTGGTGACTCATATCTCCTACTGAGCATGTATGCCGTCTCTGCAGGTGAAAAGTCTGGGACATATGCTGCGGAGATGAGGCGACAAAACCGCACCAACACTGAGCGCTTCGCTCTTAAAAGCCTCAAGCCGTTCAACTGTAAAAAATTCCTTTTGATGGTAAGAGAACACACTGTTTGCATCTGAGGCATTTTCCTAGAAAGAATGTCTGCTTTTTTTTCCCCCTCCCCCTTAAGCATGGTCAGCTACCCTCTCTTCTGTCTGCTTCCTGCGTCTTCTCCCCGCCTCCCTCCTGTCTCCTCCTAAATGAGTTCCACATGGCCCTCTGGGCTGCGTCGTCTCGCCTCGTCCGGCAGAGGAGCGCTCGCTCAGCTCTCGCTCTCACAGCCCCACCGGTTCGCAGGTCACTCCCGGCAGACCTTGAGATTGCAACCGTTTGAAGGCGGCCTCTCACTCAGTCAAAACAGGCACTCCCCCTCCGCTACCTTCCTCCCTCTCCCCTCCCTGTTCGTTTGTCCGCCTGGCTGCTGTGTATTGAGCAAAGAGCAGAGTCTGAGGGCAGGATGCATGCTAATGCTGGCTGACTGACTGGTTGAATGACAGCCTGGATTGCTGGTGGGATGAAGTTGCTGGCAGTTTAACTGGACGACTAACCGGCTTGTCTATCCGACACTGGGGCAGAGAGTTTAAGAGCTTGGCTGACTGACATGTGTTGGAACTTGTAGAGGGGAGACAAAAGGAAAGTAGCGCTTGATTACGGTAATATAATACAGCTTTGCAAACAAGTCAAGAAACGAGCCTAAAGTAAACCAACAGAGATGCTCAGATCAAACCAGTTTCGGTTTGATCAACATTGGAAATAGGACTCCTAGGAAATATCTGCTACTACAAGATTTTTGTAAGTTTCACCAATTCAAACCTCAAACTTTTTAAAGGGGCAGCATTATACATCATCAAGGGATATGGTGGCATTTTGTAGCACAATCAAGTAACCTTTGGTCGTTATAAAAATGCTGTATACATCAAATTTAACTTTGTATATTAAGCCCTTGAAATTGGGCCTCTGTCTCTTTAAAAACTCATACTCTTTCTGAAACTCTGCCTTCAGGATGTCATCACAGCAACTCTTCTATGAACACATTAACGTTTTTACCAGCGTTTCACTGAGAAGTGGCTCATACAATCAGCTTAGCAGATGCAATTCCACCAGGTGTTTGCTAACATGAACTGAATTCAAGACCTATTTCACCACAGAAACGTCCAGACGTCGTCCAGAAAACTGGTCGTAACTTTGGACTTACCCAGGAAAGACGCAAAAAAGCTAGCTTGCAAACAAGAGTATGTCAGCAGCTGATTGCCTGATTCATTGTCTCACAAAAAACAGTGAATATTCGAGATTAAATAGTGCTGTAAAGACAAAATTTAAGACCTGGAAATGACATGTTTCAAGCCAAATTATTATGTTTTTTTGATTAATTAAATGTATTTCAAGGTCTTAGTTTAACCCAGTAAAACACACATTCATCATGGTAACATGAGAAAGTATGAATAAAGTTCAATGGGTATTATTACTTTAGCAAGGGACTGTAGATTTTAATATGACATATTGGTCTCCTTAATTACCATAAGGAAATATATTACCTGAGCTGCTCAAAGTGAACGTGAATGGTTCAACTTCATATCATAAAGAGTTTAATTTAATACTCTGCTGAATTTAAATGAAAAGCATATTGATTTTGATGGTGAATAGAATTAAATAATGGAGGCAAAAAAAAAAAAAGTAAAAATGTTGTGGCGTCTGTAAAAAAAAGATTTCTATCATGCTTTACGTGTTTATTGACTTACTACAGAGAAAATCAGCTGCAAAAGTCTAACTTTTTACACCTTTGGTATCAGGAAATTATTTGTCGATGATTTCAGAAATCTCACTTTTTTTTTTTTTTTTTTTTTTTTAACTATATTAACTTCAAGAGAGCTTATATTGCTGGTACAGAAACAGCTTTGATATTATAATCTTTTGTATGTCACTGGCTTTCTATTTAAAGAAGCGTGTGTGTATATATATGTATATATATATATATATATATATATATATATATATATAATTTTTTTTAACCAATGTTTCACTGAGAAGTAGCTTTTAAAATGAGCTCAGCAGATGCAGTTAAGTTTGCTAAAAACATGAATTTTACATAATTCTGCCCTTTTAAGGTGTGTTTTATTCTTTTGACCCTGTGATTGGGTAACTTGGGAGGGTGGGGGTGAGGGAGGTAATCTGTCAGAATGGGGCTTCATCTCTCAGAGCCTGTCGCTGTGTTCTTACTGCTGCTGTCTTGGTGACAGGGACAGACAGACTTCAGGCCAGATCAGCTCAGAGCAGAGCGGCTCTGAAAGCTCTGGGAATGGGAGATGGAAGTAATAAGTGAGGCCACTAACCGCCCTTCCCCACCTCCTCCCGCCACCACCTTCCTCCTACCCTCTGCTTGTTGTTGCCTCTGGCTGTCTGTCACAACTTCCTTTCTCCCTGCCTCCTCTGAACATCACACCTGACCATTCCTGCACTCTTTCCTTAAAAAAAAAGAGGAAAAAAAGACACATTTCCTGTCATTTCCTGCACTCTGAGTCAACCCTCGCTTGCCTGCCTTTCTGTCCGTCCGTCCACGTTGAGTCATCACTCAGACTAGAGGGAGTCCAGGTTCTCAGGCGCCCCCCTCTCCTCTCTTCTCTCCGACTCCGGCTCCTTGACCATTACTACTCCATTATTAGCGGCGATGGAGGGCTCGCCTCAGACGCCTAATGTATCCATTTCCCCCTCCATTTAGGGCTCGGCGGCCCGGCGAGCTCCCGGAGTGCTCCCTGATTGGGATTGAATGTCCATTTTAACTGCCGTCCAGCCACCGCAGGAGGAGGTGGAGGAGGAGAGGAATAATGGAAAATACAGGGAAAAGGAAGTGAGAGTGGACATATGTTACCCTAAATGAGGGGAGAGGGCGGTGGAAAGAGGGTCTCCGGTTTCTTTCTTTCTTATTGTCTCATTCTTTTTTTCTTTTTTAAATAAAAAAAAACGAACAACTCTGAAATATGTTTCTGTAGACAGAAAAAAAAAACAAAAAAAAAACAGCATTCCTCCTCTGGCTGCAGGCCAAGAGTCAGATCTCAGAGCTTGGTATTCTCAAGGTGCGCCTCTAAAAACGAAGGGATTTGGAATTGAGATGATTGGAGTTGGCACATCCGTGGAAGGTGGAGTGGGCAAGAAGGAAAAAAGAGGGTGAGGAAGTGAAAAAGACAAACAAAAGAGAGAGAGAAAGAGAGGCAGAGAGAGAAAGCGAGAGATCACACACACACACACACACAAACAAGAACGGGAGTTGCGGAGGTGAGACCGTACCTTGTAGAAGAACTCCTCCATTCTTTCTGAAGAGGGGGCTCCCCGACCACAGTGGAGGACTGGAGAGGAAGGAGAAGGAAAGTGGAAGAGAGAGAGAGACAGAGAGAGAGAGAGAACTGGTCAATCATTTGATCTCGCGGCAGCAGCCAGACGAGCCTGGCCGGCTTCGTCGCGAGGCAGGAATTTGAGTCCATAAGCCAATGCTTCTGATTATAGTGATTAGAATCCCGGGTGTCTCACTGTTGCCATTATTCCCTATGATTACCTCGGAGAATTACAGCCTCCACGCTGCAGTCCACGGGGGTAATTTCTCATGACGGCCCTCCCCACCCCCAATCCCCTCCAACCGCCTGCCGCCGGTACGTTCGCACGCGGCCGGCCCTCGGCGGCGCGTGTGCATTTAACGGCACGTTTAAGACGGATTATGTGCGTCCGGGGTGACGCATTTTGAAGCGAGCGCATAAAAACTAAACTGTTATCTGTTGGCATTGAGGTAAACCAGGGTCATGACCCGCTAAGGATTTACATCATATCATACAAACAGATTTCAGTCTACAATGAGAGGTCAGAGTTTCTCCAGGCTGTTTGGAGCAAAGAGGAAAGCAGAATTACCCTTCCCCAACATGTTGCTGCCAATCCAATATTTCAGTCACTCATCTCGTTGACAGGGTAGCCATTGCACGGATGCTAAACGTGCATCATCCGTCATTTCATTAAGGTAGCGCTTTTCTAAAACTCCATTCTTTAAAAGGGCAGTATTATGCATTTTCCAGGCACATGTTGACATTTCGTGGCACAAATCAAGTAACAATGCTACCTTCAGTTATAAAAACTCTATCAAATATCATTTAAAAGAAATTTGACGCCTTGAAATTTGTCCTCTGTCTCTCTGACAGACTTTCTCTGCCCACTTTCGCCCACAAAATAGAAATATTGGTTAACTATAATCAATATGGTCATTGCAGTATTCAACAAAAACATCGTAAACTCAAGTTATCCTGACATCAGAGAAGGCCAGACTTTCAGCAGAAAACATTCAGAAATATCGGCAGCCTTTGGAAATCTCTCTCTACGTTCACAAAGCAGGTCTTGATTCAGATTTTTTGCTGAAATCAGATTATTTTTTGAATAGTCAGTTATTCTAAATTAAATGTGAATATAATCAGACTTCTGTGTGAACGGTTTATGACCACATAGGGACCTGGGACCACGAGAAGGACATAAGAACTTGTTGACCTAGATAATAGATGATTTTACTGATTTTTGGACTGATTTTAAAGTTTAGTTAGAGCTGATATTGTCACAAGATCATGACAAACACAAAGGGAACTAATAAAAAGAAAACAAAACTGCAGTTTCTGCAGTGAAGTCTGTCAGAGACATCAGATGAGATTTGTTTTAATGTGAAAAGATCCAAATTGGGCCTTTCAGATTACAGTGAAAAAGCTGTATAAAGATTGCATTTGTGGAAAAAAAAAAAAAAAAGGTCAGATTTGGGTCACATCCGCCTGCTGTGTGAACGTCGTCTCAAATTGTGGGAAGGATCTACATTATCTAGCAAAAACTTATTTTTAAAATTTTTTTAAAGGTTTTATTGGCTCTTGCGGTCTTTATTTGATAGTCCATTGACAGGAAAGTGGGTAATGAGAGAAGGGAAAGACATACAGCAAAGGTCGCCAGGACGGGAATCGAACATGTGACGGCCGCAACGAGAGTTGAGTTTAACCCCTGCATCACCACAGCACATCTATGCAGGAAAAACTTGTAGAGACAGTTTTAGCAAGGCTAACAGAACCGGAAGCAGGGTTGAGAAGTCTGCCAGAAAATGTATGATTTGAGCATCTCTATTTCAAAAAATACCATGCCAACAGTCAATCAAATCCCCCTAACCATAAATCCAAGTTTAAACCCTCAAGAAGCCATTGAAACAGTACAAAAAAAGCACTCAGTGCACACACACACACGCACACACACACACAAAGCTGGGGACTCACTTTAGGTGATCATTGCACCACTAATGAGGGAGGTAATGACAGCATTTCTCACATAGACGGAGATATCTTCACTCGCGAGCACAGTCACGCGAGAAGACAATGGGCGCAGTTCTGCTGGCGAGGCCATAATTCAGACAGAAAGATGGAGGGATACGGAGGAGGAGGGGGGGAATGGAAGAGCTTTTCCAGGTTGAGTAGTCTTTAGCTCTCCGTCAGACTGCACGCTTGACTGCTTCCCCCCCAACTCTGCAGTCAGGACAGGCTGCCCTCCCTAACATAGTGAGCGACAACATGGACAGAGGTTCATCACACTGTATGCAAACACAGAGGAGAGAAAACAGAAGACACCTGGAGAAGCCGGAAAGTCCAAAAGCAGCACTCGTTTCCACTCATCTGCCGAGTTGTCTTTGTAATGTGAGATGTGTTTTATGTTGGACTAAGCAGCTGAAGGAGGCACAGGTGCAGGCGTGTACACGCACACACACTCAAATAGCATGTCTTTTTATCTTTACAGGGACGATTCGTTGACTTCCATTCATTTCTGCAGCCGAACCCAAACTGTAACCGTTACCTGTACCTGCAGTGCTCCTTCTGGGGCCTTGTGTTTGGGACGCACAAGGAGCAGTCGGTCCCCGCTGCGTCGCATTTGTTAGAAAAATAGTCCTTACAATGCAACAAATACAAAGCCCCGTTCACGCAAACACACTCACACACACAGGCAAAGCAACAGCAAGGAACGCAAATTTTAGCCCTGAGCCACCTGCTGTTGCCATGGAGAGTTGCCACATTGCGTTGCCACGGCGATAACATATTTTTCCTGCGCTAACAGCCCGTCTGTTTTCCCTGCCACCCCCACCCCGCACCCATCTCATTCTTCCTCTCTCTAGTCCTCCCAGCAAACGACTCGGCGGCGCGACGGCAGCCGACTTAACCTGCCCCCCCCCCGCCAGGGTGGAGGCGTTTGACGATGGCGGCCCTCTGACTCCCGCCACATCGTCTTCGTCCGGCTTTTATTCCTCGAAGGGATGCCGGAGGAGGAAGGAAGGGGGAAAAAAAAGGAGAGAGGAGAGCTCCTTCACCATCCTCTCCCCCTAGAGACGCGTTCCTTCCATCCATCCTTCCCCCTCCCCTCTTCCTCTCATCCAGATGCTGATGGGGTGTGAAGGAATGCACCATAGGGCTGACCTCCTACCCAGCATGCTCTGTCTCTTACTGCCTCCCTCTCGCTCTCTCTGCGTCCACTCACACCCATCTGATGATGCTCATATTGAACGCACACAGCTGCACTGAAAACATCCAGCTGCTCCTCCAGGCACAGGTGGGCGGGGTCAGACAGGGGGTGACAGGACTCAGTAGTACGGTCCACACAGGAAACGGAGGACAAAGAAGAAGAAGAGGCAGTCCAGGTTTAACTTTCACCACCGTCACCCCCCCTCCCGTCCTTTATGATCTGTCTCTATCAGTTGCTGCGTCGGAGTGCCGGAGACAGTCCTTGACCTTAACGTAATAGACATGCAGCGCAACCATTTGCGGTCGCTTAGCTTCATACATGCTGTTCTTCAGAGTGAGTGCTCTTGAGAGAGAGATATCATTTCCTATTGATCAAGCTTGACTTCTTAGGCAGAGAACGGCCAAAATATAAGACCAGAGCCGAACGTGTTGAGTTACAGCCTCCAAACTAAAGGCAAGTTTTATTTGACATAAAACCACCCAAAAGGCCAGAATAGAGCAGACAAAAGTATCCGTATCCCTGCTCTTCATTGGATTTAGGTTTGAACTTTGCATAGATTTGTTTTTATCCAAATCGTTCTTGTGTATATTAGGGTGAAAGCTTAGGGTCACTGTTCAGGTTAACTGGAGTCTGTAACCTTTGTAATAGAAAAAGAGCCAGTTAAATAAAACTTGTTTAGGGCCTCAACTGTGACATGATCTTTATTTATGATAAACATCTACAGCAGAAAATGTGTTCTGAACCATCATTTTATTCCTATTTTTAGGTTTTAACCAAAGAAAAATGCAACATTTTTGCAATAAAGTGAGTGGATACACTTTCTTCTATGGGATGTTGAGGTGTGCAGAAAATGCTGCATTTCTTCTAAAGCCATAGCAGCTTGGGTATTTCAGTTCCCCAAGCTGCATTTTCTTTTGAATACTTTTGGTGTGCTCTAAGAAGAAATTTGCAAATAAGCATATTTATAGTATAGTGTAACTTATATACTAGAATACTAGCAACCTATAATATGCACGTGGTTTAAAACATGTAAATAAAATAAAGTCCCAGAAAGGGAAAGAAAAGAACAGCCAATTGAAAGAAGTAAGAAAAGCGGGTGCATTTGCACCGAAATACGAGTGTACTCTCAAATCTTTGCTACTCTAGCTGTTAGTCTCGCCAATGTGAAACTGCTTTTGGTATTGCTAGTGATGTGTAAGAGCGCCCTTTCATCTTTGTTTTAGCCAGAAATGCCTCAGCAGTATCTATATTGTGCTGGGAGAGAACATCTGTTCAAATTATCATCTCAAACTATCAACTCCCGAAAGCTACTCGTCAGTGAGAGGCAGAGAGGAGCAGATACAAGGATCTGCAACTGCTTGTTGGGTCGACTCATCGGATGAGACAACCCAAAAGAAGAAAACCATTGTTGGAAGGCCTGAAGAAGTTCTATTTGGAGTTTCTCGCAGAGCATCTTTGAAAGAGGCAAGTCTGGTCACAAGAGGTTACAACCGAACCCTGTGTCCAGGTTCTAGCGCTGCAAATTGGATTCACATCACTGTTGAGCAAAACCTGTCCAAGACACCAAAGACGTGTTACGTCAGTCCAAGATCTGTTGTCTGGAAGTCAATCATACAACACATGCGGTTCTGGAAGTTAATTTGCAAATTCTACACAATCGTCTATTTGTCTTTTCTTCACGAGCTGATCGACACTTTTTACAACCTCTGTCGTTGATTCCAACAACTCGCCACAGTGCAAGCTAAACACTCCACATACCGAGTGACCTCACGAAAAGACAATCTCACCTCATGCAAAACCTGCACTGCGATCGTCGAGTTCTGGTAATTATTGACAATCAAAACTAACTTACCAATAGATTTTCAGCAAGATATATGTTGTTGTTTTAAGTCAATGATTCCATTATATTGATTAAAAAAAAAGAAGCTACTACTGGTATGTGGGGAAAATGTCTTGTTGTAAGTAAAGTAATCTGCCAGTGGAATTAGAACTGTTTCTATTAATACAATATTAATGAATTTTTGGCTTAAGTTACCATATCTTGATGAAAAGTTACTAGTAAGTAAGTTAAGCCTTTTTTCAAGTGCACTGAGATCTTAACAAAAAAAATACTAGGTACGATTTTGTCTTTTCCAGTGTAATTCTTCTTCTAAATGCCTCGATATAAATAAAAAAAAAAAAAAAAAAAAAACAAAAAAAAAAAACAAAACAAAACACTGTTTTAGAGTGGCCAGGTCAAAGTCCAGATGTAGTTTGTAAAAACTATATCTGCGGTGAAGAGTTCCTTTTCCAGCGCCACTAAAAAGGAACTCTTCACCGCAGACTTCCATCACAAACCCGTTCGCTGGAGTTTGTGGAAACACGTGCAGAGGCAGACATCTCATGTTACAACACGCTGTGAAGGACGTTTTATAAATATAATAACGGTGTGCTGCAATTGAAGTGAATACAGTACAAACACACACACACACACACACACACACACACAGAGAGTGCAGGTGCTGCATCACACGGGGACCTCCAGTTCCCCTTACTCTCTCTCTATCCCGCTTCCCCTCTGTGTGTCTCAGAATGCAAATGAACAGCCTAGTCCCCCCGCACCCCTCCATGTTCCGAATCCAGCCTCCAATTTGTTCCACTTCCCCATACCTCATTGTTCAAAATGACACTTTTACATTTTATGGTGAACCAATTATTCTGTCTTACACAGTCCGCTGGCTCTGCGAGCCAACCTGCCCAGATCGGCTGGGTGGGTGGGGGGCTGGAGGGCTGCTGCTGCTTGGACACAGCGAAAGGGAAGAAGAAGAAGGTGGGGAAAAAAAAAAAAAACTAATGGTACTTCTGTCTGACATATCCGCAGGGATAGATGGAGGTGCAGGATACTGAGAAGTTAGCAAAAGGGGAGGATGATGGAGGAAGGTGGAGAGGTCATAAAGCGAGGATGAGAGGATGCTCTCGCTGCGCGGTGTGAAAAAGTGAGCGTAGACAAAGGAGGATTTAATTGAATGATAAAGTGATGGAGGGAGAGGGGAAAAGAGTGGAAAGAAGAGATGAATTACAGCAGGGATAAATAAAGAAGATGAAGAGGAGGCTGCCTCGCCGGTTGCAATTGTATGCCTGAGGACGAACGGGAGGGTGTGTGCGGGACATTAAAAGGGGAGACAAGAGAAAAGAGGGAAAGGGAGGTGTGGAAGAAGCCGGAGGAGATGCGGCAGAGAGGGGTTGGAGGCTGGTGGGGGGAGGCGGAGGGGTTGATGGAGCGAACATGTGCCGAAAAAAAGAGAGAAAAAAGGGGCTTTTTTCCCCCCCTTCTTATGTACCTGAGATGCACCTGAGGGCGAAAAAGACAGGACTGTTGTTGCATGAAAGCAGCGTGCAAAAAATAAAAATAAAAAAATAAAAAGTAACGGAGGGTGGAGCGGGTCAGCTCCGACGCCTGCAGCACGCCGATGCAGAGCGCCAGCGACAGATGGGAGACTGGGTGGTGCATGCGCACTGTAGGTTTTATGTTATAATTGGTTTGATTGGTGGTCTTTAATTTTCATCGATCCACTTAAAATGCTACGCACTCTAATAGAAAAGTATATCTGAGTCATTTATCGTGGGAAAGCTTTTTTTTTTTTTTTCACCCCACCACCTGTGTTGGAGTTGAAAACTTTTGCTCCAAATGAAAACATCTGAAGCACATTTACATGTGAAAGCAGAAGAAAAACCTGATTTGAAACTTTCAGTTAACTTTTATCCTCCAGAATTTGTTTTTTTTATTTTTTATTCATGAAATAGTCAAAGGACTCAGTCATTACCTAAACTATTACAAGAGTGTCCGAGTCTCAATTATTTTCTATATTTTTGCAACATTTAAGCAGAAAATTGCACTTTCATGTTTTAGTTTAACTTAATAAAAAAAAATACCTCCATGATTAAAAAAAAAGGAGGAAGGAGGTTTTACTGTTTTATCAGGTACAGCTCTTTGATTTTCTACTTTTTATTAGAAATAAATAGTTTATTTTCATTAACTTCATGTCAACTATAGGATAATATACCCTGTCAGAGACCAGCCAAAGGTCCATCACCTGGACTAAGCCATAGTTTGTTAGAGAAAGAAACAAATATGAGCACTATTATCAAGTGGGATAAAAAAGATACATAGTTTTTATTTGTTCTTAAAAATAAAAATACAAAAAATGCCCAAAATGCCTTGAGACGTCTTATTGACTCAGCACTCACAGGAGACTTTTAAATCTGCTCTTTAAATCTACAGCATAAAACTCTTATAAAATATAATTTTTTAACATATTTATTAAAACTATCACTTTGTTGTGAAAAAGAAAATCTGTGAAAAAAAAACAAGTTCTTCTGTTTTTTTCTCCCAGTGCTCCCAGATCCTGTGGGTGATTTGATCTCTTCATAAACACAGCTGTTCTGTGAAAGCATGGTGTTGCTAGAATTATGCTGCGGTGATGTTTTTTAAATAAAATAAAATAAAATACTCCAGAGAGGATATTCCAGAGAGAAAATCTAACCTAACACCAAAATATACAGCAAGATTTACAACTGAATTGTTTAAATCAAATCATATGGAGGTGTCAGAATGGACCAGTCAAAGTCCAAAACTAAATCCATATCACATTCACATACACCTGGTTAGACAGTTTGAGTTATTTCACACAGAGCAATGGTCAAAACTTGTAATTTTTTGAGTCGCAGCCGATATCATATTTTGCTGATGATACATTGTCCCAGAGAATATTGCGATAAATGATGATATTGTTGTTTTTGTGACCGTTTTCAGCTGATAAGTATTCAAGCACACACTCTCACAGCTCAATAAACGTTCATTTCAAAAGAACATTCAACACTGGAACATGAAAAAATGTTTTAAATATTCAAAATAATTAGACAAAACAATAAATAAAAAGAATAATTAAGTCTTACACATAAAAAATTGTCCTTCAAAACAGATTCATCATGAGGTTCAAACAGGAAAAACATGCAAAACTGCCAGTTAGGACTTGGGCAAAAAAAAAAAAGAAAAATGTTTGAAGCATTTCTCAAAATAACGGCTTTTCATTAATATTAAAGGGCAGCTTTTCTTAAAAGACTAAGTGAACGGCACAAACAAGAATGCAAATGAAAACTGTGACTCAGTTTAACTTATCGTGTGATTAGTTGAGTTGTTACTTATTGTGGCCCAAAAAGATGAGGAATGTGCTTCTACTGTTTAAAATCAAGCATTATTTCTATGATTATGTGCTACTTTGTGTATTTCTGTCAGCTGAGGACCAACTGAAATACATTAGGATTTATTGAACTTGGTTCAAAAAGATGTGAATTCTTGAAAGCAAACTTTGCACCAGGTTAGTGACACACCTTTCTGGTCTCGTGGGACCCAGGACAAGTTGAGTTTATGTCAGATCGACAATTGCACAAGTTGTTTACCGACCAAGGTAAACCTGGATATGAATCAAAACACACTAACTCATAGCTATTATTTATTTCTGGCTCAATCGTCAACTGTAAAACCAAAGGAGATTCAAGCCACAGAAGATCTCAGCTGTTCTCTGTTGGTTTCTTACCTGTGGTGAAATGTCTGAGGCAGGCTGGGTGGGGAGGTGGACGGTGTGGCCAAACTGGGCGAATAAGGATGATACGGCGTTTTCTTCAGCGCCTGGATCAGATTGTGCCTGTACTCCGGATCTATGGACCACAGGGAGCCTTTGCCTATGCTCTGAGAGAGGGAAGAGAAGAAGAAACAAGAGAGATTTTAGATCGGAAGTTGTATAAAACCTCTTAACGTCAGATTCTTCACAGCAGGCGGACTGGAGCCACAAGGTGGAGAAGTAAACGTCCCTTATTCGCCAAACCACCAGTTAAGAGAACAAATTCTGCATTCCTGCCGAGTAAAAGACTCTGAGAAAAACAGAGGTGTGTGTTAAGTGGTACTGCCCAAACCCATTCCAAATCACAACTGCCATCCAAACACTCACATGTTCCACAAATAGACAACACTATGAGGGACAAAAACTAATTCATCCTCAATACCAGAGCTGCGTTCTCCCATTGCCAGCCTCTCCTTGAACAAGAAAAACAAAACAACAAAGACAAAACGCAAAGCTTTTTGAAGAAGATCAGAAAACTTGAACTTTCTCCACTCCAGAGGCGACAACTGTGTGTATTTTTAGATCAAAGCACCCTCTCCCACCCCATCCTTCTCCTAATGAAGCTGTCAGCTCATACTCTAAAGAAGCCAGCCTATAGATTACAGAGAAAGGCAACGGTGCAAACACTCTGCCCATCTGTGGATCTACCAGCCCTCTCTGTGTGGAAGTAGCAAAATCAAACAAGTTTTGTGCGTGGCGGGACGGAGGATGAGCACCATGTAAGTCCTTGTGTTCAGATCGCTTTGTGCCGCGCTGTCGAATGATGGGAGGCTGGGTAGATGTCGACATGCAAAAGTGGCTGTAGACTTCTGCTGTCCAGAAATATAACAAGTAATCTACAAAGAGGGAAGTGACACATGGGCCAGAAGCATTATGTTGTGACTGATCTGAAACCCATCATGCATTTTCTAACGTCACCAGAGATATATCTGATAATATAAAACCAAATACAGTTGAAAGCCAGTCTTTCAACTTTCAACTAGCTTTTATACAGCACTGTATTCGGTGCTGTATAATGCCAGCACCTAATTCAGTGCTGGCATTATACAGAGAAAGCAGTCTTTTACCACTTTTTTTTTGCATAATCTTCTTAGACTATCCACTGTTCTAGGAAAAGTTGTCAAAATAATCCATATTTTGTTCTAAAAGTTGGTTCCAGGTGCAGCTAATCTTTTTTTATGTCTTCCTTGCTTGGTGTTTCTAGGATGGCCTCTCTTACGCTTGCCCCCCGTCCCCGTTCCTACGGAGGACGGGGGTCGCTGCCGAGGACAGCCTCTTCCCCGCCGCCGTCTTCCCGGTAATGATCCTTCCGCAGGTTCACCTACGGAAACCTTGTTACGACTTTTACTTCCTCTAGATAGTCAAGTTTGAAAGTCTGGTTATGTTGGTTGACGGGTTGCGTAGAGTCTGTCCTACCCAACTCCATGTTTTCTTCCTGATTTTTGCCGTTACAGAGAGGTTGTGAGTCATTCCCTGAAGGCTGATGTTACTGATAGAGTCTGGCCAGCGAATGCAGAGAATTCGCTGGCCAGCGAATGAACGAATGAGCGTATGTTCAGGAATGTTTTGGGTTTTTCTGGTTTGAGAATTTGCTTGTCCTCCAGGTTTCAGCCCAACAGTACCGACTCTACGTCGGAGTTGATCATTGGTTCTTGTCGGTCAGGGTCAGGTCTTGAGCAATATTTATCAAAGCAACTATTGCTTTGCTGAAAATTGCATTGACATCTGCATCTGATCCACCTTACTGGTCACGGACGCTGCCCTGGAAGGTTCTAATAAATTCTCTGAAGATATTCTTTTGCATTAGTCAATACAAACTTGGCCTTTTTTTATCTCCACAGGTTGGTCAACAACTTCACATAGTAGCACTGCAGTTAAAAAATTACTCAGATTGTTTGTAAACCTCAAGGCTTGCCTATGGAGTACAACCCTGACGAAACATCCTAGACTTCGGTTTACTTTTCAGTCTACTGTCAAACACCATGTTTCTTTTTTTTTTTTTTTTTTAAACTGTCCTGTTTCACAAAACAGGACAAGAACATTGCAAGGTTCCCAGTCTCTTTAAAAGGGAAAAAGACCTAAAACATCAAAAATTCTCCACAATATTCAACAGTGGTGAATATGGTGGTGGATCTGTGGGATGCATATTCATACATCCTGCATGTATGAATATGTGGGAGGTGCTTTCCCGCATATTCATACATCATTGGAGACCAAACCTGAACTTAGCTTCATCTGACCATTGAGTTAAAATTCCAGCAAGGATTAGCAAACTTCACATGGCGCTGTTGTACAGTTGACTGTACTACCGATACAATCAGTGGGTTGCCCATTCGATCCCCAGTCCTTCCATCTCTGTTGTCGTGTCCTTGGGCAACACACTTCACCCGGCTTGCCCACTGGTGTTGGTCAGAGGGCCTGGTGGTGCTGGTGGATGGCAGTCTTGCCTCTACCAGGACCGCTGTGGCTACTATCTAGTAGTTTGTCAATAACCGCTTGTGAATGTGTGAATAACTGAACATAGTGTGAAGTGCTGTGCTCTGGACTTGATTGTGGGCTATACAAGTACACATCATTTACTATTTTACCATCTTTCACTATCCTGCTTACTTTATATTGTGGCGCAACTAAGATGACTCCTTGTCGAGTGGCCAGTGGCTAAGAAGGACGTTTGTCATGCAGTGTATTCATTTTTCTCCACTGGGTTGAGTTACTTTGATGACATGTGTTTTTAAATTCTCAATGGGTAGTTTCTACTGAGTGAAGACCAGGCAAAGCCTCTACCCACTTCCTTGGTTCCCCCCTGTGTAGCAGAATCAAAAACCCATGATCTGGCCAACTTCACTCCTGCAACGTTGAGAAAATTTAAGAAGCCAATAGAGCATATGCTGATTTGTGTCTGCAGCCGCCCTGTCTGGGTTTTAGCATTGTTATGTCAGCTGTGTTGAATGCAGTCCATATGTGTCAAGCGTGTGTGTGGGTTAACGAGTGTGTGCGCGCGCGTGCATTGTGAGTTCCCTGAGGAGTGCGACATTACCCAGCATGGTCTGCTTCTATGACTGCCAGCGACGCCTTCTCCTGGAGAGCATGATATTGCACACACATACACAAACTCCCACAGAGGTGACTCCCACTGGGCCAAAATCTACCAAACCCCCCCCCCAACCCGCAACGCTGCCAGTGTTTGTGTAGATGTATCTATATGTGTGAGTGGTGTCAGCCTGGGCTGCCGACCGATTAAATCAATGCTCTCTCCTGAATGTCTGTCTGCTGGGGGGCCCTCGCCTCTGCCAACCAGCCAGCCAATCCCGCTCCTCCAAGCGCGGACCCCCCTCCCTCTCGGCCGTCAGGCCAATCACACGGTGCATCTCACAGGAAGGGTCCGTAACCTGGGTTATAGCAGTCGCCTTGGCAACAGGCATCATTATGGAAGCAAGCAAAGGTAAAATGGAGTTTGCATTTTCAAACAATGTCATAAAGTTGGGATACGGGCGGACCGTGTGATGTCAGCAATTGGTTTCTGAGGACTTCGGGCTTAATAAGAACACCTGTCCATCTCCTCTCTTCCGTCCTCTGTCGGGATGAGCAAATTCTTTTTGTCCTCATTTGTGTTCCACATCCAACGTGTTCCTGAAAATAGTCACATAACCGCAGCGCCACGCAGCGAACGAGCAGGATTACACAACAAATAATCCCCTCACTTTGAAAGGTTCGCCCCTTACTTTTGAGACGTGCCCGATAAAGTATAAAACTGAATCTGACAAGGCAGCGTAGCAGACTTTATAGACAACTTTAAAAAAGGAAAGAAGAACGGACTGAGAATTCATTTAGAGAGCAGCAGTCCTTTTATGTCCTGGAACATACAGGTGATGAAGAAAACAGGCATGTCTGGGACACATTATGATAGGATTTAGACGGCAGGGGGGAGAAAGGAGAGAGGCGGGGGGTGTGGGGGCAGAGGAAAAAGTCAGATAGAGGGATGATTGTGAGTTGCTAACATCTGTTTCCTGTGTTATATAAGCTGTGGGGGCTGGTCTTCCATGGAAATGGGAGATATTAAAAAGTCCTGCTGCCACTGACCCTGCTGGTAGCAACCACACAGCCCTGCTACTGCATTCCTGAATGCATGATTATCCTGTCGCATGAACATTTACCTGTCGCAATCTCTCACCACAGCTAAGACTGCTCAGATTAGCTCGTCGTTTTGTCATCTGTACCCAATTAGAATTATTCTGGGTTAAAGGACCAGGTTGACAAATTACACCTACAGAAAGAAATGTCGGTGTAATTTCTTTACACCTACATGTAAAGAAATGAATGTTATATTGAACATAGTTTGAATTTTCTCTCTCCTTTTTGAGCGGGAGAAAAATTTTAAGAAAAATTTTTAAGATTTGCTTAAAATTTACATGACAATTGGGCATAAACATAGCTATTGTTTGGAGTTTTTCACAACTCCAAACACTTTCCTCAAACTTTCCTCAAGTGTGCTGGTCAAACAAGAGCAAAATGACATTTTCTGGCTCGTGTGGTTTGCCACATGGGCAGCTTCATACAGATCCACAACATATTTTTTAGGCTTTTAATTGAAAAAAAAAAAAAAAAAACAAACAGAAAAAAAAACACACGCACACACAATCGGGCATTGTTTTCCCCCTTCAATTAAAATCATGCACTACTTTGTGTTGCTCCACCAGAAGTAAAATGTGGAAAATGTGAATGGGTGTGCTTACTTTTGCAGAGCATTGAACTGTTTGTCTAATGTGATACTTGGAGGTCTTGCTGTTTTACACCTAAACAAACTTGTTAAACGCTGAGAGTAACACGAGCACCGAATTACTCCATACCTGAACGGAGCGTGGCGAGCTGCTGATCTTCATGCTTAGCTAAGCTAACCAGCTGCTATATATTTAGTGAACTATGAAAAAGGGTAGCAGTCCTCTCTCTGAGCATTTTGTATGAAAAAAAAAAACCCAGAGACAATTCAATGTTTTCCATATTAGCAGCTTTCATCAAGCTAAGCATCTAATGAGCCAAGTCTGCTCCAGCTGAAATAAAGGCCAAAACAACAAAAACTGTTTTAAGCAACACAATGGCTATAAGTGCAAACAATAGTGAATTGCAAATCACTGAAAGACAGTCTATTGTAGCCAGGTAACTAATGTATAAATCCTCTTGTGAAAATAGTTCCAAATTAAAAAATATGGAGGAAATGAAAAACGAGGGTGGAATCAGGGATTTCTGCATGAATCCCTGATTACTTTCACCAACACCTGGCCGGGATCTGACACGCTTAGCTTTTCACTGCCAATGATCTGAACTTAAACAGAGCGGCCATTACTGCTTTGCGTACAGGGGGGCTGCAGTAGCTAAACCACAGGATGAGTCGCTCTGTTTGCTATCTGCAGCTGGTAATTTTATCGCGATGTTTTGCGGTACTACGTTGCAATGATGCTAAAAGTTAGGATTAAATCATTTAGGTGGCACAGCATTCAGAGTGCGGCACACACAAATATTGTTCTTGGAAAACATTCACATTTGAAGCGGGCCCTATTTCAGAGCACCACTGAAAAACTGCACATGGTAAAAGCGTTTACTTACATTCTGGAATATTTACTGACTAAATAACATTCACCATAATACAGCCGGGGGGGTTCTTTTTTTTATATTTTTTTTTTAGCACCATTCAATGAAATGTATTGAGACAACAATAAATCAAAATCCTTTCCCTGATAAGAAATTTATCACGATAAACTATAAACAGTACAAAAACTGTTTATAACTTTTTGTACTTACGAAAAGTTATAAACTACAAAAAACTAATTTCTCCCACCAAAACAACAACTCCAGATACTTTTGTCTCTCCAGCTCTGGATTTACTGTTAGCACCTAATCTCTGTTTGAAATTAGACATAATATGTAAAGCCCAGATTACACACACACACACAGAGTTAAACTCCAGATGCAAGCATCAGAGAAACTGGCTTTGTTAACCGCACAACACGACTCAATCTATATTATCACAACTGCATATAGGCTTAATAAATGACATCCCCAGGCAGCGGAAATTCTTTAACAAACCCTGATTGAAATCACTGTACACATTGTCTGTACACAAGCAAGGGGACTAAAATAAGACAGCAGCTGTAATGCGGCACAGATCAGATACACGACCGAGCATGATGGCATATTTTTAATGTTTATTGTTCAGAAAAAAGTGACTTTTGTCAAGTACAAGGGTTGCGGAAGTAGACTGTAAAAACACAAAAACTTACACAAAGTAGTTTTGCTCTAGTTTTTAGTACAAATACCTTGAAATAAGATAAAGTGAACTTAAAAGTAACTTTTTAGTAAAATATAGGAGCCTATAGATAAAAAAGTGGCAGGTTATTTCACTTTCAACAAGAAATGTTTCCCACGTTGTAATTGAAACAATCAGTATGACAGAATTATTTACTTAAAACAAGCCACCATATTTTTTGCCTTAAAGCTACTTGTAAGGTATTCTGCTTTATTTCAAGTCTACTAAGATATTTGCTCCAGAAACTAGACCAAAAATACTGGGTAGGATTTTGTGTTTTTGCAGTGTAAAGTTCCATTGTGACTTGTGTGATTCGATTCTTCTCACCTTTCATTCTTTATTAATGACATCTTATGCAAATAAGAAAAAAAAAACACATAAATGATCTGCTTGTCAAAATCTGCAGATGCTTTAAAGGACCGAAGACTTCTCTGGCTGTTTTGCTCTATGTGGCGTTTTTACGATGGGTGGGAAGGTTTCTGTTCTGCAAAATGACCCCAGAACGGTCGAATGATTCATCTGTCTGCAGGCCAGCGATGGCCAAAGCAAGCAGTCAGAGTTGCAGTGCCTGTCCAAGTTAGAGTGCAACAACAACTACTGAAACTTTGTGAGGTTGCTTAAAAGGGGCTTGTATACAAATGCCACCTAAATTTTCAGATTTTTACTAATTATAAAATGTCAAATCCTCTCTTTTTCCTATAATTTCTCAACTGTGCAGTAGTTTGTGTTTGTCTATCGCAAAATCCACTCAAGATGCACGAAAATCTGTGAAACCACTGAACTGAAAAATAAATAAATTTAGTTTTTTTATGCTTTTTTAAAAAACTTTTTCCTTTTACCTCTATTTGCCATATACTTATATTTTTTATGTCTGCCAATTTGTGAATGAAGTTTTCTTCAACACTTTTGCAATATTTGGAAAACTACTGAATTATTTTTAATGAATGATTATATACAGTATTCTAGCTATTATAATTATTATTGATATTTAATATTCCTTTGGGATAAATAAAGTATTTATGAATTTGAACTAGTTACAGAGCCTATTAAAAAATATTCACTCCCTTTTTTATTGCTTTTAAAAATCAGTCATGATCAACATAATCTGGGTTTTGGGGCAAAAAAAACAAACAACAAAAAAACCCCAGAAACTTTAATGTCAAAACAAAACCATATTAGAACTGCAACATAAATACAGTTCAATAAAAATATTTGCCATAAAAGAAGTGACTGCTTAAATATTCAACCTTTACAAAGACATCTAATTCAAGACATCTAATTCAACACAGGCCCACATTTTTATTTGTATATTTGTCCAAAAAAAGAGACATTTTGTTTATATTGATTGATTTGTAAAAGCAATAAATGAGTAAAACATAGAAAGGGTTGAATACTTTTCATAAATGCTGTATAACCAGCGATGACTTTATTTAAAACCCAAGTCAACAGTGACAGTCATCGACAGGAAGTCGTCTTTCATTCAAGCACCAAGGAGCATTTTAACACCTTTTCTCCACCGACTGCTGGGTTTACTACCTGTCTAATTAGGCACTAAATGCTTTCTTATGTTTACTGTGTGGTTAATTAAATTTCTTGTTGTCGGACAGGTGTGAGAGCACAGATGAGCTCTTTCACCGGAAACGGCAGCTGGTTCTGATAATTCTGCATTTGAAGACCCATAAATTATTATTATTATTTTTTTAAATGTACAACTGCCTTAATCTCAGTATTTGTTCCCTCAGTTTGTGTGTAGCGCTCTAAATCAGAGCAGGTCCAGTTAAATCTAATTTATTCGACAAAGGGGGGAACTGAAGAGTCATCCATCTGTCTGTTCTGCATTACAGACGCTATGAAGTACTGCTTTAAGATCATTTGGCTATGTTCTTGTTCTCGACTGCAACAGCGGAAACCTTCGTCTAAAAAAAAAGAAAAAAGAAGAGACTATTGACATCTTGATGAAACTTAAGAACTCCCTTTTTTATGAAGATGTTGCTTCAAAACGTTTCACATGAGAGGCACTGGAGACGCACTGAGGGCCAATTCAGGACAATCGCCACAATTTCTGGCTCGACTGGTCAGTGAACGCACCATACTTAAGCTCTTAAAGCTTGTGCTTTTATCACTCTTCAGTGTGGAAGTTACAAGAGAAAGAGAAAATCGGTTTTAGGACATGGAGGACATGGATTCCAGTTGTGGCACTAATGGCAGAAGAGATTAAGAGACTTTTCACATGTAACGGGTCGGAAGTTGGAAATGCTGGGGAATACACACACACGCACACACACACGCGCACACACCACAATGTTTCAGTTTGGCTGTGTCGAGATTTCACAAGAATGAAACGCGGTAAAGTTTTCGTCAAAGAGAAGTCGGTCTCTCTGTAACAAACATCTGACTCTGAAGTTTTAACTGTTTATCTTGAGGATGAGACAGAGATGTTAGCCGATTGCTGCATTGACAGTCTACCATCACAGTTCTATTGTTTTTAAAACTGTTTGTGCAAATCAAACGGTGATAAAGTGCCAGACTAGACATGAAGCCCTGGAAGAACATCGCCGCTAGCCTACCGTTAGCTGCTAATGATGCTAATGACGCCGATGCCTAGCGGCATTAAATTAAAGTGTGATTTTGTCATGCGGTGTCTCCCACCTCTCCGAGCTGGATGCCGACTAAGCACTTTTTTAAAAGCCAGATGGCCAATTGTAAAACGTTTACTCTAAAGTGCTTGCTAGCTCCGAAAACAGATCCTACAGTGACGTCTCATTCTCGTGGACCGTTATTGTCTCATTGGGGACAGGTTGTGCCGTTACACCCCATCCTAATCTCTAACATGTGGCGAGCGAGCTTTAAATTCCAAATGAAAAATAAACCTTGTGAAATCCTGTCTCTTCAGCTTCACACAGTGTGACGTCGCCTCTGCTCCTGCTAGGCAAGGCTAAGAAGGCAGAAAGGCCAGATTAAAAAAAAAATGTTTGAATGTATTTAGTTTTCTTATTATAGAGAAATGTGAATTGTTTAAAGATTGGAAAATGATCCAAAGACTGAAAACGGGGCCAGGCATAACCAGGCAACTTTACCCTCACCTGAAACGCTGCAACCGTTAAAACGTAAAAACATCGAGGAGCGCCTCTCGCCTGAACGAGGGTGAGGTTAAGTTCGGGGGTGACACACTTAAGAGCGACGCAGAGAGACTTCACAGTGAGCCTCGGATTACAAAACTGCCTCTCTCTGCTGTGATTTCATAAGAGGCTTTGAGAGATATATCGCTGACTCCGTCGATGTGTGTTTGGGCGTGTGCGTGCGTCGCTCCGTTACCACATTGATCCCCGGCACTGATCCACAAGACTGAGGGCAACAACACTTGCCGTTAAGGCATGTCATTCAGCGCGGAGAAGAATCCTGTTTGTAAACAAAGCCATGGCAACAGCGAGACTCGCTCGCTCTCACGCTCGCAACTTTGACTCGCCACACACACACACACACACACACACAGAAACGCGTCGCGGCACGGCGAGCTTTATTCCAAACCAGACCCCCATCTTGTCATCTGCCTGGGTATGACCCAGAAATACAGCCACTGGAACAAATAGGCCACCGTCGTATTAATCTCCGCCTCTGGAAATTGATGGAAATGTTAAATTGGTGCCGTTTTCATGAATCCTCTTTCCCCCCTCGTGAGCGCCATCTCGATTTGTCCCTCATAACCATAACCTGACCTCGACCCCTCGGGCGACTCCCTCGCTGTCCTCCAACAGTGAGAAGGAAGTAAAAACAAAAAAACAAACAAAAAGAAAACCCACAATGCAGTATAACAGAATCACATCTTACAGCTTGTAATTGCAAACTCGGTTCAAAGGAAATAAACAGGTAGAGAAGAAGAAAGAGAGAGAGAGAGAGAGAGAAAGGTGTATTCACATGTAGATATTCTCGGCGAAAACCTTTTGGTAAAAAAAAAAAGGGCAAGAGTCTGAGTGAAATTACAGAGATTCTGTAATTGCAGCTTCAGATAAAGCCCGGGCTCTTGGCAGGTAGAGTAAGAGTCTGCAGAGATGTGCCCTCATTTCCACACCGACGCGGCGCTCGCACGCTCGAGCCCCTTTTACGCACTCATGCGTGTTTTTTGGGCGGGGGAGAGGGGTTGTGCGCGTGTGTTTGTTTGTTTGCATGTCAGAGTTGTCCTGTGTGTGCAAGAAAAAAAAAAAAGAAAAAAAAGAGAGAGAGAAGACAGACAGAGAGGGAGGAAGGGTTTGAGGGGTTAATGAGTGCGCTGTCTTAAGCAGAGAGCAGCGACAGGAAGACAAGACGAGCCGTCCTTGCCAGAATCACCTCTCCACAAGCTGCTCCGCGCACAAACACATAAGAGGAGGACATATACTTTTCTTTTTTCCTCCCCACTCAACACCTCTGAACCACACACACACACACACACACACACACACTTATATACAAGTCGGTAAAGCCAAATCAGTTTTCCCGGTTGCTACAGCAACAGCATACTTTTATGTCAACTGCAACCTTGTTACTATGGAGATATGTATACAAGAGAAACTCTGGGCCGTCGTCGTCAAGAGCCAGATGACAGCACAGAGCGAGGGCGTGTGCACTTTTCGCCATCCTTCATCCATTTTGTTTATCCACACACACATTTATATATATATATACAAATGATTCAAATCCCATTCTGGTCAAAGAAACCAGACAGCAGAAGCAGTCGCCTCTCCTCTGGTGTAATCTCCATCAGCGTGAACACTGATTCTTGTCGTTCGCCGCCACCGACCAACCAACCCCCCACCAACCCTGCTTAACAACCCCTAGGGCAGGACAGGATCTAAAGGCTGCTGGCATCTGTGTTATTAAATCCTCCGGTATTAATTTAGCACTAATTGAGAGAGGGATTCGCTCCCAGTTTACCCTGAGCACAAAAAAAAAAAAAAAAAAAACAGAAAAAAAAAAATCTGCTCGGGAAAGCCAGTATTAAAGGGCTGCATCAAGACTTAAATCAAAAGCGAAACGCTCTTCCCACCGGGGAGGCACAGAACGTCGGAGTGAAAGAGAACTATGAAAGCGGAGATCATCAACTATTGATAAGGCCGATTCTGGTACAGCTGTAGACAAAATACAGAATGTGTTTGACTTCACGTTGAATGTGTCTGCGAGCGGCTGATAGCCGTCTGGCTGTGAAATGAGGTCTAACCGCACATGATGGAGTGATTATGGGCTAGGGTTGTTTTATGAAACTGAAATTGTTAATCGATGACTGTGCTTGTAATTAGAGTGAATATTTGAAGCAAGATGGCTTTCATCAACTACTTAATTCTTATTGTATTTAATTTTTTTTCCTTTCTTCCCCTCACAAGATTTCACTTGATGAACGTTGTTGTCGCCTCTGCTGTCCAGCAGGGGGAGGGTGGACCAGGCAGCAGGAAGGTTAAGATGACCTCCAAGTATTTTTGTTTCTGTATTCGACTCCAAGATGGAGAGTTTTTCTTTGCTCTGTATCATATTGTGTCGCGTTACAGCCTCAAGTTGCATACAAGTTAGTAGATGAAAACAAAGTAGTGCACAATTGTTTATGCACTTTATAGAAAGAGCGTTACTGTTACCCTTTCTACTATGATTCTCAACTGGATTTAACTCTGAACTTTGACTAGGCCGTTCTAATATGAATGTGCTTTGATTCAAACCAGGGATCTGCAACCTTTGCGATCCTCCAATCCAGCTGAATTAGACTCGTTTAGAGTCACAAACATTACATGACCATTAAAAAACCCCATTTTTTTCAGAAATGTTGTCATTTTTAAAGACCCCCATTTAATTTTATTAAGAAAAATGATAAAACCTTTGCAGAAAAAAAGATGGAGCTCCCATCATGCTTCATAGAGAATGGAACAAGAGTTTAGCATGCAAGACAAAATCACCTTTTTTGTTCTAAAAACACAAAATTACTAAAACTGGTGTCATCTGACTGGCCCACTGCCTTTTCTCTGAGCCTCTCTGTAACATATCTGTGTTTCAGAGCTCCTAATTTGTGCTTTTTGGAACTGGAGGCAGCTGGTCAGTGTCTCCAGAGGAGCTTCAGATCAAGTTTAAGATCCACCACTTGTTCCCATCACATGCTCCCTCTCTTTCCCTTTTTTCTCCAGCCAGCCATGATATTGGGTAAATACATCAGTTTTTAAATTATTCTATACGTTGCTTCCCTTTATTTGTTATGATCTAGAGCCTGGACGAAACAAACCGGGGGCTCGTCCGGGATATTCTTCTTTCATTCTTCTTTTCAGGTTTTTTTTAAATGGGTATCAAAGTGATAAAAGTGCCACATTTCAAATGTTTAATTCAAACACTTTGAGAAAGGTATGTTTGATTTGCCTTCAACTTTCCAATAATCTGCTACTACGGTGTTGGTCTAACATATACAATCCAAATAAAATAAATTTGATGTGACATGACAATATGTTGAAATGTTTAAGAATTATTAATTCTATTAAAAAGCAATAATGTTATTAAGCCACTGCATAGGACTTTTTTTTGTCTGTATGGACAGTTAATTAGACAGCTGCATCTGATTCTGAAAGCTGCTGATCTAGTTCTGACTAAAACCAGGAAGAACAAGTACATCAGCCCAGTTCTAATATTCTTCGTAAAATACTTTAACATACTTCCACATATAAATGACTGAATGGCCCAGCAGCTTTAAAGATCTGCAGCTGTTGCATCAACGTTCCAGACCTCTCGGGTCTTCTGGTTCTGGTCTGCTCTGCATCCCCAGTACCAAACTTGGAGAAGCAGCATTCACAAATCCGGAACAAACTTCCAGAACAACCAAAACAAGGCTTAACTTGCCTGCTTAGAGTTGCCTTTGAGTCATAATAATTGGAACACTGATCAAAATATGCATGTATGTATATGATTTTGATTATGGGGTTTGAAAAATCACAAATATTTATTGTTTCTTTCATAATTATGTTATGGTGTAAAGCATTCTGATCTTTTGCTGAAATGTGCTGTAAAAATAAATGTGACTTTTCTGAAAAAGAGTTTGCATCTCAGTTCAGCGTATTTGGAACATTTCTGCTCACTTTCCCAACATATGTATTAATATTGTCTGTCTACTTTTACAAAAAACATTTTTTTTAAATCTGAGAAGTCACCTGTAACGTCAAAACCGTCACATCATTTTAGTTTACTGAATTAAAGCGTAATAAACACACCCAAGGTTTTAATCTGGACCTGTGCATAAAGGATTGTTGATTCCTTTACCTGACTGCGATCTTTGTCCACCTTCTTGAAACACTTGTTGAGCGACAGATTGTGCCGCACCGAGTTCTTCCAGCCCGTCGGAGCGTTCGCAAAGTAAGGGAAGTGCTCCAGAATCCAGCCGTAGATGTCCTTCACCGGCAGCCGCTTGTTGGGCGCGTCCTCAATGGCCATGAAGATCAGGCAGCTGAAGGAGTATGGCGGTTTCCGGTTGGCCCCCGTCGCCAGGTCGTACGCCGAGTGCGCGTCGCCGAGCAACGCGTCGTCCGGGGACGGCGATGAGGAGGAAGGCGAGCGTGGATGCTGACTGTCGGGATCCTGCAGAGGGGAGACGCTACGCAGCCCGGAGTGGCTGAAGCTGTTGAGGAGGTCGGTGCTCTCGTGGAGCCAGGAGAGGCTGGTGAGCTCCTCGTCCTCGGCTTTGGAGAAGGAGGCGGACAGGGAGAGCGAGAGGTCGGCCGCCTCGGCCTCGGACGCCGCCGTGGCGGGGTCGCCCTGCCGGTAGGGCGGGCTCATGCCCTGCGAAGCGCTGGCCCCGCTGCTGGGGCTCTGGGCCTTCTTACTGGGGGGCATGGTGGGTCCCATCCAGCCCAGGGCTCACTCCTGCAACAAAGGTGGAAGGAAACAGAAAGAGTGGAGAAAAGGTCAGCTTGTCTGTGTTTTATAAAGCCTTCCCTTTTGCTAAAGGTCAAAAAGGAGGAGATTTTGACTACTTTTGCAATTAGGCAGAATTACATCTAAGAGGGAAAATCTGCATCATCATCTCCCTCCGAGGCCTTCCGTCTAATTCCAACTGGTGTGGCAAATTTAGTGCTTCAGCGGCTGAGGAAGTCTTTCCTTGTACAACCACCCCTCTAATTACCAGTGTAACAGCACAGTATTGACATTACACGGGGTTGCTGTCATAACACGTGAAAACCGCTAAAGGTCTAATGGACGCAGGGGCCTCAGAAACTGTGCTGGTGATTTAACATCTCTGCAGCATGAGAAAATGTAATTGTCAGGGGGTTGGCGCGATAATTGAGAGCAGAAAAGAAACCCTTCTGAAATTCCTGGATTTTTCGGCATCAGAAACGGCGTCCAAACGATGAGACTTAGTTCCACAGCGGGATATCTGTGACGAGACATGATCGTGATCGGGGGTAATTTACCAAGAAAAGAAACAAATTAAAGTGTGAGTTCAAATCCATCCCTGCTCCAATCAGACCATTATCCTGCCAACATAAGAGCAATGCTGAGCTCGTTACACGGAGGCAGAGCGCGGTAATTGAAGGGGAACGGACCAGAGCGTCAGACCACAATCAGAAGAAGGCGCGCAACCGGGCCTTTGATTGTCCTCTAGCGCAGACAGCTGTGGGAAGGCGCCCGGCAGCAGCTCCAGCTAAAACCTAATCTGCTCTACGCGTTCGGAGCCCGAGAGCAGACACACACACTCACACACATGCGCGTGCGTCTACGCATAAAGCCACACCCACGCAAACATGAATGAAAGCTAAAGCACATACGCTGTAAAAAGGGAGTTTTGCCTGGCATTCAGTTTAAACAATGAAATATTTATGTTACGATCAAGGAACTGTGAATTTCAATACACAAAATATTGGCTTACTGCACAGACAAATCCTACATAAACAGTTTGATCATTTGTTTACTTTTAGCGTAGGCAGACAGCAGGTTCACAAAGAAAATAATTTAAGAAGCGTCTATAGTTCTGATTTTCATTTATGTATTCATATTTAGCCAATTTACTAGATAAACTCTCACTTTGCCCAGCCAGTTATAGCTTCTGTGTTCACCTTTTCAGTTTTTCTGTGAAGGGATTTGGCACCTTTGCCCCAAACAGATTCGCACGTCAGATATGTGCCAGATTGGTGCGAAATTTATTTTTCCGGCTCGTCCTCAGGACGATCAATGGAATCCCACCGACCGAAATGACCGTATTTGAGAACTGAACGTTATGCTGCTAGCACTTAGCATTTGCAATTGACATTCGGAAGGTGAGAGCGTTGCGCAACACAAACAAGAACCCGGCTGGAACACGGTGCGCAAAATAGCAAGACGTCATTTAAACAAAGCTGTTTTGCCATGAATGGAGTCTGTGTGTTTGAGAAAGAATTTCAATTTGAAGCCAACAAGTTAACGCGACATCTTTAAGTCACACTTTCTCTTGTCTTTTACGCAGACTGGATGTGAAGTAAATCGGGACGCAACAATTTCAGACGTTGTGAATTGTAACTATTGTTTCAACAATTGAAAAACAAACAGCCGAGCACAGCAACAAATAGCTAACTGTTGACTGTATCCTGTTTTTATGACTTCTTACTCATGTTGAACTACCTTGTTGCTGAAATGTGTTCTACAAATAAAGTTGAATTCTATTCTATTCTAAAAATAAACTTGACTCATCGATTAATAAATAATCTTCATATTTGTAAAATGATTGGCGGTGTTTGCATTAGATGCAGCAGAAAATGTTTCACACCATGGAGGTTAAGATGATACTGAAAAACTCCAAAACAGCAGATGCAGACAGATGCAACTTTCTTAATTAAATACATGTTGGTGTAATAATAGACGTATTTATTTTCCATAGCTGAAACATTTGCATGGGTTCCACATTCGAAGAGAAGCACCGGCAACTTTTAGTTAAGTAGTTGTTTACTTTGAAAGACTTTAGTACTGTGATATTTACCGAACTGCATGTGCTAATTCTATGAACATCAATGAACTGGGAGCTTGGGGAAAACTCGCTGGTGAAGCAACAAGGGGTAAGACAAGAGTCCACTCTGACTCTCTGGAACTGCAACCTGTGGTTGCCAGGGATTTTGATTTGTTTATTTCGGTGGAAGGACAAAAACGAGGGGCACACTGAACAGAACGACGCACAACGCAGAGAAGTTGCGTAAATGCACTCAAGCAAGCAGATGAAATGTATTTAACTTGCAGAAAGAGGCCAACCCTTCACTCGGGTCGAACTCTACCAGTTTGTTTTACCAGTGCATGGATGGATGTACACGGGGACAGCCGCTCACAGCAGCACCATTAGGACACGAGGATTAAGCCTTGGTATGTTCTGGCCCGTCTCTCTATGCTGGATCGCTCTCAAATCCAAGGTGATCATCGGCCGATCTGCCCCCCCCCCGCCCGTCACTCCGCGCCGCTGACTGACAGCTGTCACCCACGGCGACCGGCCGCAGCGTGACAACTGTCAGCGCGCCACAGCTCCGGCTGCCACGTCGCCATGGCGACAGAGCAAAACAACTCACTCTCGTCTGCCTGCCTTTTTTTTTTTTTTTTTACCTTTCCTCTTTTCCTTCCTATGCGTCTGCTCCTCTTCCACCCATCTTCTGTTTTTCACACTTTTATCAGCGCAGATCGCTGCTTAGCGGCGTTGACAGCCCGTCGTGGAAGGACTGAGCTAAATATAGATGTGATGCGCGGCCGCCGCATATAGCCGCGGCCGGCCTGCAGTCACTCGCCCCTCCGCTCCGCTGCGTCCCCCGCCGTCTCCACGGCGGATGGGGAAAAACGCTTAGCAGGAGTCGGCGCGGCTCTTTGATCTCCTTCCTCCCCCCCTCCCCCCCCCACCTCTCCTCCTCTTCCTCGTTTCGCCTCTCCCGCTGTCTGACAAGCGCGCGCGCTCATTCAACAAGCTGTACCTGTCTCGAGGTGCGCCGTTGTTGCACCAATATTGACATTGAGCGTAATGAATTCAAATTGGGGCCCGGTGACGATACGGCGCGGGCGCTGAAAATAGTGAGCGGGCAAAAAAAAAAAAAAAATCAAAGCGATGGGCGAGGCGGAAGTTGTGCAAGCGCGCGCGCGCGTGTGTGTTGACGCCTGTTTCTGACAGGCTGGTCGGGGTGGTTGGTGTGTTTGTGACTGCGTTTGTCTTGAGGAGGAAGAAAGGACGTCGCAGTGACATTGTTCCTGGTTGGAGTCCACCGGAATGCAGAGATGCCTCTGATGCTCTCCTTCTCTCCCGTCTCCTCTTCCTCCTCCTTGTTATGTTGCCATAGCGGCAAGGGGGCCATGAAACATTACGGCTGACAGTAAAGTCATCTCATTTTACTGTTGCTATGACAACAAACCCCTCACCGTCGGTTGGGGCCACAGCGAGCTGCCGCCCAAGCCTCGTGCCTGAGCTTCATTCAGCATGTTGGCGTGTGTGTGTGTGTGTGTGTGTGTGTGTGTGTGTGTGTGTGTGTGTGTGTGTGTGTGTGTGTGTGTGTGTGTGTGTGTGTGTGTGAGCCACAGAGTCTCCCGTGGGCTCTCATAAAGCTTAACACACTTGCTCAGCTCTAAACAAACTTCCATGCAACTTCTGCAGTGGCCCCCGAGGAGCCACTGCTAAAGGACAAATGCAGATATCGCTCAAGTTCAGAGTAAACGGTGCTTACTCTGAACATCAGAGAGAGAGAGAGAGAGAGAGAGTGTGTGTGTGTGTGTGTGTGTGTGTGTGTGTGTGTGTGAATTCGGAGCATCCTCACATTTGTTTGACAGATGGGACTCCGCTGTTCTCTCCGTCTTCCTCATTCTCTGGATCTCTTTTGTATTTGCGTGCTTTGTTTTGATTTGTGTTCGTCTCATTTTTGGCGTGTCCACATTAGGTTTCTTTCCCCCCATCTCTCTCTCCCCTCGCTTTTTCACCGGTTTTGCATACACGCAAAGGCGCGCGCCGTCTGATCCCTCGGTCACGTTCTTCTTGTGAAACTCGGAGCAAAGCGCCGTCATTTCAGGCGGCCGAAGTCGGTACAGCGCGTCTTTTCTCCCACCGTGACCCCTGGCACCACGCTGCTTCTGTTTGCACTCTGCACCCCGAGCGCACGGACTTTAAAAGACACCATTCATTTCCAATAAATGGCTTTCTCAGCTGGAAACGCCACTCGCTTAAATCAGACTGTTGCTATTATTGCTGTTCCGCAGGAGCATGTACTGTAGGTTCTTGGAGAGTTTTGCTGCAAGTAATGAGTGGGTTAATAGAAATGACTGCTAATGTGAGTGGGGGTTATTCAGAGAAAGCCTTGGATTCATCATGTCAGCTATGAGTGGGGAGGAACGATATATCGGTGTCTTCCTTACGGTAGCTATTTTTAACATATCGATATTATGTCCGATAGGTGTAACTGGGTCGATGTGAAGAACCGATGTTTATTTCGGTATTGACATTGTTTGAGTTGCTGAAGAGGTCGATGTGGTTTTGTTTGATCATACTATGCTAAATTTGCATTCCTAATCACGATTACTAATGTAAAAGTACACTGAAGTAGCTCTACTCTTACTACACCACTGATAAGATATTTTTTCTAAACATTTCTGACATTTTCCATTACTTTATTTATTTATTTTTAAAATATCTCCAAATTTCTCTGCATTAAAATTGGGCTCGTCACATGGGATCGACGAATTTTGCAGGTCTCACAAGTTAAATAGCAAATTAATAAAAAACGAGTGACATCGTCTCCTGTGTCAAGGCCTTAACTCCTCACAAAGAAAACTAAAGGTTTTCGACTAGAGAGCTATTATTACATTTCATAATTTAAGTTTGAATTTATCTGCAAAATGGCTTAATTTCTAGGAGACTGTGTGTGTTGTTGCTACAAAGGTGACTGAAAGACTTTTTGTTCAACAGCTAGTTAATTTTTAAGGTTGACAAAACAAAACAAGCAAACAAACAAAAAAAAAATATTTTTCCCCCCCATACTACCTTTGGGTGCTGCTTCTATGAGTCATTCTGACTAATAGAAATCCAAAACGCTTGTAGATTGTAACGTTGATCAAACTGAGCCTGACATCACATGGAATCATGAGGGCCATCTAATTGGAATGCTGCCTGTAACCTCGGTGTATCCCGGCTGACCCGCGGTCCGCTCCGGCCCTCTGAAGTCCTTACAGCTGGAAGCCGGGGGGCCGGCGGTGTTTACACGAGTGGAAAAAGGTTAATAAACTCCTCCGAGAGCAGACAGGGTGTAAGCTAATTCATGTGCTCTAATTGACGGCGTAATCATCTTATGCCGCATTCGAGCTCTCGCAGATACTTGTCTAGATCACAAGCCATATTTACGTAATCCTCCGAAGATCTCCAATCCCTCTTGGCAGCTTTTTTTTTTTAGCCCCCCC